>NC_137152.1:38948544-39568975 GCF_951394435.1 Stenella coeruleoalba | reverse complement strand
TACCACTGCCCTCTACTGAGGAGAGTCAGTAACTGCTTTGAACTTGCATTTCTGGTTTGAGCCAAGTAGCTCTGTTCCATTCACTCTCTTTTCAGCCCTTTAAAGAATGGCAGCCGCATGGCACAGGGATATTGGCTTGGTGCTTTGTGACAGCCTGGAGGGGTGGGATAGGGAGGGTGGGAGGGAGGGAGACGCAAGAGGGAAGAGATATGGGAACATATGTCTATGTATAACTGATTCACTTTGTTATAAAGCAGAAACTAACACACCATTGTAAAGCAATTATACCCCAATAAAGATGTTAAAAAAAAAAAAAGAAAAGCACTAAAAAAAAAAAAAGAATGGCAGTCTTATATGAGATATAACATAAACTGGTAGACTGGACTCAATTTTGAGAAAGTAGTTCTTGTAAAAATATTGCAGTAGATATCTTTGCCAATTTCTGACACAGCACAACTGAATTAGAGTTCTATATTGCATGGATAGCTATTGGTGAGACTTTTTTTTTTAAGTATTATAAGATCCCAAGGTGCTAATCATTGATGTTTGGAATGTCATCCAATTTCTGTTGTTCATTGTCATGTAAACAGTAAAATCACAGCCTGAATATGAATTTCATTCACAGGTCTTCTGGATAATATGATTCCTGTGTTCTTTCTGAGAAGGAACATTTATATGAATTGGTATTTTAATTCCTCTGACAGGATGATGTAGGTTTGCATAAGAGCAATAAAAATACAGGGACCCAAGTTGTTCTTAGTGCCACACTAGTGAAAGGTCACATCGTTAGAATTACCTTCTATGAGAGGATTTTGGGGTGTGGAGGGAAATCCCTAAGCCTGGCAATCAGACATTATAGTAGAGTGAACAGAGGGTAGTCTTGGTGTCAGATCTGAGTTTGAATCCCACCTCAGCCATTCACTAGCTGTATGATCTAGGACAGGTCCTTTGACCTCACCTTACCTCAGCTCTATCTTGTATAAAATGGGGAACAATTATACCAAGTATTTATTGTGAGTATTATAAATGAGGTTAACAATTCTGTACCACTTAGCACAGTGCTTGGCATATGGTAGGCAAGCAATAAATCATTGCTCTTAGGATCGATTCCAGTTAATAGCAGTTAAGCCCCTTGGAGCTGCAGTATCATTTCCCTATTGGAGAGTGAAAAGAGTAATATCATGTACATGATTTGGGGATTCAATTCCTGGGTTCACGTAGAAACTAAGCCACCCTGAGTCCTTCAGATTTTGCTAGAAGTTTATAATCATTCACCTGAAGGGCAATGGGAATACACTGGGTTGTTTAATAGCCCTTGGCGGCATGTGGGCAAAAACAGTGAGAAGAACCCTGGGGAGTAATGTATTGCTTGTTCTCTTGCCCACAATTCTTTAAATGCAAGTACTTGGATTTATCAACCCAAGCAGGAGTCAAATGCTGCTGCCATTTTGGGGTTCTATAAAAGTATATTCATGAATCTGGTGAGCCAGTCACCAAAGCTCCCTTTAGGGAGGAGGGAGGTTACTGGAATCTTTGTTTCCTGTTGAGGAATCTTGCCCTAGAGACAAAAAGAAAATCCCTAAAATATTCTGCTCACAAGAAAAGAGCAATCTGGCTGAGGTGGGTTACTTAGTAAAGGATAAACTTCGCCACCAACCAGCTTTATAAATTAAAAATAGGCCCAAAAATTAATCTATAGTGACAGAAAGATGATCCCTGTGGAGGGGGCCAGGGAAGGGTGGGTGGCAGTTCAAAGGGCAGAAAGAAACTTTTGGTGTTAATGAGCTTTGACATATATTCACCGTCTTGATTATGGTGATGGTACATACATATGTCAAAGCTCATCAAATAATAAACTTTAAACATGTGCAATTTAGTGTATTTCAACTGTACCTTAATAAAGCTCTTACTTAAACCCAGTGCCTATAATACCTGGCATGTAGTAAGTGCTCGCTAAGTATGTTCTTGAATTAAGATAAATAATTGTGACAGACCAACTTCTGGAATGGTTGTGTGAGAAGCTTAGCAGACACCCTCACTAGTGAAATAACCATTAAACTGGTAAAATTTTTATCAGAAACAACTGTTTAAAGTGTCAGGAAATTGGTTTAAGGGCATGCAACAAATTGAGAAGCATTTATTTAAGAACATTTATGGAATCTTGGTAAGAACAATTGTCATACGTGACATTTGATCCAGGACTTGCTCCTACTTCTCCTCCTAGCTTTATATTGCGGAAACTTTATTCTAGGTGGGCACAGCCAAAAGGCAAACAAACAAACAAAAAGTACAGGGGCTGTCTTCTTCACTAACTCCTGGTTATAGGGTATAGTTTCACTCCAGGATGGGCAGGCTGCTAGTGACTCTAATTCTACCCTCCAGTTTTATGTTGTGGAAGATTTATTCTGGGCGAAAATGGCCAAGAAGATGGAGGGCTCTCATCCCCGGCCCAGCTCCCGCCCTTAAGATGAAGTCTGTTTCCTAGGCAGGTACAGCAAACTATGAGAGGCAGTTGGAGAAGACTGCCAACTCCTATTTTCTCCCTCCCAGGTCCAGGGCAAGGACCCAGATGTTGTACTTGTCAGACAAGGACTTCAAGGGCTCATAGGGCAGAGGTGTCACTCCAGAAAAAGACAGGCTGCCATATCACACTTTTCTCACCTAGCTCCAGCATAGTTGCACAGCCTATGGAGGCTGACTTTCTTTAGAACAGAGCATGAAGGAACTCATGCCTAAAGGTGTTGTTGAAAACCATAGAGATCATAGTAGTGAAAATTAGAAAAGCAATTATATATTAGTAGCAGACAGAATAGAGCAGACCAGCCAGACATTTTGCAGAGAGACCTAGGGAAAGAAACCATCAAAATGGGCCCTGCTAAGATCAAACTTATCCCTAGTTTGGGCTGTACACATGCTGTACGTAAGAGCAACCCATGCAGGGGCAACCAGAAATGTTATTTGTGAACTGCTGAATTCTGTTTGAATGCAGGGTAGAATCAAAACCTCCCTGAACTATGAAGGCATTCCACAAGCCATACAAAATAGTTTGGCAAAGGGTACAAGCTTTACTGGATCTGGGTGCCTAAGAAAAACCTTTGACCACTTGATCACAGGCTAAAACTAACTATGCTGAACCAGAGGTGACTCCCAGGTTTAAAAATAAAACAAAGGGGAAAATGAGCATGATGTCAGAGGTTGCACACTGCAGAGAAAATAGACTTCAGTGAGAATTAGTCCAGGCAAGTGATTAAACAAATAGAGAAAAACAAAACAAAATAGAAACAGAAATAAGACCCAAGAAGGGGAGGTAAGCGGAATCCAAGGTTACTACAATGTATTATTTATTTATTTTTTAACTTTTTATTTTATATCGGAGTATAGCCAATTAACAATGTTGTGATAGTTTCAGGTGCACAACAAAGGGACTCAGCCATACATATACATGTATCCATTCTCCCCCAAACTTCCCTCCCATCCAGGCTGCCACATAACATTGAGCACAGTTCCCTGTGCTATACACTAGGCCCTTGTTGGTTATCCATTTTAAATATAGTGGTGTGTACCTGTCATTCCAAAACTCCCTGATTATCCCTTTCCCCCATCCTGCCCCCCTGGTAACCATAAGTTCGTTCTCTAAGCCTGTGAGTCTGTTTCTGTTTTGTAAGTTCATTTGTATCATTTCTTTTTAGATTCCACATATAAGGGATATCATACGATATTTCTTTTTCTCTGTCTGACTTACTTCACTCAGTATGACAGTCTCTAGGTCCATCCATGTTGCTGCAAATGGCATTATTTCATTTTTTTAATGGCTGAGTAATATTCCATTGTATATATATACCACATCTTCTTTATCCATTCCTCTGTTGATGGACATTTAGGTTGCTTCCATGTCTTGGGTATTGTAAACAGTGCTGCAACGAACATTGGGGTGCATGTATCCTTTCAGACCATGGTTTTCTCCAGATATATGCCTAGCAGTGGGATTGCAGGGTCATATGGTAGCTCTAATTTTAACTCTATTATTTAAAATATCTAGTTTGCAATAAAAATTATGAGCCTTCCCATCCCCCCCCCAAAAATAACCCAGGAAAGTGTAACCATGGAAAGGAAATAAGTCAGGTAATAGAAATTACTTTTGATGGAGCCCAGATGTTATATTTGTCAGATAAGTACTTCAAAGTTGCTATTATAAATATATTCAAAGAAGTAAGGGAAAACATGTTTTATGATCTAAAGGATATATAATGGTGATGACTAATCAAATAAAGAATATCAATGAAAAGATAGAACATATTTAAGAAAAGAACCACATGGAAATTCTGGATAGTAAAAGTACAATAACCTAAATGAAAAAATCATAAAAGAGGATCAACAATATATTTTACATGGCAGAAGAGAATTAGTGAACTGGAAAACAGATCAATAGAAAGTATACATTCTGAAGAAAATAAAAAGAATCAAAAACTTGAACAGACACATGTAGAATACAAGCACAACAACAAATGTGTAATGGGAGTGCCAGAGGAGAGGAGAGAAGGGGCAGAAAAATTATTCATAGAAAGGATGGCTTAAAAGTTTCCAAATATGATGAAAGACATTTATCTAAACATCCAAGAAGCTCATGAACTCCAAGTAGGATAAACTAAACAGATCCACACCTAGAGATATCATAGTCAAGATGTTGAAATTCAAAGCCAAAGAGGAAAATCTTGCAAGTAGCAAGTGAAAAAAGACCCATCACAGAAAGGAACCCCAGTAAGTTTGACAATTGACTTCTCATCAGAAACAATGGCTATCATGGGATGAGGGGATGACATTTTCAGCATGAAAAAAATCAACCAATAATGCTATATCTGGGAAAACTAACTTTAAATTTGTAGATTAAATAAAGATGTTCCCAGAAAACTAAATATGAGGAGAATTTGTTGCTAGCAGACCTGCCTTACGAGAAAAAGTAAAAGAAACCCTTCAGGCTGAAAAAAAAAAAAAACAATAATGGACAGTAATTTGAATCCATACAGAAAAAAAAAGTGCTTATAAAGTAATTATGAAGTAACTATAAAAGACAGTATAATTACATATTTCTTCTCCATATTTCCTTAGTTTATTTAAAAGACAATAGCATACTGAAACAGCAGTGAGCACACTTAGCACCAAGATTTTAGATTTTAGTACCATTCTCCAATAAAAGGAACCAGGGATCTTTGGAAGAATGGCTGATTCTAGGACTGGGCTAAAAAATATACAAGATGAGCCTGAAGAATCTTGTAGTGCCAGAAAGTAAGGAAGTGCTCAAAACAAAACAAGAACCACACACACACACACACACACACACACACACACAGTGAAGGGGGTATGTGAAAGGGATACTGAAGTCAACTGAAAGAGGTCCTAATGGCCAAAGCTGAAACAACTTGAGCAGAAAAAACCCCAATAAATTAGTAATGGACTATATCTTAAGGTATAAAATAAATATCCATGAGTCTATATGGGTATAAATAAATGATTGAATAAATATATAAATGGGGAGAATAGACAACTCTTTCATGCAGAAGAATCCCAAATAATTTATGTTGATACTCTTCTCTCAGGTACATGGAATATAACTCTCCACTCTTTAAGTCAGGCCTGTGTATAGTGACTTCCTTGAAAGAGTACAGTATGGAAAAGGAGAAAAGAGTAATATATAGTGAAGAAAGCTGACAAACACTACCTCAGCCAGGTGATAAAGGTTAACATCAACAGTATTAAGTCATGTTGATAGTATGTCCCTTGATATGATGTGATGAAAAGGGCATTGCACTTTTGTGATCTTCCCCTCAAAAACCCATAGCCCCAGTCTAATCGTGAGAAAAACATCAGACAAATACCGATGGAGGAACATTTTATAAAATACCTAACCAGTACTCCTCAAAAATGTCAAGGTTGTCAGAAACAAGGAGAGTATGAAAAACTGTCAGAGGAAAGAAGAGCCTAAAGAGATGTACCAACTAAATGTAATGTTGTATCCTGGATGGCATCCTGGAACAGAAAAAGGACATTAGGTAAAAACTAATGAAATGTTGAATAGTATGGACTTTAGTTACTAATAATGTACCAATATTGGTTAACTGGTTATTACAAATGTACCATATTAATGTCATACATTAATAATAGGGGACATTGTGTGTGGGGTGTATGGGAAATCTCTGTACTATCTTTGTAATTTGTATATCTAAAACTATTCTAAAATAAAAGTTTATTTTAAAAGCAATAGCACTAACATCATACTTAATGATGATAAGCTTTCTCATTAAGATCAGAAACAAGGAAAAGATGTTCCCTTTCACCACTCCTTTTCAACATTGTACTGGAAGTACTATATAATGCAGTAAAATAATGAAAGGTATACAGTTTGGGATGGAATAAAGAAAACTGCTTGTAGGTGACATGACGGTATATATCAAAAATCTGAAAGAATGGACACAAAAAACTTGGAATGAATAAGCAGTTACAGCAAGGTTGCAGGATACAAGGTTAATATAGAAAAGTAAATCACTTTCCTATATATCAGCAATGAACAAGTGAAACTTGAAATTAAAAACATAGCACCGTTTACATTAGCAGCCCCCAAAATGAAATACTTAGGTATAAATCAAACAAAATATGTACAAGAACTATATGAGGAAAACTACAAAAAGTCTGATGATATTAAAAAAGAACTAAATAAATGGATAGATAGTCCATGTTCATGGATAGAAAGACTCAATATTGTCGAGTCATTTCTTCTCAAATTGATATATAGATTCAATGCAATCCCAATCAAAATCCCTCCAAATTATTTAGTGGATATCAACGAACTAATTCTAAAGTTTGTTTGGAGAGGCAGTAGACCCAGAATAACCAACACAGTATTGAAGTAGAACAAAGTTGGAGGACTGACACTACTTGACATTAAGATTTTTAAAAAAATAAATTTATTTATTTATTTGTTCGTTTTATTTTTGGCTGTGTTGGGTCTTTGTTCTGTGCGCGGGCTTTCTCTAGTTGCAGTGAGTGGTGCACGGGCTTCTCATTGTCGTGGCTTCTCTTGTTGCAGAGCACGGGCTCTAGAGCGCAGGCTCAGCAGTCATGGCACACGGGCTTAGTTGCTCCGCGGCATGTGGGAATCTTCCCGGGCCAGGAATTGAACCCGTGTCACCTGCGTTGGCAGGCAGATTCCCACCCACTGCACCACCAGGGAAGCCCGACATTAAGATTTACTATAAAGCTACAGTAATCAAGAAAGTGTGGTATTTGCAAAAGAATAGAAAAATAGATCAATGGAGCAGAATGGAGAGCCCAGAAATAGGCCCACATAAATATAGCTCACTGATTCTTTTTTTTTTTTTTTACAAAAACATCTTTATTGGAGTACAATTGCTTTACAATGGTTTGTTAGTTTCTGCTTTATAACAAAGTGAATCAACTATACATACACATATACCCCCATATCTCCTCCCTCTTGAGCCTCCCTCCCACCCTCCCTATCCCACCCCTCTAGGTGGTCACAAAGCACCGAACTGATCTCCCTGTGCTATGCGGCTGCTTCCCACTAGCTATCTATTTTACATTTGGTAGTGTATATATGTCCATGCCACTCTCTCACTTTGTCCCAGCTTACCCTTCCCCCTCCCCGTATCCTCAAGTCCATTCTCTAGTAGGTCTGTGTCTTTATTCCCGTCTCGCCGCTAGGTTCTTTTTTTTTTTTTAGGTTCCATATATATGTGTTAGCATACGGTATTTGTTTTTCTCTTTCTGACTTACTTCACTCTGTATGACAGACTCTGGGTCCCTCCACCTCACTACAAATGTGCCATATCTTCTTTATCCATTCATCTGTTGATGGACACTTAGGTTGCTTCCATGTCCTGCCTATTGTAAATAGAGCTGCAATGAACATTTTGGTACATGACTCTTTTTGAATTATGGTTTTCTCAGGGTATATGCCCAGTAGTGGGATTTCTGGGTCGTATGGTAGTTCTATTTTTAGTTTTTTAAGGAACCTCCATAGTGTTCTCCGTAGTGGCTGTATCAATTTACATTCCCACCAACAGTGCAAGAGGGTTCCCTTTTCTCCAAACTCTCTCCAGTATTTATTGTTTCTAGATGTTTTGATGATGGCCATTCTGACCGGTGTGAGATGATATCTCATTGTAGTTTTGATTTACATTTCTCTAATGATTAATGATGTTGAGTATTCTTTTATGTGTTTGTTGGCAATCTGTATATCTTCTTTGGAGAAATGTCTATTTAGGTCTTCTGCCCATTTTTGGATTGGGTTTTTTTGGGTTTTATTGATATTGTAGCTCACTGTTTCTTGACAAAGGAGCAAAGGCAATACAATGGAGCAAAGATAGTCCTTTCAACAAATGGTGTTGGAACAACTGCACATCCACATGCAAAAAAAAAGAAAATCAGGACAAAGACTTTATACCCTTCACAAAAATTAACTCAAAATGGATCATAGACTTAATGTGGAATGTAAAAGTATAAAACTCCTAGAAGATAATATAGAAGAAAACCTAAATGACTTTGGGTAAGGTGATGAATGTTTAGATAAAACACCAAAGGCATGATCCGTCAAAAAAATAATTTATAAGCTGGGCTTCATTCAAAATTAAAAACTTCTGCTATGCAAAAGACATTGTCAAGAGAATGAGAAGACAAGGCCACCAGACTGGGAGAAAATATTCGCAAAAGCATCTTCTTTATCCATTAATCTATCAATGGACACTTACAATATCTTGGCTATTGTAAATAATGCTGCAGTGAACATGGGGTGGGGTGCACATATCTTTTCGAATTAGTGTCTCCAATTTCTTTGAATAAATACCCACAAGTGGAACGGCTGGATCATATGATAGTTTTATTTTTAATATTTTGAGGAACCTCCATACTGTTTTTCATAGTGGCCAAACAATTTTACATTCATACCAACAGTGCACAAGGGTTCCCTTTTCTCCACATCTCCTCCAGCACTTCTTTTTTCTCTCCTTTTTGATAATAGCCATTTTGACAGGTGTGAGGTAATATCTCATTGTGGTTTTGATTTGCATGTTGATTTGATTGGTTATGTTAAGCATCTTTCATGTGCCTGTTGGCCATATGTCATCCTTGGAAAAATGTCTATTCAGATCCCCTGCTCATTTTTTAATCACCTTTTTTTTTATTGGGTTGTGTGAGTTCTTTATATATTTTGAATATTAACCCCTTATGGGATATTTCATTTATAAATATCTGCTCCCATTCAGTACACTGCCTATTTGTTTTGTTGGTGGTTTCCTTCACTGTGCAAAAGCTTTTTAGTTTGATATAGGTCCATTTGTTTATTTTTGCTTTGTTGCCTTTGCCTGAAGAGACAGATCCAAAAAAAAATATTTCTGAGACTGATAACAAAGAGCATAAGTGTATGATTTCTTCTACAACTTTTGTGGTTTCAGGTCTTAAATTTAAGTCTTTAATCCATTTTCAGTTTATTTTTGTAAAAAAGTGCCCCATTTTCATTCTTTTGCTTATAGCTGTCCAGTTTTCACAACATCATTTATCAAAGAGACTTTTTCCCATTGTATGTTCTTGCCTCCTTTGTCATAACTTAATTGACCATTTAAGTGTGGGTTCATTTCTGAGCTCTATTCAGTTCCAGTGATCTATCTCTTTGTTTTTGTGCCAGTACCATACTGTTTTGATTACTGTAGCTCTGTAATATAGTTTGAAACCTGTTTGGTTCTTTCTTAAGATTGTTTTGGCTATTAGGGGTCTTTTGTGTTTATGTACAAAGTTTAGAATTACTTGTTCTAGGTCTGTGAGAAATGCCATTGGTATTTTGATAGGGAATGCATTGAGTCTGTAGATTTCCTTGGGTAGTATGGTCATTTGAACAATACTAATTCTTCCAATCCACGAGCATGGTATATCTTTCCATGTATTTGTGTCATCTTAAATCGCTTTCCTCAGTGCCTTGTCATTTTCTGAATATAGGTTTTTACCTCCTTAGTTGGATTTACTCCTAGATATTTTATTCTTCTGGATGCAATTATGAATGGGATTGTTTTCTTAATTTCTATTTCTGCTAGTTTATGTTGGTGTATAGAAAAGCAGCAGAGTCCTGGGTATTAATTTTGTATCCTGCAACTTTACCCAATTCATTAATGAGTTCTAGTCGTTTTTTGGTGGTATCTTTACAATTTTCTATATATAGTATTATGTCATCTGCAAACAGTGATGATTTTACTTCTTCCTTTCCAATTTGGATCCTTTTTATTACTTTTTCTTGTCTGATTGCTATGGCTATAACTTCCAATACTATATTGAATAAAAGCAGCAAGGGTGGGCATCCTTATCTTGTTCCTGATCTTAGAGGAAGTGCTTTCACCTTTTCACCATCGAGTATGATGTTAGCTGTCGGCTTGTCATATATGACCTTTATTATGTTGAGGTATGTTTCTTCTATAGCTACTTTCTTGAGAGTTTTTTTTATCATAAATGGATTTGGATTTTGTCAAAAGAATTTTCTGCGTTTACTGAGATGATCATATGATTTTTACTCTTCAATTTCTTAATGTGGTTTTTCATATTGATTGATTTGAAGATATTCCAGAAATGGACAAGCTGAATATTCATTCATGCATTCATATCCATTTAATGTTAATTCTAAAATAATATTGAATTGCACGTACCCTGTCTAGGCAAAATAATCTTGAAAAAGAAGAACAAAGTTGGAGGACTCACACCTCTTAAATTCAAACTTAGTACAAAGCTACAGTAATCAAGACAATGTGGTACTGGCATAAGGAAAGACATATATAGATAAATGGAATAGAATTGAGTGTCCAGCAATAAAATCATACATCTATGGTCAATTACCATATGATCCAGCAATTCTACTCTTAGATATCTACCCAAAAGAAATGGAAACATATGTCTACACAAAAACTTGTACATGAATATTCTTAGCAGCATCATTCCTCATAGTCAAAATGCAGAAATGCCCAAATGTCCATTAATGGTGACTAGATAAACGAACTGTTATACATCATATAATGGCATACTATTTGGCAATAGAGATAATTGAAGCACTGATACATGCCACAATATGGATGGAACCACAAAAACATGCTAAGTGAAAGAAACCAGGCACAAAAGACCATACATTTTATCATTCCATTTATAAGAAAGGGTTATCTATAGAGACACAAAGTGATTAGTGGTTGCCTAGGACTGTGGGTAGGAACATGGACTGACTGAATATGAGCTCAGTTTCTTTCTTGGGGGTATGAACATGTTCTAAAATTAGATGTGGTGATGACTGCATAACTCTATAAATGTGCTAAAAACCTTTGAAATATACTTAAAATGGGTGGATTTTATGGTATGATAATTTTATGGTATACAAATTGTATCTCAACAAAGCTATTCATTAAAAATTATAAATAATTGTTCCCCTAAATGCTGCACATTGTCGGAAGACTTCAGCTGTACTTTCTCATTATATCTTTTTTTTCTCATTTGTAATTTTAATCGAAGCATTGCTATTCATTTTTTAAAGTCTTTCCTTATAAGCACCAAATTTTAATACCTATGTCAATTTGGGGGGAAAAGAAACTCCCGTCAAGAGCTTCCCTCCAGAAGAAAACAATGATGTTCATTCCTCCAAACAATCAAATTCGAAGTCTACCAAAACAGAAACAAAAGAAGCCCACACAGAAAAACAAAAACAAAAATCACATTCTAGAGGTTCAGTGCATTTAGCAGCCTTCACTGTGCTGTCTAATCATCCTTCAAAAAAATAACACCCTATTTCATCAAAATATACATTTTCCATTTGATTTTTAAATTAAAATATAATTAAAAAAAGGAAACTTGAAGGAATTCACAATTAATTGCCTGACTCCTTTCGATGTCATGTACAGCATATGAAGGTCAGGAAGGCTATTTGCAGCACACATGATTAGGGGAAATTGATTTTCAAGGTTTAGCTTTCTTCCAAACAGTGTAAAATACACACAATTCCAAGTATGAAGGGACACAGATGATCTCCTTCGAGAATTCCACAGGACAATACAGGTGCCCCAGCTGTTCTTCATAGAGTGACAGGGCTTCAGTCAAATTGACACAGTTCCCCTGTGTAAAATATTTCCCATCCTGTTTCAATACTTTCATTGAGAGGTCAAGAATTAGTCTGAGAAACTCCCATGTGGAATCTTCTTCTGGAGATGTGGAGATTGGAACAGCTGTCAAATCATTAATCACATAATCAAACTCTCTCCCTTCTTTGACGTACCTCTTCAGTACTGGAATACAATCTTCTATTAGAACCTGATAGCAGTCTCCTTTAAGATTGTCTAGGACATCACCACATGTTTTTCGCATGTATTTCTTACATCCGTCAGTCACCATTTGGTCAATCTCTACCATAGTGACCATCTTTGGTTTCAGTTTGACTATTTCACATAATATGCCCCCATCTCCGCCTCCTAGAATCAGTACATCTTTGCCAGTGTAATCTTCTTTGCCGCTGCCCATGATGGCCCGGGTATACGCCAGATCACTTTCCGCCAAATTAGCATCCCCACTGAGGATGAGAATATTTCCAAATTGTTTTGAGTGTAAAATTTTAATGTTCTGGCAAGGTGAGTCTTCATCATACACCCCTTCATCTATGTCGTACTCAACCAGGCGGCCATCTGCAGTGGGCCAGTATCTGTCAATGGCCCCTCCTCGAACTATGGGTGGTAATCGCTTCACCCGCTCAGTACTGTCCTGACTCAATTCTTTCATTCTTTCTTCTACTTTGTTCAAAAGACTGTCAACTTCTTTGCCTTGCGCATCACCGTCGTAACTCTGAAGGTCCAGCAACACCAATCCATGCGGGTAAATTCTCAAATTGGCAAAGCTGCCGTTTTTGTTTACGTAGGTCGCTAAATAGCCATGGTCCTGCCAGGTGTGCATCGACTCCATCATCCCCTGCTCCTGGAAGATGGACTGGAGGCCTTTCAGAATGGTCTCACCATCAGCTTTGGTGCCGAGCATGAAGTCAAGGGTGCTGTGCTGTGCTGCTGCCATAGTGAGGCGAGGCCCTGGGCCATGCCTGGGGGAGGCGGCCAGGGAGACTGGGGGGCCGCGTGGCGTGTCAGGCTGCAGCCGGTGGGGAGTGCGCTGCGCCAGGGAGGCTCTCTCATTATATCTTAAGGGAAATGATAGAAAGGGAGTGAGATGGAAAATAAAATAAAACCTGTTCCACTAGTCTTTTTTTATATTGCAGTATAGTTGATTTACAATGTTGTGTTAGTTTCAGGTGTACAGCAAAGTGATTCAGATATATGTGTGTGTGTGTGTGTGTGTGTGTGTGTGTGTGTGTGTGTGTGTATAAATTCTATGTATGTGTATATACTTTTTCAGATTCTTTTCCCTTATAGGTTATTAAAAAATACTGAGTATAGTTCTCAGTGCTATACAGTAGGTCCTTGTTAGTTATGTATTTTCCACTAGTCTTTTTTATACAATTGGAATTTCAAGAATAAAGTTGTCCATGAGTAGGAATCTACTGTTCTCAGACTGGGAGAGATATACACATGACCTGGCTTCTCATCTAGGCTCCATTTCAGAATTGTACAGTTATATATAGAGGGAAGCCTGGGAGGTTTTTGTAAGATCCTCCAGTTCTTGGGGAGCATGGGCTTCTGAGGAGTGCATTGTTGGCTGCCTTTACCTGTAAAGTGCTTTTGGTTCATTTTAGTGCTTTAATTTCCATAGTTAACAGGAAGAGCCCACACCTTGCAGGCTGTGCTGGTGCTATACAGCTGCTGATGACCAGAGCAAAATCAATCTGAGTGCTGATTGCAGAGGAGCCAAGGGCTGCAACTAGCCTGCATGTCAGGGGCCATGTCCCTTAGGTAGGCTTTTGCCTGACTTCTATACACTTGCCCTAGCTGAAACCCCACTGCCACCCCTCCACAGCCACATTCTGTGGCCTTCTCTGAACATTGCTATGAGCCCCCACACTGGATTTCCTTCCCTCCTCTGGACTTTTCCAGAAACATCTTTTCTGCATTGCTGCAAATTTTCATTTTCTCTCACCCTCTGCTATTACTTAACTCAAGGACAGAGGAAATATTTGCAGTCCAGAAACACACATAATAAAAAAAGAAGAAAAAGAAAAAAAGAGAAGAAGCCCCAAACCCATCCCAAATCTTTAAGAAAACAATCCCATAGGGTTTGGTTTTGAATTGCCATGCAATGTGGGGAACGTGAAACATGTGTTCATCAGGGCCCTTTCTGCTTGGAGCCTACCTGACTTCTCTCCTCCCTCACCAGACTGCTGGGCTAGGCTAGGCTCAGGGGAGCTACAAAGCCACCAGCTTAGAAGATGGAGACAAATGGCAAGTCCCCAAGGGACAAAACAAGACTTGTTACTAATTTTGAGGCCAAAGCAACACACGCAGTGTTTAAGGGCTGTGGGGGTAGATACTGCAAAGCCTGGAATCCAAGCTTTGAAGTTAGACTGAGGCTGACTTGCAATGACTGTTCTGGAGGCAGCATTTTATGAGCTGGGCCTCCATTTGTTTCACGACCCTGACTCTCGCCTTGACTGTTACCACACGTTCCCAACTTGGTCTCCCTGCAGCCAGTCAGTGCCTCTTCCGAACTGTCTGCCCACATGGCTGCCTCAGTGCTCTTTCTAAAACAGAGGTGTGATCTCTACTCCCTCTCTTCTAGTATTTTTTATCTCCTCAGAGAGAAAACCACATTCCTTAACATGATAGATGAGACCCTTTATAAACTGGCCTCAACTGCTCTAGCCTCGTGTTTCATCACCTGTACTCACTCTCAAGTAACCCCACAAAACTATTTACCATTTTCCCGAATGTGCGTTTTTCTTTCCTTCATCGGCCCCTTTGCATCTGCTATTCCTTCAGCCAGGAATGAATACCGTTTTCCTCTTTTTCTCCATTAGACGATGTCTCACTCATCATTTAAGACCAAGTGCTCACTGGGAGTGGTTTTCAGCTTTTTTCTTGTTGCCAGAGCTCACTGAATATACCTGAGGAAGGCAGAGTGGTGCAATGGAAAGAACCCAGAATATGCAGTCAGCCAGACTGTGTGATGACAGGTAAATGACTTAATTTCTCTCTGAGCTTCAGTTTCCTCACCTGTAAAATCAGAATGTGAATCCCAACAGTACAAAGTAGTTGATGTTTATAAGTGCCAAGAACAGTACCTAGTACATGGTAGGTACTTGGGCAATGTTACACGTTATAAAAGAGGTAGAAAAATTATTCCTTCATTCTCAGTTGGGACTCTATGGAGGCATTTCCCTCCATGCAAACTAGTGGGTGGTGTTCTCTGGGACCTGCTTTACCTAGTTCTCTTCTTGAGGTTCACCTGCCTTTGGCCACCCTCATATCTAAAGGGTGTTTTGCAAGTATCCTGCCCGCTTGGGAGCAGCCATCAGCTGCCTTCCCATTCATGTCCCTTAGAAATCTAAATGGGCAGGTATGAGAGGGGAGGGTAACATTTTAGTGCCTCTTTCTTCTCTTCCTCATGCCCTGCTCTTGTCCTCAAGCCTCAAAGAGATTGTCAAGCAGTCACTCCACGTTGGCCTCGTTCTTTCCTGCAACCTGCTCCCTAGGCTTTTTTCCGCAATTGGGATTTCAGAAATGAAATTGTCCATGAATAGGAATCTACTGTTCTCCGGTTGAGATGGACATACACGAGCTCATTTCTCATCTGGACTCTATTTCAGAAATGTACACAAGATGTCAAAAATATACCACTTGGAACCAGAGCAATATTTATTTTTTAAAAAATTAGAGGGAAAAAAGTTGCCTTGCTTCAGTTCCTACTGGAATGTACAATAACTATGTGCTGATGCTGCACTTTGAAGGCATTGATTTAGTTATCCTCAGGGTCACTGGATGAGTGGTGCATGGATACACACACACACACACACACACACACACACACACACACACACACACACATTCAGAGTGCTTTGTTGTGAACTGGGAATTTCAGGCATTACAATGCCAGAGTAAGGCTCTATTGGATCCAGCTATTCATTAACAATGCTTTATTAAGTGTTCCCTTGTGTGCCAAGCCTTGTGCTAGGCAGGGAGAAAAAAGAAGCCAGGGAACCAGAAGTCACAGATGGAGAAATCAGAACACAACAGGAGAGAATAAAGAAAGCACTAAGGCAATAATACAAACTAAATATTAAAGGAGAAGGAGTTGAGGTTACTGAACTGGTGTCCCAGGGCAGATTTCCTGGAGGGCATGGTAAGACTTGAGCAGGGCCGTGGAGGATAGGGTTGGAGACTCTGAGTCATCCACAGTACTCTCTTAGCAATGTGCATTAGAATTAGTATTTGTTTGCAGGACGTGGGAGCAAGAATGATCAGGAATTATTCTGAAGGAGGCCACCACATGGAAGGTTGAGAGAAACAGGAGACAGAGGCAGAAGAACAAAACAGAGACAAGAGGCAGAAGGCATCTTAGTCCTAGTGGTACCACCGACCCATTACGAGTGACCTTCTTTCCAAACCTCAGTTTCCCTATCTATACATTGGAACTAAATAATACCAGTCCTATCCACCTCCCAGGACCATTGTTAAGAAAACAAATGAGATAATTGTGTGACTATGCTTGGAAAATTAGAGAGGACGATCCATAACATAGGTTGGTATCATGAAGGTAGATGTTTATACTGCAACCACTCTCCTGCATCTGGGAATAGGATGACCTCAATATTTAAATGAATTTTTCTTGGCAGGCCTCTTACTTGCCATAATTATAGCCTGCCAGCCACTAGTTGAGTGTGTATACTTAAACAGGGCCTGTCACACAAGTGTACACGTGTATGTATTTGTGTATATATGTGTTTGTATGTATAAGCTTGCAATGGGCTAGGATATTGGAGCCATGACAGCAAAAGACTGGAGAACTCTTAGGAGCAAAGGTGGTATATAGAGATGGGGATTTGTGCGAACATCTTTGAACATGCTTACAGAAATACATACCCTGTTGCCACTGCAGTAAGCCCTGTTATCTATCTTCCTTGGTGTATTGCAAAGCGTTTCTACTTGTCTCCCTGGCTGCATGCTGCCCCAATCCAGTCCATCCTCCATACTGCTGCTAAAGTGCCCTTTCCAACCCACATGGAATTCCTGGGCTCCTGGATTCCCACAAGGTAACATACATGTTCCTTCACATGACATTGAAGCAGGACGCTGATATAGTCACACCTCTTGTTAAAATTGTGGAATATTTTAATACCAGCTGCTCCTCTTTGTCCCCTCAAGATCCCTCCTTCTGCCCTGTTCCCCACTCCTGGACCCATTTTTAACATCCGCAAGACCCAGCAACTAAAGGGATAGTGCCCAGCACAGCAGGGAGCCTGGAGGACACTGTTTCGTGTGTTGATCTGCATCTGTTCTGCTTGGTCAGTGCTCCTGATGTTCTGGTTTTTATTTTTAATTTTTATTTTTTTACATCTTTATTGGAGTATAATTGCTTTACAATGGTGTGTTAGTTTCTGCTTTATAACAAAGTGAATCAGTTATACATATACATATGTTCCCATATCTCTTCCCTCTTGCGTCTCCCTCCCTCCCACCCTCCCTATCCCACCCCTCTAGGTGGTCACAAAGCACCAAGCTGATCTCCCTGTGCTATGCGGCTGCTTCCCACTAGCTATCTATTTTACATTTGGTAGTGTATATATGTCCATGCCACTCTCTCACTTTGTCACAGCTTACCCTTCCCCCTCCCCATATCCTCAAGTTGATGTTCTGGTTTTTAAATATTTTGAGGATTCTCTCTGCATTCATGGTTCATCTCATCCCAGATCATCTTTCTGGCCTCATCTCTCACAAGTTCTCCCCACAGATGGCAATAACACTGAAATTCTCATATTCCATGTCTGGATTGATACACCTGTCTCTCTCACTGTATTGGAAATTTCTTGCAGGCAGAGACAGTGACTCCATCATGTAGTCCCATAGCCTAGCTCAGAACCCAGGACATAGTAGTAGACACTCAATACATGCTTGTTTCTTAACATAGAGAATGCTGGTAGATGGAACTGTTCTGTTTGTAATCCTCTAAACTACTCCAGGGTCCAGACCTGAAGCTGATGCAAGGCACTTTCCTGGTCTTACTACATACATCCTGAATGTTATTCACATTTCCAATATCCTTGAGTTGGAGGGAAAGAGCAAATACTATTTCCATTCTCTTACTGCAAAATGGAAATATTTCAAGAGTGTGTCTCAACCACACAATGAATGCTTAATAGAATTGAGACGTACAGTCATGTCTCTGGAACTTTCTCTTACCGACAGTGCTGTAAAGCCCTTTGGGATTTGGGGGTGAAAACTGCTGTCCTAATGTCAGTAATTGTAGACCACTGACTTCTGGGGAGATGCTGGCTTGCAGTCTCTCTAAGGGGGGCCTGAGGCCTATCTGTTGGAACTGATGTAAATGTTCTTGCCCCTTCTCCTCCAGCACTGCCAGGGAAGATACCAGTTTGTGGGGTTGGGGTGGAGAATACATTACATCTCTCTTGATTTTGTTGCCAGCTTCTGCTTCATTAACATGGCTTCATAACTGGTGGTCCCTTGAGCAAGAAGCTAACTTTTGTTTCAGGAACCTCTCTGACAACCTTTCTTCCCCACTCCCACAAGAATAGTCCACTGTAGCCAGCCAAGCTGTAAGGACTGTAGAGAAGACCAGGCTGGGAGAATGGCTGGGCCCCATCTTCAAAGCACTTAGTCAATAAGCCTCATCCATCAGGTATGCTTAGGCTGCAAGTAACTGAAACTGACTGTAACTGGAAATTATCTCACATAACAGGAAGTCCAGGGAACGGGTAGGCTTCAAGATGGGTTGATTCAGCTGCTCATAATGACTGTCAGCATGTACCAGGGTTACCTTGTTCTTGTCCAGCAGGAGAGAGAAGAATCTAATAACTAGGAAGTCCAGGAAACCATGTTGGTATCCAACATTCTCAGTTCCATCTTTATAGATAGTAGAGAAACATGGGCAGTGTAGAGCAGTAGGGTAGATTCAGAGTACCCACTGAGTTCACATTAGCTGTGTGGCTTTGCAAAAGTCCATTAACTGCTGTGAGGCAGTTCCCTTACATGTCAAATGACAATTGTTTTATCTGATTTGGTTCCTAACAAGCTCATGGTGGGGATCATGTGACATAATGCGAAAGCATTTGGTAAGCCAAATAAAGTACCACATATCTTTTTTTAAAACATCTTTATTGGAGTATAATTGCTTTACAATGGTGTGTTAGTTTCTGCTGTATAACAAAGTGAATCAGCTATACATACACATATACCCCCATATCTCCTCCCTCTTGTGTCTCCCTCCCACCCTCCCTATCCCACCCCTCTAGGTGGTCACAAAGCACCAAGCTGATCTCCCTGTGCTATGCGGCTGCTTCCCACTAGCTATCTATTTTACATTTGGTAGTGTATATATGTCCATGCCACTCTCTCAGTTTGTCACAGCTTGCCCTTCCCCTTCCCCGTGTCCTCAAGTCCATTCTCTACATCTGCATCTTTATACCTGTCCTGCCCCTAGGTTCTTCAGAACCATTTTTTTTTTAGATTCCGTATATATGTGTTAGCATATGGTATTTGTTTTTCTCTTTCTGACTTACTTCACTCTGTATGACAGTACCATATATCTTTAAGCCCTTTAAAAATTACTTTTATCAGAGAAGATATACATAGAACACCTACTGTGTATAAGGTACTGTTAGATTACAAGGTTAAAATAAAACTCAGTTAATACCCTCAAGTTCCCCCAAACTGTCCAACATACATCTACTAAGCACCCATAGGTGCTGGGGAAACAGATATGAGAAAGACCTAGTCTCTGTCTTCGGGGAGTTCCCAGTAGAGCAGAGGAGACAGACTCACGAACAGACAACTTCAGTACAATGTGGTAAGTGCACGGAACAGTAGAGGTGAGTGTAGAGAGCTCTGGGAGTACGTAGGAGTTATTAACCTATCCAGGCTACACAGGGAAGGGATAGGAGTAGTGTTGGGAGCTTATAAAGCAATAAGAAGGTAAGAAAAGAACCATCTGGCATAGATAACTATATAACAGTGCCCCCCAAACAGCCTTCTTACTTTATACTTGAGGAGCAAACTAAGGAGTAGAGTCTGTAGAAAACAATGGAGTGACGAATTCTTTCCTCCCTCGTCTCCATATGTTGTGGTTAACCCACCACATATGCTCCCTAGAGGTTCCAGTCCACATCTACAGTCTGAAACCTAAGCATCTCCATGCATAATGGGGCCTCAAGAAATGTCATGGAACACTGACTCTCATTGACAGAACAATATCCTCCTAAGTCGCTTCATGATCTGCTATAGCATATCCTCTGGGGGTTGCAGAAGATTGGACCTCTAATCACTGGTTGGGGCATGTGTATCAGCTTTTTCAGAAAAGATTATTTGGCTGAAGAGCCTCACATATCCTATCATAAAAGTTACAATTCTCTATCCTATGTTGCTGTCTTAACATACCTTAAACTAAAACTGTATTCATAAAGGGTTTATATACATTTTAAAAACAACAAAATATCCTTTAAATATAAGGCAATCTTTTAGTTTTTCTCACGTGCTGTTTTCATCAACCTTATCAGTTCCCTGAACCTGCTGGTTGTGCTGTGGAGAGAGGGTATATAAGGCCTGTGGAATCTAATCCTTGTCTTTCTGTGTCTGACTTATTACACTTAGTATGGTAATCTCTAGGTCCATCCATGTTGCTGCAAATGGCATTCTTTCTTTCTTTTTTATGAGAAAGACAAATGTCATATATTGCTTATATGTGGAATGTAAAAAAATGATACAAAGGAACTTATTTCCAAAACAGAAACAGACTCACAGACAGAAAACAAACTTATGGTTACCAAAGGGGAAAGGTAGGGAGGGAGTATGGGATTAAGAGATACACACTACTATATATAAAATAGATAAACAACAAAGACCTACTGTATAGTACAGGAAACTATATTCAATATCTTGTAATAACCTATAATGGAAAAGAATCTGAAAAAGAAGTGTATATACAGATATATATATATATATATATATATCTGAATTGCTTTGCTGTGCACCTGAAACTAACACAACATTGTAAATCAACTATACTTCAATAAAAATAAAAATTAAAAAAAAGAATCTAATCCTTGAACAAGACTTCAGGGTTAGATGTTGAGTCTCAGTGACAAAGCCTTATATGTCACCACTTTCTTGTGTAGAGATATTTGCTGCCCAAGGCTATTGCCTCCTAAAACTTAGCCTAATTAGAGCCTGATTGGATTTGGCCACTAGAAAGCCTGCTGCACTTTTGATGCACGGTTTCCTGTGCTCCAGAGAGCTCTGCTGTTCAGAGGCTCATAAAGCACACTCCTGGACAGCTTTTCAGGCCCGGGTTTCTGCTCCTTGGCCGGCTCTGTGCTTTATTACCTCCTGAGGTACTTACCCACTTGCCTGTTCTCAAGTTACTTCCCCAGGCCCACAATTTGACAGTGCTTTCCTAGTGGACACAGCCAGCCTCCTTGTTGCCCCAAACCAGCTGGAGGACTTGCAAAAGCCAGAAGCAACCACTTGCATGGGCCTGGCCTTGAAAATGGAACACCTCACCTTTCTCACACCAATTAGTGAAGTTATTATTCTCCCTACTGAACAGATAAGAAGGCAAGTTTCAGAGAGGTGAAGTGACTTGCCCGAGTTCAAACCTTTACTAAATGGCAGACCCAGGATTTGAACTCATGCCTAACACACAGTAGAGTCTCAGCTCATGCATATTGTTTATGGAATGAATAAATGAATGAACAGTCTTTTAGAGAGCTATATCCAGGAGCAACTTTTGGGCCTGTTGGTATGTGTTTCTGACATTTTATAACTGAATTTTTCAAACATACAGAACAATTGAAAGAATTTTACATTGAACATTCAAATACCCATCATTTAGATTCTATTATTAATGTTATACTGTTATATTTATTTGATCACATATCTGTCCGTTTATTGATTCCCTATTTGCATCCATCAATCCCTATTATTTTCTGATGCACTTCAAAGTAAACTGAAGACATCAGTACAGGTCTCTATAAACATTTCAACATGCATATCATTTATCCTTGTTCATAGTTTTCTTTTTTTTGAATTTTATTTTTTTATACAGCAGGTACTTATTAGTTATCCATTTTATACATATTAGTGTATATATGTCAATTCCAATCTCCCAATTCATCACACCACCACCCCCCTCCCCCGCCACTTACCCCCCTTGGTGTCCATACGTTTGTTCTCTACATCTATGTCTCTATTTCTGCCCTGTAAACCGGTTTATCGATACCATTTTTCTAGGTTCCACATATATGCGTTAATATACGATATTTCTTTTACTCTTTCTGACTTACTTCACTCTGTATGACAGTCTCTAGATCCATCCACGTCTATACAAATGACCCAATTTTGTTCCTTTTTATGGCTGAATAATATTCCATTGTATATATGTACCACATCTTCTTTATTCATTCATCTGTCGATGGGCATTTAGGTTGGTTCCATGACCTGGCTATTGTAAATAGTGCTGCAATGAACATTGGGGTGCGTGTGTCTTTTTGAATTATGGTTTTCTCTAGGTATATGCCCAGTAGTGGAATTGCTGGGTCATATGGTAATTCTATTTTTAGTTTTTTAAGGAACCTCCATACTGTTCTCCATAGTGGCTGTATCAATTTACATTCCCACCAACAGTGCAAGAGGGTTCCCTTTTCTCCACACCCTCTCCAGCATTTTCTGTTTGTAGATTTTCTGGTGATGCCCATTCTAACTGGTGTGAGGTGATACCTCATTGTAGTTTTGATTTGCATTTCTCTAATAATTAGTGATGTTGAGCAGGTTTTCATGTGCCTCTTGGCCATCTGTATGTCTTCTTGGGAGAAATGTCTGTTTAGATCTTCTGCCCATTTTTGGATTGGGTTGTTTGTTTTTTTAATATTGAGCTGCGTGAGCTGTTTATATATTTTGGAGATTAATCCTTTGTCCATTGATTCGTTTGCTAATATTTTCTCCCATTCTGAGGGTTGTCTTTTCATCTTGTTTGTAGTTTCCTTTGCTTTGCAAAAGCTTTTAAGTTTAATTAGGTCCCATTTGTTTATTTTTGTTTTTATTTCTATTTCCCTAGGAGGGAAAAGGATCTTGCTGGGATGTATGTCATAGAGTGTTCTGCCTATGTTTTCCTCTAAGAGTTGTACAGTGTCTGGCCTTATATTTAGGTCCTTAATCTATTTTGAGTTTATTTTTGTGTATGGTGTTAGGGAGTGTTCTAATTTCATTCTTTTACATGTAGCTGTCCAGTTATCCCAGCACCACTTATTGAAGAGACTGTCTTTTCTCCATTGTATATCGTTGCCTCCTTTGTCATAGTTTAGTTGACCATAGGTGCGTGGGTTTATCTCTGGGCTTTCTGTCCTGTTCCATTGATCTATGTTTCTGTTTTTGTGCCAGTACCATATTGTCTTGATTACTGTAGCTTTGTAGTATAGTCTGAAGTCAGGGAGTCTGATTCCTCCAGCTGTATTTCTTTCCCTTAAGACTGCTTTGGCTATTCAGGATCTTTTGTGTCTCCATACAAATTTTAAGATTTTTTGTTCTAGTTCTGTAAAAAATGCCATTGGTAATTTGATAGGACCTGCATTGAATCTGTAGATTGCTTTGGGTAGTAGAGTCATTTTCACAATGTTGATTCTTCCAATCCAAGAACATAGTATATTTCTCCATCTGTTTGTATCATCTTTAATTTCTTTCATCAGTGTCTTATAGTTTTCTGCATACAGGTCTTTTGTCTCCCTAAGTAGGTTTACTCCCAGGCATTTTATTCTTTTTGTTGCAATGGTAAATGGGAGTGTTTCCTTAATTTCTCTTTCAGATTTTTCATCATAGGATGAAATGTATAGGAATGCAAGAGATTTCTGTGCATTAATTTTGCATCCTGCAACTTTACCAAATTCACTGATTAGCTCTAGTAGTTTTCCGGTGGCATTTTTAGGATTCTCTATGTATAGTATCATGTCATCTGCAAACAGTGACAGATTTACTTCATCTTTTCCAATTTGGATTCTTTTATTTCTTTTTCTTCTCTGATTGCCGTGGCTAGGACTTCCAAAGCTATGTTGAATAATAGTGGTGACAGTGGACATCTTTGTCTTGTTCCTGATCTTAGAGGAAATGTTTTCAGTTTTTCACCATTGAGAATGATGTTTGCAGTGGGTTTGTCGTATATGGCCTTTAATGTGTTGAGGTATGTTCCCTCTATGCCCACTTTCTGGAGAGTTTTTATCATAAATAGGTGTTGAATTTTGTCAAAAGCTTTTTCTGCATCTCTTGAGATGATCATATGGTTTTTCTTCTTAAGTTTGTTAATATGGTGTATCACATTGATTGATTTGCATATATTGAAGAATCCTTGCATCCCTGGGATAAATCCCACTTGATCATGGTGTATGATCCTTTTACTGCATTGTTGGATTCTGTTTGCTAGTATTTTGTCGAGGATTTTTGCATCTATATTCATCAGTGATATTGGTCTCTAATTTTCTGTTTTTGTAGTATCTTTGTCTGGTTTGGTATCAGGGTGATGGTGGCCTCATAGAATGAGTTTGGGAGTGTTCCTTCCTCTGCAATTTTTTGCAAGATTTTGAGCAGCGTTGGTTTTAGCTCTTCTCTAAATGTTTGATAGAATTCACCTGTGAAGCCATCTAGTCCTGGACTTTTGTTTGTTGGAAGAGTTTTAATCACAGTTTCAATTTCATTACTTGCGATTGGTCTGTTCATATTTTCTGTTTCTTCCTGGTTCAGTCTTGGAAGGTTATACCTTTCTAAGAATTTGTCCATTTCTTCCAGGTTGTCCATTTTATTGGCATAGGGTTGCTTGTAGTAGTATCTTAGGATGCTTTGTATTTCTGTGGTGTCTGTTGTCACTTCTCCTTTTTCATTTCTAATTTTATTGATTTGAGTCCTCTCCCTCTTTTTCTTGATGAGTCTGGCTAATGGTTCATCCATTTTGTTTATCTCCTCAAAGAACCAGCTTTCAGTTTTATTGATCTTTGCTATTGTTTTCTTTGTTTCTATTACATTTATTTCTGCTCTGATCTTTATGATTTCTTTCCTTCTGCTAACTTTGGGTTTTGTTTGTTCTTCTTTCTGTAGGTCCTTTAGGTGTAAGGTTAGATTCTTTATTTGAGATTTTTCTTGTTTCTTGAGGTAGGCTCGTATTGCTATAAACTTCCCTCTTAGCACTGCTTTTGCTAGATCCCAGAGGTTTTGGATCATCATGTTTTCATTGTCATTTGTCTCTAGTTATTTTTTGATTTACTCTTTGATTTCTTCAGTGATCTCTTGGTTATTTACTAACATATTGTTTAGCCTCCATGTATCTGTGGTTTTTTTTCCCTGTAATTGATTTCTAATCTCATAGCATTGTGGTTAGAAAAGATGCTTGATATGATTTCAGTTTTCTTAAAATTACTGAGGCTTGATTTGTGACCAAGGATGTGATCTATCCTGGAGAATGTTCCATGTGCAGTTGAGAAGAAAGTGTAATATGCTGTTTTGGGATGGAATGTCCTATAAATATCAATTAAATCTCTCTGGTCTGTTGTGTCATTTAAAGCTTGTGTTTCCTTATTAATTTTCTGTTTGGATGATCTGTCCATTGGTGTAAGTGAGGTGTTAAAGTCCACCACTATCACTGTGTTGCTGTCGATTTCCTCTTTTATAGCTGTTAGCAGTTGCCTTATGTATTGAGGTGCTCCTATGTTGGGTGCATAAATATTTATATTTGGTATATATTCTGCTTGGATTGGTCCCTTGATCATTATGTAGTCCTTCCTTGTCTCTTGTAACATTCTTTATTTTAAAGTCTATTTTATCTGGTATGAGTATTGCTACTCCAGCTTTCTTTTGATTTCCATTTGCATGGAATATCTTTTTCCATCCCCTCACTTTCAGTCTAGGTCTGAAGTGTGTCTCTTGTAGACAGCATATATATGGATCTTGTTTTTGTATCCATTCAGCAAGCCTGTGTCTTTTGGTTGGAGCATTTAATCCATTCACGTTTAAGGTAATTATCGATATGTATGGTCCTGTTACCATTTTTTAATTGTTATGGGTTTGTTTTTGTAGGTCCTTTTCTTCTCTTGTGTTTCCACTTAGAGAAGTTCCTTTACCGTTTGTTATAGAGCTGGTTTGGTGGTGCTGAATTCTCTTAGCTTTTGCTTGTCTGTAAAGGTTTTAATTTCTCCATCAAATCTGAATGAGATACTTGCTGGGTAGTGTAATCTTGGTTGTAGGTTCTTCCCTTTCATCACTTTAAATATATCATGCCACTCCCTCTGGCTTGTAGAGTTTCTGCTGAGAAATCAGCTCTTAACCTTATGGAAGTTCTCTTGTATGTTATTTGTCGTTTTTCTCTTGTTGCTTTGAATAATTTTTCTTTGTCTTTAATTTTTGTCAATTTGATTACTATATGTTTTGGCATGTTTCTCCTTGGTTTTATTCTGCCTGGGACTCTCTGCACTTCCTGGACTTGGGTGGCTATTTCCTTTCTCATGATAGGGAAGTTTTCGACTATAATCTCTTCAAATATTTTGTTGTGTCTTTTCTCTCTCTCTGCTCCTTCTGGGACTCCTATAATGCAAATGTTGTTGCGTTCGATGTTGTCCCAGAGGTATCTTAGGCTGTCTTCATTTTTTTTCATTCTTTTTTCTTTATTCTTATCCACGGCAGTGAATTCCACCATTCTGTCTTCCAGGTCACTTATTCGTTCTTCTGCCTCAGTTATTCTGCTATTGATTCCTTCTAGTCTATTTTTCATTTCAGTTATTGTATTGTTCATCTCTGTTTGTGTGTTCTTTAATTCTTCTAGGTGTTTGTTCTTTAATTCTTCCAGGTCTTTGTTAAACATTTCTTGCATCTTCTCGATCTTTGCCTCTGTTCTTTTTCTGAGGTCCTGCATCATCTTCACTATCATTATTCTGAATTCTTTCTCTGGAAGCCTTCTTATCTCCACTTCATTTAGTTGTTTTTCTGGGGTTATATCTTGTTCCTTCATCTGGTACATAGCCCTCTGCCTTTTCATGTTTTCTGTCTTTCTGTGAATGTGGTTTTCGTTCCACAAGCTGCAGGATTGTAGTTCTTCTTGCTTCTGCTGTCTGCCCTCTGGTGGATGAGGCTATGTAATAGGCTTGTGCATGTTTCCTGATGGGTAGGACTGGTGGTGGGTAGAGCTGGGTGTTGCTCTGGTGGGCAGAGCTCAGTAAAATTTTAATCTGCTTGTCTGCTGATGGGTGTGCCTGGGTTACCTCGCTGTTGGTTTTTTGGCCTGAGGTTACCCAACACTGGAGCCTACCCGGCTCTTTGGTGGGGTTAATGGCAGAGTCTGGGAGGGCTCATGCCAAGGAGTATTTCCCAGAATTTCTGCTGCCAGTGTGCTTGTCCTCACGGTGAGCCACAGCCACCTCCGCCTCTGCAGGAGACCCTCCAACACTAGCAGTTAGGTCTGGTTCAGTCTCCTATGGGGTCACTGCTCCTTCCCCTGGGTCCCGATGCACACACTACTTTGTGTGTGGCCTCCAAGAGTGGAGTCTCTGTTTCCCCCAGTCCTATCAAAGTCCTGCAATCAAATCCCGTTAGCCTTCAAAGTCTGATTCTCTAGGAATTCCTCTTCTTTTTGCTGGACCCCCAGGTTGGGAAGCCTGACGTGGGGCTCAGAACCTTCACTCCAGTGGGTGGACTTCTGTGGTATAAGTGTTCTCCAGTTTGTGTGTCACCCACTCAGCAGTTATGGGATTTGATTTTATCATGATTGTGCCCCTCCTACCATCTCATTGTGGCTTCTGCTTTGTCTTTGGATGTGGGGTATCTTTTTTGGTGAGTTCCAGTGTCTTCCTGTCAATGATTGTTCAGCAGTTAGTTGTGATTCCGGTGCCCTCCCAAGAGGGAGTTAGCGCACGTCCTTCTACTCTGCCATCTTGAACCAATCTCCTCTTTTTTTCTTTTGAGGTAACATTTACATACAATGAGATATACAAATCTCCAGTGTACCATTGGGTGAGTTTTGACACACTTTGCACCTGTGTATCCCAAACCCCTATCAATATATCGAACGTTATCATCAACACAGAAATTTTCTTTACATATGTTGCTTTTAACTGTGCTGTACAGCTTCCTTAACTGAACCAGCAACTCCACTGAAAGGTGGACGTCAATGATTCTAACTGGGAGGATGTGTTGAGATTGCTTTTCCTTCATTGACTGATGCTCTGGGAGTGAACCAGGTGGCACTTAACAGGATTTGGTCCTCAGGTCCCTTTACTTTGATAAATTTCACCTGGAAGCACTTCTTCTCCTTTCAAGCAAACATTTGTGAAAGGTTGCCAGTTGGTTATGGCTATTAACTTTATCAGTTTAAACTGAAGTGAAACAATGAATAATTTGTTTTATTTTATTGTAATTTAATGTCAGTAATGTATAAGGGCCTGCTCTTTTCAGCAGGGACTCTTTCATCTGTGTTTTTTTAAAAGTAAAAGTAATGCTGCTAAAGATAAAACGTTCCCAGTTTGGAGGTCAAAGTGAACTCTAGTCAGTTCCTTGAAACTCAGATCAGGGCTAAGAGTTGAAATATACATAGGACACCCAAAGGAGTGTGTGTGCCTGAGTAGGATCTAAATGAGAAACCCGAAGGTCCTTTGCCCTATTTGAAAGAGGCCTATTGGAACAGATAAGCAGGGTTACCTCCTTGAAACCCAGGCTTCGAGTAATTTGGTATGTAGTAAGAGTCAGGCTATTCTATGATCTGGGGATTGTGAAAGGCATTTAGGCTGAACTGGCAGAGATATTGATGGGCCTACCAAACATGCCTGTGGCTTTGGTCCTTTTGGTTAATAGTACTGTTGCTGGTGGGCAATAGGATCATCACCTCTAGGACTTCTGATCCAGGAATTTTCACAATTTAGAGTTTATCAG
The DNA here is from genome assembly GCF_951394435.1 of Stenella coeruleoalba. Classification (NCBI taxonomy): domain Eukaryota; kingdom Metazoa; phylum Chordata; class Mammalia; order Artiodactyla; family Delphinidae; genus Stenella; species Stenella coeruleoalba. Next base: position 39,539,894 of record NC_137152.1, on the reverse strand, counting down.
AATCACCCTGAGGGATTGAAACACAAATGGCTGGGGCCCACCCTCAGAGTTCATGATTCAGTACACCTACGGTGGGTTCGGAATATCGGCATTTTTAACAAGCTCCCAGGAGACCCTGGTGCTGCTGGTTCAGGGACCACACTTTGAGGACCACTACTTGAATGAATGAATGAATAGGATCTCTTGTACAAGACTGCATTATTCCCCTCTATAACCTTATGGTATTGTTTATAGTTGGACACAATAAATAGGAACAGGCACACCCTACACTACACTACTGTATAGGGTGTGCCTGTTCCTACTAAGTTTTAGAATTGGCAGGGGATACTGGAGAAGACATACACATTACTTCTTTCTCCAACCTCCACAGCAGGGATTTCAGTTTGTACTGGGCTTATTATGACCCTGGCTTCTTCACACTCCTAACTGATCTTTCTGCAGACAAGGAAAGAACCCAGGACTTAAACCACATGGCACAGTTTTCACTCCCTCCTGTGTTGGGACCCTTAGAAAGAGATAATATGTGGCTACGGAGACCATACGTACCAGATTTCCTAGGACAGCTCTGATTTCACATATTATATCCTCTTGTCCCCATAAATATAATTGGCAGACCATGTCCTGCTCTGGGTTCAAAAAATATTGTTCCCATATGCATGGCTTAGGTGCCCTGGGGAGCCAAAAGCAAGTCTTCCCCTTCTTTCTTGAGATTGTGGCGGCCAGGGCATAAAGCTTGGCTCATAGAAAGGGCTAAAGAATTGGGGTAAATCTAAACATCTGAGATCAGCAACAAGCTGCTTGTTGCTCCTTTTTTGACAAGCGTCTCTCAGTGATCCCTGTTACAGATCCTTGAATGTTATGAATATGAGATTCTGAGTGCTGAGAGGGACTGAATTGGACCTCTGGCTGCCTCTCTCTCCTCCTTCCCCCGCCCTCTGGAAGGACCACACAGAAATAGCCCAGACAGAAGAGCCACTCCAAAGAAGGAAATTCCACATCCTTCATTGACCAACCACTCAGTCTAATATTTACCTACTTTCTCTGGCAGGAAGTTCTTCCTTCTTGCTAACATCAGTCCCTCTCATTGTGATTTCAGTTTCTCTTCCCTTGTTCTGCTTTCAATCAAAATTGAGAACAGCTGGTCCTCACCCTCTACATTCTTTATGGCTTAAAAGTCATTAAACCATCCTTCCTGGGCCCAGGTTTAACCATCCTTGGAGCTCCTTTATCCTTCCTGCATGTATCTGACTTGCCAACCGTTTAATCATCTTTGCCATGGGGAAGCAGCTTAGGCAGTTTGGACCAACAGTGCAGCAAAGCCTAAAGCTTTATGACTTGTGCTAATGGCCATGCTAAATGTTTAGTAGAGACTATTTTCAAGCACACAATTGTGAACAATTTAAAGTGGACTGTACATGGAACCCATTTCCTCTCCCAGCTCCCCCAACAGGGCCTCCCCTTAGCAGCTGAAATGAGTTAGTGGCAATCAGCACAGAGTAGGAATCCTGTGGTTTCTGCCCTTCCCTCCTGCTGGTTCTATGGCAGCTAGTCTCTTAAAATAAGCTTTCTCCTTAGTATGGCCAGTAAATGTGACTTTGGAATCAGTTGGGCAAAGGGTCTAGGAATCACATTAGCCAAAGAGCAGGAGGTGCTAGTGCCGAAGCTCCACGTGAGGTTTAGGAGAGGCTGGGGGAACAAAGGTGAACAGGGATCTGTGAGAGAGATTGGATCTGGAATGTTTGCTATCTACCGGATGATTGCACCTCAGGGTTGGACATGCCTTTTTTTGCAAGTTTGCGGAGGACTTGTCTGGCCTCTGTTTGTGTACTTGGCCTTTGTCCACTGCACCAACTCTGTGAAAGTGATGCCAGATCTGTGGCAGAATCCCAGCCTCAGGGCCAGTTTGGTTCTTAAAGAGAGGAGGGTAACTTGCCACATGAAACGACTCTCTTTGTCAGGGGGGTTACATGCCTTCGGTGGGATGCATTACTGAGCTGTTCATGTGCTGTTTTAGGTCACGCTGTAGGGTGGGTTCAGGGCCTCTGCTGATCAGAATGAAACAGATCTAGCTGATGGCGCTGCACAGGAAAAGCATAGGGCCAACTGATACTTGTCCTGTTCTCATCTTCTCACTCTTGGCCCCTCCTTATTAATAAAACCTTAAAAGCTCTCCTTTTCATAAATGCTAGCCAGGCAGTTTGTCTCAGCGAAGCTATAGGAGCAGTTAATATACCCAGCCGTAAAGAAGGAAGAGAAAGTGACAGAGAAAAAAAAAAAAGAAGTTGGCATTTGTATGAGAGTGTCATTGAAGGCTTCATCACAGATACACTAAAGACTTAGGAACAGAAATTGTCTTGGGGTGGGGGTGGAGAGAACAGCTTGATTGAAGCATTAGCTGCCTTGGCACTGAGCCAAGGCAAATTGCCAGAGAACCATTAAACTCTTTGTAATTCCATATAATTCACAGCAGCCACAGGTAATCTGAATCAGACCTGACAAAACTTCCCTATCACTTATTATCCATTAGTGCTGAATGCATACTACAGATATTTAAACTTTTTAAAAGTCATATCATGATGGCCATATTTTCTAAAACCCAAATCAGGAATCCTGGCTTCACAAAGGATTTTTTTCAGACTTGTGAATATGTTTATATGAAAAACCTCACAAAAGTATAAACACTAAATCACACTTAGTTAAACACTGAACAAATGGCCTTTAAGGAGGGAACTATAGTCACATGAAATTGGGTCAGGGCTAACTTACATTCAAACATTGGTGAGGGTCCCATACACACACCTTTTTAGGGGTCTGAGGGAATTGGTTAACTAAGCACTAAATCAAATTAGAATTTGGTTTATGCCCATCGTCTGGATTTGCTCTTAAAATTTCCAGGGATGGTAGACTGAAAGAGCCTGTTGTAATTTCTGTACACAGGAAGGTGGAGTAGATGTTACTTTGAATTCCCAGATGCTGGGAGCAGTTAAATCTCTCAGTGTTCACGTCTGTTTGTGAGGGCTTGTGTGTGTTTTGAATTAACTTCCTAAGGCTGGGAATGTTACAAACTAAGCAGAATCATATATGGATACAAGGTATTGTTGCCATGCACCTAAATTTACTTAAAAGTTTCATTCCTCCCACCAAATTAAGAGTCTAGCATTCACCTCTGGGCACTCACCAAGAAGAGGAGATGGTACTGATGAACCTATTGCAGGACAGGAATAAAGATGTAGACATAGAGAATGGACTTGAGGACATCGCAGGGGGAGGGGGAAGCTGGGGCGAAGTGAGAGTAGCATCTACATATATACACTACCAAATGTAAAATAGTTAGCTAGTGGGAGGCAGCCACATAGCACAGGGAGATCACCTCGGTGCTTTGTGACCACCTAGAGGGGTGGGATAGGGAGGGTGGGAGGAAGGCTCAAGAGGGAGGGGATATGGGGACATATGTATGCATATGGCTGATTCACTTTGGTGTACAACAGAAACTAACACAGTATTGTGAAGCAATTATACTCCAATAAAGATCTATTTAAAAAAGAAAAAGAGGAGATGTTTAGCTCAAAGGATAATAATTCTGAGCCAATAATAACAATGCTTTTTAAAAGGCTTGGAAACCTAAAGTGCCTCTTTAACCAAAACTCTGCGTTTCTAGTTAAGGATCATGACTAGCAATATACCCATGGAGAACAAAACTGCTTTGTCACAAAACTTGCAGAAGAAAATATCTGAAGCCTAACAGATTCTCTATCTTGGGCAAGTCACGTAACATCCCTGAACCTCAGTTACATGATCGGAAAAGTGAAAATAATGTTATTTGTCCAGAATCAGGCAAATGAGTGGGGCGATACCCTGAGGTCCCTTCTAATTCTAATTTCAACAGTTATTGAGCAAATACTATGTACTCAATACAGACGTTTGTTTTCCTAGGTCCAGTGATAGAACTGTAAAAAGACATTGTCTGACTCTCTCTCCCACTATAATGCAAGTATCCTGACAGAAAGTAAACACATATAGGAATAAATAAAATAATGCAAAATGATAAATTCTGTGAAGAAAATAAAACAAGGTAACGTGATGGAGAATGATGGGGATTGGGGTGGGGGAAACAAAGAAGGAACCTACTTGATATTGGTGGTCAGGAAAGGCCTCTCTGAGGAGGTGGCATTTGAGCTGATAACTGAATGATGAAAGGAGCTACATAAAGATCTAAGAAAGAATGTTCTCAACCGAGAGAACAGCAAATGCAAAGGTCCTGAGGTGAGGATTGGCTTGACCTCTCTGAAGAACAGAAAGTTTGGTATGACTGCAGTACATGTAGGAAATGAGACCAGAAAGGCAGACATAGCCAGGTTGTGTAGGGCTTCTAATCTGTTGCTATTTACACTGTAAGAATCATTCCTTGGTCTCTCTGATTCAATTAGTAAACATAAGTGCCAGATGTTAATGATAGGGCTGCTTGATATTTACCCATAAGAAACCCAGGAAGAGGCACTGGCGGAGGGGGGTGGATGTGGGGGTTAAAACAGAGAATGAAAGCTCAAATTCTTGGGGGAGAGAGAGGTGGGGATGGAAGAGTGAGTGTGTACACAAGGGAAATGGTTAGGGAGGGCTGGAGAAAGCTTGGAGGGCGGAGGAAAAGCACCAGAGTGACCTTGGCTATGAGAAACACCCTCAGTGCCTAGGTTTGTGGAGTCCACTGTCAGAAGGGTCAACCATTATAGGGGAAGGGGCAGGGCTCTGCCTTTGTGTTTAAAATCTTAAGTGGGGGAGTGAGTAGGGCAGGAGGTAAAAGTTTGGTTATTTCTTTTCATCGAGCCTTAACCTGAAAAGCAAGCCTGCTAATCAGGAGAAAGGCTTCTGTACTGCTTTACCCTTGTTGATTCCTCAGACCTTGAACTCAAATGCCCATTATTTCCTCCTTATTTTCTTCCCCAACAAATCCTGGCATTGCAAAGGGAAATGTGCTCTGATGTAAGAGTCCCTATCCAACACTAACACACGAACAATTGAGTACATTTTCTCTCCCTTTAGGTTTTTTCATTTGTGGAAACTCAGTTTTGTTTTCTGTTATTGACGCATCTCACTGAGCCGAAAAGAGATGGTATGTCACTTCTCAGCCATCACGTGAACAGGACAGTAGCTTGGAACACAGCAGTATGGGTGGCTTACTTGTTCCCAGATTTGCAGCACTATGTGAAAGCAGCGGCAAGTGTGCCGGTTTAATTTAAAATTGGATCTGTCCTAGGGTCAGTAAGGAATGGTATTGTTATTCCCTTTGCAACATGTATATATACCTTGGTAGGTTATTTCTGTGGGAGTTGTTTGCTTTGGTAGCAGTTATGCAGAAGGATGAGAGGAAATTAAATGCCTCTTTTCCCCCCTCTTTATCTAATACTGTTCCAAGGGCTAAGTGAAGACCAAAGATTCAAATCACTGCTGGGGGAAGGGGACCTGGGCAGAGGCAAACAATGTTCTGGGAGCAGAATGCAGGGGCCCAGCTGTGGGCAATAGGAAGCAAGCCCCCCATCGCCCCCCCACCCCGCTGCAACCCCTTGGTCCACGTCTGGTAGAGGGCACACAGGTGCCTAGGAAGTTGGACAAGTGGGTTCCAGGCGGTAGAGCTGGCCTAGTGGTTTCCAGAGGCAGCCTTTTGTCCCTTCCCTGAAGGGTGTTAGTCCTTTGGTCTTTTTCTAGTCAGAAATGACTAATGTGGGGTATGTGCACTCTTTAGAAACTGTCTTTAGCTTTTTGCATAATGGGTTATAAATAAATGGCTTCAGGGAACCAGAAATGAGTTATTGAGTGAACTTGGCTATGGGATGGTTCAGATTCTAGATAGTTAATCACATTCTCTTGGGCTGGAAGGCTGTATCTAACCCATTCACATTCAGCTGGAAAGTTAAAAAGACACTTTTGATCAACTTGAAGAATAGTTTTAACATCAAAAATAGGTTGGTACTAGAGAAAGAAAGATTATATTAATCCAAGAAGAATAATTTCCATCTCTGTGTAGTAATCTGGTGATAAAAGTAACACCCACTTTTATTTTTAATTTGGGCATTTCTTACAAGCATTCATGCACAGTTCATAAACGCCAATATATTAATGTGTCCTATTTACAGTGTTTTTATATTAGGTGGTATATAAAAGACTGTTTTGTCTTTTCAGCCCCCTGGGCTCAGCAGCTAGATCTGCATACTGTACTCTCTTAATGCTGGGTGGCATCATGGACTTTCTGGTTTGTTTTAGACTTATGTTTTAACCCTATACAAGGGAGCTTATATCATGGTTGTATACAGTGAACTCTTGCTGGTAACTGCTTCTAGAAGTCAGGAGCAAAGTCCTTAACATGCTACCATATCCTTTTGTCAAGTTTCTTCAACCCCGGTCCTCCCTGAACTCCCTCTACCACATCAGCTTTGCAAGGTTCTTTGCTCACTTGTACCACTGAAATTCATAGCTTATTAGACAGCTAAGAAGCATAGGTAATCCAGTAGGAAGCAGTAATGATACCTGAATAAGAGATTGTTGCCTCTGAGACAATGGCCTGACCTAAAGTTCTGCTTCTCAGAGTGGGTAGCAGGAACCCTAGGGACCATGACAAAGAGAGGTATCTGGGAGAGACAGGAGGAACAGAAGTGGATGGCTCCAAGATTAGATGAGGGATTGATTCCGGTTTTATGATATGTCAAGATAGAAACTGGCTGGTGATTTAAAAAAACACTTTTCGTCTTTACCAGTTGGCAAGTAAGGAAAACAAAATGTTTGTCTTCATTTTTATTTCCTACATAAATCATCCACCTTATTGGAAGGGTGGGTGTAGGAAGAAGAGCAGATGAATACTGTCTCAAAGCCCAGTGGAACAATGGGCAAATTCATAAATTATAGGCCTATTGTAAAGACTTACCCTTTAAGTGAGATGTTTTTGCCTTGATTAAAGCTATGAGTATGTGAAAATAGTGCCCAATCCTTGGGCCCTACCTCAGAAATATAATCTGTATAGTGTAGAGTTCTTAATTTTTAAAATTCTTTCTTAAATTAAGGAATTATATATATATATATATATAATACATATATATAAAAAACACATATCTCAGTGAATTTTTTTTTTTTTTTGTGGTATGCGGGCCTCTCACTGCTGTGGCCCCTCCCATTGCGGAGCACAGGCTCTGGATGCGCAAGGCCCAGCGGCCATGGCTCACGGGCCCAGCCACTCCGCGGCATGTGGGATCCTCCCTGACTGGGGCATGAACCCGTGTCCCCTGCATTGGCAGGCGGACTCTCAACCACTGCACCACCAGGGAAGCCATCAGTGAATTTTTAGATGTGTATATTTCCATGTAATCAGTTCCCAGATTAACATGTAAAACATTTCCAGCACCCCTGAAACTTATGCTCATGTGCCTTCACAGTCAGTACACCCTTTCAAGGTAACTACTAGTCTGAGTTTTATCACCATAGATGAGTTTTGTCTGTTCTTGTCCTTTAAGTAAAATGGAATCATACAGTATGTATTGTTTCAGTCTGGTCTCTTTCACTCAGTGTAATATTTTGCTAGGCATCCATTTCGTTGCATGTATCAGTAGTTTGTTCTTTCTTTATTTTTATGAAGTGTGCTACTTTGTGTGTAGGTATGTCTTGGATTATTCCTAGTTTTTGTCTATTGTGAATAAAGCTGCTATGAATAATCAAGTCCTTTTTTTTGTGGACACATATGCTACTTTCTCTTGGGGATACTTAGGTATGGAATTTCTAGGTGCTAGATTAGGTACACAGATTTCCAAAGTGGTTGTACAATTTTACACTCCCACCAGAAATGTGGAGTTCATATTGCTGTACATACCTTTTTAGTGAAGTTCCTGTTCAAGTCTTTTGCCAATTGGTTGTGTTTTTCTAATTGATTTGTATTTCTTTTTATATTCTGAATGTAAGTCCTCTGTCAGATATACGTATTATGAATATGTTTCCAATCTGTGGCTTGGCTTTTCACTTTTTCAGTGACATTTTAAATGAACTTATTTTTTAATTTGATGAACTCCAATATAACACTATATCTTTTATGATTATTGCTTTTTGTATCCTGCCCATAAAACTTTGCCCACCTCAAGGTCATAAAGATATTCTCCTATGTTTTCTTCTGAAAGCTTTATGGTTTTAGCCCTCTCATTGAAGTCTATGATCTGGCCAAAAAATTTTTAGTAAAAATTTATATCAGTAAAAATGTTTTGAGCATGTTTCCCCAATATACATAATTTTATTTATGGATGATACAATCTACCACCACCAATATTAAATACTAATAAAGTTTTGTTTTTTTTTTAAATTTATTTATTTATTTTGGCTGTGTTGGGTCTTTGTTTCTGTGCGAGGGCTTTCTCTAGTTGCGCGAGCGGGGGGCCACTCTTCATCACGGTGCGCGGGCCTCTCACTATCGCGGCCTCTCTTGTTGCGGAGCACAGGCTCCAGACGCGCAGGCTCAGTAATTGTGGCTCACGGGCCCAGTTGCTCCGCGGCATGCGGGATCTTCCCGGACCGGAGCATGAACCCGTGTCCCGTGCATCGGCAGGTGGACTCTCAACCACTGCGCCACCAGGGAAGCCCCCTAATAAAGTTTGGTTTTTTAAAAATTAGATAAATATAAACAGAACTTCCATTATCACCCTTTCCAGTAGATCATTTGTGCATAGCCTGGGATATATAAATCCACCCTGGAGACTACTGTTCTAAACCACCAAAGGCTAAATAACATTTTTGACAAACACTGATAACATTAATGTCAGCAAAAGACTTCAGTGTTAACAAATGGCTAGAGTTGACAAAGTGTGAAGAGGACCCCAATGAGCATATTTGCTGATAATGTAAGAAACTCTGAGTTTGCTCTTGCACAGTGGTGTTTGTTCTCCCTTGCCTGACTTAGAGAGACAGCAAGACTGATCTGACTTGGTAGGAGCAAAGACAGACTTGCTTTTGGTCGCTGATGTAGGGTACAGTGCTCTTGACTCCCTATCCCTTTTCTCATTACCAAGTTCCTAGAGCTGAGCTTGGCTCTGGACTGACTTTTTGGCAAAGATACTTAGAATTTGACTTGGGGTAATCCCCGGGGAAATTTAATGATTTGGAGCTTAGAGAGCTTTCCTTGTGAGGATTAGTAAAATAGATGGTAATTAAGCAGCTGGGGAGGAAGGAGCTGTCTGTAAGGATAGGTCATACTGTGGGGCACAGCATAGCTCCCTTGGTCCAAGGTCAAGAGAGCCGATGGGCGTGATCCACAGAACTGAACATTCTGGGGCAGCCCTTTGTAGGATTCTTAGCTGGTAAGGTAAAGAATATCTTTTCCTTTGATGTCCACCTCCTCAGTCTAGTTCCATATAGGACTTACTATTTAGAACCATGCCTACTTACATCTTTTTAATTGGGTGATGTTTTTGAATTCTCATTTATTTGAGAGAGGTTTTTGTTTTCTGTTTTGCCTTTTGGGAAGCTGGGGTAAGGTAGAGAAGATGAAATTAGGAACAGCAATTTCTTATTTTTCAAATCTAGACTACTTTGGAATTTGGGAGGAATTTTAAAGGGAGAAAGTTGCTAAAAGAAACAAGTTAGGGCAGGCAGTTTGTCTGCAACCCAGGATCAGACCGTTGAAAGTCATGGCAAAGAAAGAGATCACAGAGGTTTCAAAGCCTGTATCTCCCTTTTCCAGGTCACTCTGATTGATCTCTCCTAGCATGGTCAGATTCTAAGGGCTACCAATGGGGTAAGAGAGGGCAGATCAGAAACAGCCCCCAACTTGTGGTCTGTTCAAGTCAAACTAAGTTTCAGAATAAGCACAGACTTTATTATTTGATGATCCTACTTCCTAATAAGTTAAACTTCTCAAAGACAGATTATCTCCATCTCTACATTTTCTCTCTATTGATTCCCCAGAAAAGGCCAAATTGCTGAATTGGTGTCTGGAGTGTTACTAAAAACTTGAAAATCTTTCAAAAAGTGATAAAAAGACATTCAGAGGATATACTTATTTTAAAAAAGCAATATAACTATTGTATTCTAGGTGGACCTTTTCCATTTATGTAGTAAAAAAAATCAATTCATACAATTAACTATGTTATTTGCCTTCTTAGACAATGGACACGCTGGTGGAGGTAGGAGAACGGGCGGGTACAGTGGTCCCTAGGTATCCGTGAGAGATTGGTTCTAAGACCCCCACGTGGATACCAAAATCCATGGAAGCTCAAGTACCTTACAGGTGGCCCCCCCTGTGCATGGGATTTTGCATCTGTGGATTCAGCCAACCAGATGAACCCGTGGAATGCCGGAACATCCTGTGGAACATGCGCCGTGGCATAATTTGGCCAGAAGCTCCTAGAACTGGCCAACAAAGTTTCAGTTAATGCCTAGTTTTTCCAATAAATTTATTGTAGCAAGCAGAGGTATTCACAATCATGCCATTGACTTTTAATACTGCTCTTACACTATTGTAATAAGCATTCAATACTTGCTGGTTATTGTTGCAGATGGTATGTCTCCTGCTGATGCATTTTTCCCCCAAGATAAACCTGGCTTAACTTTTCTTTCCTTCACTTTCTCATATTTCCTAGTTTAGTCAAGAGACCCAAGCAAGTATCTGCTAGTATCTTTTATTTAGTATAAAAGCTACTAGAAAGCCAGTAAGTACTGTTAGGTCCATTTTCCTTTGCCTTTACTCTCAAGCGGCCAATTTGTCACTTTGTTGACAGTTATTAGAGCACTTCGTGCTTCATAGAAGATCCATCAAAAATTTCCAATTCATCAGCTCATTTGCACAAAATGGGGCTTCAGGAATCTCTTTCTCTCAGTGTCCCAACTGTGCTTTTATAAGTGTTCAAACCTTGATGGACCACTCTGAAACAATGGATAAAGACCACAGGGAAATGAGAGATGGATGTTGATTAGTTTCGAAGGAGTGAAACGTAGGTGAAGGCAAAGCACAGTGGGATTATCTGTGTCAGCAGAATGCTAATGCATGACTTTGCTAACTGTACACAGGTCACTGAATGTCAGAGCTCCACAGGTCGTCAGAGACCATCTAGTCAGACCCCCACGTTTTACCAGTAAGGGTGAGAGAGGCCAAAAGAGGGGAAAGGGACTTGTCCAAGGTCAATCAGCTCTTCCCAACTTTCCAGGCAACAGCTGGCTTTTGGCTATATGACCTTTCTGCAATCAATTTTCAATTACTTGGACCACTCACTGCTAGCCCAGCAATCACTTGGATAATCCAAAATGACACATAAGTTAACCATCGTTTACATTGGGCTTTGTGGTGTGTGTTTATACTGACATTCCAATGCGTCTGGGTCCAATCTGAGAACTCACAACACTTCAAATGAAACAAGAAAGCCACCCTGAAGGGCTGATTCAGGAAGAGCTGGAAAGTTGACCAGCCTTACTGAATGGACAGCATCAAATGATGCTATACAGCCCTCTCAAGAAGGACATGTTATTCTCAACATGTTTGTTGATTAACACCTCTTCTGTGCCCCAGCCAGAGTTACGAGTGGCACAGTGGGAAGGGGAAAAAAATCTTTTATAGGAGAATATACATATTGTTTCCCCTTCCTTCCTTCTTCCCTTCTCCTCCCCTCCCTTCTTCCTTTCCCCTCCCCTCCCCTCCCCTCCCTTCCCTTTCCTTTCCTTTTCATTCCTTTTCCTTGCTAGAAAAATGAACAGCTGCTTTATCTTCTATATAAACAAATATGTGGTTGAGCCATCGACCTGGAGAACTGGCTATCAGGATGCCAAACAATAAATGGAAGACATGCTGGATCCCAGGAATCTAGAGGTGGAGGGGGGAGGAGGAAGACCTGTGAGCAATATTTTTTAAAAGAGTCCAAAAGTTAGGAGGAATAAGAAGGAATCTGTTGTATAGCTCAGTAAATGCCCTGGGTTTGGGAAAGGGCTAGTTTGGGGTATAGTCCAAGAGCTCTTCAACCAAATGGAGTTTCATTTCCTGATCTGGACCTGTCTGTACTTTGGGATTTGGTGCCATAATTTGCTGGTTTGTTGTCTGCGAACCCTCAAACTTGTGCTAAAATGGAGTTATTATTATTCATGTTCTGAAGGTGATGCTGCTGGTGACTGAGAAAGGGCATGGAACAGAAAAAGGGGCATGGACAATTGGCTTGAGGCTATAGTCCAAGAAAGAGTCCCTGCAAGGATTCAGATAGTGGCAAACAAAGTGGCAGTAGGGAATGCAAAATGCCTGATCTTTTGCTGCAGCCATAATTAAGCATTTTAGTTTAAAAGGTACCCCTCTTTCATTTTCTGGTCTAGAATAAACAAATCTTATTGATGTAACAAAGTGCTTAATTAACCTGAGGTGGTACTTAATATCAATACATATTGAAGGAAAGACTTGCCACGGTTAACAGTAATATGGATAATTGAGTTATATGAATTTAAAAATGGGTAGAGTGAATTAAGACTAATGTACATCAACAGGAAATATCTATTAACATTCATTAGTTAGACTCTTGTTTGTGGTTCTTTGTTAGCCTAAGGAAGCCCTTTCAAATGGCTGATGATGCCTGTTGAAAGTCCTGCCTGATGCTGAGGGCCTTCCATGGATGCCAAAGGAATGAATCATTCAAACAGAACTTCTGAAATTCAAGTACAGCGCTTTGCTTCTTCTTCTTTTTCTTTTGGTAGCAGTGACTGTGAAGTAATAATGATAATGACAATGGAAATAAGAGTGTGATCCTACTTAATTTGCTGAGAGTTGTTCCCCATTTACCAATATTGGCTTGTTTTGTCTCGAGTGGTGGCCCAGGTATTGGAACAAAGGTATATATATATATTCAATGTCACTTGGCTAACCTATGATTTGTCAGACAAAGGTTAATTTAAAAAAATTGTTGGGTTAGCAGCAATAAATTTAATAACAGTCTGTGATTTAACTCAGAATTTCAATTTATTTGATGGGATTTTTAAAATCCTGAATTAACATATTTTTCTGAACTCAGGAGGTCTCATCTGCCAAATTGCACATGAGCTGGCCAACCTAAAGCTCAGCAATATTCTAACTTACATGGTGTGGGGATAGATTGGAGGGATGCTATAAAGGACTGAAAGAAAGATTGGAACAAGAGTAGAAGTAAATGTAAAAACACCTGCAGCAAAGACCAGCCCTTAGTTGCGCCATTTAGGACCTGCCTTTCCCTAAGAATTGTATGGTTTAATCATCCTCAAATCTTTTGCTTCTGAGAGAAACAAACAAACACCTCTTCCTGATTCCATTAGTGGGTTGGACCTTTTTTCACCTGCCCAGCTCCATGGACATATGAACTTTAGATGGTAACCCACCCCTGAATCTGGGAGCTATGTGTACTTTGTTCATTTCTGTATCTCTAGCACTAAGCACGTTGTCCCCTGCATACTAGAAATTAACCAAAATCTTGAGGATGGATTAATGGATGGATGAGATGACTCCTACCACCATGGATGGAATTGATGTTCCAATAGGTGGAACTCACCTTTGTAGTAGAAGAAATGTCACATACAAAAGTAGCCGTAAGTAAGGATCCTTGGGGGAACATTCTGCTTTGCTTTGCTTTTGCCTACCCTAGTGGCTATTATTTCTTCCTTTGCTTTCAATGCCCACGCCCCAGCCTGACTACATTCCTGCCAAGATTGCCCTTGACCAATGGAAATACTGTAGGCTATGGTGGAACAGTGAACACCCATGTTCCCAGCATTTGGTCAGTGCCCACTGTCAACAACATACTTGTTGAAGAGATATAGATAAATGATCAGTTACTTTGTATCTTTTGGATTTGCAATTCCACTCGCAGAAGGTTGAGCTGGAAGCCACCTTCAAGGTCTTCAGAGTCAACCCCTTGCTCCCAGATCCTTCACATACTAACAACCCTGTGAGGTAGGGTTGCTTATTATCTGTATTTCACATATGGGGCCATTGAGACATGGAGATGTTAGGTAACTTGCTTGGAGTCACAGAGCTAGGAAGTACTAGAGCCAAGATTCACACTCAAGTTTGTCAGACTTCAGAACCTGCCCAAAGAGAGAAGGACTTGCCAAAGGTCATTTTGCTGAATCCTAGTTCTTCTGGCTCTAATTTGTGTGCACAATTTGCTATTCCATGCCCACACTGTGGAGTTCCTTCGAACATCGTTTTCTTATTTAGAAGTACTTGTCTCCCCAAATGGACTGTTGGTTCCTCCAGGGCACAGATTGCATTATATCTGTGTTGTTTTCTTCCTCAAGGGCTTGCCCAAGATTTGCCTTCAGTAAATAATGGCCTATAATCAGCTTCTTAGCTGCTCCCTGGAGGGTCTTGGTGCCATCCCCCAGGACTATTTGTGGCTCAGAAGTTGGGAGGAGCCAGGAAGTAGAATTTGGGGGAAGGAATCGCCTCACCACCTGCTTTCTTTTTTGTCCTCTGCAACACAGATTGAAGATGGAGGCAAGGCAGCCTTGTCGCAGAAGATGAGGACTGGTGATGAGCTGGTGAATATCAATGGCACACCATTGTATGGCTCCCGCCAAGAGGCCCTCATCCTCATCAAAGGCTCCTTCCGGATCCTCAAGCTGATTGTCAGGAGGTAAGGCACAGGGAGATTTGCTATTAGGTGCAGGAGCCGCTGAAACCACTTGGTTGGTAGAAAAGCCTCAATAGAGGCATGTCTCTATCAATATCAAGGAAAGAGATGTTTCATGTGAACAGAATTTTGCAGACAACTGAAGCAGAATGGCATAAGAGAAAGGGCCTTTGGTTCAAATCCTGGCACTATCTCATACTACCCATGTCATCTTGCATAAATTTATTTTACCTCTGAAAGACTCACTCTCCTCATTTGCTTTTGAGAGAACTAAATGACTCAATACACACCAAGGGCCTACCTAACCCAGTGTTTTTCTGTATCCTCCATCATAAAAGACTGCCACTGCTGAACCACATAGATTTAAAGAGATCCTACTCCCAGCCATGGTAGGCACTCTGGAGGCTGTGGCAAACTCTAAGACAGGAAGCCTGCCCTTGAGGAGTGTACAGTCTAACAGGGGAGAAAAGACACACATAAGACAAATTAATTAGCAATACATTGTTTTAAAGAAAGCCGTAAAGGAGATTCCACAGGGCGAAGGGTGATTGTCAAATGAATTGTTCAGACAGAAATTGCTATTAGAGTTCAAGAGAAAGAGAAAGCACGTCAGAAGAGATGGTCAGGGTAAGACTTCATAGAGGAGGTAGAATCTAAGCTAAAAAACAGGTAGAATTTGACAAAGAAACCATCAGGAGGGGAAAAGCTTTCTAGGTAAGTAGAGTGGCACAAGCAGGAGGAAGACAAGGACATATTTGGAAGATAAGGACAGTCATTCTACTGCTGCCAAAGTATCCACCTATAGGTGAGCTTACCATAGGTCTCCCTTTCATTTTGCTGCTGTATCTTTGTTCTCTACTCCTGGAGCTCATACTTCTCCCTTTCTGTTAGTTTCCTTTATGTTATACACATGCCTAAGTTTTTCCATCTTAATTATTTTTATTAGAAAAAATTTTGTGTCTTCCTGTATTCATACTTCCCCCTCTGGCTTCTGCCCCATCTTCTTCTTTTTGTTCATATCCAGTCTCTCAAAAGGCGAGTCTATACTCACTGTTTCTACTTCACCTACCTTCACCTACCATTTAGCTTTCCACCCACTGCAGTCTGAATTTGACTCCCAGAAGTCCACTGAAACTACTCTGTCAAAATATATGTATTACCTCCTAGTTGTCAGAGTCAATGGGTTATTTCTAGTCTTTATCATATATGACTTACATATGGCGTTTGACATTGTTGCTCTGGATTACACCCTTCTTTGTGAAACTCTCCTGCTTTCAAGATACCCCATTTCCTTGTTCTTTTTCTATCTCTCTGTTCACTTTTTAAAATGAGGTTCCTCTACCACCTGCTCTTCCTCTGCCCATCCCTTAAATGTTGGTGTTTCCCCTAGTTCTACCCTTTCTAATTTCATCAATATACCATGGAAAATCTCACCCGGTCCCCGAGTTTCAATTATCATCTGTGTGTGGATGACTAGATCTCTAATGCCCCAGACCCCTATAACCAACTTCTACTAGACACTTATACTTAGATGTCTCAGAAGCATTTCACACAAAACATGCTCAAAACCTAATGCATCATCTTCTTCTCCTCGCAAGCTCCTTATCTCAGTGACTGGGACCACCATGCCCTTAGTCAACCAAGCCAGAAACACAGAAGCCATCTTTAATTTTTCCGTTGTTCTCCTGCTCTATATGCAAATGATTTATCCCGAGGAGAGAGTACTTAGGGGGAAAGATTTTGAGTTAGTGAGGGTGAAATTTTATAGGATCCCATTGATTTATTATATTACTTGCTGCTACATAAGACTAAGCCATGCCTGCCCATGTACCTAGGTAAGAGGTGACATGTTAAATAATGTCTTATACAATAGACACATTGTCACTGACTCAGTATTGGATAGGTCATAGTTTAGGTTTTAAATAAGGCTTCTTAAAGGGGCAGATTGGTGAATTTAGAAGTTTTTGTTTTAGAATCAGATAGACACATGTATGCTACTTCCTGGTTCTGTCACATGGGAAATAATAGTTCCTATATAGGAGGATGATGATTAAGTGAGGCAATTTATGTAAAATGCCTTTAACATAATAGGTTCTCAGTGAATTTCAGTCCCATTCCTTTCCCTAGGGTATAAAAGAAGCATAATTGGTAACCAAACACCATTATGAAATAAGGAGATCATCAAACTGTATTGTGCTTTGCAACCTAACCTTCAGAGACAAGATTTGCTGGGAAACCATTAGGGGTGAAAAAGATCTGACAGGAAATAAAGCCCCTTGAGAAATATTGGTTATACAGAGGTACCAGCACTTAGAAGGAATGTAGACATGATCCGTATTGGCTTCTGAACCAGTCCTAAGAATGAGAGTGTTCAGGTGTGTCACTCACTCATCCTCCCTTGGTGAGCTCCATGTCTTCTTTCTCCCTGCTGTGGTGACATCTGCCACTACCAGTCACTTAAGAGTGGCTATAATTATGGCCTTGGAGATAATCGGGCCCTTTGGTTTTCATGGTGTGGCAGGTCCTATGGCTCCCAGAACCTACGTTGTCTACCCTTTCAGCTTCTCCGTCTCAACCCCGATTGGAGGAGGCGTTCAATGACATAATTTATTAGGTGATGCTGCCCTCTTGTGGAAAACTTAACCTTCACCTATGGACTACCCTGGGGATGGTGCAGGACATTATTCCTTCTTTCCTGGTCCAAGTTATTCTTCTAATTTATGAAAGAGCTCTCAGCACATAAAAGAAATGTGATCTCCATGAAATTTAATATTTAGCCTAGTGTTTTATACTAAGGTAGAAAGTCTTTGGTTTGAGTAAAGCAATCAACTGACAAAGATTCAACACTGAGCTTTAGGTCTGAGCTTGAGTGTTTGTGGATGAATATAAAGAAGGAACTTCAGAAAATGGCTTATTCTGAAAAGCCAGCCCAGCTCTTCCTCCTATATTGCTCTTTAGATAATGGTTAACTAAGTCATAAATCTAGGTGTTGCCCTCAACTCTTCTCACTTGCCTCAAGCCACTTCAATCCAAGTTATTCCAAGTCTTGATTATTCTACTTGCTAAAAACCTCTCTGTAGCCCTTGTCTTAATCCAATTGTTCATCATTTCTTACCTGGACCATTGTAATAGTCTTCTCACTGGCTTCTAGTCTTGTAGTCTCACCTCCTTCCAATCAATCCATTCTCCAAATAAGCATCTAATCATGTCACTTATCTATTTGAAAAAAAGAAAACAAAACAGGACCAATAACCATACAATCACATTGGTCCCAAGAGATAGAAGATACAGACTATATTAAGGATTTGTATTCATGAAACCATTCTTTGAGGGAAAAAAAGGATCTAAATATGTAAAGAAAAAACCTGCAATAAAAGAAGAAAAATTATATAAATGTCTGTATGGGAAACTTTAACGTAATTTAACTATATCAGATAAAGTAGACCTAAAATATATACTTTAAAAGTTTGAAAACCATAATTCATAGGGTCTAATTAATAAATGTCAAAAACTGTATTCTATAGACAGTGAATACACTATATTTTCAAATATTCTGGTAACATTTAAAAAAATGATCATTGATATGCCACAAAGAAAACCTTTGCAAACTCTTGCAAGTAGACACACTTTCTCTGTTCTCTGATGATAATGTAAAACTTTTATAAACTTGAAAACAAATTTAAACAAAAGTCTTCAACTGCATGAATATTTCAGGACACAATTTATATGCAAGTATTAGCTCAAAGAAACACTGGCAGACTAATAAAAAATAACAAAAACGAGATCATGACTTATCAAATCTTTGAGAGCAATATTCAGGAGTAAATTTATAGCCTTAAATATTTCATTATTAAATATGAAGAATGAAATTATGTGACTAAGAATCCAATATAATATGAAGCCGATGGGTAGGGTTTTTTTTAATGGGGGGATGAATTAAGTAGATAAGCCTCTAGCAAATTTAATCAAGAAAACAATGATGAATTATAAATAAAATTTAAGTGATAAATGGAATATAAGAGCAAATACAAAGGTTTCTTAAATTATAGGACACTACTAAATTGTACCTTAATAAATTTGAAAATCTCAGAGAAATTTAAAATATCTAATAAATATTAAATGGCAAGCATTATTGAGAAGTTGCAAACTAAATGGACCTGTAATTGTAGAAACATAGAAAACAATCATCAAAGAGAAACTTCTACAAATACTTTAAGGTCAGATGTATTTACCAGCAAGTTCCTTCAAACTTTCTAGGAATAGACAAATTCAATTCTATAGCAGTGTTATACAGTTGAACATCTTGAAGAGTTATTCACATTGGTTTTGAAGGTAGCATCACTCTGATACCAACATCTGACAAACTGCTCCAAAAAGAACATTCTATCCAATTTTTTTTTTTTTTTTTGCGGTATGCGGGCCTCTCACTGCCGTGGCCACTCCCGCTGAGAAGCACAGGCTCCGGACGCGCAGGCCCAGCGGCCATGGCTCACGGGCCCAGCTGCTCCGCAGCATGCGGGATCCTCCCAGACCGGGGCACAAACCCGTGTCCCCTGCATCGGCAGGCAGACTCCCAACCACTGCGCCACCAGGGAAGCCCTCTATCCAATTTTTGAACTTAGATGGAAAACCTATGAATGAAATTCTATCAAATCTACTTCAGTAATGTTGGACAATAACAATTCATTGCAAATGTTAAAAGATAATTTTTAAAAAGATAAAATCTTAACTCATAGCGATAGAAAAATGAACGTGTTGAAGATTTTTATTTAACAGTAATAAGGATATTGTAAGGTGTTACAACCAGTTCAAAGGATAAGTCAAAGAAGCACAAATTTAATTTAAAAGTAGACTACATTAACCAATGAGGAGCTATAAGGAAAAATATATCCCATTCACAATAGCAACCAAACACATACAATTCTTAGAAATGACCTTAGTAGGAAATATGTATGAAAGCAAGAAGTTGTTTATGCTGGAAATTACAAAACTGTCCAGAAAGAGAAAATGTGTAGACGCTATTTTTTATCACATGGGTAAAGTCTCAGGGCACTGTTGTAATGATAAAATTAAGACACAATTTGATGGATAGTGTATACACATGCCCTGGTTTAGGCATGCTTTCCACAGACAACTTCTAAACCATTATTCTTCTAAACTCACACAAAAATCCCTTTTGAAATTCAGACAAGCAGGCTTTATCATTTTCATTTCCTTACCAATGTCATCTATCAGCCTGCAGGTCATTCTCCCACTTCTGTTTTATACTTTGGCACCTGCTTCACCATCATCTTCTCTACCCCAGTTTCTGCTGTCATACTGAAAGATTTCATTGTTCTTGTAAAGAATCACAAACTTTAGTCTTATGGGTCCTTGATCTCAACTTCAGAGATAAACCCTTCTATATCAGCAGCTCACTCCCCTGACTGTACCATGGACTGTGCCAACCTTTCAGTCAACAAATATTTATTGAATGTCTAATCTAGGCTAGAGTCTGGTGACTCAATCATGGAACCCTGACACCTTCCAGTCTTTCTCCATTGGAGTTCCTTATCTGAATCACAGAAGAAAGAAAATAAGTTGAGTGACCATTATCTCAGTTTTCCCAAGGATGGCACATAACTAGGAGTGTGCTAGATGCAGAAGGGAGAAGTTAATTCATTACATACAATGGATTCTTCAGGGCTGTGTTTCTTACTGGCGAGCATCACTTAGAAACTTGTTAGAAATGCAAATTATTGGGCATTACCATAGACGTACTGAATCAAAACTCTGAGGGTGGTACTCAGCAATATGTTTTAACAAACTTTCCAGGTGTAAAGCTTACAGTTTGAGAACCACTGTCTTGAGGGCTTCGGGCTTAATTCTCAGGAATCAGCTGAGAAAGACTAAATTCAACTCTCTGATAACAACCTTACTCCTTCTAGCTTTCACATACCCCATTCCCTTTACAGCTGCTCTTCAATATCTAGCCCTCAAATATCATTTTCCACTATTC
This sequence comes from Stenella coeruleoalba, assembly GCF_951394435.1. Taxonomy (NCBI): domain Eukaryota; kingdom Metazoa; phylum Chordata; class Mammalia; order Artiodactyla; family Delphinidae; genus Stenella; species Stenella coeruleoalba. The sequence continues at coordinate 39,519,302 of NC_137152.1, read as the reverse complement.
TGTGCTCACGACTATATCTCTAGTTCTGATCTCTCCCCAAAGCTCATATGCATAGCAGCCTGGTAAACATCTCTACAGGAAAACCCAGCAGGAACTGAAAGGCAATGTGTATAAATCTGAACTCATTATCTGGTTTATAAAACTCTCTCCCTTTCCAATAGCAGTTGGTGGTACTTTCATCCATCTAGCCATCCAAGTGAGAAACCTGAGTCATTTTTGACTCCTTGTTCTCCCTCACTAAGCCATGTTGATTTAACCTCTTAGACACTTCCAGAATTTACACTCCTCACTCCATTTTCACCACTATTGCCCTTCTCATCTCTCCCCTGTACTATTTCAGTAGCCTCTTGACTGTCTCAGATCTGTCTGCCAAGGTGTTGCCACAGAAGTAAATCTAAAATACAGATTCAATTATATTAATCCCCTCCTGGAAACATGTAAGTGGCCTTCATTGCCCAGAGGCATGGTAAATAAGACATTGTATATCTTCATCCCTACCCATACCTGCAACTTCATCTGACACTTGTCTTTTGTGCTAGAGCAATACCATTCCCCAAGAATTTCATGCTGTTTGTCACCTCTGACTCTGATCATTCTCTGCTTTCTATTGGAGCATACTTTCCTCTTCCTTTCCTTAGTTAATGCCTTCATATTGACCATTAAGATTCAGCACTGGGGATGTTTCTAGGGTACTTTCTTTGATGCCTTGGGTTGAGTTAGGTGAACTTTCTCTGTCTCCCATAGAACTCTAGTAGGTTTTATCACATTGTGTTGAAATAATCTGTTTCTATGTTTATCTTCCCCATTACACCAGACCAGGAGTTGGCCAACTACAGCCTATGGGCTAAATCCAACCCACCACCTTTTTGGGGATGGCTTGCTACTAAGAGTGTTTTTTAAAATGTATTTTTAAATGGTTGGGGAAAAGAAAGAATAGGATTTTATGACATGTGAAAATTATATGAAACTCAAATTTCAATGTCCATAAATAAAGTTTTATTGGAACAGAGCCATGCCTATTCATTTACATATTGTCTATAGCTGCTTTCACACTATGATGGCACAACTCAGTAGTTGTGACAGAAACTGTCACAACTGAAAAGCCAAAAAAATATTATTTTGCCCATTACAGAAAAAAATGTGCTGACCACTGGACTACAAGAACCATGAGGGGAGCGGCTGCTTCATATTCATTGTTGTGTCCTCAGCACCTAGTACACCTTATGGCACATAAGAAGGACTCAGAATTTTTTTTTAACATCTTTATTGGAGTATAATTGCTTTACAATGGTGTGTTAGTTTCTGCTTTATAACAAAGTGAATCAGTTATACATATACATATGTCCCCATATCTCTTCCCTCTTGTATCTCCCTCCCTCCCACCCTCCCTATCCCACCCCTCTAGGTGGTCACAAAGCACCGAGGTGATCTCCCTGTGCTATGTGGCTGCCTCCCACTAGCTATCTATTTTATGTTTGGTAGTGTATATATATCCATGCCACTCTCTCACTTTGTCACAGCTTACCCTTCCCCCTCCCCATATCCTCAAGTCCATTCTCTAGTAGTTCTGCGTCTTTATTCACGTCTTGCCCCTAGGTTCTTCATAACCTTTTCTTTTTTTAAGATTCCATATATATGTGTTAGGATACAGTATTTGTTTTTCTCTTTCTGACTTACTTCACTCTGTATGACAGATTCTAGGTCCATCCACCTCACTACAAATAACTCAATTTCGTTTCCTTTTATGGCTGAGTAATATTCCATTGTATATACGTGCCACATCTTCTTTATCCATCCATCTGTCGATGGACACTTAGGTTGCTTCCATGTCCTGGCTATTATAAATAGAGCTGCAATGAACATTTTGGTACATGACTCTTTTAGAATTATGGTTTTCTCAGGGTATATGCCCAGTAGTGGGATTGCTGGGTCGTATGGTAGTTCTATTTTTAGTTTTTTAAGGAACCTCCATGCTGTTCTCCATAGTGGCTGTATCAATTTACATTCCCACCAACAGTGCAAGAGGGTTCCCTATTCTCCACACCCTCTCCAGCATTTATTGTTTCTAGATTTTTTGATGATGGCCATTCTGACCGGTGTGAGATGATATCTCATTATAGTTTTGATTTGCAGTTCTCTAATGATTAATGATGTTGAGCATTCTTTCATGTGTTTGTTGTCAATCTATATATCTTCTTTGGAGAAATGTCTATTTAGGTCTTCTGCCCATTTTTGGATTGGGTTTTTTTGAGATGGAGCTGCATGAGCTGCTCGTAAATTTTGGAGATTAATCCTTTGTAAGTTGCTTCATTTGCAAATATTTTCTCCCATTCTGAGGGTTATCTTTTTGTCTTGTTTATGGTTTACATTGCTGTGCAAAAACTTTTGAGTTTCATTAGGTCCCATTTGTTTATTTTTGTTTTTATTTCCATTTTTCTAGGAGGTGGGTCCAAAAGGATCTTGCCGTGATTTATGTCATAGAGGGTTCTGCCTATGTTTTCCTCTAAGAGTTTGATAGTGTCTGGCCTTACATTTAAGTCGTTAATCCATTTTGAGTTTATTTTTGTGTATGGTGTTAGGGAGTGTTCTAATTTCATTCTTTTACAGGTAGCTGTCCAGTTTTCCCAGCACCACTTACTGAAGAGGCTGTCTTTTCTCCACTGTATATTCTTGCCTCCTTTATCAAAGTAAAGGTGACCATATGTGCGTGGGTCTATCTCTGGGCTTCCTATTCTGTTCCATTTGGGGTCCTTTGTGTTTCCATACAAGTTATGAAATTTGCCAGTGGTAGTTTGATAGTGATTGCATTGAATCTGTATATTGCTTTGGGTGGTAGAGTCATTTTCACAATGTTATTTCTTCCAATCCAAGAACCTGGTATGTCTCTCCATCTATTTGTATCATCTTTAATTTCTTTCGTCAGTGTCTTATAATTTTCTGCATACAGGTCTTTTGTCTCCTTAGGTAGGTTTATTCCTAGATATTTTATTCTTTTGGTTGCAATGGTAAATGGGAGTGTTTCCTTAATATCACTTTCAGATTTTTCATCCTTAGTGTGTAGGAATGGAAGAGATTTCTGTGCATTATTTTTGTATCCTGCTACTTTACCAAATTTATTGATTAGCTCTAGTAGTTTTCTGGTAGCATCTTTAGGATTCTCTATGTATAGTATCATGTCATTTACCAGCAGTGACAGCTTTGCTCCTTCTTTTCCGATTTGGATTCCTTTTATTTCTTTTTTTCTCTGATTGCTGTGGCTAAAACTTCCAAAACTATGTTGAATAATAGTGGTGAGAGTGGGCAACCTAGTCTTATTCCTGATCTTAGTGGAAATGATTTCAGTTTTTCACCATTGAGGACCATGTTGGCTGTGGGTTTGCCATATATGGCCTTTATTATGTTGAGGAAACTTCCCTCTATGCCTACTCTCTGCAGGGTTTTTATCATAAATGGGTGCTGAATTTTGTCAAAAGCTTTCTCTGCATCTATTGAGATGATCGTATGGTTTTTCTCCTTCTATTTGTTAATATGGTATATCACGTTGATTGATTTATGTATATTGAAGAATCCTTGCATTCCTGGAATAAACCCCACTTGATCATGGTGTATGATCCCTTTAATGTGCTGTTGGGTTCTCTTTGCTAGTATTTTGTTTAGGATTTTTGCATCTATGTTCATCAGTGATATTGGCCTGTAGTTTTCTTTCTTTGTGACATCTTTGTCTGGTTTTGGTATCAGGGTGATGGTGGCCTCATAGAATGAGTTTGGGAGTGTTCCTCCCTCTGCTATATTTTGGAAGAATTTGAGAAGGATAGGTGTTAGCTCTTCTCTAAATGTTTGATAGAATTTGCCTGTGAAGCCATCTGGTCCTGGGCTTTTGTTTGCTGGAAGATTTTTAATCACAGTTTCAATTTCAGTGCTTGTGATTGGTCTGTGCATATTTTCTATTTCTTCCTGGTTTAGTCTCGGAAGGTTGTGCATTTCTAAGAATTTGTCCATTTCTTCCAGGTTGTCCATTTTATTGGCGTAGTTGCTTGTAGTAATCTCTCATGATCCTTTGTATTTCTGCAGTGTCAGTTGTTACTTCTCCTTCTTCATTTCTATTTCTATTGATTTGAGTCTTCTCCCTTTTTTTCCTTGAAGAAGACTCAAGACTTTTTTTTACACATCCTGATGTAGGGAAGTAGGAAAGTAGAGAATATGAGTAATTGGTCCACTTGATAGTTTTCATGGTCACCTAAATTGGCATATGAGATTGCATTCAGTCTCTTATGGATATGGTTATTTGTGAGCCTGTTTTTATCTGATCAGCTCTAGGTTCACTGATGAAAAAAAGCCAAAAAATCTAGTTTTTTTCCCTGCAAACCTGATGTCCAGATCTTCTACCAACATGATTAGGAGAAGGAACCATATTTTGGGGCTTTGTCCAGGCTACCTGCCACCCTCTCTAGCTGATCTTTCTCTGTTGTGATTATGCCTCTGCCATCTACAGTTATTAAATGGAAGGGGTTTAACTGTTAAAACTCATTAAAACTGTATTTGTCCTGTCATGTATTAATATACCAAGGATAGGCGGAGCTTCACAGTTGACACAGTGTTAGAGAAGTCCTGGAAAGGCAAGAGACGGAAGAATCGACATACTATTATAAAACAGGGATAGGTAAACTATGGTCTGTGGCAAAATCTGGCCTGCTACCTGTTTTTGTAAATAATGTTTTATTGGAATACAGGCATTTTCATTCATCTACATGTTGCTTTTATACCACAATGGCACAGTTGAGTATTTCTGTCAGAGGACATATGGCCCTCAAAGCCTAAAATACTTACTACCTGGCTCTTTATAGAAAAAGTTTAAAGCATCCTCCAAAAAGAAGCATCCTCCAAAAGGAAGGTATAAACATCCTCCAAAAAGAAGACCTTGAGACTATCTAAAGGTTAAAAGGACTGAAGGAGAACCACCACTGTCTACAAGTGAAACTGCATAAAAAAAAAATCACAGAATGTTTAAACCAACAAACATGTGAGGCCAACTGATGAATTCTTGAGATTCAATTATTCTTTTGAGTTTGGGTGATGATGTGGTTGGTATAAGGCAAAATGAATTGTATTTGTGTTCATACAAGTATGTGTTTGCTTGCTTGCTTCCTCCTATTCAAAAGATATACACACTACTATATATATAAAAAAAACAAGGACCTACTATATAGCACAGGACCTATATTCAATATTTTGTAATAACCTATAATGGAAAAGAATCTAAAAAAGAATATGTATGTATGTATATATGTATGCTTATATATATGTGTAGATACACACACACACACACACATATATATATATCTGATTCACTTTGCTGTACACCAGAAACTAACACAACATTGTAAGTGAACTATACTTCAAAAAAAAGATATATATTTTAAAATTTTTATTAGAGTATAGTTACTTTACAATGTTGTGTTAGTTTCAGGTGTATAGCAAAGTGAATCAGTTATACATATACATTAAGAAAGATATGTATTGAGTGCTTCTATAATCTAGATAATGAGCTAACTGCTGGGGATACCATAAAAAATAAAACAGACACATTCCCTGCCCATATGTAGCTTATAGTCTATTGTGTTTGACCTTAGCATGACTTTGAACAAGTTTACATAACTTCTTTTAGCCATTCTTTTCCCTCCTGTATAATCAGAATGCTAATGCCTCTTTTGCAAGTTTGTTATAAGGATTAAATGAGATTTTATGTATATACATTTTCCCAAGTCATTCAAAGAATATTTATCGAGTGCCAACTATATTCTAGGCACTATTCCAAGTATTGGTGATACAGCAGTTAATACAGTAGATTTAAAGAGAAAATCTTGCCCTCATGGAAATTGCATTTTAGTCAAATATATGAAAGTACCTGAAGCAAAGTAGGATTTAATGATTGTTCTTTTCCTTTTCCCAATAAATAAAAAGATGGCAGTCCTTATCCTTCAGTACTGACTTTAGCAGGGAGTACAATACTGGTTAAAACTATGTCACACAGATTTCCTTTTAATGGCTAGCACTTTTAACAACATAGATGAGGTGTTATTATCAATCATAATAATAATTTTCAACCAGAATAATCATTAGGTTGGATAGCACAAGTTGTGAAAAACAACTAGTTCCAAATTGGTTTACTTCTCGTTCCTTGCATGTGCCTCTCTGCCTTTTCTATGTTGTTCCTTGACCTAGAAAGTTTTTCACCTTTCTCTGCTGAACCAAAGACTGGCCATACACTAAAGTCAAGCTGCAATCAAAGGAAAATGTACTGTCAGAGCTAAAAGAGGTCTCTCTAATCATGGTATTTAGCAACCCCATTTTATACGTGAAAAAAATGCCCAGGACAGGAAAAGACTCTAAGTTCACATAGCTTAGAAGTGACAGAGGTAGGACTAAACAAGCAGCCTCTGCTTACCAGTTAAGCATTTGTTTCACCATTTTTGGGATGTCTCACATTTGCTACCACCTCTAAGAAGCCTTCCTGCACTTGAGGGAGACATCATCTTCTTACACCCAAAGTACCTTCACTGTCCTAACCTTTACCTTATCTTTTCCCTCTGCCAACTCTTTTATGAATTGATCCACATCCAAGTGTTTCACCTCTCTCCTAGGTGCAGGAGACTGCCAGATACCTCTGCCCAACTTTACCTTCTTTCTGACCCACAGACTTCCATTCCAAAGTGTGTATTACCCCTCACCCAACTTCCCCACCTAATATCTCTATTTCTGACCATGGCATATTTCCCACCCCTGTAAGTCAAGCTCACAACTGTAGAATCCTCTTCCATTCCCTTTTTCATCCCCAACAGTCCCCAAGCCCTTTCTGAGCTTCTTCTGTAGTGTTTCTAATATCCAACTCATCTATCTCCTTTGCCTTCTTCCTGCTACTGCCAGGGACTCATTACCTCTTGTCTGGATGCCCTCTAACCCATTCTCTGCAATTCTGCCAAATGAATCTCCCTAAAGCACATCTATGTATTCATTTCAATCAGCAGTAATTGTGCTCTGGGTAAACCTCATGAATTATGAGATCTCAATTGTGCTTAGCCTGGGTCATGTCATTCCCTTTCTCAAAAAAAGATGCAATTGCCTCCAGAATTAAGTCCAGCCACTTCATTCCAGCATTGAAGACCCTGTATAGATGGGTCTAAAGGACTTTTTTTCTATCCTCATCTCCCTGAAACTCAAGGGATATGCATTTGAAATGTTTATCTCCTCATTTGGACATACCCAATTCTTTCACTTGTGGCCTGGTCCTCATTCCCCTCTACTTCCTGGAGAAATTTTGCACTTTTGATTCCCACTCTCCTTTTTTCACATATTATCAGCCTGTTATCCTTCTCTTTGCCCTGAGTCCACCCTCTATGTCTGCAAACCGGCTCAGATCTTTCCCATCTTGAAAATAACCTTTGTCAGACCTATGTTTATCTTTAGATATTACCCTTTTTTTCTTTCATAGCTAAATTACCTTGTCTACACTCACTGTTCCTACTCTTCCACTTTCCATTCACAACACAACTCATAAGAATCTAATTCTGTCCCTCACCATGTTCCTCAAGTGACTCTGGCCAATATTACCAGTGACCTGTTAATTATTTAAAGCAATGAACTTTTTCCTATTCTTATCTTACTTCACCTCTGCATTAGTATGCTAGAGCTGCTATAACGAATGTACCACAAACTGGGTACATTAAAACAACAGAAATTCTTTCACAGTTCTGGGGGCTAGAAATCTGAAATCAAGGTGTTAACAGGGCCATGCTCTTTCTGAAGACTCCAGGAAAGAATCTTTCCTTGCCTCTTCCTAGTTTCGGGTAGTCGCGAGTGACTCTTGGTGTTCCTTGGCTTATAGGCACATCACTTTAATCTCTGCCTCCTTCTGTGCATAGCATTTCTTTGTGTCTGCGTTTGCATGGCCTTCTTATAAGGACACCATTTATTGGATTTATGGCTTATCTTAATTTTGTATGACCTCATCTTAACTAGTTACATCTGCAAAGGCCCTATTTCCAAATATGCTTGCATTTTGAAGTTCTGAGTGGACATTAATTTGGGGGGGAACACCATTCAACCCAGTACAGCCTTTCCTCAGTACTTAACACTGTTGAACACTGCTTCCTTCTCAAAATTTCCTCTTCCTATGGCTCCAGTAATACTATATTTCCCCTATTTTTTCTTTGTTTTTTTTCTTTTCTATTCCTCCACTCCCCTTAAGTATATATTCTCCAGAATTCTACACAAGGTTCTCTACTCTTCTCACACTGTACAATCTGGGTGATTTTAATTCATTCTCATGATTTTACTTAGCAAGTAAGACTTCTAAATATCTCATTCTATCCCATACTACTCTCTCATATATCCCACTGCTTTCTGGATATTTGTATGCCCCCACAGATATCTCAAAATCTCCACATGTATGTATTAAATTTATTAACCTCCACCTCCAACACCTGACGAAATCTGCTTCTCCTCCTGTGTACCTCTGTATAAATAAATAGTTCCCGGTGAACTCAGTTTTCTCAACTACTCAGTTCTGTATCTAATCGACCAAGTCTTGGCAATTTTTACCTACTGAAAATTTCTCACATTTCTCCTCACTTATGTGTTCACTGCAATAGTCCCTCAACTAGTTTATCTACCTCTAGTCTTTCCATGCTCTCCACCTCCTGAATTGAATCTTCTCCACTCTACAACCAGAGTCTTCTTTTTAAACTTGAATCTGGTTATGAAACCCTTACTCACCACAACCCTTCAAGCTTCCCTATTATGTTTAAGATAAAATCCAAACTCCTTAATTTGGTTGAACAAGGCCCTTTAGAATATAACCGTATTTATCTCCACACAAGCTTCCAATCTATGCTATGCCCATGTTCAACTGCAGGTACTCTCCAACTATAACATCATCGCCCATATCTCTGTGTCTTTTCACATTCTGCTCCTTCCTGGCATGATGACTGCTCCCTCCTCTTGTTTGCTTAGCTAACTCAAGTTTTGACCAAGGCTTTGCCACTTGTAAGACTCTTTCCTTAGCTCTTTCATCCCTGGACTGTATTAAGTTTTCCTCCCATAAACAACACCCGCTGATTTCCTCTGTCTAGAACTGCTTGTTCTATATTGTAACAGCCTGTTTACTCATCCATTTCCCCCTATGAATTTTGGGTGGTGTCCATGTGTTATGTATCCTTGTATCTTTGACATAGCCATCATAGTGCCTAGCAGGGATACAAGTTCAATACTCATCGAATAGCTAATTGAATTGAATGAATGTGTGCCAGGCAAGGGCAATCAGGGTTACCAGAGTGAGGATTAAAAGCTGAGAATCCTAGGGGTGTTGGGTTGTCAGACTTCCAAATACTTGAAAATTGAGGTGGTGGGTTCAAGAAAATAAATATGAGTCAAAGATGAGTCCAGAGTTTCTTGCTTAATAGGCTAGATGGAGTTACAAGAACTAGGATTTATTGAGTCCCTACTAGACACTGCACATTTGACCCAGTATTTTATATACATTATATCAGAAGGAAGTAAAATAATGAGCTCAGTTTCTATTAAAGCTCAGTATCTATTAGATATCTATTATCTATTAGAGCTCAGTATCTATTAAGAACTCTTAGTAGAAATGTCCAGCAGTCAATTGTAATTATAAGTCTTGGGTATAGAAAAGAAATAAAGATGCAATAATTAGATTGAGAGTTAGTTGGGTAGATTGTAATTGAAACCTTGGGGGATGTGGGAGGGATCTTCCAAAAAGGGCAGTATAGAGGGGAAGGGAAGAGGGATGGACAAAATCCTGGGGGACGTATACTTAAGAGCTAAGCACAGGGAGAGAAACCCTTCCTTCCTTCCTCCCTCCTTCCCTTCCCTTCCTTCCTTCCTTCCTTCCTTCCCTCCTTTCCTCCCTCCCTCCCTCCCTCCCTTTCTTCCTTCATCAGACAAATATCTACTAGGGCCATACTCTGTGCCGGGTACTCTTATAGGAACTGGCGATATACCACGGGACAAAATAGTTTTTTTCCTCATGAAGCTGATACTCTAGTGGGGATAGAGGAAGTACACAATAATCACAAACAAGTAAACATATTATATAATATCAGTTTGTGAGAAGTGCTATAAAGGAAAACAAATAAGTGTAAGAGCATATAAAATGACTAAGTGTAGATATAATGGGGACAGAGGAGGCTTTAGCTAGTTCAGGGAAGGCTTCTCTGAAGATATTTGAACTAAGAATCAAATGATGAGAGACAGGCAGCCATATAAAGATCTGGGAAGAAGAGCATTCCAGGCAGAAGGATATCAAGTATAAAAGTCCTTAAATGGAAAAATACATGATGTATTCAGGAATCAGAAAGAAAGCTACTGAAACTAGAGTGTAGTAAGCAAAAAGGAGCATGAAAGGAGATGAAATTGAAAAGGTAGTCAGGAACACAGTCACATAGGGCCTTGTAAGCTCTGGTAAGGAGTTCAGATTTATTCTAATTGCAGAGCAAACCTGTTCTAAGCAGGACAGCACTATGATTTGTTTTGCACTTGGAGATGAACACCCTGGCTGCTGTATGGAGAACAGACTGTAGGGGGCAGAGAGGAAGCAGGGAAATTTGTTAGGAGGCTAATTAATTCAGGCAAGAGGTGGTTATGGCTTGGCTTGGATTTTAGTAGTGGAAATAGTGAAAAGTAGTTGGATGTGGAATTCGTTTTGGAGGGCTTGTTAATGGATTAGGTTTGACTTGGGCAGCGTTGTGGTATGGAGTGGGTAGGTAAGGAATAAAAGGTTCCTTGGTTTTGGCCTGAAAACCAAGGTGGGAAAACTGAAGTAGGAGAGACTGGAAGAGGAACAAGTTTGGTGAGTGGTAAGAAGGAATAGGAAATAAATAGCTTGGTTTTATACGTGTTAAGTTTAAGATGTCCATTTGACAGCTACATGCTAATATTTACTAAGAAATGACATAGATCTCAGGAAGTAAGTCAGTGTTAACTATTTTAATTTTAGAATCACCCTCTGATAAAGCTTTGAGACTAGATGAAATCTCTAATGGGTTAAGTGTAGACAGCAAAGAGGGGAGGTCCTTGGACTGAGCCTTGGGGTACTCCAATATTTAGAGGTAGGGCAGATGAGCAACCAAAAAAAAAAAAAAGCTGAGAAATGGCCAGTGTGGTAGGAAAAAACCAAAAGAGAATGGTGTCTACAACCCAAGTGAAGAAACTGATTAAAGGAAGAGGGAGTAGTCAACTGTGTCAAATGTTGATGAGACATTGATTCTGAGAATTGACTATTGATTTTGGCAACATGGAAGCAATTGGTAACCTTGACAATGGACTGTTGGAGATAAAAGCCTGAATGGATTATTTCATTAAAGAATGGGAAGTGAAGATAATAATAAGTCCCTACGAGTTTAGCTGTGAAGGGGTACGGAAAAGTGGAGTATTAGCTGGAAGGGATTTGGGATCAAGAAAGGGAGATTTAATATTAACCATCTAACTATTTAATATTAAATATCTGACTGCTAATGGGATAATCCAGTAGTGAGGGAGAAATAGTTGGTGTAGAAAATAAGGGATAATTTCAGCAGCAAAGTCCTTGGGAGGTCTGAGCAGAAATGGGGGCTTGAACTTTGATTTTAAAAAATAAGCATAATGATCTATATTAAGAAGAGGTAAAGCAAGGTAGGTTGGTAATGAAGTGATGGAAAGATGAGGATGTTCTCTTTTCAATACGTCTCTTTTTAAATCAAACATAAGGGGAAGCCATCAGCTAAGAGTGAGAGGAGAAAAGGGGTGTAAAAGAGAAAGAAAGGACAATCAGAGATGTAGGAGACATATGGGAGAGTGGAAACCGAGGGCAGGGGGAGGATTTCAAGAAGGAGCAGGCCATCGATCAATAATGTTAAATGCTCTTGCATTGAAGTTGTATGAATATTGAAAAGAGGCTATTGGGTTTGCTAATTAGATGACTGGTTGACGTTGGCAGAAAAGACTTCATTAAAATATTAGAGGCAGAGGCCCAATTTCAGTGAAGGGTAAACAGGATATAAGGAACTGTATTTGTAAACAATATTCTTTAGTAAAGGAGGTAGGCTCCTAGAGTAATGAAAATAAAAACAAAAATAAACAAATGGGACCTAATTAAACTTAAAAGCTTTTGCACAGCAAAGGAAACCATAAACAAGACAAAAAGCCAACCCTCAGAATGGGAGAAAATATTTGCAAACCAAGCAACAGACAAAGGATTAATCTCCAAAATATACAAACAGCTCATGCGACTCAATATCAAAAAAACCCCAAAAAACAAAAAACAATCCAATCAAAAAATGGGCAGAAGGGCTTCCCTGGTGGCGCAGTGGTTGGGAGTCTGCCTGCCGGTGCGGGGGGCGTGGGTTCGTGCCCCGATCCGGGAGGATCCCACGTGCCGCGGGGCGGCTGGGCCCGTGAGCCATGGCTGCTGGGCCTGCGCGTCCGGAGCCTGTGCTCCGCAACGTGAGAGGCCGCAGCGGTGAGAGGCCCGTGTACTGCAAAAAAAAAAAAAATGGGCAGAAGACCTAAATAGACATTTCTCCAAAGAAGACATACAGATGGCCAACAAACACATGAAGAGATGCTCAACATCACTAATTATTAGAGAAATGCAAATCAAAACTACAATGAGGTATCACCTCACACCAGTTAGAATGGGCATCATCAGAAAATCTACAAACAACAAATGCTGGAGAGGGTGTGGAGAAAATGGAACCCTCTTGCACTGTTGGTGGGAACGTAAATTGTTACAGCCACTATGGAGAACAGTATGGAGGTTCCTTAAAAAACTAAAAATAGAATTACCATGTGACCCAGCAATCCCACTCCTGGGCATATATCCAGAGAAAACCATAATTCAAAAAGACACATGCACCCCAATGTTCACTGCAGCACTATTTACAAGAGCCAGGTCATGGGAGCAACCTAAATGCCCATCAAAAGACGAATGGATAAAGAAGATGTGGTACATATATACAATGGAATATTACTCGGCCATAAAAAGGAATGAAATTGGGTTATTTGCAGAAGCGTGGGTGGACCTAGAGACTGTCATACAGAGTGAAGTAAGTCAGAAAAAGAAAAGCAAATATCATATATTAATGCATATATGTGGAATCTAGAAAAATTGTATAGATGATCTTATTTGCAAAGTAGAAATAGAGACACAGACGTAGAGAACAAACGTATGGATACCAAAGGGGAAAGTGGAGTGGTGGGATGAATTGGGAGATTGGGATTGACATATATACACTATTGATTCTATGTATAAAATAGATAACTAATGAGAACCTACCGTATAGCACAGGAAACTCTACTCAGTGCTCTGTGGTGACCTAAATGGGAAGGAAATCCAAAAGAGAGGGGAGATATATATACGTATAGCTGATTCACTTTGCTGTACAGTATAAACTAACACAACATTGTAAATCAACTATACTCCAATAAAAATTAAAAAAAAAGAAAAGGAGGTAGGGAATAATAAGTTGGAGAGAACGTTCTATTTATCTTCTTTATTAGACTGTGAATTCCTTGAGGAAGAGGAATATGTCAGATTCACATGGTATACCTAGTAACTTATACAGGATATGACACTGCTGGTTTTCAATAAAAGTTGAGTATGTGAGTGAATGAATGAATTCTGTACCCAGATAGAGTCAATGAAATCTTCTAAGATGTTCTTTTGAGAAATTGGATCTGTTTTACTACCCTCAAAACAAGTGGTTGGAAAAAATAGCTAAAGAGGTGCTTCTGTACCCTAGAGGAATAGAAGAATGGAGATGACAAAGGAGGAAGTTCAAATGCAATCTGTGGTGTCTGGACACCCACACCACTGCCCAGTGTATAGGTGGAGACCTGGAAGGTCTGACCCCAGAACTGCAGGAACTTAGATGGTGTTTTCTGCATAGGGTAGGAAATACGGAGGTGGCTAGAAGTTGTGACGGGGCTGCAGAGTTTCCTTTGCCGATGTTAGCTTAAGAGTCAGCCAATTGACTCTTGGGGAGGGGAGGGAATAGGGTGTGATAGCCATATTTGAAGGGTATAAATACAACAACAAATGAGGAATTGCAGAGATTGGGATCAGGGTTGATCAGAGCATAATTAGATGAAATCAAGACAAGGGATATTTTGGCTGACTATCAGAGAAGCCATCTTGACACTGAAAATTACTGGATTGTGGGCTAACCTTTGAGAGGAAATAGTGGAAACCCTGCCACTGAGTCATTTATAATTATTTACAATTAGGCAGGACAATGTAGTTGAGAAATAATGTGGCATAATACAAGGAGTGGTTTTGCTCTGTTCCCAGAGGGATGGACTGGATATGACCTAATAGCTTTTTCCTACACTAATTTGGTTGATTGTGTCAGAGAAAAAACTGGTTGATCATTTTGTTTTCCTGCTGTTGAGTGACTCATACCTGAGTTGACCACAGGGTTATAACAAAGAGAATGTCCATTGATTAGGCAGGGACAGAATATGGCTGAAGACAGAATATGGAATGGGGGGCCAAGAGGTTGGAGGAGAAGACAAACTTCTTCAAAACTTGAAGAGTTGGTTAGGAACAGGTAAAGCTCCCTAAAATTAAGGCCTTGTGTTGTTTACCATTGATTTCAGGACATGGATCCAGAGCCTGGAGTATAGTATTTGAGGAATAAATAGCTGATGTATTAATTAATGGCACCTTGGGAAGAACACTTAGGAACACCAGTATAATACAAGCAGTGGACTGATAGATTGAACATGTTCCTTAACATATTTGAATCAGCTTTCTCATTTCCTTTTCAATGGGTGCTTCTGAGGATGAAATAAGAGCATGTAGATAAGATGCTTGGCATTTAGCACCTTAAAAAGTATTAGCTCTAGTTCCTCTTTATTTTTCCAGACTCAATGTCTCCCAACAAGTCAAACTTTCTGTTTATGTTTTACCACATTGGAATAAAGAAACTTATACCTTTTCTCTTAAAAAATCGTAGATATTGATGTTAAAACAGCTTAGCTTAACATTAACCGACACAGCAGGCAATTTTAGAGCAATTTTTAAAAACAATAAACAGCTAAGGCACTATCGGGTATGATACTCCTTCACTTTGCTTTTATCAACTCAAGCCCAGATCTTAATGCTAACAAAATAAAAAAGCTCTCTGGCAACATGTCCTCATCCTTGGGACTGGGTCAGTATCCAAAACACCCGGCGCTGCCGCTCGCAGTGATTAACTGTAATTCACACTATGTTGGCCACAGATAAGCTGCTCCACTGGCCTTAGCTGTTGGAGCTAACCAGTGGAAGAAATTCTAAGTTTACCTTTTCCACCTCCTTGCTTCCGGATTTCCTTCTATCGTTTTTTTGGTCCTTCCACACCAGACAGAATTTATAAATAAAAGAATAGCTTCATTAAAAATGTATAAAAATCTCTTTTCTCTCTTGTCCTTAAGCAGAAGGTTATTTTCTCTTTTTCTCTTTTGTATTTCTTCTCTTCCCTCCACTTTGCTGCTTTGTGAGCTGGAGTTAGGAGACACTGGTTTAATTTGGATACAATAACTGGGCTTAATTAATATCCCAGGGCAGGTCATTTCCTTTAGCAACGCTGCCTGACACTTTTTTTCCTCTGAAATGTTTATTCCAAAGGCTTATATCCCTTGCACAGAACAGAATGTTTTGGACAATATTTAAACATAGTTTTTTATCAGAGGGTTAAAGTGATCCTATCATAACAGCTAAAGACGGGTGCAGAGAATTTGGTGAGCAATCTAGGAAGTGCAGTAAAATGATTCATGGATTGAAAAGTCATTCAAGTGAAGGCTTTGTAAAAGAAGCAAGATTATTCAACCCAGGGAAGATAAAATTTTCAGACCCTGAGAAATAGCCACTTACCATGGATGGTTTAAAAAACAAAACAAAACAAAAAAATGCTGACTTAACTCATTCCACAACCAATTTAATGTTCATGGAGGAGTTTTGCCTTGTAAAGTAAATAAGCCTTGTGTTGGATTCTTTATATATTTGTTTTGCAAGACAGGAAGACATGATTTAATAATTGCTTTTAAGTATTGAAAAGTATTCTCTAGGAAAAAAAATCCACATTTCTAGAATGCTAGGAATTGAGTCCCATGGTCTCCTCTATCCACCCCCTTTTCCCTGTCGACCCTAAGACTTCCCGTCAGCCACTTTATTTTTCTTAAAAAAATCTACTTTCCCATGCTGTCCATACCAGAAAATACATTCTGTGACACACACAACAGGATGTCTAACTGTTTTCTTTTTCCGTTAAGGACAGCACAAGAGGAAATGGCATCATTTGTAGCAGAAGGGATTTTAGCTAGGTCTTCTAGAGGACTTCCAAATCACTTTCTGTAGTCAGTGATAATTTACCAAAGAAAGCTATGGAATTTTCTTTACTGACCTCAGCAGATCCTTACCTCCCCAGAGATTCCGTGCTGAGACAGAACAGGAGAAGGGAGTTGGCAGCAATGGCTGAGAAATGGATGAACTACAGCCTTTTCATCTCTTTATTTTATTCAAGCCAGAGTTCTCAAAATGCATTGAGGGGAACCTAAACTACTTTTGTGAAGACTGAATGGCAAGCAGTCAGAAAAGAATATTTGGACTTTGCTCCGTCAGTTTCTTTTTGTCCCTCACATGTACACACACCCCCAGCTTCCCAGTCTGTCCTTTCAACATGTAACGTAATTTATTACCATGGCTTCAACTACCTGAATCCTGATTACTCTCCCATTTACATCTCTAGCCCAGAACTATTTTCTGAATACTAGCTTCATATTTCCAGTTGTCAAAGGACATTTCTGTCTAAAAACAGTTACCTCAACCTCAACATTTCTTGATATTGCCCCTCCAAAAACAAGAACCCCTCTTCCTTTCCTGTTCCTTATTTCATTTAATAGTCCTAGTCACCTAACGTAGGACGTAGAGGAACATCTTGATCCCTCCTTTCTCTTGGCTACCCATTTCACTTTTATCTAATCAGTTACCAAATCCTGTTGATTCTACCTCAAATATGTCTTCTTTCACATCTCATGCTTTCAGCCTCTTTGAACATCTTAATCATTCCCTGAATATACAACATCTTCTTTTCTTTTAATTTGATTTAATTTTTACTGGCGTATAGGTGATTTGCAATGTTGTGTTAGTTTCAGGTATACAGCAAAGTGATTCATATATATATATATTCTTTTTCAGATTCTTTTCCCATATAGGTTATTACAGAATATTGAATAGAGCTCCCTGTGCTATGCAGTAGGTCCTTGTTGATTATCTATTTTATATATAGTAGTGCATATATGTTAATCCAAAGCTCCTAATTTATCCCTCCCCCTGCCCCATGTTTCCCCTTTGGTAACCATAAGTTTGTTTTCGAAGTCTGTGAGTCTGGTTCTGTTTCGTAAATAAGTTCACTTGTATCATTTTTTTTAAGATTCCACATATAAGTGATATGATATTTGTCTTTCTCTAACTTACTTTAGTATCTTCTAATGACTCTTTGCCATTTACAGATACATTTCTCTCTGCTTGGAATAGTCTCCCATCCCTTCTTTACCTGGTAAGCCTCTACTCATTGTAAAGGGCCCCACTATATATTACAAGCCATTCCTCATTCCCACAGGAGAGCTCATGGTTCTCTCCTCTGTGCACTTACTGTATCTCATCATACCTATCAGTTTAGGTATCTCTTTTCCTACTAAACTATGAGCACCTTGAAGGCAGGGACTGCATCTTAATCATATTTAAAATCCCAGCATTTAATGATCTGTGATAACAATAAAGAATGAATGATGTAACCTAAATCCAATTTATCAAATTTTCTTTTAATGGATCAGTCCTTTTGGTGTCAAGTTTAAGAATTATTTGCATAACCCTAGATTCCAAAGATTTTTCCTTTTTTTTCTAAATTTATGGTTTTATTTTTACATTAAATCCATGATCCATTTTGAGTTCTTTGTGTGTAAGTGTAAGACTTATGTTTTATTTTTACATTAAATCCATGATCCATTTTGAGTTATTTGTGTGTAAGTGTAAGACTTATGTCAAGGTTCATAAGTCTAGTTGCTTCAACACCATTTGTTGAAAAGGCTATCTTTCCTCTATTAAATTGTTTTTGCAACTTTGTCAGAAATAAGTGGGGCATATCTGTTTGAGTCTATTTCTGGATTTTCTATTTTGTTCTTAGGTCCCTGTCTTTCTAGAATAATTGTGTCTATACCTACAAAAACAATCTTGGTGAGATTCTGACAGGAATTACATTAAATCTGTATATGAATTTTGGGAGAACTGACATTTTTACTATGTTGAGTCTTCTAATCCATGAACACAGTGTGTCTGTTTACTTAGATCTTTGATTTCTTTTATCAGCATTGTTGTCGTTCTCAACATACACATCCTATACATGTTCTATTAGATTTACACCTAAGTATTTCATTTCCTTTGCAGCAATTGTAAATGATACTTTAAAAAATTTGTTTCCTCATGCCTGTTGTTAATGTATAGAAATGCGATTGCTTTTTGTGTTGATCTTGTATGTCTCAAACTTGTTGAACTTGGGAGTTCCAGGAATTTCCTTTATTTGTTTTTGTTTTTAGATTCCTTGAATTTTCTATGTATGTCATCTATAAATAGGGACAGTTTTATTTCTTCCTTTCCAATTTGAATGCCTTTTTATTGCTTTTACTTGCCTTATTGTGCTGGCTATAAATTCCAGTGCTATTTTGAATAAGAGTGGGGAGAGTGGATATCCTTCCCTTGTTTCTTATCCTGGGGGGAAAGCATTGTCTTTCATTATTAAGTATGATGTTAGCAGTAGGATTTTTGTAGATGCTCTTTATCAAGTTGATGGAGTTCTCCTTTATTCCATGTTTGCTGAGAATTATCATCAATGGATGTTGGATTTTGTCAAATGCTTTTTCTGTGTGAATATATGATTGTATGAGTTTTCTTCTTTAGCCTATTGATGTGATATATCACATTGAATGATTTTTGAAAATAGAACCAGCTTTACATCAGAGGAATAAACCCCACTTGGCCACATTATATTATTCTTTTTATATATTGCCAAATTCTATTTTCTGATATTTTGTTAAAGATTTTTTATTACCTGCATCATTATTCATGCAGTCTGTAGTTTTATAAATCTGTCTTTGTCAGGTTTTTATATCAGGGTAATACTAGCTTCATAAAATAAATTGGGATTTATATTATCTGGAGGATACTGTGTAGAATTGGTGCTAATTCTTCTTTAAGCATTTGGTAGAATTCTCTAGGGAAACCATCTGGGTTTGGGGATTTCTTTAAGGAGAATATTTATTTACAAGTTAAATTTCCTTAATAATTATGGGACTATTCGAATGATCTATTTCACATTGGGTAAGTTGTGGTAGTTTGTAGTATTCAAGGAATTTGTGCATTTCATCTAAGTTGTCATATTGATGTGTATAAAGTTGTTCATTGTTGTCTTTTTTATATCTGCAAAGTCTATAGTGAGAGCCTTTGTTTCAGTCCTGATATTGGTAATTTGTATCTTGTCTCTTTTTTCCTTTGTCAGTCTTGCTAGAGGTTTGTCAATTATATTATCCTTTTCAAAAAATCAGCTTTTTTATGCATTGATTTTCTCTATATTTTTACTTTAAATTTCACTAATTTTTGGTCTTATCTTTACTACTTCCTGTCTTCTGCTTGCTTTGGGTTTTTCTTTTTCTAGCTTTTTGACATGGGAGCCTAGATTATTGATTTGAGCCTTTTTTCCTTTACAAATATAAGCATTTAGTGCTATAAATTTTCCTCAGCACTACTTCATCTGTGTCACACAAATTTTGATATGTTGTATTTTCATCTTCATTTAGTTAATGTAATTTGTATTTCTCTGGAGAGTTCCTCTTTGATCCATAGATTCCTTAGAAGTATATTGTTTAGCTTCCATTTGTTTTCTACAATAGTATTCATTCCTAGTTTAATTTCACTGTTTTCAGAGAATATGCTGTGTATGACTTCAGTTCTTTTAAATCTGCTCAGGTTTGTTTTATATCCCAGGATATAGTCTACCTTGGTATATGTTCCATGAGCACTTGAAAATAATGTACATCCTACTGTTGTTGGGTGAGGTAGTCTGTAAATGTAGATTGGATCTTGTTGGTTTATGGTAATGTTGAATTCTTCAGTATCCTTGATTATCTTCTGTCTAGTTGTTCTATTAATTGCTGAGAGAGGAGTGTTGAAGTCTCCAAGTATAATTGTGGATTTGTCTATTTTTCTTTCTAGTTCTATCAGTTTTTGCTCATGCATTTTACAGTTCTGTTGTTTGATGCATACACATTTAGTGTTGTTACTTCGTCTTGGTGGGTTGACCCTTTTATCATTTTGCAATGTCCTTCCCTTTCTTCGGTAATTTTATTTTCTCTGAAACCTGCTTTACCTGTTATTAATATAGCCATTCCTTCTTTGTTTTGATTAGTATTCACATAATATATTTTCCTATCCTTTTACTTTCAACCTGCCTATATTGTTTTATTTGAAGTGAGTTTCTTTTGATGGTATGTCATTGGGTCATGTGTTTTTATGCACTCTGCCAATCTCTTATCTTTTAATTGGTATATTTAGACCATTTGCATTTAATATAATTACTGATAAGTTAGGGCGCAAGTAAAATATTTTGTTTTTCTTTCTCTTTGTAGTCTTTGTTTTTCTTACCTTACTGTGGGTTACTTAAACATTTATTAGAATTCCATTTTTATTTATCTCTAGTTTGGGGGTATATCTCTTCATATAGCCTTTTTAGTTGCTGCTATAGGTATTATATTATATATACATAAATTATCCCAGTCTATTGGTGTTGTCACTTTACCATTTTGAGTGAAGTACAGAAAACTTATCTCCTTTTACAACCCTTTATCTCCCAACATTTATAATAAAATTGTCTTCAATATTTATGCTACATACATTTACAACCATATCAGACATTGCTATAATTTTTGTTTCCACCATCAAACATAATCTAGAAAACTCTAGAGGAAAAGGAAGTCTATTGTTTTTACCCAGTTTTTTGCCTTGTTTTCTTCCTTCCTGAAATTCCAGGGTTTCTTCTTTTGTCATTTCCTTTCTTTTAGAGAACTTCCTTTAACTATTATTTTAGAGTAGGTCTGCCAGTGATGAATTCTCTTAGTTTTCCTTCATCTGGGAATGTCTTGATTTCCCCTTCATTCCTGAAGGATATTTTCTCTGGATATAGGATTCTGGGTTGATAGTTCTTTTCTTCCAGCAGTTGAAAAATATTGTGCCAACTTCTTTCTGGCTGCATTGATTTATGATGGGAAATCATATGGCTTTCAAATTATTTTTCTTATACAGGTAAGGTATTATTTCTCTCTCTCTGCTTTTAAGATTTTCTTTTGTCTTTAGCTCAGACTTTTGTCTAAGATGTGTCTTGGTATGAATTTCTTTGGGTTTATCCTGTTGGAGTTTGCTTAGCTCCTTGAGTTTCCAGGTTTAGGTCTTTTGCCAAATTTGGGGAGTTTTCAGGCGTTATTTGTTCAAGTACTTTTTTTAGTCCTGTCATCTTTCTTCTCTTTTTTTAAGACTCCAATGCCATTAATGTTAGATATTTCATTATAGTCCCACAGGTCCCTAAGGTTCTCTTTATTTTTCTCAGTCTATTTTCTTCCTGTTGTTAATACTGGGTAATTTTTATTATTCTGTCTTCAAGTTCACTGATTCTTTTGTTCCCTTCATTATGTTGTTGAGACTATACATCTAGTTTTTTATTTTGAATATTGTACTTTTAGGTTCTAAAATTTCCATTTGGTTCTTTTTTATAGCTTCCATTTCTTTGCTAAGAATTTCTGTTTTTTCATTTGTTTCATATATGTATATATTTGATCACTGAAGCATTTTTATTATGGTCACTTTGTCATATGATTCTAACATTTTTGTCATATTGATATTGGTGTCTATTGATTATCTTTTTAAATTCAGTTTGAGATCTTCCTGTGCTCTTTGTATGACAGGTGATTTGCAGTTGAAATCTAGACATTTTGAGTATTACGTTGTGAAACGTTGGGTCATATTTAAACTTTCTGTTTTAGCTGGCTTCTTCTGACACCACTCTGGCAGGGGAAAGGGGTTGCTGCCTCCTTGCTGCCACATGGAGGTAGAAGTCCAGGTTCCCTATTGGAATTTATTAATACCCAAGGAGGGAGGCTCCTTTCTCTTGCTAAATCTGTCCTTGGTGCTCCCCATGTGACCTCCTCTGACACCACCTCAACAGGGAGAGGGAGTGCCTCCTTGTTACCACAGGTGGGATTACATGCCCACGTTCCTTACATGGTCTCCATGACAATGGAGAGAGGAGTGGATAGAGGTGGGCTTGTTAGCACCCAGCATGGATGAGAGTCCTATCCCAGAATTCAGCCTTTTCTGCCACCACCTTGGCTGTGATGATGTCAGAAAAGACCTTATTATAGCATGGCCAGGGTAGAAATCTAGGCTGTCCATTCAGCCTTTGTTGGCATGAGTAGAGATGGTGCCACAGTTTTTCTGTGGTATTTGGCTGGAATAGAGAAGTTATATCTAAAAGTTTTCTGTCTTGCTAGTCTACCCCTCTCCTGGTTCTCTGGATAGGAAGAGCAGGCTTCTGTTGGGACTTATTTTGTCTGTGCCCATTTAGCATTTCCAGTTTGTTGCCTCTCAGATCCAAGCCTTGGCTATATAAGGCAAAAAGAAAGCCCAGGGAACTTACAACCATATTGTTCCTTGGAAAGGAAGGTCCTTTGTCAGTCAGCTTTTTTAATGTAATAGATGTCTTCTTCATTACCTTAAGACTCTTCTAATTGGATTGTTTGTTTTTTACTATTGGGTTTTAAAATTTCTCCATATAGGCTAGATACTAGTCCTTTGTTGATGTATGTTTTACAAATATTTTCTCCTAGTGAGTGGTATCAGAGGAAAACATATGAGAGTCTTCTTATGTTTGTCTTAGTGTCCAAGATTTTTAGTTGTACTTTGTGGAAGGAATAAGGAAAAGTTCATCTACTACATTTTCACAGAAGTGGAAGTCTCAATAATGTTTTAATCCCTCATCC
The DNA here is from genome assembly GCF_951394435.1 of Stenella coeruleoalba. Lineage (NCBI taxonomy): Eukaryota > Metazoa > Chordata > Mammalia > Artiodactyla > Delphinidae > Stenella > Stenella coeruleoalba. Next base: position 39,496,184 of record NC_137152.1, on the reverse strand, counting down.
TGAGATTGTTAAGCCTTACCTCCCCATATTGTCAATTAATTCAAAATTAATAAATGTCTAAATTGAATAAATGTCTTTATTAAAAATCAATATCTTACAAAAAAAATGAATCTAGAAACAGACCTTACACCCTTCACAAAAATTAACTGAAAATGGACCATAGACCTAAATGCAAAATGTAAAACTATAAAACTCCTAGGAAATAACATAGGAGAAAACCTAGATGACTTTGGGTATGGTGATGACTTTTTTTAGATGCAACACCAAAGTCAGGATCCATGAAAGAAATAAATGATAAGCTAGGCTTCATTAAGATTATAAACTTCTGCTCTGGGAAAGACATTGTCAAGACAATGAGGAGAAAAGCCACAAACTGAGAGAAAATGGTTTTTAAAAATACATCTGTTATCCAAAATATGCAAAGGGCTCTTCAAACACAACAATAAAAAAACAAACAACCTAATTTAAAAATGGGCCAAGGACCTGAACAGACAACTCATCAAAGAAGATATACAGATGGCTAATAAGCATATGAAAAGATGCTCCATGTCATATGTCATCAGCGAAATGCAAATTATAACAACGAGATACCACTACATACCTGTTAGAATGGTCAAAATCTGGAATACTGACAATACCAAATGCTGACAAGGATGTGGAGCAAAAGGAACTCTCATTCATTGCTAGTACAGTCACTTTGGAAGATTGTTCGGCAGTTTCTCACAAAACTAAATATACTCTTACCATAAGATCCAGCCGTTGCACTCCTTGGTATTTACCCAAATGAGATGAAAACTTATGTTCATTCAAAAACATGCACATGGGTGTTTATATAAGCTTTATTCATACTTGCCAAAACTTGGAAGCACCAAGATATCCTTCAGTAGATGAATGGATAAATAAACTATGGTACATCCACACAATGTAATATTATTCAGCATTATATATATGTGAGTTATCAAGCCATGAAAAGACATGGAAAAATCTTAAATGCATATTATTAAGTGAAAGAAGCTGATCTGAAAAGGCTATATAATGTATGATTCCAGCTATATGACATTCTTGAAAAGGCAAAACTATAGAGACAGTGAAAATATCAGTGGTTGCCCAGGGTTAGAGGGAAGGAAGGGAGGGATGAAAAGGCAGAACACAGGATTTTCAGGGCAGCGAAACTATTCTGATGACACTCTAATGGTGGATACATGTCATTATGCATTTATCCAAACCCATAGAATGTACAACACTGAGAGTAAACTATGTAAACTATGGACTTTGGGTGATAATGTTGTATCAAGGTAGGTTTATCAGTTGTAACAAATGTACCACTTTGGTGGAGGATATAGATAATGAGGAAGGTTATGCATGTGTAGGGGCAAGGGGTATATGGGAAATCTCTGTAACTTCTTAATTTTGCTGTGAATCTAAATCTACACTAAAAAATAGTCTTTTTACATTTTCTTTTCTAAAAAAATTTTATTGTAGTATAGTTGATTTACAGTGTTGTGTTAGTTTCAGGTGTACAGCAAAGTGAATCAGTTATACATATAAAAATCCAATGTCTTTTTTACAACAGCTAAACTAAGCAAACCTTAAGCACCAAAAGTGTTTCTTTTAGCTGATGAAAGAAACATATGAATCCTGAAGGCAGTCAGTATTTTATTTTTCACCAGTCCTTATTACTTAGCTTCTTCAAGCCCCAGTCTTAAACATGGATCCTAATGAGTATGCCAACCCTGGATCTTATTGCAAGTGTCCAGATCCCTTCTGGGGATTTGTCTCTGAACTGCCAGCTCTGGACTTCAGGCCAGTTTCTATTTTGAGTGAAAACTTCAATCTAGCAAGAGTGCATTGATTGCTTTCCAGCTAATCAAAGGGAAAGCATTGGTTGGCCGTTCTGGCATCCTTGTTCAGCTAAAAATGATTATGTCTCTGGCTCCTAATTCAAAGATATATTCTTCCTTTTTTTCCTGTGATGAGGGTGCAGAATTATCCTTCAATTTTGTTAAGTATAAAGTTAATGTGTGCCTTTGAATAGTCTTTGAGAAGTTATGAAGGGTAGTTTTTCTCTCTAGGGGAAGGAGCAGAACATCACCTGCCCTTCTCTTTCTCTCAGTCATAAAATTTGTGTGATTTAAATTTACATACAGTTGGTCTTCCCTGGTGGCGCAGTGGTTAAGAATCTGCCTGCCAATGCAGGGGACACGGGTTTGAGCCCTGGTCCGGGAAGATCCCACATGCCGTGGAGAAACTAAGCCTGTGCACCACAACTACTGAGCCTGTGCTCTAGAGCCCCTGAGCCACAACTACTGAAGGCCACGAGCCACAATTACTGAAGCCCGGGCGCCTAGATTCTGTGCTCCACAACAAGAGAAGCCACCGCAATGAGAAGCCTGCGCACCGCAACGAAGAGTAGCCCCCACTCGCCGCAACTAGAGAAAAGCCAGCATGCAGCAAAGAAGACGCAACACAGCCAAAATAAATAAATAAATAAATTTATATAAATAAATAAATTTACATACAGTGAAAGTTACTTACCTGAGGTTATCCCTCTTTGCACTTCAGGAATAGATTTCTTAAAGTACTCATGGCCCTTCCAGCAGAATGGAACATTTGAAACAAAAATTCAAAACTAGTCTTGGTACATGAATTTTGTATGAAATTAGGAAAATTTTCTCTTGTGATATCCTTCCTTCTCTCTCTCTTTGTGTGTGTGTGTGTCTGTGAGAGAGAGAGAGAGAGAGAGAGAGAGAGAGAGAGCGCGAGAGAGATTCTTTGCTACTCTGTACTTCTTGGGAGAAGCTTGAGGTTTAATAAAGAAAAGTTTAAGGATGAGTGGAGGGAATTCCCTGGTGGTCCAGTGGTTAGGACTCCACGCTTCCATTGCAGGGAGCCTAGGTTCAGTCCCTGGTTGGGGAACTTAGATCATGCAAGCTGCACAGCCAAAAAAAAAAAAAGGATGAGTGGAGAAGGGCACTCATGAAGTGATAGAGAGTATGGCTGATCTCTTATATGTGATTCAGGATCATGATTATGATGAATCCTTCCAAACACGAAGAATGAAGAATTGCTAGAAGCCCTTTGTCATGCCACAGTAAAAATAATTTCTTCTTTCCTCCCTAATGATTATCAGGGTAAACACTTGCAATAGCCATTGGTTTGCCATAACTGGACAGGGAAAGTAGCTCTGCGTTGCCTGTGTATTATATCCGAGGATCTAAGTGGCTTGCTTGGCCTGAAACCTTGTGTGATCATGAGAACTTAATTAGTAATAGCACCCTTACATCTACTGAATCCTTACCAAAGTTTTACAAAGTATGTATTATGTGAGGAAACCAAGGCTCAGAATGGACATGTCAGTTGTCTTAAGCCACATAGCTAATAAGTGTCAGAGCTGGGACTCGAATCCAGTCTCTGTGTGTGACTCCAGAATCCATCTCTTTCTCCTGTATTAACATTGCTGTGAATTCCAGTCATAGGGACTATCATAGTTCTACAACTCACTGAGATAGTGCTGTATCAGTTCTCTACCAAGTAGTTGGTTTGAAAATGTTAAGACCAGTAAGGATGAACTGAGTTCTCCACAGGGCTTTGGATTCAGGCCGAAGGGTTTCTCCAAGGTGCCTTCCCACCTAAGTCTGAAGAGGTACAGCCAGAACCATGATTACTTTCAGATTTAATAGACATTCTGTAAATGTTAGTTCTGTCCCCCTATCCCAGCACTTACTGTGGGTCAGATGCAGTGCTTGGAGCTCTCAAGTGCATCATGTCATTTAATCATCACAGCTCTCTTATGAGGTATAGGGATGAATATATCCCTATATTACAGATGAGGAGATGGAGGTACAAAGAAATGAAATAACTGACATGTCCACTATCTCATAGCCAGGTCAATCTGACTCCATAGTATATAGTTAGCTGTCTGTAATACCTCATTGGTTCCTACCTACCTGCTTACCTACTATTTTGCTTCTGTCTCTGTAACATTTTCCGAGGCTTTAAATTTTCCGAGGCTTTAAATATATTGGTTGAGATCTTCAAGAAATCCTTGTATGACTTTAAAAATCCTTATGCTGTGCATGCTTTCTCCCTTGCTTCACCCTGTTAGTATTATCCTCAGCAGTAACCTTGCACTCCAGTAGAGCCCAGAGCAAAAGGAAGTGTAAGAAGTAGTCTGAGAGGACAAATGAATCTTTCTCAGTCATCCAGGCTTAAGCTTTGCCTTGACCTGGGATACTTGCTAATCTTGACAGAAGAATAATCTGAGTTAATTGGCTCTTAGATAGGGTGAGAGTTAAGATTCTAGGAATGGGTCTGTTTGCAGCTGAACTGATGGGTTTTGGCACCTAAATAAAGACATCCAGTAGCCGTCTGCTGGGTGAAGGCATCTTCCTTTCTTACCTGAAGCTGGGTCAGTCTCAGTCAGTGGGAAAGTGTTGTCATTTGTACTCTGCATTCCTCCTGTTTCTTTGGGTTGTGCTATGTTTAATAAAGCATGCATTAGGAGATATTGAAAAAAGAGTTTTTAATCTAGTCTTTTTCTCCCAGAAAGTTTAAATTGCCCCCAAAGTGCATGTGTGTGTGTGTGTGTGTGTGTGTGTGTGTGTATAGACAAAATATCACTGAAGAAGTTGACACCTTATTACATGTAGGTTATTGCATTTATAGAACAAAATCTCCTTTAAGTGATATATCTACTATGTGTCATAAAAATTAATTCACTTGATGTGAGTGTGTTTTCATTTTGGGTGTCCTTAATAGGGAAATATATTCTGGTAGATTACAGTGTTTCTAAATAATAAATCATAAACACCAATAAAAGAAAATAGCTAAAATGTGCATATTTGAGAGTCGATTGTATGTTGATTAACCTTATGTGCTTTTGCCATAATTCTTACTATTGCCATTTTCCTTTGCTGGCAAACAATTCATTTTTGGAACATAAGATGCATAATTATGAATGTTAATATAGCACCCTGCTGCATCTCATCTCTATTTGCATTATGCCACAAGTTTACTTCGGGGACACACAGGTACTTTCTCTCATTATTCATAGTAACTGTAATTAGACACTAAACTTGAGATATAAATATATTTATTATTTACCTATTTTGTTAGTCACAATTTTTTCTTACATCAAGACTATAGAAAAACCATGTTTATAATTCAACTAAGAACCATAGGAGCCTGTTTAAAAATTAAAAATGAAAGAAAGGAATCTGTATTATGGAGGATAGAGCAGTGGACTTGGGGGTTTTCATTGTAGGCTCTGAGTACTCAGTAGAAATACTGGACAAGTCTTTAACCATCTCATAGTCTTGTACTTATGAGTAATTCAGGGCAGTAATTCCCACCTGACAGGGATCTGGTAAGGATTAAATAGGTACTTCATGAGATTGTGCCTACAATAGTACTTGATACTGGGTAATAACTAGTGAATGTGTACTGTTTTTAATATGACATTTGAAAGTGAAAAAGAAAGTAGGCATTTTCTAAACATTAATTCACCAAATATCTCTTTAAATACCAAGTTCTCATGATATGATTTCATTGATTTAATAAGTGTTTTTGAGTTTGAGTGCTTAGCATATATATAGCAATATGTTAAACAATGTAGTGGGGCTCACAGCAGGAGTATGTTCCACCCCTGAACTCTAGTGGATGGAGATAAGACATATATAGGTAAAATGGTTGAGAAAGGAAGTAGGTGATTGACAAAATGAGTGATACCAGCAGCAAGTGGTTATGAAAATTGGAAGAAGAACATCACAAGGAACTTGAACAAAAGAAGGGGAGGTTGGCTCAATTCCTAAATGGTATGTGGGAAGGCATGAAGAGAGGATGGAGAGAAATGTAGATGCAGGTTTGAGGAATATTAAGAAAGCCCATCCAAATTTACCCATCAGTGAGAGGTAAATTTGAACTAATAGAAGGCCCAGTAAAGCAAAGTTTATCTAGTAGGCAGTGAGGAGTCATTGCAGGATTGTGAATAGGTGAAAAAGAATGAAATTTGTATTTGTGGGAAATTGGTGTGGGTTGGACTAGATATAGGGAGGCCATGTGACATGCCTGCTTTTGCAAAGTAGTGACAGTAGGAATGGACAGGACGAGTTAATGGGGGAGATATTTCAAAGCCAGGACTTGGTGAGTGATTCAATATAAAGGCCGAAGAAGAGAAGGAAACAATGGTTACAAGGTTTGAGCCAGTCAGACCTTTAAGGATTTAAGACAAAATAAAAAGATAAATTAGGAAGAGCTAGGCTTGATGTCAGTGTTTGTTTGGTTTTTGTTTTGTTTTGTCTTTAGTTTGAGGGGATTGATGGGATATGTAGAGATTCAACTGGCAGTTGTAGAGCATAGGTAGAAGTGGTGTGTTGTTTAGGTCCAGATCAGGACCAGAGATTGTCCTAGGCCTATTGAATGTTACTCCTAATCTAAACTGATCTCAATTACACATAAATATCTTCTGGTGGTCACTTCATCCTAAAAATATCAGCTCTCATTAACTTTCATCCTCCATTTTCTTCTTCTCATTTTCTCACTGAAGTGTGCCTTCTTCCACTACATGACAGTCTTCTCTATAGTTCCAGATGAATTAGTATCCTGCAGATTGAGAAAAAAAACATCAAGGAGCATCTCTTTTTTCTCCTTTTCCAGTGGGCAATTTTTCAATAGCAGTTTTTCAGCAGTACAGTGGAAGGAATACAATGGAAGGTACATAGCCATTGGTATATAACAGCACTGGTGTCAAATCACATATCAGCTGGCTGACCTTTAGCAAGTTAGTTAACCAAAATTTCCTCATCTTCAAGATAGGAATAATGGTATCTACGTTATAGAGTTATATGAGTAAATGAGGTAATATGTATAAAGCCCTTTGAAAATAGTTGTTGCTTAATTAATATTGGCCCTATTGAACTTTTTTCTGGAAATTTCTTCTCTTTGATTATTAAATATATCTTTCTCCTGGTTTTCTTACTACTACTTATTTTCAGCTCTCTTTCCTTAATTTGTCTGTTAACTACAGTATACCTTAGAAGAGTGGTCCTCAAACTTGAGTGTGCATTAGAATCCTCTGGAGGGTTTGTTAAGGAACATATTTCTCCCCCCACCAAGTTTCTGTTCCAGTCAGGGTCCAAGATGTTCTCAGGTAATGCTGGTGCTGCTGGTCTGAGGACTGAACTTTGAGAACCACACTAACCTAGAGTTCAGCCTCAGACCCTCTTTTTCATTCTATGGACTTTTCTTGAGAGGCTTTAGGTATCACTGATGACTCTCAGATTTCTATATCCAGAGAAGACCACACTACTAGACGCCAGATTATCATTTTCAACTGCATGTTACACTTTGCCACCAAGTTGTCTCCCAAACATATCATAATTCAACATGCCCAAGCTGATTCTAAAGTACATATGGAAATATAAATCTGTAAGATTAGTCAGGAAAGGTCTGAAAAAGAAGAGTAATAAGGGAGAAAGGAACCAGTCCTGTTGAAACATATTATAAAACTACAGTTATTAAAATAGTTTGGTACTACCACATGAATACAGATCAATGGACCATAATTGAGCCTAGGAATTGATCCAAAGACATAATTTAGATATTTTAATATATGATTTTATTATTAAATATTAAAGGTCTCTCTAAGCAAGACACAAAGGAAGCCATAAAGGAGAAAATTGTTAAATTTGACTACATGAAAGTTAAAATTTACAGCACCACAAAAATACAGAAACAGAATCCAAAGACAAAAAACTGGGAAGAAAGATTTGCATCTGATATGGGAAAGGGCTGGTTCCCTGTATATATAAAGAGCTCTTGAGATTGAGAATCACTTAGAAAAATACCCATAAACCATTATTAAAAAAGAGGAGAAAAGGACCTAAACAGCCAGTCCAGGGGAAAAGAAAATTGGCTTATAAAAATAAACAGAAAGATGCTCAGCAACACTCATAATTAAAGGAATATAGGTTAATTTAAGCAACAGCCCTCACCTTAAGATACAACTTTCACCAGTCAGAATGGCAAAAATCAGAGCATGTAATATACAATTTTTGGCAAGCATGTGGAGAAATGCACACTCTTACACCCTGCTATATACCTTGCTACTCAAAGTATGACCCTTGAACAAGCAGGATCTGCATGAACTGAGAGCTTGTTACAAATGCAGCCCCATCCCAGACCTACTAAACCAGAATCTGCATTTTAACGAGATCCCTAGGTGATTTGTTTGCACATGAAAGTTTGAAAAGCACTGCTCTAATACACTGTTGGAGGAAATGCAAATTAGCATAACCTCTTTGGATTTCAGGAGACTTTATCACAATTAAACATTCATATGCTCTGAACCAGAATTCCAGTTACAGGAATTTATCTAACAGATATAATCATATATGTGTGTGAAGAGATGTTCAAAGATATTCATTGCAGCATTATTTGTATTAACAAAAAATTAGAAACAACCTTAGTTTTCATTAATTTGGTAAAGGTTAAATGAATTATGAAAAAGTCACACAAGTGCAACACTAGGCAGTTATTAAAAATTTGTGAAAAAGTACATGCAGATACAAAATTATCTCCAAGATATATTGTTAAACACTAACAAGCAAGGTTCTGAACAGTATTCTAGTATGCTTTTTTTTGTATTCTGTTATTATAATTCCGATTTTACAGATAATGTAAGTGAGGCAGAGATGTTAAATAACTCGCCCAAGGCCACACAGCCAGCAGTGGCAGATTCAAATCTAGACAGTCTGGTTCCAGAGCTTATGTTCTTAACAGTATGCCATACTGCTGCTCTGGGATAAACAAGAACCTGTTAATGATGGTTTCCCCCAGAGTATGGGGAACTCATTTTTCATTGTATATGCTTTTGTACTGTTTGAATGGTTTACCTTTTGCAAGTATTGATTTAAAAAATAAAAACTTAAAAATCGACTTGTCCAAAATTGGACTAATTTCCCTCCCCACTCTTCTTGGTGACAGGCTCAATTATTTGTTTGTTTGTGTTTTAATCTTTCAATAAGGTTTTATTTTCTCCATAAATGTCCTACACATTTTTATTTAGATTTATTCCTAGGTAGTTTTTTTTCCATTTTATTTTTTTAGGATTTCTTAGCATCATTCTTATTACTTTTTTTTTAACATCTTTATTGGGGTATAATTGCTTTACAATGGTGTGTTAGTTTCTGCTTTATAACAAAGTGAATCAGTTATACATATACTTATGTTCCCATATCTCTTCCCTCTTGCGTCTCCCTCCCTCCCACCCTCCCTATCCCACCCCTCTAGGTGGTCACAAAGCACAGAGCTGATCTCCCTGTGCTATGCGGCTGCTTCCCACTAGCTATCTACCTTACGTATGGTAGTGTATATATGTCCATGCCTCTCTCTTGCTTTGTCACAGCTCACCCTTCTCCCTCTCTATATCCTCAAGTCTGTTCTCTAGTAGGTCTGTGTCTTTATTCCTGTCTTACCCCTAGGTTCTTCATGACATTTTTTTCCCTTAAATTCCATATATATGTGTTAGCATATGGTATTTGTCTTTCTCTTTCTTTTTTTTTTCTGACTTACTTCACTCTGTATGACAGACTCTAGGTCTATCCACCTCATTACAAATAGCTCAATTTCATTTGTTTTTATGGCTGAGTAATATTCCATTGTATATATGTGCCACATCTTCTTTATCCATTCATCCGATGATGGGCATTTAGGTTGTTTCCATCTCCGGGCTATTGTAAATAGAGCTGCAATGAACATTTTGGTACATGACTCTTTTTGAATTATGGTTTTCTCAGGGTATATGCCCAGTAGTGGGATTGCTGGCTCATATGGTAGTTCTATTTTTAGTTTTTTAAGGAACCTCCATACTGTTCTCCACAGTGGCTGTACCAATTCACATTCCCACCAGCAGTGCAAGAGTGTTCCCTTTTCTCCACACCCTCTCCAGCATTTATTCTTTCTAGATTTTTTGATGATGGCCATTCTGACCAGTGTGAGATGATATCTCACTGTAGTTTTGATTTGCATTTCTATAATGATTAATGATGTTGAGCATTCTTTCATGTGTTTGTTGGCAGTCTGTATATCTTCTTCGGAGAAATGTCTATTTAGGTCTTCTGCCCATTTTTGGATTGGTTTGTTTGTTTTTTTGTTATTGAGCTGTATGAGCTGCTTGTAAATTTTGGAAATTAATCCTTGAAGTGAGAAATATGGCAGACACTCTGGGCTCCTTCCTCTACCCCTCATATTTTGTCCAACTGGGAACCAAGATTTATTGGTTCTACCTCCTAGACCATTCTCAGACAAGCCTCAAATCCGACTTGCCACTCTATCCCTGAATCATAGATCACTTTGGACTATAACATTCATTTCCTAACTGGTACACCTGCTTCTTTTCTCCCTAAAAATGTTAGCAGATACATCTTTCCAAAATGCAAATCTGATTCTGCCATTGTCATGCTTACAATTTTTCACTGGCTCCCCAGTGCCTGTGGGAAAAGTCCAAACTCATTAGCATGGCAACCTAGGTCTTCCGCGTTCTGGCCCAGCCTGCCTCTCTCTCTAGCCTTACCTCCCACCACCCCTCCTCATACACCCTACTATTTTTTCCCACATTTCCATGATTTTTACATACTACTCCTTCTATAAAAGTATGTTTTATCTTGGTAAATTCCTACCCTTCCTTCAAGACCAGACCTCAAGCATGACTTCCTTTATGTGGGTTTTTCTGGCCGCCGGCTATTAGACATTATGTATTCTGTACTAGGCAGGTTAGGATACCCTAAAGTCCCGTGGCCTCTCAGTTTCCCACAGGAAATGTCTCCACTATCAAAGCACTCCTGTCTGAATGCTGTGCATTCACATTCCTCATGGACTCCCAACATGGATGCAGTATCCTGCAGCTGTTTCTCTAGCTCTCTCCCTAGCTAGTTCAGTCTTCTCCCCAGGTCTCCCATAGGCCCCAGAACTCTTCTTGGTCACCCAGGACATCTGGGAGACTTTTTCTTTTATTCTCAATTGTAGATTCATCATGCCCCCCTTCCCATCCTTCTATCTCTACCTGTAGGTGAGGCAGGTTAGAATAGTGGTTAAGAACATGGGCTTTGGAGCCAGGCTGCCTGTGTTTGAATACGATCCCTGTGACTTTGCAGTTCTGTGATCTTGGGCAAGTTACTCAACCTCTCCAAACCTCTGATTTTCCTCTCTGCACAATGGAGATGAGTAGCACCTGCTTCATAGGGTTGTTATGAGTATTAAATATTTTAATATTTGTAATACATAGCGAACACTATAAGTGCTTTTGATATAAAAATGCCTAAAGTATGGCGTGGAAGAATCTTTTTAAATTGGCATAGGAGGCAGGCCTTTTTCTCCTTTGGAGCCCTTTTCTACTAAAGATGGCTGGTTAGTATTAGGAACAAGTATACATGAGTCAGCAAGAATCCCCACCCCTTTTCAAGTCTCCTGTAATTCTGGCTTGTTTCCCTAAATGGATGACAGATTGAAGCTTCTTGAGGGCAAGGATCATAGTGTAGACTTTTTAAGACTCCTTGGCACCTGTTAAACACATGATAGACACATTTATTCCCATCAGTCTTACAATTAAATCCAAGTCCTTACAATGACCCACTCACCTGGCCCTTGGCTCCTTCCTCAACCTCGTTTCCTACGCTTCTTTGTCTTGTTCATTCTCCTCCAGCCACACTGGCTTTCATGGTTCTTGGACCATGGCAAGCTGATCCTACCTTGGGACCACTGCCCTGGCTGATGCCTCTGCCTAGAACATTCTTCCCTCAGATATTCACCTGGCTCCTTCCCTGACTTTAAGTCGCTGCTCAGATATCACCTCTTAATAGAGGCCTTCCCTGACCACACTCTAAAATAGAATCGGCCCTCACATAGCCCTGTCTGACAGTTTACCCCTTACCCTGCTTTCGCTGTCTTCATAGCACTTAGCACTACCTGTCATATTATATATTGAGTTGAGCCCCCTGAGGTCTGTCTAGTCTGTTTTATTCATTGGTTTGTCCCCAGCACCTTGAACAGTGCTTTCTTGGCTCTCAATAACTAATGAATGAAAGAATCAATGAATGAATAAATAAAGGAATGAATTCAATGCAAGTACCTGTGTAGAAAGGGAAATACAACAAATTCTGTTCACTCCTAGAATTTTGAAAATTTTATAATTTTCAGTCCATGATTCTGTCTTTCAGCTTTAGCATTTTCAAATTAAATCCGTATCCATGTATGGGTTTTGTTTCAATTTTATAAACATCACCTTGACAAAAGTTAAAATCCAATATAAATCAAGTCCAATTTTACAAAAAAAATGCTGATTTGTTTGTTCTCCATCCCATGGGGAAGGAATGTGTATGATTGTGTGTGTGTGTGTGTGTGTGTGTGTGTGTGAGAGAGAGAGAGAGAGAGAGAGAGAGAGAGAGAGAACGAGAACAGTTACCTGCAGTGAGGAAATTGGGTAGGGAGTAGGTTGGGGAGGTGGGAGTAGGGAGTCCAGGTTCCCCAGAAGGAAAATAATTTTGCAAATTGCTGTCTATTTTTTCTAAATTGTTGCTTCCAAATCCATTAGAAAACCAAACTGAAATGCAAAGAAATGAAAAGCTTGATGAACTAGAGGTTCGTAAACGTAAATACATCAGATCAGGGAATTTCTCAGCGGCTCATGCAGAGCATTGTGAAACCATGTGAAAGCTTTATGAAGAGAAACTTCAGCAAGGGGGACAGATATATGGCAGCTGCTTGCCAGCTCATATCTCCACTCAACACGGGAAGTTGTGATGTGGGAACTGCCCTCTTGGTTCTGGGATGCGCCTCGCCATGAAGTAGAATGTTCCTGCCCCTGGAGCCCAAATTCTATTCAAGCAGCTGCCCTCTATTGTGTACATAGCCACTGGAAGTTGAAGGAAGGTTCCCAGGCTCCCTTGGAAGACAAGACCCCACATAAGTCAAACCAGCAGCAGCCAGTATTTTAAAGAAGCCATTTGAAAATCTGTTTTCAAATGTATGATAACATTCTTTAGAGTGATGTGTCTCAAACTTGAGCGTGCATCAGAATCACTTGGTGTGCTTGTTAAAATTCAGATGGCTGGGCTCTACTCTCAGAGTTTCTGATTCAAAAGGTCTGGAGTGGGGCCCCAGAATTTCATTTCTTACAAATTTCCCAGGTGATGCTGATGCTGATCTATTCGACAGACTTTGAGAACTACTGTTTAGGGACAAAAACACAGGAATTTGGAAGCAAAGAACTTGGATTCAAGCCTTGTATGATTTACTTCACCTCTGAACTTGAGTTTTTTCTTTTCTAACATGGAGTTTATAAGGTTGTTGGAAGGATTAAATAGAATGGTGTCTATGAAAGTTCTTTGTGAACTGTAAATATTAGCAGTTAAACGGCTTCACAAATAGTACTTGCTGCCACCACCCCCCCCCAGCAGATTTTCCTGTGCTTTGTCCCCTCTCCACACAACTTTGTCCCACCAAGTCCATCAGGCGCCTAGGAAAAACTAAAGCCAAGAAGGCCCTGAGTAGTAAAAAGAAATTTTAACCCACTGGGCATGGCCATAATGCTGACCTTGACTTGACCTCCCTTTTCCTCTGACTGGCCTCTTCTCAACTTGCTCCTCCTTCTTCCAGCCCTGGCCACCTCTCACAGCAAAGAACAGCAACTAGTGCTGACATTGGGGTAAAAAACTGTCAGATGGAATTTTTTTTAATTAGTAGCATAAACAGAGGAATCCACTGCCAAGCAGGAAAGCATTTGTTGGGGAAACCATTTTACTAGGTTGGTGGGCTCTGAGCTGATTTCCCTGAGGGCAAAATCCAGATGTTTGAAAGAGTTAAGTGGAATCATAAGTATAATTGCAGATTTCTAACTTAGGAATGTGTCAGACAGTTGTATTAGACAGTTGCCAGGGTAAATGATATGTCTGTGTAGAAAGGTGTCCTTTTTCTTTGGAAACCTTTTCTCATTCAAAACTAATACATGTGTAGTGTAGAAAATTTTGAAATTTTCTAAAGGTATAAAGAATTAAAATGACCCTTAATTCTGCCACACAGAGATAAATACTTAGTGGTAAGATATTGGTACATTTTCATTCAGCCTTTTAATATGTGTATGCTTATACATGAATATATGTGTATGGATATATATTTTTTGAATTGGGCTGGTACTACATAGAGGTTTGTATACTGTTTTTTCACTTTTGTAATGGCAGACTATTATTCCTTCCTGTAGATATACAGTACTTCACCTAACTTCCTAAATGTTGAATAGTTAGGATATTCCTAATTTTACATTATAAATAACCCTGCATTCGATGACACTTCATGTACATAAATCAATGTGTGCATCTCTAATTGCTCTCTTAGGATAGAATCCTTGGAATGGAAAGATTAGATTAAAGGTAGGAACATTTTTAAAAACAGATATAATTCACCTACCATAAAATTCATTACTTTTAAGTGTGAGATTCAGTGATTTTTAGTATATTTACAAGGTTGTATGACCACCACCACTGTCTAATTCCAGAAAAAATAAGCAGTGCTTCACAAATTTGCATGTCATCCTTGTGCAGGAGCCATGCTGATATTCTCTGTATTGTTCCAATTTTAGTATATGTCAGCTAAAGCAAGCACTGTAGGAACATTTTTGTCTCTTGATGACATATGGCAAGTTTCCCTCTAGTAAATGTATACCCAATCCATTCCCATTCAGCAATGTATAAGAATGCCTCTTTCCCTGCAACTTTGCTGACACTTAGTTAAAAAAATATATTGCCAATATCATTGAAAAAGGCATTTTATTGTTTTGTATTTTTGATTAGCTCTTCTTCCTCTGTAACTGTTCTGTAGAGATATGTCATCCACCCTCTTTCCTTTGCATGCATTTACCATGGGCAGTCACGTCCACTGCGACAGCCTCGGCTGCCTCCTCTCTGTGGATAATGATCACATGTCCATACGCTGCCCTAACCTCTTTCTGGCACTGCAGCCCAGATGTCAAGCTGCTTGCTGGACATGACTATCTACATTTTTTTAACATCTTTATTGGAGTATAATTGCTTTACAATGGTGTGTTAGTTTCTGCTCTATAAGAAAGTGAACCAGCTATACACATACACACGTTCCCATATCTCTTCCCTCTTGCGTCTCCCTCCCTCCCACCCTCGCTATCCCACCCTCCAGGCGGTCACAAAGCACCGAGCTGATCTCCCTGTGCTATGCGGCTGCTTCCCACTAGCTATCTACCTTACGTATGGTAGTGTATATATGTCCATGCCTCTCTCTCGCTTTGTCACAGCTCACCCTTCCCCCTCCCCATATCCTCAAGTCCGTTCTCTAGTAGGTCTGTGTCTTTATTCCCGTCTTACCCCTAGGTTCTTCATGACCTTTTTTTTTCTTAGATTCCATATATATGTGTTAGCATATTTGACAGCATATCAAACACGCTCATGTCTAAAATCAAACTCATGACTCCTGAAGCCAGCTCTGGCTCTCAACTTCCCTATCTGGATTAGTGATACCACCATTCTCCTAGGTGTTTCATGGTCACCTTAACTCCTCTCTCTACTCCATATTTAATTAGTAGTCCAAGCTTCTTGATTCTGTCTTTTGTGTCCTTCCTCACATCCTTCCCTTCTGCTCCACCCTCACTGTCACTGCTCTACTTCTACCTTTTATTATGTCTATTACACTAGCCTACTCACTTCACTATGCTTTCAGTATTTATCCATATAATTCATTCTACATGTGGCTATGAGAATAATCTTCCTAACATATGCTTTTACCATGTTGCTTTCCTATCCTGGAACCTCCAAAGCCTCTCTCTCGCCTATTGGTAAAGTAAATGCTTTATCCTGACACTTAAGGCCCACCGTGTTGTTGCATCATTCTAATTTTACTTCCTGTGTGCCTTACAGAAACTGTGTTCTTCCTTCAGCATATTCCTGCTTTATCCACTCTTGTTTTTGCAAAACCTGGCATGACCTCTTCCCCAGTCTCCTCCAGCTGAAATTGTCCTGAGTCTTCAAAATCAGAGGCTTTGTGAAGTCTTCCTTGATTCAATTAGCTGTACTTTCCCCTTTTTTTCCTCATTGTCTGGTTTTAGACAGCAATTTTATAGTGTTTTCAACAAAAAATTAAGGAAGCTTGCTTAATAATGTTTTTATTACATGAGTGGCTTTAAATTTTTATTGAAATATAGTTGATTTACAATGTTGTTGTGTTAGTTTCAGGTGTACAGCAAAGTGATTTGGATATGTATGTATGTATGTGTGTGTGTGTTCTTGTTTTGGATTCTTTTCCATTATAGGTTATACAGGATATTGAATATAGTTCCCTGTACAGTAAATCCTTGTTGTTCTCCTTTTTAAAACTCTCATTTTGTTAGCATTTCCTTTATGACACGATATTCTGCCCTGTTTAGTTACTTAGCTATTTTTATTCACCCCCTACCACACTATAAATTTCTTGAGCACAGGAATTATATCTTCTTCATTTTGGCATGTTCCATAGTACCTCTCCAAGCACGTTAAATGTAGATAGGAGCTCCATAAATGCTTGAATAAAAGAATGTTAAAGACTGCCAACTTTTTTTTTTAAGAACTACTAATGACTCAGTTTCGGGAATGAATTCTGTGCTAATGTACAGATGCCAGACAACCCAAATGTCATGGCTTATTCTTCTTTTTCCCTCACTATCCACAGCCAATCCATCAACAAATACTGTAAGCTCTACCTCTTCAAGATACCTCTAATCAAACCTCTTTTCTCTACCCCTACTGCTTCCTCCCTAGAACAAATCACCATTATCTCTTACCTATAAGAGCCTTTTTGAACTGGTTCCCTGGCTTCTACTCTTGTCCTGCCTAAATCTATCAGCCAAGTGAGATTTTTATAAAACTTAGATCATGGTAGTCCTCTGTTTAACAACCTCCAGTAACTTACTTCCCACTACACTGAGAATAAAACACAAACTTACTATCTTGGCCTTTGGAAACTCCATGATCTGGCCTTGGCACTTCACTAACCTCATGTCCCTGTACTGTCTACCTTGCTCACTGTGCTCCAGCTCTGCTGAGCATCAGCCATTCCTTACTGTCATGTTTGCTCAAAGCAGAGTGAGTAGGTTCTCTTGGTTCTATTTAGGTCCTCACTGTTATTGGACGTTGTCTTTGGGCTTCATGCCTTTAGCAGTGGAGATGACTCAGGGAGTGGCCAGAAGCAATTCTAAAGGCTTTGAGACTTGACTTTAGGCAAAACTTTGGTGGAGTCCATCATTTTGATGAAAATTGGTACTCCAATACTGAGTTTGAGCTGAAGGAGGTGTTTGGCTGAAAGGGAAAAAAAAGAAAATCTTATATTATTCCTGTAACCTTCTTCCCAAGGGATGCTACAAATATTACTGATAGAAATTGGAGCTGGAGGACAAACATCCTCCACGTTCTTTATCACCCTGGGTGTTGATTTAGGAAATTGGTCATCACAGCAGAAGCTGACTCAACAGATGGGGTTCTGTGAACGTATTGTCATTTTCTCTATGTGCTCCTCTGAAGTCTCCCTCAGGCCTCTGGTGTTGCACCCTTAGCTTTTGTATATAAGGGAAGAGAGAAAAGCCCTCTTTGTTATTCAGATTCTTGACTTGCTCCCCTTGCTTCTAGAAGCTATGAAATATGCACCATCCACCTCCTTGCCTTTGGGATCATTGACAAGAAATAGTCTATGATGGGTATTTGTTATCAGATATACATAGATAGAGTATGCTTCACAGCCCACTCTGAAAGAGAATTCCAAGTACTGTGTTTCTAAACTACTAAGCATTTTTCTAGCCCCTAATATTTGCAGAGCTCTCCCACGTCATTCATATGGTTGCTTCGTGCCAACCTTCTTTGGAAAAAGAGGTGTCCCTGTGTTTTAAAGATTCCAATGTGAAAAAGTGGAGAAATGAAAGCAAAAGTTCAAGTGTAAAGGCCCTAACCAGATGAGGGTATTGCTCTTTACTTGGAAAGCCACAAGACACCCCTTGACACGTAGCACAGCATTTCAGGGAGTCTTTACTCCCACCCCAACATCCCTTTCCTTTCTTATTCACTACCCTGGGTTTCCTTTAAGCCATGAATGGATCCTGAGGTGGAGGCTGGAGAGGGGGATCCAGCAGGTTTACATGAAAGTACTTGACCTGGCTATTCCAAGAGGTGAGGGGAGGTAGTCCCTTCTATGTAAAGTACCTGTATCTCAGATGACCCAAATTATAGCTCCCCAACTGACAAGAAAGGCCTTGTCCTAAAAGTTCTCTTTTAAATTATACATACATATATACACCCACATACACATAGATATACACACAGATACACACATACATACCCATACATGTATACAGACATATACATTCACACATTTACATACACATACATGTTCTCCCTTGGTTGGGTCTGTATAAGGAAGGTCTCCAGATCACCAGGTTTCAGGGTCCCTCAGGTAACAGTGTGAGGGTAAGAGGAGGCCTTCAGGGCTCTATATCCGAGGGATATCTCTACAGTGATCAAGCGACTTTTGCCTCCTTCTGTCAGATAAACAAGCCATGCATTGTTCTGTCCCCCAGCTGTGTGCGGGCTTCCCTTCCTGCTGAGCGGGCCAGAATGAGCATGGATTCCTTCATGTGGGGCAGGTGGAATGTGCAGTTTTGGGGTGAGGAAGGCTGGAAGAGCCACAGAAAGTAAATGGAGCTAATCAAGGACACTCTTTTGTGCTTCTCCTTATCTAAACACTTTCAAAAAATGAAAGAGCCTGCAGTAGGTATGGGCCAGACCTCAGGCTAAGCATAACCCCAAGCAACAGGGGCCATATTTTTCTTCTTGCCCTGGGTTGGATCAGAGCCACGGTTCTCTTTCTGCTTGCCCTCTACCCTCCTCCCTCCAAGTAGTTCTTGAGGGGTCTGCTGGGAGCCAGGCTCAGAGACTGGTAGTGCTGTCAGAAGGTATTGGGGTGACACCCCACTACAGCAGCCAGTGGTTGACTCCTTCTAGAATTGGTCCACCTCCCTCCCCTCACCTCTCACAACAGCCTTTATGAGGCCTGTTCTGGGAGCCAGCTTCTGACAGATCTGCCACTTCTGCCTGCATGTGCTCACCCTCTTTGCACCCATGCCAAGTTCTTATCCTCTGAGTGCTTGGAAAAGAAGCAGTCATCTTTTCCTTCCCCTGAACATAGGAGGTGATACTTGCTCATGTTGTCTGGAACTTAGCTCTGCTAAGTGAGAGGGTACTTCTTTTACCTCCACCCCATCTCCCAGCCTCCTTTCTAAATCCCAAACTGGCCAAACTGCTCACATTACTCTCTAATCATCTTCTGCCCAAGGATTTCTTCAGTATATGCTATCTGTGCCCATCTGCCCATCATATCACCTCCTCTGGTGACTACCCAACTGTCATGCTCCACCCTGCCTCCCTACCTGAGCCAGTCCCAAGAACGTGCTTGCACCTTTAATCAAAACTTCCTCAGCCCACCTGGCCACTGACAGGGCCAGACTGCTATCAAATTTGTTATTCTTTACTTTGTTAGGAAATGGGGGGTCAGGGAAGCATTTTTATGGACTGGGTTACTGAGTGGAGCGAGGAAGGCACTTGGCGACCAGATTAGGGAAGGCTGGGTACCCAGGCCTGAATATTGACATTAGAAGGGACTGTTTATTCTGATGCTGTTTCAGACCAGGGGTTATTCCCTAGTGTACTGCTAACACTAAAGGTATTATATTCCCTAGTGTATCGTCAGAATGTGGTTATCACACTGGCAGCATCACCATCACTCTAGAGCTTGTTAGAAAGTCAGAATCTGGAGCCCAGTCTAGAGCTACTGAATCAGAATCTGATTCAAGATGGACAGGTGATTAGTCTGGCCACTGAAGTTTAAGGAGTGCTACTCTAGAGAACTAGGCTTGGCATTTGAACATTCTCTTAAGTAGTCCTTTTGCTCTCCTCTTCATCTGGCTTGAAGACATTCTTTTTCTAGCCACTAACAATACCCTTCCCATTATTATTTGGGGTAGAGGATAATATTAATAACGGATATCATTTATTGAATGCCTATCACGTGCCAGGCATGCACTACAGATGAGGAAATTGAGGCTCTGTGACACACCCAAGGCCAAACAACTAATGGGTGGGAAAGCTGAGACTCCAAGCCAGATCCACATGCACATAAAATCCCCAAACTTCCCCCTTACAGTACTTCTAACTACCAAAGGAGGGCTTTGGCACCTGCCTTTTGTGGAACAGACAAAAGTCCACCCAAACCTCCCTAGGAGGTACAGAGGGAAGAGAGGGGAAGGTGCCTCCCGGCATGATTTTCCTAGAAAGCGAAGGCCCTGGCATCATTCTTGTCCTGAGGAAGCTCACATAAACCCTCTCAGGGGCCAGAAATGGCTGGAATTGGGACCAGAGGCCAAGGGAAACTGGAGTGGGGATCCAGGAATATTATGAAGGGAAAACCCTAACTCTAAATCCCCAACAGAAATCAAATTCTGATGCCTGAGCTTGGGCTTAGTGTGTGCAACATACTCCTGTGGGGCTGCTCTGGGTTCTGGCTGTTGCATAGGTCATTGAGGACATCATGTGGACCCCCAGGCTGGGGCCTGGGACTATTACATCAGAGCATGCCATAGTTGGATGGGTTGTTTGTGACAATGGACTTTAATGTTTTATTTTGCAGAGAGGAAACAGAAGCCCATAGAGGGGGAGTAAATTGCCAGAGGTCAGAGCAAAATCATGGCAGAGGCAGGGATGCTTACTCCAAGCAGCACTGTTCTGGAGTTGGAGGCTCTGGTGTGAAATGCAGTTTCCTTTGGGTCTGCTCAGGTGCCTGTAGGACGTGCAGACCCTGAAAATACAGCCCAGAATGGTTTGTGAATCTTTCTATCTCAGCAGGACATTCATCTTGGGAGATCTCTAGGTTACTTGCCCCTATCTATGTAAAATCAGCTGTAGTGCTACTTGCTTTTCTAGACCTGGAGGCTGCTGGGCCTGGCTGATCTGGGCTTTCCTTTTCTGGGGCCCAGAGGACCTGCGGAGATGGCTGGGTGGGGTCAACCCAGTCCAGGAAGCACAGGAATTCTTTTAAGTGTATGTGTCTGGGGTATTTTTCTCCCTCACTTACGTGTATTTTTAAAAATTCTTTTTAGACACCCGCTTTATCTTTCCCAAACATCATTTCCTTGCTCCTTTCCTGAGTTCTAGCAGTGGCTGGGGGCCCAGCTTCCTTATTGGCCTCTGAGCTGTGGAAGAGGGCGGGCCAGGGCTCAGAGGAGGCTGGAGTAGGGAACAGGGGGGCTGTTTATGCTGCTGGAACTGCCTTTCATCCTTCCCTTTGCCACCAGGGTGCTGGCTGGTTTCTGGAGCAGCGTCTTCACTCCTATCCAGCTCTTGACACTGGCTTTCATTCCCTAAGGCTGTGGCCTCCTCTAGGCCCAACCAGGCTGATGGCCATACCTTGCCTTCAGTGCTACTCCTTTCTGTTCTTGGAACTGGGACCTGGCTGTGCTTGAGCCCCTTGAATCACACTCAGGGGCTTGGGCTGATGGCCCCTCTTGTCAAGAGGACTTAAAGGAAGGCAGATGGGTTTCTGCTAAAGGAGGATCCAGCCTGCAGAAAGAAGCCCAGGGGGCTGGCTGGAGGGGTTATTGAGGAGCATCTGAGCTGGCTGGATAACCAGCTCTCTCCTAAGCCATCTCCCCATCCTGGGCAACTTCTATGGTAGGTACTACTGGTAGCCATGGCCATCATGGCTGCTGCTCCCTCTTCCCCCTTTGGCTTTCTTTCTTCAATATCCCGTTTTGCTTCCTAAGAAAGGAATTTGGGGGTAATGAATGATAGGGTGTGTGTTTAATGATAGTGCCTTAGGAGAAAGGGGTTGTTGCCTCCACAGCTAGGCCTGGAGCTACATGGTTGGTGGTTGGCATTTTCTTACCTCTGTGCTTATTTCTCCTCATCCTCTTTCCCCACTGCCTAAGGAGGGGATGGTTTCAACTTTAGGACTACTGAGACTTCCCTTTTCTGACTGCTTCTTGAAGGAATGGCTAGGAGAAGCCTTAGGTGTATAAGCTTTTTGAGATAGATCCCTCTTTGGGGAGGCGGGGTCGTGTGGTATCCTAAAAAGGGTTGGAGGACCTGAGCCTCATTCTCAACTGCTGGTTACTAGCTGTGTGTTCTTGGCAAAGCAGTTCAGCTCTCTGTGTCTCTGTTTCTGCATCTGTAAAGGGGCCATAATAATAGCGCTTACTGATAAGGCTGGAGTGAGGATTGAATCAGCTAATGCATGCAAAGTGTGCAGTGCCAGGTACATCTTAAGTATCCAATAAGTGGTCCCTGTTGTTATTTTTTTTAAGTTAATAGTGTTATGTTTTTATAAGTTAAACTATGCTGAGTGATTTCACACATGGGACTGCATTTAATCCAGACGTTAACTCATGAGTAAGGGATGGTGATCGTCTCCATTTTACAGATAAAGAGTCTACAACAGAGAAGTGACTTGCCCCAGGTCACACTGCTAGGATTGGAATGTGAGTGTGGACTGACTCCAAGTCTAGGCCTCTTCAGGAAGAATAACAGGCCAAGTATTAGACCCTATAGATAGTTTCCTCTCCTTTCCTAATCTAGGGCTAGAAGGCTCCAGCTCTGGCTACAGTTCCTCCACTGGGATTTTCCTCCCTGCAGCTTGTGCTTTTCTCCCAGTGGTCCCAAAGCCCCCACTGCCTTGCTTCTGTCTCCTTTAGGGTTGTTTCCCACTCCTGGAGAAACCCTAGAGAGAGTAAGAGCCTTTGTAAGCTATCTTTCAAAGTGTGGCAAGGGAGTGATGCTAGTGGAACCTTGACAGTGGATGGACAAATCTGGATGGAAGTACTCTTAAACCATCGAGAAGGAAAAGTCTGAGCTGACAGCCCTTAATATAGCACCTACTACATATTGACCACTTGTTATGCATCAGTATGTGTCCCAGATGCTTTGAGAATATTCTCTCTCATCCCCACAATAACCTAGCCAGGTAAGGATTATTGTTTTGGTTTGGTTTGGTTTTTTTTTGGATAAGAAAACTGACTAAAGCTCAGATAGGTTAAGTGACTTACACAGAATCACACATCCAAAATGGTAGTTAGGCTATGAACCTAGTAGATCTGTCTCACTTGTTTTTGTCTCGTTGCCTGCTGGCTTGGTATAGTTGGTAGGATGAGACTAACGTACATGAAATGATGATGAGCAATATCAAACATTATATTATGATGGGCTAAATTGTGGGGACTAGATTACTAAGGACAAGCTCCCTGGAGTAGACATTACTCGAGCAGTACCTTGAATAACAGGTGGGATTTAGAGTAACAAAATGAGAGAGGGCATTCCAGGCAGAGGGAATATTCACGGTAACAACTGAAACCCCATTCTAGGCAGTTGACATTCATGGTCTCATTTGATTTTTTTACAACTCCATTAACTAGGTACTCTTATCCCCACTTTACAGTCATGGAAGCTAGAGCTCTGAGAAGTGAAAGCACCTGTCTAAAGCAACAGAGCTTTTAAGTGGTGGATTCCAACCAAGGTCCAATTCCAGAGCCTGTGCTAGATTCTACTAGAAAACCAAAAGCAGAGGCACAAAGCTGGTTGCAGGGTATGATCGGAACAGAGACATGAGAGGTTGGGCTGGGTGGGTAAAGATAGCTTATAAAGGGCTTTGAAAGTCTGATCCAGTTTACACTTGCTGCAGGAAAGGTTAAGAAATAGGGAACTAGTGAAGATTCTTGAATAGGAAAGTGCCACAATCCAGTTGTTGTCTGACATGATACGATCTAAAAGCAGTGACTGGAGGTGGAACAAGGTGAGACTGGCTGGCGGAATAACACAGCCATAACACAACACATTTTGGGTTTTGTTTTTGTTTTTTTTTGGACCTTTGCTCTTTATTTTTTTCTTTACACCTTTATTGGAGTATAATTGCTTTACAATGGTGTGCTAGTTTCTGCTTTATAACAAAGTGAATCAGTTATACATCTACATATGTTCCCATCTCTCTTCCCTCTTACGTCTCCCTCCCTCCCACCCTCCCTGTCCCACCCCTCTAGGTGGTCACAAAGCACCGAGCTGATCTCCCTGTGCTATGCGGCTGCTTCCCACTAGCTATCTATTTTACGTTTGGTAGTGTATATATGTCCATGCCACTCTCTCGCTTTGTCACAGCTTACACTTCCCCCTCCCCATATCCTCAAGTCCATTATCTAGTAGGTCTGTGTCTTTATTCATGTCTTACCCCTAGGTTCTTCATGACATTGTTTTTTTTCCTTAAATTCCATGTATATGTGTTAGCATACGGTATTTGTCTTTCTCCTTCTGCCTTACTTCACTCTGTATGACAGACTCTAGGTCCATCCACCTCATTACAAATAGCTCACTTTCGTTTCTTCTTATGGCTGAGTAATATTCCATTGTATATATGTGCCACATCTTCTTTATCCATTTATCCGATGATGGACAATTAGGTTGTTTCCATCTCCTGGCTATTGTAAATAGAGCTGCAATGAACATTGTGGTACATGACTCTTTATGAATTATGGTTTTCTCAGGGTAAATGCCCAGTAGTGGGATTGTTGGGTCATATGGTAGTTCTATTTGTAGTTTTTTAAGGAACCTCCATACTGTTCTCCATAGTGGCTGTACCAATTCACATTCCCACCAGCAGTGCAAGAGTTTTCCCTTTTCTCCACACCCTCTCCAGCATTTATTCTTTCTATATTTTATGATGATGGCCATTCTGACCGGTGTGAGATGATATCTCATTGTAACTTTGATTTGCATTTCTCTAATGATTAATGATGTTGAGCATTCTTTCATGTGTTTGTTGGCAGTCTGTATTATCTTCTTTGGAGAAATGTCTATTTAGGGCTTCTGCCCATTTTGGGATTGGGTTGTTGTTTTACTGTTATTGAGCTGAATGGGCTGCTTGTAAATTTTGGAGATTAATCCTTTGTCACTTGCTTCATTTGCAAATATTTTCTCCCATTCTGAGGGTTGTCTTTTGGTCTTGTTTATGGTTTCCTTTGCTGTGCAAAAGCTTTGAAGTTTCATTGGTCCCATTTGTTTATTTTTGTTTTTATTTCCATTTCTCTAGGAGGTGGGTCAAAAAGGATCTTGCTGTGATTTATGTCATAGAGTGTTCTCCCTATGTTTTCCTCTTAGAGTTTGATAGATTCTGGCCTTACATTTAGATATTTTATCCATTTTGAGCTTATTTTTGCGTATGGTGTTAGGGAGTGATCTAATCTCATACTTTTACATGTACCTGTCCTGTTTTCCCAGCACCACTTATTGAAGCGGCTGTCCTATCTCCACCGTACATTCCTGCCTCCTTTATCAAAGATAAGGTGACCATACGTCCGTGGGTTTATCTCTGGGCTTTCTATCCTGTTCCATTGATCTATATTTCTGTTCTTGTGCCAGTACCATACTGTCTTGATTACTGTAGCTTTGTAGTATAGTCTGAAGTCAGGGAGCCTGATTCGTCCAGCTCCGTTTTTCGTTCTCAAGATTGCTTTGGCTATTCGGGGTCTTTTGTGTTTCCATACAAATTGTGAAATTTTTGTTCTAGTTCTGTGAAAAATGCCAGTGGTAGTTTGATAGGGATTGTATTGAATCTGTAGATTGCTTTGGGTAGTACAGTCATTTTCACAATGTTGATTCTTCCAATCCAAGAACATGGTATATCTCTCCATCTATTTGTATCATCTTTAATTTCTTTCATCAGTGTCTTATAATTTTCTGCATACAGGTCTTTTGTCTCCTTAGGTAGGTTTATTTCTAGATATTTTATTCTTTCTGTGGCAATGGTAAATGGGAGTGTTTTCTTGATTTCACTTTCAGATTTTTCATCATTAGTGTATAGGAATGCCAGAGATTTCTGTGCATTAATTTTGTATCCTGCTACTTTACCAAATTCATTGATTAGCTCTAGTAGTTTTCTGGTAGCATCTTTAGGATTCTCTATGTATAGTATCATGTCATTTGCAAACAGTGACAGCTTTACTTCTTCTTTTCCAATTTGGATTCCTTCTGTTTCCTTTTCTTCTCTGATTGCTGTGGCTAAAACTTCCAAAACTATGTTGAATAAGAGTGGAGAGAGTAGGCAACCTTGTCTTGTTCCTGACCTTAGTGAAAATGCTTTCAGTTTTTCACCATTGGGGACGATGTTGGCTGTGGGTTTGTCATATATGGCCTTAATTATGTTGAGGAAAGTTCCCTCTATGCCTACTCTCTGCAGGGTTTTTATCATAAATAGGTGTTGAATTTTGTCGAAAGCTTTCTCTGCATCTATTGAGATGATCATATGGTTTTTCTCCTTCAATTTGTTAATATGGTGTATCACGTTGATTGATTTGCGTATATTGAAGAATCCTTGCATTCCTGGAATAAACCCCACTTGATCATGGTGTAGGATCCTTTTAATATGCTGCTGGATTCTGTTTGCTAGTATTTTGTTAAGGATTTCTGCATCTATGTTCATCAGTGATATTGGCCTGTAGTTTTCTTTCTTTGTGACATCTTTGTCTGGTTTTGGTATCAGGGTGATGGTGGCCTCATATAATGAGTTTGGGAGTGTTCCTCCCTCTGCTATATTTTGGAAGAGTTTGAGAAGGATAGGTGTTAGCTCTTCTCTAAATGTTTGATAGAATTTGCCTGTGAAGCCATCTGGCCCTGGGCTTTTGTTTGTTGGAAGATTTTTGTTGTTGTTGTTGTGGTGGTGGTGGTACGCGGGCCTCTCACTGTTGTGGCCTCTCCCGTCGCAGAGCACAGGCTCCGGACATGCAGGCTCAGTGGCCATGGCTCACGGGCCCAGCCGCTCCACGGCATGTGGGATCGTCCCTGACCAGGGCATGAACCCGCGTCCCCTGCATCGGCAGGCAGACTCTCAACCACTGCGCCACCAGGGAAGCCCTGTTGGAAGACTTTTAATCACAGTTTCAATTTCAGTGCTTGTGATTGGTCTGTTCATGTTTTCTATTTCCTCCTGATTCAGTCTTGGCAGGTTGTGCTTTTTTAAGAATTTGCCCATTTCTTCCAGGTTGTCCATTTTATTGGCATAGAGTTGCCTGTAGTAATCTCTCCTGATCCTTTGTATTTCTGCAGTGTCAGTTGTTACTTCTTCTCTTCCATTTCTAATTCTATTGACTTGAGTCTTCTCCCTTTTTTTCTTGATGAGTCTGGCTAATGGTTTATCAATTTTTTTACCTTCTCAAAGAACCAGCTTTTAGTTTTATTGATCTTTGCTATCATTTCCTTCATTTCTTTTTCATATATTTCTGATCTGATCTTATGATTACTTTCCTAATGCTAACTTTGGGTTTTATTTGTTCTTCTTTCCCTAATTGCTTTAGGTGCAAGGTTATGTTGTTTATTCGAGATGTTTCGTGTTTCTTAAGGTAGGATTGTATTGCTATAAACTTCCCTCTTAGAACTGCTATTGCTGCATCCCATAGGTTTTAGGTTGTCGTGTCTCCATTGTTATTTGTTTCTAGGTATTTTTTCATTTCCTCTTTGATTTCTTCAGTGATCACTTCGTTATTAAGTAGTGTATTGTTTAGCTTCCATGTGTTTGTATTTGTTACAGATCTTTTCCTGTAATTGATATCTAGTCTCATAGCGTTGTGGTCGGAAAAGATACTTGATACAATTTCAATTTTCTTAAATTTACCGATGCTTGATTTGTGACCCAAGATATGATCTATCCTGGAGAATGTTCAATGAGCAGTTCAGAAAAATGTGCATTCTGTTGTTTCTCGATGGAATGTCCTATATTATCAATTAAGTCCATCTTGTTTAATATATCATTTAAAGCTTGTGTTTCCTTATTTTTTTTCATTTTGGATGATCTGTCCATTGGTGAAAGTGGGGTGTCAAAGTCCCCTACTATGAATATGTTACTGTCAATATCCCCTTTTATGGCTGTTAGTATTTGCCTTATGTATTGAGGTGCTCCTATGTTGGATGCATAAATATTTACAATTGTTATATCTTCTTCTTGGATCGATCCCTTGATCGTTATGTAGTGTCCTTCTTTGCCTCTTCTAAAAGTCTTTATTTTAAAGTGTATTTTGTCTGATATGAGAATTGCTACTCCAGTTTTCTTTTGGTTTCCATTTACATGGAATATCTTTTTCCATCACTTCACTTTCAGTCTGTATGTGTATCTAGGTCTGAAGTGGGTCTCTTGTAGACAGCATATATATGAGTCTTGTTTTTGTACCCATTCAGCCAGTCTGTGTCTTTTGGTGGGAGCATTTAATCCATTTACATTTAAGGTAATTATCGATATGTATGTTCCTATTCCCATTTTCTTAATTGTTTTGGGTTTGTCATTGTAGGTCTTTTCCTTCTCTTGTGTTTCTTGCCTAGAGAAGGTTCTTTAGCATTTGTTGTAAAGCTGGTTTGGTTGTGCTGAACTCTCTCAGCTTTTGCTTGTCTGTAAAGGTTTTAATTTCTCCATCAAATCTGAATGAGATCCTTGCTGGGTAGAGTAATCTTGGTTGTAGGTTGTTCTCCTTCATCACTTTAAATATGTCCTGCCAGTCCCTTCTGGCTTGCAGAGTTTCTGCCGAAAGATCAGCTGTTAGCCTTATGTGGATTCCCTTGTGTGTTATTTGTTGTTTTTCCCTTGCTGCTTTTAAAATGCTTTCTTTGTATTTAATTTTTGACAGTTTGATTACTATGTGTCTTGCCATGTTTGGTTTTATCCTGTATGGGACTCTCTGTGCTTCCTGGGCTTGATTTACTATTTCCTTTCCCATATTAGGGAAGTTTTCAACTATAATCTCTTCAAATATTTTCTCAGTCCCTTTCTTTTTCTCTTCTTCTTCTGGAACCCCTATAGTTTGAATGTTGGTGCAGTTAATTTTGTCCCAGAGGTCTCTGAGACTGTCCTCAGTTCTTTTCATTCTTTTTTCTTTATTCTGCTCTGCAGTGGTTATTTCCACTATTTTGTCTTCCAGGTCACTTATCCGTTCTTCTGCCTCAGTTATTCTGCTATTGATCCTATCTAGAGTATTTTTCATTTTATTTATTGTGTTGTTCATTGTTGCTTGTTTCCTCTTTAGTTCTTCTCGGTCCTTGTTAAATGTTTCTTGTATTTTCTCTATTCTATTTCCAAGATTTTGGATCATCTTTACTATCATTATTCTGAATTCTTTTTCAGGTAGACCGCCTATTTCCTCTTCATTTGTTAGGTCTGGTGGGTTTTTATCTTGCTCCTTCATCTGCTGTGTGTTTTTCTGTCTTCTCATTTTGCTTATCTTACTGTGTTTGGGGTCTCGTTTTTTGCAGGCTGCAGGTTCGTAGTTCCCGTTGTTTTTGGTGTCTGTCTCCAGTGGCTAAAGTTGTTTCAGTGGGTTGTGTAGGCTTCCTGGTGGAGGGGACTAGTGCCTGTGTTCTGGTGGATGGGGCTGGATCTTGTCTTTCTGGTGGGCTAGTCCACGTCTCTTGGGGTGTTTTGGGGTGTCTGTGGACTTATTATGATTTTAGGCAGCCTCTCTGCTAATGGGTGGGGTTGTGTTCCTGTCTTGCTAGTTGTTTGGCATATGGTGTCCAGCACTGTAGCTTGCTGGTCGTTGAGTGAAGCTGGGTGCTGGTGTTGAGATGGAGATCTCTGGGAGATTTTCGCCATTGATATTATGTGGAGCTGGGAGGTCTCTTGTGGACCTGTGTCCTGAAGTTGGCTCTCCCACCTGAGAGGCACTACACTGACTCTTGGCTGCAACACCAAGAGCCTTTCATCCACACGTCTCAGAATAAAAGGGAGAAAAAGAAGAAAGAAAGAAAGAAAGAAAGAAAGAAAGAAAGAAAGAAAGAAAGAAAGGAAGGAAGAAAGAAAGGAAGGGGAAAGAAGGAAAGAAAGGAAGGGAGGAAGGAGGGAAGGAAGGAAGGAGGGAAGGAAGGAAGAACGAAATGAAAGAAAGAAAAAGGATAAAATAAAATAAAGTAAGATAAAATAAAATAATTAAAATAAAAAATAATTATTAAGAAAAAAAAATTTTTTTAAGGAAAAAAAAGACAGAACCCTAGGACAAATGGTGACAGAAAAGCTATACGGACAAAATCTCACACAGAAGCATACACATACACACTCACAAAAAGAGGAAAAGGGGAAAAAAATAGTAAGTCTTGCTCTTAAAGTCCACATCCTCAATTTGGGATGATTCGTTGTCTCTTCAGGTATTCCACAGATGCAGGGTACATCAAGTTGATTGTGGAGCTTTAATCCACTGCTTCTGAGGCTGCTGGGAGAGATTTCCCTTTCTCTTCTTTGTTCGCCCTGCTCCTGGGGCTCAGCTTTGGATTTGGCCCCGCCTCTGCGTGTAGGTCGCCAGAGGGCGTCTGTTCTTCCCTCAGACAGGAAGGGGTTAAAGGAGCAACTGCTTCCAGGACTCTGGCTCTCTCAGGCCTCGGGGAGGGCGGGGCACGGGGGCGGGGCACGGGGGCGCAGCGGAAGTGGCTGGCGGGCCGTTACACCAGCCTGAGGCGCGCTGTGTGCGGCGGCAGTGGCCGGCGGGCGTTACACCAGCCTGAGGCGCGCAGTATGCGGCGGCAGAGGCCGGCGGGCCGTTACACCAGCCTGAGGCGCGCAGTATGCGGCGGCAGAGGCCGGCGGGCCGTTACACCAGACTGAGGTGCGCTGTTTGTTCTCTCGGGGAAGTTGTCCCTGGATCCCGGGACCCTGGCAGTGGTGGGCTGCACAGGCTCCCCGGAAGGGAGGTGTGAAAAGTGACCTGTGCTCCCACACAGGCTTCTTGGTGGCGGCAGCAGCAGCCTTAGCGTCTCATGCCCATCTCTGGGGTCCGCGCTGTTAGCCGCGGCTCCCGCCCGTCTCCTGAGCTCCTTTAAGCAGCGTTCTTAATCCCCTCTCCTCACGCACCAGGAAACAAAGAGGGAAGAAAAATTCTCTTGCCTCTTCGGCAGGTCCAGACTTTTCCCCAGACTCCCTCCTGGCTAGCCGTGGTGCACTAGCCCCCTTCAGGCCGCCAACCCCAGTCCTCTCCCTGGGATCCGACCGAAGCCGAGCCTCAGCTCCCAGCCCCCACCCGCCCCGGCGGGTGAGCAGACAAGCCTCTCGGGCTGGTGAGTGCTGGTCAGCGCCGATCCTCTGTGCGGGAATCTCTCCGCTTTGTCCTCCGCACCCCTGTTGCTGCGCTCTCCTCCGCGGCTCTGAAGCTTTCCCGCTCCGCCACCCACAGTCTCCACCCGCGAAGGGACTCCTAGTGTGTGGAAACTTTTCCTCCTTCACAGCTCCCTCCCACTGGTGCAGGTCCCGTCCCTATTCTTTTGTCTCTGTTTTTTTCTTTTTTTCTTTTGCCCTACCCAGGTACGTGGGGAGTTTCTTGCCTTTTGGGAGGTCTGAGGTCTTCTGCCAGCGTTCAGTAGTTGTTCTGTAGGAGTTGTTCCACGTGCAGATGTATTTCTGGTGTCTCTGTGGGGAGGAAGTTGATCTCCGCATCTTACTCTTCCGCCATCTCCCCACAGTCTCCAACACAGCATTTTGGACATAAAGTGTTAAAGGCTAGAACAGGAACTGTGGGTGGCGTGCTCTGTGGAGGAACAAAATGATTATGTGGAATAGCCTCAATGAAAATAGTGGTGGGGAGCTGGGGGAGAGATAGAAAGAGGAAAAGCCAAAGAGATACTGTAAAAGAAGGCTCAGTAGAATTTAGTTAAAGACTGGATGGTTGGTGCACTCAACTTCAGGAATGCTGGATGTGGAAGAAGGGCCCAAAATAAGAGAGGTGCCGTGCTCTCCACTGTATCCTCGTGCCTAGAAATGTTGTACATGGTACCTAGCACATACTAGTACATAGTACTTCTGTGAGATGCTTTATAAATCGTTGTTAATGGATGACTTCTGGGTAACAGCCACTGGAGAGATTTCTAGCATCATGGTTTTGTGTGTGAAACTCTGGAGCAAGTGCCTCCCCACAAGGTCTTCTAGTGCCTTGAGCGTCCCTGCTGGGCACTCTGAATCCATAATAGAACAGTGTGGTTAAATGTGGGAGCCTCACCTCCTTTCCTTCCCATAAGTTTTAGCCACTGCTACTGACCTGTGGCTCTGGTTCCTGCCCTTTGGTAGGCAGCTTCCCCTGCCCTTCCTCTTACACCTCCTTCTCTGTGTCTGGCCTGTTACCGCTCAACACATGTTTTCCTCAGCAAGGTCATTCTCCTCAGGACTACCTTTTTAGGCCTTAGCCCTCTAGAGCTCAGCACAGCTGGGATATTCTGTGTTTCCGCTGGGGTGAGGGGCATTCCCAGCTATGATGGAATCAGCTTGAGTCTGTCTACTACTGCTCCTGGGAGGTAGAGAGCTGATTTATCCCCCTCTATAACAAGAGTGTTGAAAACATGGGTCCTTATCTTAGTCAACTCTGCTCCCTCAGTGTGTCTAGTATGGAATCTGCCACGGTAAATGAATGAATAAATTAGTAAATAAGCTATCATCTATTTATCTCTCCACCATCTCCTTTATTTATCATGTTTCTCTTACTCTGTCATTATTTTGTTCTGTCATTATTTTGTTCTCTATCACCCATTTCTCTCTGGGTAGTTCCTTATAGTCTTTCTCAGACTTTTTTTCCTTTCTGTCATTTATTTTTCTCTGTACCATCTCTCCCTCTTATCTCTGTCATCTGCCTGGTCCTTCTGACATCTATCTTCCCTTTTTTCCTCTCCCCTCCCCTCCTCTCCTCTCCCCTCCCCTCCCTTTCCCTCCCTCTCTTTCTCTCTCCTTCCCCCTTCCCTCCTCCCTTTCCCATCTCTCTTATTCTCCCCCCTCCCCTCATTCTCTCTCATACTAATCATCTCTTTATCTTCTGGCACTACCCATGCCCCATACATGCTCTTCCCCATCCCATTCTTCCCCACTTGCAAGAGTGGCATCTATTCATGTGAAATATACCAGAGCACAGGGATGGGTCCTGTAGAAGCCAGTCAGTGCAAGAGTTGTGGCTGCAGCCTCCAGCACCAGACAGATGCTGTGGTTGTATCCAGAGCCTTGGCCTCAGACCCATTTCCCTTTATTCACCCCTGTCCTGCTGAACAGCCAGTCTCCCCTGTCAGCCTAGCACACCATCCACCATCTCGTTCTATTCTTCCTGGCAGGAGTTGGGGCTCCTTGCCACCCTTTTGCCTACAAACTTGGGGATCTCACCTCTGTGCCCATCTTATCCTTCACTCTCTGAATGTCTTTACCATGCTTTATTTGAATTAGGTCTTTCTCTCTCACTAATCTGTAAGTTCTCAAGGGCAAAGCCATATTTGATTGATCTCTGTATCCCCAGAGGTATGTACAGATGGTACACAAGACACATACAACAAATGCTTATCAAATGAATAAGCCAAAAATTGGCAGCCAATTGGTGTTGACTTGCTCAAACTTCTCAGTCATTTACCTATCCCTTTCTTAGAGAAAAATGGGAAGATTGGCCAGAATGATTTTTTTCTCAGAGAAAACTTAGGGTGGGCACACTATTCATTGGGAAGCAGCACTCACTTATTCCACAAATATTTATTGAGCATCTACTATGCATCCGGCACTGCTGTACACGCTTGGGATACACCCATGAGCAAAAGAGCCCTGTGACGCTAACATTCTGTATCTCCAGGCATTGTCCTTGGGGTGAAGGAGATTTGAGTACTGAGAGCTGAGGGGGTGGCCACTAAGATTCCTACATCAGCTCCTTGCAAGATGTTCTACTTCATTTAAGGGAAAGAGGGGGTGGGGGCGGAAGCTGCCTGGGAAGTGATTTCAGCTCTGGTTCCCTAAGTTGACTTCCTGTCCCTTTCTTACTGTAGGAGGAACGCCCCCGTCAGTAGGCCACATTCATGGCATGTGGCCAAGCTGCTGGAGGGATGCCCTGAAGCAGCCACCAACATGCACTTCCCTTCTGAAGCCTTCAGCTTGTCCTGGCATTCCGGCTGCAACACGAGGTAAGTCTAGAACCCTCCCCTCAAGATAGGGTAGAGGCTAGATCACCCAGCCACTTCCTCTCCTCTGCTCTCATCCCCGTTGGAGGCTGTAGAGCCCAGAGTGCTATCCCGGAAAATGGGGTGGGTTTCCAGTGTGCCTGGCTTCTGGTCCTCGTCTACTGAGAACTGTCTGTGACTTTGGGACAGTCCCTTTCCTTTTAAAAAATGTTTCCTTGAAATACTGACCTCACTCGACTTGCAAAACACCACTTTCTCCTCCTTTTCTCCTTATTTCCTTTGCAGTCTCTTTCCCTGGCTCCTCTGCATCATCCTGGTCTCTGATATCGGTGGCCCTGGGGCTGGGTTCTGGTCCTCTTCTCTAGCTACAGTGACTCATGGTGACCTCATCCATTGTTCCTCTCATCCCAGCTCTGTCACAGAACCAAAGCTTTCAGAATGGGAACCTCCCTGAATAGCAGGGTCCACCTGCAATGAGGATCTCTCAATTTAGGGTGCTTGGGATGGTCTGTGGTTGAAAGAGCTGCCCAGCAGACTCAGAGAACTTTCTCAGCAAGCCCAGAGCCAGCAAAGCTGCTGGCCTCAGCTGCCTTTTCCCTTCCACAACAAGATCTTCCCTCTGAGAAGGGATTTCTGTTGAGGAGGCTCAGGGAAGCTAAGGGTTGAGTTTGCCCTGACTCGGTGTCTTTATTTGGCATCGGAAGTCAGGGGCTCAGGGAGGAGGCAGAGGCAGTTTTGTTCTGGGAGAATACACAGAAATACATTCTGAGCTTGGCTCCTGTTTGAGTGGGGGTGTGGCTGTTTTCAGCAGGAAGGGTGGTGGGTTGGGTAGCAGATCTCCTTGCCAAGGAGTAATTGATGGATTCCTAGCCAAGAGGTCAAGTAAGTGGAGTGGCTAAGGGGCAAGGCAGGGAGCAAGAATTAGGAAAGGCTGACCTGGGGGATCTTGTGGGCTCCCGCCACTGCTCAGCTCTGGTGTTTGGAACTGTGGCCTTTCTGAGGGCAGCCTGCAACCTCCTGGGTTTCTAGCCACAGGGTGTTACTGGCATGACTTGGCTCATTTTGGCTTTGTGTGTGGGAAATGGTACTTAAAATTCAAGATTGTGTCTGATCCTAGTCCCTTCTTTGTTCTCCCTGGTTTGGCTTTGCCATGGGGGATGAGGGTGGCCTGGGTGGGCAGGGACCACTATAGTATCAGAAGTCATAGTAGAGAGGATGCTGATAACAATAGCCATGAAAACAACAATCAAGAGAGCAGCAGCTCCAGGTATTGAACCTTCACTAGGTGCCCAGGCTGCGACAAGAGCTTCACTTTTATTATCTGGTTTCACCCACAAAGCAACCCTCTGATACAGATATTACTATTATTTACATTTAACAGACAGTGTAGCAGAAGACCTAGGACATTAGACTCGTAGAGGCCTGGGTTCAAATTCCAGGTCTGCTTCTTTAGCTGCTGTTTGAGCTTGTCAGTTTACTTTCCCTCTCTCAGCTTCAGTTTTCTCATTTGTCAAGTGGAGATAATAATCTCTCCCCTTCAATTTGAAATGAGACATTGTAAAGTGCCTGGCACATTGTAGGTTCTTGGTAAATGGTGAGGATTACTATTACCAAGAAAAGAACAGGGGGACACCTAAATTCTGGCCCTGTCTGGGCCATGAACTAGAGCTGGGCGATGTTGAGAAAATCACATCCTCACAATCACTTCCCTTTGCAGGGCTTGCTTGACACCAATGATTCTCAAAAGCATATGGTCCCTGAACCAACAGCACCAGCATCACCCAGGAACTTGTCAGAAGTAAAATTCTCAGGATCCACCCAGACCTAAAACTCTGGACATGAGACCTAGTCACTTGTGTTTTGATGAGCCCTCTGGGTGATTCTGATACATGCTCAAATTTGAGAACCACTGATTTACAAAATGGGCTGGCTGAAATTAAATCAGCCCTTTAGGGCCCCTCTCAAATGCTAATAGTCCGTGCTTGTTTCTCCTAGCAGAGAGCTATAGCTGACTCCCTGGGGACAGCAATAGTCCAGAAGCAATTCTAGACTCACTGAAGGCAGAGAAACAGAGCACAACCCTCAGTGGAGTTCTTACACTGTTAGTCTTTGGGATCTTGCCCTATCCTTCTTCCACATATCATCTTGTCTCCCATTTTACCACATTTCTGTAGTACCCCCAGTGTCCATCTGTTCCCCTGTTTCCCTTCCTTCCTCTTTTGCCTTATCTCTCACTTGTGACATGGGTGCCTCTGGGTTGTCCTGCTTCTCCCATGGCAGGGCTGGCCAAGGTGGGAAAGGGATCTGGTGACATAACTAACTGGTGTGCCCTGTGTCTTGCAGTGACGTGTGTGTGCAGTGGTGTCCACTCTCCCGGCACTGCAGCACTGAGAAAAGCAGCTCCATTGGCAGCATGGAGAGCCTGGAGCAACCAGGCCAAGCCACCTATGAGGGCCACCTCTTGCCCATTGACCAGAGCACATACCCCAATCAGCGTGACTCAGCCTATAGCTCCTTCTCGGCCAGCTCAAATGCCTCTGACTGTGCCCTTTCCCTCAGGCCAGAGGAGCCAGGCTCTGTGGACTGCATCATGCAAGGCCCAGGGCCAACCAAGGCCCCTAATGGCCAGCTTAATGTGGCCGAAACCTCAGGAGGTGGCCGGCATACCAGTGGGAGCCACTTGACTCCTAGCTCCCAGATATCATCCCGTCCACAGGAGGTCCACCACTCAGGGCCTGCCAAGGCTGCCAGGGGTCCACCACAACCTCCAGTGAGGCGAGACAGTCTTCAGGCCTCCAGAGCCCAACTCCTCAGTGGAGAGCAGAGCAGGGCTTCTGAGCTTGTGGACTCCTTGCAACAGACGGAGAAACCTAGCTTGGACACCATGCTATCCCCAAGGAACCCTAACAGGTTCTGCTGCCTCAGCGGGCAAGACCAAGTGACAAATGAGGGCCATCAGAACTGTGAGCTCAGCCAACTTCCTGAATCCAGCCAGAAGGGCTCTGAGCATCTACTGATGGAGGCCTCGGCCAAAGCTGTTGGATTCCCAAAAGCATATGACAAAGCTTCCAGCACAGATTCCAGCCCACTTAACCAGGCTTCAGCAGAACTAGCTAAGGCTTCTTCTTTTGGCAGCCCTCCACACCTCACAGGACATCGCCATAGTGCCCCTGAAGAGCTACTGGCGTCCCACTTGCAGCATGTGCACCTTGATACTAGGGACAGCAAGGGGACGGAGCTTCCAGCTGGGCAGGATGGGCAGGAGTGGACTCTATCCCCTTTGCACAGTAGCCACACAGGCAAGAAAAGCCCATGTCCCCCTGCAGGAGGAACCCAGGACCAGCCCAGCAAAGAAAGAAAGACCAGGCCAATGGATGATAGACTTCTGGGTTCGGGGCATCAGAGCCCAAGCAGTTCCCCACATGGAGAGGCTGATGGACATCCTCCAGAAAGAAGTTTCCAGGACCCAAACAGAGCAAGCAGAGCTGACAGTGAATTGGCCAGCCAGCAGTCCTCTGCCTCTGGCTCCCTTGTTCAACAAACCACTAAAGTAGCTGGCCGCACAGAGACAACTGAAGAAGGGGACAGTGAGCCCAAGGAGTGTGGCCGGGTGGGTGGTAGGCGAAATGGAGGGACCCGGGGCCGCTCAATACAAAACCGGCGGAAGAACGAACGTTTTGCTACCAATCTACGTAATGAAATTCAGAGGAGGAAGGCCCAGCTCCAGAAAGGCAAGAGTCCCTTGTCACAGCTGTGTGACACCAAGGAGCCAGTGGAAGAGACCGAGGAGCGCCTAGAAAGTCCTCCACTTCCTGCCTCTAACTCATCCCTTCTATCTTCGTATAAAAAACCACCTAGCCCCAGAGACAAGCTCTTCAACAAGAGCATGATACTCAGGGCTAGGTCTTCAGAGTGCCTCAGCCAAGCCCCTGAGGGCCATGAATCTAGGACGGGCTTGGAGGGACGAATGAGCCCTAGCCAGAGACCTGGCCAGTCCTCTTTGAGCCTGAACACCTGGTGGAAAGCATCTGACCCATCCTCCTCAGACTCTGAAAAAACAAATGTTCACCGTGGAGTCCGTGGAGGTCACTGGAGATGGTCGCCAGAGCACAACCTGCAGCCACATGTGGCACTAGCCGTGGAAAACTCTTCCAACCCAGGTGACAAGGAATTGAAGGCTTCTACTGCCCAAGCTGAGGAGGAAGCCATCCTCTTGCCCTTTGCAGACAGAAGAAAGTTCTTTGAAGAGAGTAGCAAATCCTTATCGACATCTCATTTGCCAGGTTTAACCACTCATAGCAAGACTTTTACCCAGAGACCAAAACCTGTTGACCAAAACTTCCAGCCAATGAGCTCCAGCTATAGGGAATTGAGGCGCCATCCCATGGACCAATCATATCACTCCACAGACCAACCCTGTCATGCCACAGACCAATCATATCATTCCATGTCACCCCTTCAGTCAGAAATTACCACTTACAAAGAATGTTTTGCAAGCAAAGGTCTAGAACAATCCATGTGTTGTAAGCCACTACACTGTGGTGATTTTGATTACCGCAGGACGTGCTCTTACTCCTGCAATGTCCAGGGAGCTGTAGTCCATGACCCTTGCATTTATTGTTCTGGGGAAGTCTGCCCTGCTTTGCGAAAGAGAAATATGATGCCAAACTGCTACAACTGCCGGTGCCACCACCACCAGTGTATCCGGTGTTCAGCTTGTTATCATAATCCCCAGCATGGTACCCTTGAGGACAGCAGCTTGGCACCTGGCAACACTTGGAAACCCAGGAATCCAACAGTGCAGGTGAGAACTTGACTCTTGGATGGGTGAGCTTCATTATTCTCTTTGTGAGGAGAAAGCTAGGTAAATCATTTGAAAACGTAACAATTATAATGTCTTAAAATTATATAGTGCTGGGTCCACCAGGTGGTAGCTTACTAACCTTGGGCAAGACATTCAGTGATCAAAATTGCACTTACCTCATCTTTAGAGGTAGAATAAAATAACTTTTGCTTCACAAAATGAACACAACTGGGCTTTATATCCTGACTGTATAATTGGTATCTGAGTGAACTTAAGCAAGTCATCCAGCCACCAAAAGTTGTAGTTATGTGATTCTTTTTAAAGGGAAAAAGAAAAGAATTTTTACCTCATAAAATGGCCAGTACTAAATAAAGTCTTATTACCTCATCTCTAAAGTGGAGGAAAGTAATGGCTGCCTCATGAATTAGTTGGGTGGATCAAATGAGATTGTGTAACACAGAGTGCCAGGCTCAGTGCCTGATCCAAAACAGCATGTATTCCCTTCCATTTCCTGCTTTAAAATATATTTGGAGCTGCAAAACTTGCAGATGTCTCCCAGGCTTTGTTTGCAGAGACCCAGGTCTAAATTGGCTGTTGCTATAACCTGGTTATGACCTACAACTCTAATACAAGCCACCACCATCCCTCAGGGTATCTGTGGAAGGACTCCATATGCTGTTGCCAGCTTACCACCAGATTCCTTTCCCATGGCTTTCCTAGTGCCACCTTTTGGCTGGTGCATTCAAACCAGAAGTTAGTTCCTGTGTTGAACTGTTTTTGCATAGGCCTACACTTCTGAAAGACTTACTGTATGAAATTGCTCAATACATATTCTTTGAAGAAACGAAACTTAGGGGTAAA
Source organism: Stenella coeruleoalba (assembly GCF_951394435.1). Taxonomy (NCBI): domain Eukaryota; kingdom Metazoa; phylum Chordata; class Mammalia; order Artiodactyla; family Delphinidae; genus Stenella; species Stenella coeruleoalba. Next base: position 39,456,512 of record NC_137152.1, on the reverse strand, counting down.
GAAGCCTTACACAGAAGAGTACATACTCTACTATTCCTTTATATAAAGTTCTAAAACAGCTATTCTATGGAAAAAAATTTCAAAACAGTGGTTGCCTGTGGCAGGCAGCACAGAGATTGACTAGGAAAGGGCATGAGGGAACTTTGTTGGGTGATGATCTATATCTTGATAAGAGTTTGAGTTACACAGGTGTATACATTTGCCAAACCTTAACAGATGTACACTTAATGTTTGTGCATTTCGCTGGAAGTAAATTTTGCCTAAAATACTGTAAACAAATATCAAACTTTAATGATATGTATGCTTGAGCTTTTGAAGTATATTGATTTACACAACTTATTTTCTAGTTTTCAGCATACAGATGTTGCACATATTTTGTTATATTTATCCTTAAGATTTCATGTTTTTGCTGCCATTGTAGATACTATTGTTTTCTTAAGGTAAAGTTAAAATTCTTTACTATTATGTAGAAATGCAATTTAATTTTGTATATTTTCCTTGTATCCTGCAACCTTGCCAAACTCACTTTTCTTGGTAGATTTTAAAAGATTTTCTACATAGACAATCATGTCATCCGTAAATATAAGTAATTTTGTCTTCATTTCCACTGTGTGTGGCTTTATTAGGAGAGGAGGCCCCTATTGCACTGTCTAGGACCTCCAATACAGTGTTTAGTAGAAGTGGTGAGAGCAGATATTGTTACTTTGTTCCCAATTTTTCACTATTAAGTTTGATGTTAGCTGTAGATTTTTTTGTAGATGCCTTATAACAGGTTGAAGAAATTCCCTTTTATTCCTAGTTTGTTGGGAGAGCTTTTATCAAGAGTGGATATTGAATTTTTTTTCAAGTGCTTTTTCTGTATCTATTGAGATGGTCATACAGTTTTTCTCTTTTAGTCTGTTGATATGGTGAATTACATTGATTGATTTTTGAAATAAGAACCAGGCTAGCATTGCCAGAATAAATCCCACTTGGTCATGACGTCTTATCCTTTTTATATATTACCAGATTTGATTTGCTAGTATTTTGTTAAGGATTTTTGTCTGTGTATATCACGGATTTTAGTTTGTAGTTTTCTCGTGATGTCCGAGTCTGTTTTTTCTGTTTGTTTGGGTTTTTTTGGGGGGTTTTCTTTTGCGGTACGTGGGCCTCTCACTGCTGTGGCCTCTCCCATTGCGGAGCACAGGCTCCGGACGCGCAGGCTCAGTGGCCATGGCTCACAGGCCCAGCCGCTCCGCGGCATGCGGTATCCTCCCGGACCGGGGCATGAACCCGTGTCCCCTGCATGGGCAGGCGGACCCTCAACCACTGCACCACCAGGGAAGCCGGAGTCTGGTTTTCATATCAAGATACTGGCCTCACCAAATGAGTTGGGAATTGTTCTCTTCTCTCCTATTTTCCGGAAGAGTTTGAATAGAACTGGTATTTTTTTTTTCCTTGAATGTTTGGTAGAATTCATCATTGAAGCCATCTGGGCCTAGAGTTTTCTTAGTGGAAAGATTTTTGACAACAAATTCAATTTCTTTAATAGATATAGGGTTATCTGGGTTATCTATTTCTTCTTGAGTGAGCTTTGGTAGTTTGCCTTTCAAGGAATTTGTCCATTCCATTTAAGTTTTCAAATGTATGGGGATAAAGTTGTACTTTGAAATGCATCAAGAATTTAAGATGGATTTGTGGATGGATAGAGGAGTGAATAGATATGTGATAAGGCAAATACAGTAAAATACTAACTGTAGAAACTATACAATGGTGAATATATAGGTGTTCATTGTAAACTTGTTCAACTTTTCTAAGTGTTTGAAAATATTCATAAAAAAATGTAGCAGGAAAAAAGGAGAGGAAATATAAAATAATGGTTTAAGGGCATGATGCTGAAACCAGACTACCTGGGTTTGAATTCCTAAGCATTCCCATCTAAAAAAAATGGAAATGATAACAGTACCTACTTCATAAGTTGGTTGAGAGGATTAAATGATGTAACATGTGCAAGGCATTTAGAACAGTAACTACCAGATAGTAATCATTTTTTAAAGGTTAGTTATTATCTTTTAGAATAAAGGGAGATTTGGGTTTACCTTGAGAAACTTTTGCTGAAACAAGGACCTGCAAGTAGACAATGGAGAAAAGGGGCTGAAGTGGGGGTGGGGATGGGGTAAGCAGATGACAGCTGCAGAACCGTCATCCTAGGGCCAGTAACTCCATAAGGGAAGAAGGTGAGATTTGCAGGTTGCAGCAGCTGACAGTAGCAATGCAGGTGTGCATGTGCCCATACCATGCCTCTCCTTTTGTACTCTGAGGGAAGGACACATTGGTTTCCTAATGTCTGTTAGATTAGATAAGTAGGTCTGCTTAGACGCTAGGCTTTCAGACATGTGGACAGCCGTCCAGAAGCCACTTCATGCCCATTTCTACCCCTGCCACCTGAGCTCACCCTCCCTCCAGACATGGGGAAAACTTGTAGATGCGTTAGGATACCCCAGCTCAGGTGGCTAAGGTAGTTGTGATGGTGGCTATCTGAAGTAGGGTTGAGATCCTGCTCTTTATGGCCCCTGGAAGAGGATGGGGAGTCAATTGGATCCTCTTTGGTGCTGTTAAGAGAACTAAAATCAGCACACACCTAAATCCCTCATGCTTCATGCCAGTTAGTTCTGCATATATTATCAAAGTATTTCATTTAACAACTATATGAGATACATTATAATAGGATCCCCATTTTACAGCTGAGAAAGCTGAGGCTCAGTGAGATCACACATCCTGCAAGTGGTGAAGCTAGGATTTGAACAACATAATGATAATTAACATTTGAGTGTCTATGGCGTACCAGGTGCTGTTCTAGGTGCTTTACATGTGTCAACTCATGTCATCCTCAAAGCAATCAAGAAATAGATACTGTTATTATTATGATCACTATTAAATAGCTGGGGGAAATGAGCTAAGAGGAACTCGGTAGTTTGCCTGAGGTCACACTCAGTGTGGGATTTGAATCCATGTAGTGTGGCCTCAGAGGCCAAGCTCCTAGTTGTGCTACACTGCCTCTCCAAAAGCTGATTGCAAAGCCCAGGCCCTCCCCACTCTGGCAGGATGCCTTCTAGCAGTATAACTTCCACTAGGGCAACAAGTTCCTACCACAGTCAATCCCCATCTGCAACAAGCTATGGAGATATCTGCCTCTTTGATTCAAAGAGTGCAGACAATTTACAGCAACCTAAGTGGCTCAGTGAAAAAAAAAGTAAGGTGATACTGGGGAGTTGAGGAGATTGAGAGTTGGGACAGGACTTTGGTTTGGCCACTTCTATTTACTGAGCACTTCCCACAGGGCTAGACAGGGCATGGACAGGAAATCCTGGCTCCCACTGTGGCAAAATGAGGAATAGTGTCTTTGAAAGCAGGGACATCTTACAAGGGCATCAAGGCAGAATCTGAGTTGAACAAGTGGTTTTTGATGCTCTCACATGACAGGTACAGGCAGGGACTGCTCTGGTCCTCTGAAAGCTGTGAAACCTCATCGTTTCCATGGCTACTAACGTCCAGAACCTCCTATGTGCCGAGTGCTGTGCTAAACATTCTCTATACACATCCCATTTTATCCTCACTCCTGGGAATCCAGCAAGGCTAGATAGCCTAGTCCTTATTTGCCAGACAGGAAGCTGAGGTTCAGGGAAGTGACATAACTACCCTCAAATAATGAGTATCTTAGCCAGAATGACTGACAGCCAGGTGTCTTACCCCCAAAAGGTAGTAATTTTTTTTTTTTTTTTTTACTGAGGCAAAGTTAATAAAACTTTGAATGGGACCAATAATAGCATTGGAGAAAGCGGGACTTTGGAAGATCAGTGAGGTTTAGGAAAAACTGTGCATTCCCGTTGGGCTAAGTTCTGAGTCACTAGGTAGAGGGTACGGAATGCTGAAATCAGGGAGAATGTCAAAGGCAAATTTGCATTAGGCTTGGAGCTAGAATAGGAAGCAAGGACGTTTTTACAAATGGCATATGTGGCTTGGGCTGCAGGGAAAAGAATGCTTGGGCAAAGCCCTTAAGAACAATATGCCCAGGGTGAAGAGTCTCCTCCTGTAATATGGGGGATGAGTGCTCCCCAGAAATAAGCCCACCTCAGCCACTGTCAGCGGATCTGGAACGAGGAGGAAGGGCCCCTGAAGTACAGGGTGGGCTAGGACAGGGTTGTAGCAGCAGGAGCTTTAGGCCTCAAAGCCTCCTCAGGGGCTGCGGCTTCCAAGAAGTTGCCTTCTATGGTGGAAGAGGCAAGAGGAACAAGCAGGTTCACTGGGAAGAACAAAGAGATTTTCTTTGCAAGAGCCAGAACAAACAGCAAACATGCTAAACTGGTTTTTAACGTGGTTTGGGAGGGGAGTGGAGAAAGAGAGGGAAACTCAGAGTTTCTAGACCACATTGTCCAGGTCCTTGAGTGCTGTCTTAGACTCTGCATGCCCCCAGCAGCTTGCTGAAGCCTCCTGACAGAAAGGCAGCCCTCTAGGTACATAGTTCTGTAGCCTGCATGGGAGAGTAGAAGGAACCAACTGTGGGGGTGGGGAAGAGGGGGTGGGCCTGGCCCAGGACAAGCTCCTGACCTCTTTACATTTTTGAAGCCATCTATATACCTGGCTGTCCAGAGCTCCCTAACTTATCAGAATTTTGCTTTGCAGGACTTTCCTGGGGACAAATGGAAGCCAATAACAGGAAACAGGAAGACCAGCCAGTCAGGGAGGTAAGTGACCGCTCTGGGAGTTGGGGTGAGTTAGTACCTCTGAGGCTTCTGTGGAAACTGGTAAGGTTTTCTGTTTTCTATTTGCTCTGTTTCCTTTGAGGAACCTTGTCTGGTGTCAGTACAAAGGCCTTGGTGCTGTAAGATGTAATCCAGCCTGCCCACCAGGCAGCTGGGCTATAGACCAAACTGATGGGTAGCACATTTTGGAATACGTAAAAAGGAGTATTGTGGGACATTGTGCCCATCAGCTCAGAGGCCTGAGGCAGGTGCCCAGGCACAAGGACATGGGGACCAGACCATGCTAAAACACAGATGGGAAGGTATAAACTATGCTTGCCTTCCAAGCAGCCACTGGGTGGTTGGAGGGGCCAGAGAGGAGGTAAGACTGTCCAGCCACTGCTGTGCCTTTGCCTCAGAATGTTTCTTGGGTTCTGCCACCTTTCTTTTTATAGGGCTTGTTGAGAGATTAAGGTCTGTTCATTAAAAATCCAAGGCAGATCATGCTAACAATAGGTTAGAATTCCTAAAAGAAGGCAGGGACATTTTTACAAATGGTATGTATGGCTTGGGCTAGAGGGGAAAGAGTTGCTTCTGCAGAGCCCTTAAGGAAAAAAGAATGCCCAGAGTGGAGAATCTGTTCCTATAATGTGGGGAACATGGCACCTGGCACTTATGCTCCAAAGACATGAGCCCACCTGTCATAGGTGACCATGTGGAGGAGACAGTTACGTCCTCCAGGTTGCTCTCCATCAGTCTGGTTGGAACCCCTTTTGTGAAATTGTTTGATATACTCTTTCAGCTAGTTCTTCTCCAGGACAAGAGGCCCGTAAATTGTATTGATTCTTTAACTCAAACTCCAGGAATAAAGGAGGGACAGGGAAGACGGCTCTTAGCTGCGCCTCTGTGGGGGCACCTAGGAAGAGGGCTAGAATCTGGATCCCCTGACCTCTGAAAAGCCCAGGGTTCTTTCCAGTGGTCTATATTATCCCCTGTGATTTGGTGGTGTAGTCAGGAATAAATTGGGCTTTCTTTTGACTCCAGAGTCTGGGAAACCTATTGGTTTTCTGATTGGCAATGGAAAGAGAGGAAGCCAACATTTACTGATCACCAGCTAAGTGTCAGTCACTGGGCTGGATCCTTTTATAACCATAATCTCATTTATTCTCCACAACAGTTAATTTTACTACCTATTTTATAGATGAGGTCCACAGAGGTTATATAACTTAGTTGAGGTCGCACAGCTAGTAAGTGATGGAGCCAGGACTCAGACTCAGGTTTGTCTGGCCCCAAAGTTCATGCTTTTTCCATTATAACTGCTTCAATTAGGATCCCTAAGGAAACGCTTCAAATGGACCCCTCAGTATCATGTCTCAGGGACCTAAGGCCTGGGTGGGGATACTGTGGGATTCTGTGGCTGGCCTTGATTCCCCACTGTTCTTGGAGAAATCATTTCAGTCTAGTGGGTCTGCTGAGTTTCCCCTACTAGACTGAGACTGTCGAAAAAGGAGACCACACCTTGGTCACGGATGTATTCTCCATGCCTAGCACGGTGCCTGACACAGAGAAGTTGCTCAAGATGTATTTGTCATTTGCTTGCCAAATGAAGAAACAGCCTCCTCCACCATTGAATAGGTAAAATGACACAAAAATAATAATGCCAACTAACATTTCTTGAGCACGGTACTCTATTCTAGGCACCATTCAAAGCGCTTTACAAATATTTATTTACCACCATAACCTTAAGGGGTAGGTACTGTTAGTTTCTTCATTTGACCGAGAGAAGAAACTGAAACACAGATAGATAAATTCAGTTGCCTAAAGTCCCACAGCTAGTAAGTTGACTAGACCCAGGTAGTCTAGCTTCAGAGACACTATACTACACTATGGTGCTTCTCCAAAATGGCTCTCTTACTAATCAGCCAGTCAAGGAAGGGGACTTTATTTAAAACCTAGTATATGTACTGCCTGTTTCTAGGCAAGCAGGGAAATATTAGAGGAAGAGCATCAGGAAGCATGATGCCTGCCCATCCCCAGCTTGAGCAAGGAAGACTAATCCACACAAAGTTAAGTAGCAGTAATAATAAATTACCAGTTGCAAAACAACCTATGTGCCACTAGCTAAGTTACACATATCCTGTTTTATCTTCCCCAAAACTGTCAGGTAGGCATTATTATAACTAGGGCAGTGATTCTTGAACTTGAATGTGCATTAGAAATACCTGGAGGGCTTGTTAAAAAAAAAAAATCCAGATACATGATAGCTCCCACCCCGCCCCCAGGGAGTGTGATCCAGTAGGTGTGGAATGGGGCTCAAAATGTGTATGTCTAACAAGCTCCCCAGGTGATGCTGATGCAGCTGGTTCTGGGATCACACTTTGAGAACCAATGATTCAGATAAAGAATCTGAGGTTCAGAGGAGCTAAGTAACTTACTCAAGGTCTCACAGATACTAAAGGGACAAGCCAGGTTTTCAACTCAGGCTAGTTGCTATAAGATGAAAAAGTGTCAAATACATGGTTTAAACAAGAAAAGGCTGGCACATGGTAAGGGGCCAATACATGATAAGTATCATTGTGCCCTATTTAAGTTCATTGGAGGGTAAGAAAACTAAAGGCTGGGGCCTATAGGAGGAAAGGCCCAGAGGGGAAACTAAGCAGGCTGTATTGGAGGAATAAACCCTGCTGGTTGTTAAGAGTTCTGGCCTTATCATTAAAAAGTCTACAAATAACAAATGCTGGAGAGCATGTGGAGAAAAGGGAACCCTCCTACACTGTTGGTGGGAATGTAAGTTGGTACAGCCACTATGGAGAACAGTATGGAGGTTTCTCAGAAAACTAAAAATAGAATTACCATGTGATCCAGCAATCCCACTCCTGGGAATATATCCGGACAAAACTATAATTCAAAAGGATACATGCGCCCCGATGTTTATAGCAGCACTGTTCACAATAACCAAAACATGGAAACAGCCTAAGTGTCCATCAACAGATGAATGGATAAAGAAGATGTGGTAGATATATACAATAGAATACTACTCAGCCATAAAAAAGAACGAAATAATGCCATTTGCAGCAACATGGATGCAACTAGAGATCATCATACTAAGTGAAGTAAGTCAGAAAGAGAAAGACGAATACCATATGATATCACTTATATGTGGAATCTGAAATACGGCACAAATGAACCTTTCTACAAAACAAAAACAGACTCAAAGACATAGAGAACAGACTTGTGGTTGCCAAGGGGGACGTGAGGAGGGAGAGGGATGGAGTGGGAGTTTGGGGTTGGTAGATGCAAACTATTACATTTAGAATGGATAAACAAGGCCCTACTGTATAGCAAAGGGAACTATATCCAGTCTCATGGGATAAACCATAATGGAAAAGAATATAAAAAAAGAATGTATATATGTGCATAATTGAGTCACTTTGCTGTACAGCAGAGATTGGCACAACATTGTAAATCAACTGTACTTCAATAAAAAAAAAGTTCTGGCCTTGAAGTCAGTCTGCCTGGGTTCAAATCCAGGTTCTTCTGTTCACTAGCTGTGTGAATTTGGCAAGTGGCTTTCTCTTCCCCCCCACTCCCACCCCGCCCAGCTCCTCTCTTTCACCCCACCCCATCGGTTTCCTTATTTGTGAAATGGGGTAAGAGTGCTTACCTCCTGTGACTATTGTGTGGAATAATTGAGTTAATATATGTAAAGCATTTAGGACAAAATCTGGCACCATAAACCCTCAGTAAATGTTAGTTGTAATGAGGAGGAGGAGGAAGAGGAGCAGCAGCAGCAACAGTAACAGTAGAGAAAAAGGGTAAAGAGTGAAGTATTGCACCAGGATAGTTAGGCCTTGAAAACTAGGTAGGATGGCAAATATGGAAGCAATTGAAGGTTATTGATCAGGTAAGTGACATGGTAAATATGGCACTTCAGATAATTTGGCAGCATTTGCAGCCTAGATGGGTTGAAGAAAGACCAATTAGGGGCAGTGATCCAGGCATGAATGAGTGTGGCCTTGTTTTGGGAAGGTGGGGGTGCAATAGGAATGTAACAGAAGGGATAGATAAATATGTGGATATTCGGGGGAAAATGTTTATTGCGAAAGCAATATTACAGGAAATTAAAAACAGAAGAAAAAGTATCTTTTTTTAAACATCTTTATTGGAGTATAATTGCTTTACAATGTTGTGTTAGTTTCTGCTGTATAACAAAGTGAATCAGCTATACATATACATATATCCCCATATCTCTTCCCTCTCGCGTCTCCCTCCCACTCTCCCTATCCCACCACTCTAGGTGGTCACAAAGCACCGAGCTGATCTCCCTGTGCTATGCGGCTGCTTCCCACCAGCTATCTATTTTACGTTTGGTAGTGTATATATGTCCATTCCACTCTCTCACTTCGTCCCAGCTTACCCTTCCCCCTCCCCGTGTCCTCAAGTCCATTCCCTAGGTCTGCGTCTTTATTCCTGTCCTGCCCCTAGGTTCTTCAGAACCATAGAAAAAGTATCCTTATTCTTACTACCCTAACACCCTAATTGTTTTCATTTCCCTGCCAGCCTTTATCTATAGGTGTAGAGATTTGCGGGTGGGGGGGTCATGATTATAATAACTATGTAGATGTGATTTTATGTGTCCTGCTTCTTTTTTCCTCACTAAGCATTATTTGGTGAACAATTTTTCCTGTTGCTATAAAGCCTTCCTCAATAGTTATAAATTTTAATGGCTGCATAATATTTCACCAGCTTAATGTGCCCTAATTTGCTTAATCATTCCCAAACTGGTGGATAATTAGGTTGTTTCCAATTTCTTGCTATTATAAAGTAATGCTGCTAAAAAATTTTGAGCAGCTATAACCTTTTTCTCATTTTGAATTATCTCATTAAAAACAGTTATACAGAGTTGGGATTAGTTGTTGAAAGAAAATTAGCATTCTTATTGTTCTTGATATATTTCACCAACCTGCTTTCCCTGGAGGTGTTTTACTCTGCCATTAACAACATAGGAGAATACCAGTTTCCCCTAAAATTTGCCATCATGGAAATTTTTCTTTTTCTAATACAATAGGTATACATGGTACATATTATAATTTTAATTTGCTTACTTTGATTATTCTGGTTTGAACATTTTTCATGGATTTAATATTTGCATTGATTCCCATGTGAATTGTTGGTTCAGATAATTTGCTCACAAATACGTGACAACTTTTGAGAGAAAAGTAAAAAGAACTTGGGAATGAAAGGAGTTAAGCCAAAAATAATTTTCTGCCCCAGTGTCTTTAGAAAGAGAAAATTATTGATAGAGTGGGGGCAGGTGACAAGGGGACCTGGTTTGGTGGAGATAATAAGTTTGAGTTGGGATATGTTGAATTTAAAGTTAGTGAGGAAGACAAGGGGATGCTTTTGAGGAGGCCTGTTGATCACCCAGCCAGCGGGGGGTAGGATGAAGAAGAATAGCCAGCAAAGGGGATTGAAGGGGCAAGCATCTGGAGTAGTAAGAAGGAGAAGTATGCCAGTGTACCGTCACAGACGATAAAGAGAGGACTGCTGTTGGCTTTGACGGTTTGGACACACAAGTGACCTTCGAGAAAGCAAACTTAGTAAAATGGTGGGCATAGAAAGCAGATGGCATAATGGTCTGTAAAGGGGATGCATGCAGAAGAAATGCACACAGTTTTACACATCCTAAATTCACCTTTTAAGTGTACAATTCAGTGAGTTTTGGTAAATTTGCATGCTATTGCAATTATTACCACAATCCAATTTTAGAACATGTCTATCTCCCTAAAAAGATCACTCTTGTTCATTTCCAGTCACTCTCTATTCCACATTCAGTCTCAAGAAACCACTAATCTACTTTCTGTCTCTATGGATTTGCCTATTCTGTATGTACCTTTCATATAAATGGAATCATACAATATGTGGGCTTTTGTGTCTGGCTTCTTTTACTTAGCAAGCTTTAGCAGTTCATCTTTGTTATACCATATATCAGTATTTCATTCTGTTTTTTGCCAAGTAATATTCCATTGTATGGACATACCACATTTTATTTATCCATTCATCCATTAATGGACATTTGGGTTGTTTTCACTTTTTTTGTGAATAATGCTGCTATGACCATTCACATACAAATTTCTATGTGGACATATGTTTTCAATTCTCTTGGGTATATATTTAGGAGTAGAATTTCTGGGCCATATGATAACTCTGTTAACTTTTTAAGGAACTGCCTAACTGTTTTCCAAAGCAGCTTCCACCAGCAAAGTAGGAGGGTTTCAGTTTCTTTTCATTAATTTTAATACAATGATTATGTGCTACTATGTGATTAGTAAAAGGGTTTAAAAGAAGAGTGCTTGAAAAGACATTTATATATTTTAAAATGTTTAAAAAGAAGTTGGCTAGGAAAAGGAAGGAGAGAAATGGGGTAGTAGTTAGAGGGGGAGATAAGGTTTAAGTTAGTGGTTCTCAAAATGTGGTCCTAGGACCAGCAACCTCAGTATCACCTAAGAACTGAAGTAGAAATGCAAATTATTGGACCCCACCCAGACCTACTGATTCAGAAACTGGGACATGGCCCAGAGATGTGTGTTTTAAGAAGCCCTTCAGGCAATTCTGATGCAAGCTAAATATGAGAACCTCTGGTTTAAGTGATGGTTTGATCAGGATTTGGGAAACTGGTTTAAGTTTAAAAACAGAAAGGAGAGGTCAATGGAAAGGGAAAGAATATTTTTGCTGACTATGGAGGCAGCAGATCATAGTTTATGATCTCAAGGAAGATGAGAAGGCCTAGGAAAGGTCAAGGGCAGAGATGACATTTAAAGAGGAGAAATCCTGATGGAGCTTCCACTTACCTTCTCCCCACTACACACACATTTTTTAACATTTCTTATATCATTTCTGTCACAACTGGAATGATGGGTGTAGGTGGGAAAATCAAATGTATATTCTTGAGCCATTCTCTGCCTGGAAGCCTGCAACGAATTTTAATTCCAGGTAGTTACACTCTTGGTTGTCTCCCTCCACAGTTATTTAGTTTGCATGCAGAGAATGCAAACACATTTTGATATTAGCAGGAGGGAAAAAAACATTGGTGAGTAGATCTGCTGGGAGAAAAAGCTACATAAATGTGAAGCATTTAAAAGCCCAAAGAAATTATTTCCTAGATTATCTCATTTGGTTTTCCATACTTATAATTGCCTCCTGTGATCACTTCCATTTTTCTACTTTGCACAGACCTTTCGAATGTGTAGAGCGTTTATATATATATATATATATATATATATATATATATATATATATATATATATATATATAAAACCACAGTTAATCCTCAAAGAAACTCTGTGAAGCCTTATTTTTCCCATTTGACTGATAAGGAAGCTGAGACTCAGGAAAGGTATTATTATACTATTATTAAAAACAACAACCACAAAAGGTATAATAGCTAACATTTATTAAGTGTTTATTGGGTATCAGGCACTGCTCTAAGCATTTCACATGAATTATTTTATTTATTACTAATCATGACCCTATGAGATAGTTACCATTTATTGACCCAGTTTTACAGATGAGGAAACTTACTCACAGATAGATTAAAGTCACTTGCCCAAGGTCAAACAGGTATCTGACTCCAGAGCCCATTACTTCTGGGATTATACAGCAACTACGTGACAAAACTAGACTACTACCCAGGTTTTTCAGTTCACAGCCTAGGGCTCTCTTCCTTCTTTTTAACATACCACATCATGAGCAGAGTGTGGAATATCCAGTACACATTTCCTATTTGGCAGTTGAGTAAAAGAAAACGGATAATTCAGAATTGAATCTCATTTCATTAGGAATAGTACACTTTTCAAGAAGGCTTTACCAGCTAAGAAGAATGCAACCTTCAGAGGCATGAAAGGATTTGTCAAAGAGTGTGACAAAGTGAATTTAAATACTTGGGTATTAATTTAATCGTGGGCACACAAAACCTATTCAAGGAAAATTATAAAACTCTAATGGGAGAAATAAAGACATGAATAAATGCATAGCTATACTCTGCTTCAATTTGGGAAGACTAATATAGTAATGATTACAATACTCCCTAAGTTAATAATATATAGATGTAATGCACTACCAATTAGAGTCACTGTGGTATACTTTGTAGAACTTATCAAATTCACTGTAAAATTTATCTGAAAGAATAAGTGGGCAGGAAGACCAAAGAATACATTTATTTAAAAAGGTAATGGTGGTTCAGCAAACATCATCCTCAATGGTGAAAAACTGAAACAATTTCCACTAAGAACAGAAACAAGACAACTCAGCTTGCCCACTCTCACCACTATTATTCAATATAGCTTTGGAAGTTTTAGCCACAGCAATCAGAGAAGAAAAAGAAAAAAGGAATCCAAATCGGAAAAGGAGTAAAACTGTCACTGTTTGCAGATGACATGATACAATACAAACAGAATCCCAAAGATGCTACCAGAAAACTGCGAGAGCTAATCAATGAATTTGGTAAAGTAGCAGGACACCAAATTAATGCACAGAAATCTCTTGCATTCCTATACACTAATGATGAAACATCTGAAAGAGAAATTAAGGAAACACTCCCATTTACCACTGCAAAAAAAAGAATAAAATACCTAGGAATAAACCTACCTAAGGAGACAAAAGACCTGTATGCAGAAAACTATAAGACACTGATGAAAGAAATTAAAGATGATACAAACAGATGGAGAGATATACTATGTTCTTGGATTGGAAGAATCGACATTGTGAAAATGACTATACTACTCAAAGCAATCTAAAGATTCAATGCAACCCCTATCAAACTATCAATGGCATTTTTTACAGAACTAGAACAAAAAAATCTTAAAATTTGTATGGAGACACAAAAGACCCCAAATAGCCAAAGCAGTCTTGAGGGAAACAAACGGAGCTGGAGGAACCAAATGCCCTGACTTCAGCCTATACTACAAAGCCACAGTAATCAAGACAATATGGTACTGGCACAAAAACAGAAATATAGATCAATGGAACAGGATACAAAGCCCAGAGATAAACCCATGCACCTATGGTCAACTAATCTATGACAAAGGAGGCAAGGATATACAGTGGAGAAAAGACAGTCTCTTCAATAAGTGATGCTGGGAAAACTGGACAGCTACATGGAAAAGAATGAAATTAGAACACTCCTTAACACCATACACAAAAATAAACTGAAAATGGATTAAAGACCTAAACGTAAGGCCAGATACTATAAAACTCTTAGTGGAAACCAGAGGCAGAACACTCTGTGATATAAATCACAGCAAGATCCTTTTTGATCCACCTCCTAGAGAAATGGAAGTAAAAACAAAAATAAACAAATGGGACCTAATGAAACTTAAAAGCTTTTGCACAGCAAAGGAAACCCTAAACAAGACGAACAGACGACCCTCAGAATGGGAGAAAATATTTGCACATGAATCAATGGACAAAGGATTAATCTCCAAAATATACAGGCAGCTCATGCAGCTCAATATCAAAAAAAAAAACAACCCAATCGAAAAATGGGCAGAAGACCTAAATAGACCTTTCTCCAAAGAAGATATACAGATTGTCAACAAACACATGAAAAGATGCTCAACATCACTAATCATTAGAGAAATGCAAATCAAAACTCCAATGAGGTTATCACCTCACACCAGTCAGAATGGCCATCATCAAAAAATCTAGAAACAAATGCTGGAGAGGGTGTGGAGAAAAGGGAACCCTCTTGCACTGTTGGTGGGAATGTAAATTGATACAGCCATTATGGAGAAGAGTATGGAGGTTCCTTAAAAAACTACAAATAGAACTACCATATGACCCAGCAATCCCACTACCGGGCATATACCCTGAGAAAACCATAATTCAAAAAGAGTCGTGTACCAAAATGTTCATTGCAGCTCTATTTACAATAGCCAGGACATGGAAGCAATCTAAGTGTCCATTGACAGATGAATGGATAAAGAAGATGTGACACATATATACAGTGGAGTATTACTCAGCCATAAAAAGAAACGAAATTGAGTTATTTGTAGTGAGGTGGATGGACCTAGAGACTGTCATACAGAGTGAAGTAAGTCAGAGAGAGAAAACAAGTACCATATGCTAACACATATATATGGAATCTAAAAAAAAACTGTTTCTGAAGAACAGAACAGGTATAAAGTTGCAGACGTAGAGAATGGACTTGAGGACACGGGGAGGGGGAAGGGCAAGCTGGGACTAAGTGAGAGAGTGGCATGGACATATATCCACTACCAAATGTAGAATAGATAGCTAGTGGTAAGCAGCAGCATAGCACAGGGATATCAGCTCAGTGCTTTGTGTCCACCTAGAGGGGTGGGATATGGAGGGTGGGAGGGAGACACAAGAGGGAGGAGATATGGGGATATGTGTTTATGTATAGCTGATTCACTTTGTTATACAGCAGAAACTAACACACCATTGTAAAGCAATTATACTCTAATAAAGATGTTTAAAAAAAAAAGCTAATGGTGGTAGACTTACCCTATCAGATTTTAAAGTCTGTCATAAAGTGACAGTCATTAAAACCATATGATAGTGGGTTGAAAAAAAGTCACACAGTGAAATTAAATAAAAAAGAGAGATTCTAGGAACAGATACTAAGACTATAGAGCACACTGGATGCAACCGTGAACTTTGGAAAGCAATCATCTGTCTTCAATAAATGTTGGGAACTGTAGGTATCAATATGGAGAATAATTAACTTAGAGCCACAGTGCGTAGAATACTCTGTAGTAAATTTCAGAAAGCAGACCAGTTGAACAGCATATTCACTCCAGCTACGGATGGAAGATAAATTTGTGCCTGTTAAACGGAGGATATCGTCAGAGACAAGATGGATGGTTTCAAATATTTAAAAGTTGGCGGAAGAAACCTTTGTACAACAAAATGTAATAAAAAGCTAAATAGCAGAATGAGGAAAATGTCTGGGGTCAGCATCACAGATAACAGTTGACTGTCCGAAAAATGTAAAGAATGGATACAGATATAGGAGGTCGGCTTTCAAATTCAGCTTCATAAAAGGGCAAGGAAAATGAACAGCCAATTTACACATGAGGAAATAAAGGCAGTAAAATCACTGCCTGGAAAAGTACAACCTCTCTACCAATTAAAGAAGTGCAAATAAAAACAACATCAAGGTTTCACAACCTGCTTATTAAATTATCAACAATTAATGGAAATTATAAATAGAAATTACAAAACCCTATCTTGACAAGACTTAAGGAAACAGTATGTGTTTTGGGGGGCAGTATAAATTGGTTCAGTTTTCCTAAAAGACAGTCTAGAAATATGTGACAAGAGTTACAAAACTGTTTGTACATACTCCTTGATCCAGCATACCCCCAAGGAAATAACCTAAAAAGGAAAAAAATAATTTTTTAAAGATATTTAAAGTAGTGCTATTTATAATCATGGAAAATATTTACTAATCTAATATATCATCATGATGGAATAGAATATAGCCATTAACAGTGACAGGTATACAAATATTGGGTCTTATACAGAAATGGGTATTTGTAATAGTATTAACAACAAAAAATGCTAAATTCTAAACTCACATGTTGAATCTGATAGTAGCCTTGCACAAAGAAGATTCAGAAAATCATCTGGTAAAATGTAAATAGCTGGAGTTGAATGCACATGGTGTTCTTGGGGTACATGTCAAGTTGCTGGAATTCATAATAAAAAAGAAAATCTGAAGAAGAGGCAGCCCACATTGGTTTGATTTAGGCCTGCAAAGTTAAAGATCAAGGGCTTTAGGAAAAATCCCCATACCAATGACAGACTCTTACTTACCGGACATGCTTGATCTCTCTGTTAGCTAGAATTTGTTTTGCTAGAATTCTCCATCAACCAGCACTTCTGCTTATCTAAATCTGTGAGAACTTGACACTTCTGAGGGGGTACATCACCAGACATTTGTGAATCTTCAAATTTGTCACCATTATTACAACATAGAACCTCTCCACCCCCACTAATGAACATTTTATTATCTGACTCAGAACCATTACTTTCTCAAGACCATTACATTTCTCTTCACTTGCATCATCAGCACTAGTTTGCAAATAGTTTGCATTTCAGTGCCATTATTCACAGAGAAGCACATATTCTCTCTACCATGGTTACTCCACACCTATGTACCTTGTTAACAAATAGAGACCTATCAAACCACATTGAGATGGGAATGCCAAGTGGTTGACTAGGCTCCCTCCTTTGCTTGGTGACTTGCCCTACAAAGCAGTATTGTGAGGCCTTGCAAGTCAACTTCATACCCTTTGCAAAATGACCAGTTATTACACTTCATGGATCTTTAGGGCTACTCTCAAAGGGTTAAAACCTCGAATGTTAAATATGTTCGTGCCAAAGAACTACTCTATGATAATTGTCATTCATAATTGAGCACCCAGAATACCTTTTAAACTGAGATAAAATCATGTTCTTTATAACTTTGGTGTTAAGTCTATTCCACTGTATTTTAGGTCTTCGAAATTTAGTACATTAACATCTGGTATATATGAGGACTTAAATATACAAAAAATGCTCTCTTCCCCTGGCACATCCATTGTTTAATGATTGTGGGGCACCGAATTTCCTTAAATAGCATCAGGATTCCCAGAGCTTTATGGACCTCCCATTATTTTATTTTATAAATCTTCTCGCACTTGTTACATGAGTGATATGTACATAGTTAATTAAAATGCATTTCGTTTTGAGAGCTTTTTTTTTTTTTTTGGCTGCATTGGGTCTTTGTTGCTGTGCATGAGCTTTCTCTAGTTGCAGTGAGTGGGGGCTACTCTTCCTTGCGGTGTGTGGGCTTCTCATTCTTCTCATTGCAGTGGCTTCTCTTGTTGCAGAGCATGGGCTCTAGGCACACAGGCTTCAGTAGTTGCAGCACACGGGCTCAGCAGTTGTGGCTCACGGTCTCTAGAGCGCAGGCTCAGTAGTTGTGGCGCGTGGGCTTAGTTGCTCTGCAGCATGTGGGATCTTCCCGGACCAGGGCTCGAACCCGTTTCCCCTGCATTGGCAGGCGGATTCTTAACCACTGCGCCACCAGGGAACTCCTTGAGAGTTTTTTTTAATGGCTTTATACCTCTTAAGATACCCTGGTGAGTTGGGAACCTGGTAGATAATGACTGTTTAGAGCAGTGGATCTCAAAGTGTGATCTGGGACCAGCAATACCATCATCATCCTGGGAATTGTTAGAAATAAAAATTCTCCACTCTGCCCCAGACCTACCAAATTAGAAATTCTGGGGGTAGGACTAAGCCAACTGTGTTTTAATAAGCCTTCCAGGTGATTCTGATGCATGTTCAAGTTTCAGAACCACTGCCTATTAGAGAATAGAGCCTCAATAACCTCGGCCAGCCTGATCCTCCATTAAATTGTTCTCATGGATATCAAACCCTCCAGGCCCCTCCACAGTGTGTTACGTGCTGCTAAAATGTCTTTTATTAAATCTCTTGAGAAGGTTATGAGAATGCTGAAGAGGCAGCATGTTGTGCTGGCAAAAGCACGGGCATTGGAGTCAGATGGACCTTAGCTGTAACTTCTCCTGGCTGCTTATTCTCTTTATGTTCCCTCAGTTGTTTAACCTCCCTGAGTCTCATTTCTAACATGGGCAAGAGAATACTCAGGCTGGAAGATTGTCTTCAGGGTGAAACGAGATGGAGTCTGTTAACTGTCCAGTGCTGTGCCTGACACATGGTGGACTCTGAGTAAACAAGAGTGGTCATTACCATCCCTTAGCAGCATGTCTGTGACACTATGTAGGGTTCAGAGGAGTAATGGAAAGACCTTCTTGGAAACTCCAAGTTGGAGTCATTGGAGAGAGGAATCTAAGCTTCACCCAGGACAGCCCCAGTATAGCAAGGACTTCTCTGATTTCTTCAAAGGACACTTTGCAGCAGGCTCCTGGGGGCTGTAGAAGGCTCAGAATGAGTCCTGCCACTTGTATTTGCTGTTGCCAGACTAACTGTTCCTTGCTTGAAGTTCTGAGGCCCCAGAGGCAGAGAAGCGTGGCAACAACAAGCTCTCTGGGCCCTTCTCCCCTCCCTGTGTAGCCTCCTTGTATCTCACTTCCTGGATCTTGTAAATATTTCCTTCAGCAATAAGCTGGGAGTGGCTGTTTCTCTTGGAGCAGTCTTATCTTTTGGCTGCTGGGGAAAGGGGAAGGGGAGAGGGGCTGGGACTGTGCACTCTTGCTGCTGAGATCCTGGAATGCCAAGCTATTGTGGTGAGGTTAAAAATAAAAATTCCAAACAAGAAAACTTCAAAAGGCCTAAGGAGGAGGCGGGAGGAGATTTTTCAGTCTCTGAAAATACTGGTTTTCATTTTCAATTACTATGAGCCCCTCCCCCCCCAAAAAAAGATAGTAACAAAAGGGGAAAATCTATTCATCAGAAGAACAGGCAGCCTGTGCCAAGAGGAAAAGAGAAGAACAGCCCAGAACTTGGCACACGATTTGCTTTTGTTTTTGAGATGTAGGCTCCTTGCTGGTGTCAACAAAGCCCTTTCTCAGACTTAGCTTTCATGCTCCCTCCCCTCTCTTCAGCAAGGAGTTAAAGTCTTTGAGAACACCTTGGGGATGAATGTAGTGCAAGTACCTTTTGCCTTAACTCAGGAGTCCTTGCTTCAGTGGGATTTCCCTTGGAGCCAGATAAGGCAAGTTCCAGTCTGGACACTACTACTTCTTACTAGCTGGGAAAATTAATGACACTCTCTAAGCCTCAGGATCCTCACCTGCAAACTGGCAAAAATGGTAATTACTTCAATGAGCTGGTGTGAAGATTAATAGAAATACCTGCATGAAAGTGCCTACAAAAGTGTGTGACACATAGTAAGTAAGATGTAAGAAACCATAGTTCTTTTCCCTTAATTTAGCTCCTTATCCTCCACTCTAGGGAAGAATCATTACTTCATCCCAAAGAAGAGTTGTAGATTTAGATTTCTGTGCATATAGGTGGCTTGAGCCCTTTGAAACTAGGGCCTCTAGAGACCAATATCCTTGGCCTGAGCCTGACACACTTCAATGCAAGCCTCCCATTCACCAGTCTGCTTCAGCTATTAGTGCCTGGAAAGCAAGGGCTACGGGTTTTGCTCCCCTGAGATCTGGTCACCTTGCACAGTGTAATACTGAATGACAGCTTGGATGACTTGTACACACATTGGCCCAGCTGGTCCCATCGAGGGCAGTGCTTCCCCTTTTCTGGAGTCTTGCCTAGTTCTGCTCCCTTGATGTAAATGACTCTGCAAGGTTCAGGCTGCCCTTACACAAGCTGTGTCAGTGGGAGAGCAGTGCTTTTGAAATTAGGATTGATGCAGAGAATAGCAATTTCCAGGTTGCCTTGCTAGAGCCTAGTGCCTCAGGATAGTGTCACAGTGCCATAAATCGGGGCACCAAATGTCCCTAGAAGGGTGTGCTCTTTTCTTCCAACTGGTTCTGGAGTTGGCTACTTAAAGGTAAATTCTGTAATGCTGACATAAGTGATTCGTACCTAAACAAGACAACATAGAATATCTAGTCTTGTTGATCGTCACACTGCTTTTAAGCCTAAACTTGCCTTTTATTCTCTCTCCCTTTTAGTAGATGAGAAGAGTGAGTGAATGAGCCTAGGATTAAAATCCTTGGTTATCTAGGGCCTCCTGGCTCGGCAGCCATGTAGCTGAGCTGGGACTCCAGGACTCTTGGTTTCTTGGCTATTGAGTAGGGCTGAACATTAACCAGGGGACAGTGCAGTTCAACTCCCTTGATGGGAACAAGGAGCAGGGCTGAAGCATACAGCAGTGAAGGCTGTACACTGCACAGTTTGCACAACCATATGCAGTGGCCCTAAGGACTTCACTCTAATAATAAGCATAGTTCTGTCATTTATTAATCACTTTTCCATGTACCCAGCATCATTGCTAGGTCCTTTTTATTTTATATGGTCAATCCTCACAGCAGGTTTGTTAAGATAGATATTTTACTGAAACTGAGGTAAATTAAATACTTTCCTCAAGGTCATGCAGCTTTTGGGTTCTGGAGGCAGATTTTTAAATTTTACTGAAATTCAGACCCAAGTCTTTCTAACACTGTGTTCTTTGTGCTCTGCTCTGTTGCCTTTCCTGTGCCCTGGCAAGGAAAGAGTGGTAAATTTGATGACTATCATGGAGCAGGGTTTTTCTCACCACGGCTGCAGGACATTGGCCCAACTTGAGCCTTTGGAGACGTTGCTTTCACCACCTGCATCTCATAAGATCTAGATTTGAGATGAAGGTGGGGAAGAACAGGAGAGGCAAGGACAGAAGGTAGGAATGTGTGTGCTGAGGGGTGGGACACATACTGTACAGATTGGAAACCAGCCTAACTGGAACAAATAACTCTATCCCCAAACCTCTACCTCCAAACCACAACACTCCCATCTTTTTCACCCTGGACCTTTGTTTCCATAGTATGATCCCTGAACCACTGGTATTAGAATCCCTTCGGGAAATTGTTTAAAATGTAGATTCCTGGGCTCCACCACAAGGTACTAAATCTCAATTTCTATTGATAGAAGTGGAGCCGAGGAATTTGTATTTTAAACAACATCTTCAGGTAATTCCAATTAAGAGCCACTTCGATTAGGAACAACTGCCTCAGACCAATGGTTTCCAACTTTTTGGATCATGCACCCTTCTCAGAAAGAATTGTTTTGAGCATTCACCTTTAATATATGTTGGTAGTTTATTAATAAATTACTTATATCTACTAATGTTCTAATATTTATGTTTTTAAATGCAAAAAACGGTGAGTTTTGCATTAGTATTCTTCGATGAGAATGGTCTCTGGTTTTCCTTTATGTATGTTCTAGTTGCTAGGTTTTGGTATTGATGTTATGCAGGATTCTTTTCTTCTCCCCCTGTTCTCTAGATTCCAGAATCTAGAAAGTGTAAATAGCATTGAGGTTGTCTGTTACTTGAAGGTTGGTAGAATTAACACAAGATCATGGGAGTGTGCTGTTTTTTTGGTCAAATTTATCAAATTTTTTCCTATGATAACCTGTGGTTTAGATATTTTCGTTCTTCTGCAATTAGTTTTGGTAATTATGTTTTCCTAGAAAACTAAGTTTTCAAATCTGTTTTCATAGAGTAGAGCAAAGTGTTCTCTTACTCTTTTCATTTACTTTGTAACTGTGGTTATTTCTCCATTTCTAATTTTGTGCATTTAGGATTTTTAATTAGATTAGCAAGAGGTTTATCTGTTTTATGGTTTTATATTTTCTTTTGAAGAAAGCTTTTGGCTTTAATTATTAGTTCTATTATTTGTTTTCTAGTGTATTAATTTCTGCCATTAGTTTTATTTCTGCTTTGCTTAGGTCTATTTTTGTGGCTCTTAACTTCTTTTGTTGAAAGCATAATTCATTTGTTTTAATTTGTTTTTATGTATTAATATAAGTATTTAAGACTATCAATTTTCCTTTAATCATTGTTTTAATCAACCACATCCTCTTCTGATATTTTCATTGTTGTTATTTGTAGGTAGTCTACAATTTTAGATTAGATCTCCTCTTTGACTAGAGTGGGGGATATTTTCTCCCTTTTATTTTCTGTGTGCTAGAAGTATTTGTTTTTCATTTTGCTATTAATTTCTAGTGTTATTTTATTGTGACTGGATACAGTTTTTTTTTTTTTTTTTTTTTTATTAACATCTTTATTGGGGTATAATTACTTTACAATGGTGTGTTAGTTTCTGCTTTATAACAAAGTGAATCAGTTATACATATACATATGTTCCCATATCTCTTCCCTCCTGCGTCTCCCTCCCTCCCACCCTCCCTATCCCACCCCTCCAGGCTGTCACAGAGCATCGAGCCAATATCCCCGTGCCATGCGGCTGCTTCCCTCTAGCTATCTACCTTACTACGTTTGTTAGTGTGTATATGTCCATGACTCTCTCTCGCCCCGTCACAGCTCACCCTTCCCCCTCCCCATAACCTCAAGTCCGTTCTCTAGGAGGTCTGCGTCTTTATTCCTGCCTTACCCCTAGGTTCTTCATGACATTTTTTTTCCTTAAATTCCATATATATGTGTTAGCATACTGTATTTGTCTTTTTCGTTCTGACTTACTTCACTGTGTATGACAGACTCTAGGTCTATCCACCTCATTACAAATAGCTCAATTTCGTTTCTTTTTATGGCTGAGTAATATTCCATTGTATATATGTGCCACATCTTCTTTATCCATTCATCCGATGATGGGCACTTAGGTTGTTTCCATCTCCGGGCTATTGTAAATAGAGCTGCGATGAACATTTTGGTACATGACTCTTTTTGAATTTCGGTTTTCTCAGGGTATATGCCCAGTAGTGGGATTGCTGGGTCATATGGTAGTTCTATTTGTAGTTTTTTAAGGAACCTCCATACTGTTCTCCATAGTGGCTGAACCAATTCACATTCCCACCAGCAGTGCAAGAGGGTTCCCTGACTGGATACAGTTTTGTCATCAGCTGAAAAAGTCTTATATTTTGTTTCTGCTTTTTCTACCTTTGCATTTTCTATATATTTGCTTTATGAATTTTGATGCTATGTTATTTGGTACATAAAGATTCAGGGTAATTAGATCTTAATTGTGTTTTCTAATCATTAATATTATAGTGCCCTTCTTTGTCTTGTTTATTGCTTTTTCCCTTTAATTCAACTTTTTTTATGATATGAGTATCATGGTCCTTGGGGTTTTTTTGGGAATTAGCTCAGTTATTAAATATTTATGGAATGCCTACTATGTGCCAGGCAGTAGGTACCAGATGAATGAGACACACAAGATCTCTGCCCTTGTGGGGGTGTATGCTCTGAGAAAGGCAAAATAGAAAAATGATAATTAAGGATAAGTTGTCTCTACTTTAGATAAGGTGGTCAGGAAAGGCCTCTGTGCCTGATAGCATTTATCATCCTATTACTTCCCACTCACCACCTTGTTTGTTTGTTTCCTGAGGGGGGAAATGCCAGGTGGAACAGTCTGTACACAAGGAATTATTATAATCTTAAGGAGCTATAGGTGGGCTAAGGTCCAAATGAGAAGAGAATGGGGATGTGTGGCTATGAATTTCTGATCCACATGAGGGATGAGCTAGCCAGGATGGGGACTGCAGATGAGGGGAATGAAGGAGATTTTGCTTTCCATTCTATCTGACCTGGGCCACCATTATGTGTATTATTATTTTTTGAGGAAATATTCTCAGTCTTCATTGTGACTACTGAATGGATATTCTGTCTGATGATTTAATTGAACTGCTGGAATTTCCTGTCACTAGGCAGTACTTAGCATGATGCTGATTGCTCACAGACTATAGCAGGAAACCAGATCTTCTGGCTTAGAGGGCTTAACTCTTTAAACTCAGAGATTAAAGAGATGTCCTTTGCTTTGGTCCCTCTTTATTATACAGAAGTTTAACTCTTATACATATTTAACTAAACCTGGACTTGTTTTCCTTGCATATACTTTTCTATTACTTATGAGATGAGAGTCTTATTTCACCTCACAAGTCATAGTTTTTAAGCTTTCTGATAGTTTTTTCTTATAACTATGTAATATATATATACATATATACACATATAACACATATTAAAATTTTATACACACACACACACGCACACACACCCTGAACTCTTGAATCTGAAATTTATTTTGGTATATAATATATGGTGCAGCTCCAAATAATACTGCTCTGCAATTGTCTCAAAAATATCTATTAAATAATCTTTATCTTCTTGTTATGGAAGGTGAATTATATATGACATTTTTATAAATAGTTTGATATGTTTCTGGACTTTCAATTATGTTCTATTAGTCAGTAAAACAGTTTTAATTATAATTGCTTTATATTATGCTTTATACCTTACTTACCCCCTATTTCTTCTGTAGCAAAATATGTTTTTTATTATACAGTAGTCCCCATGTATCTGTGGGAGATATATTCCAAGACCCCCAGTGGATGCCTGAAACCACAGATAGTACTGAACCCTATATATACTATGTTTCTTTTAAATACATACATACTGATGATAAAGTTTAATTTGTGAATTAGGTAGAGTAAGAGATTAACAGTAATAACTAATAATATAATAGAACATTATAACAATATACTGTAATAAAAGTTATATGAATTCTGTCTCTCTCCTTGATCAACTTCCTCAACTCTGCCAGAAATGTGGCAGTGGCTTCTTCATTGACAGATGCAGCCTTTCCAGTAACTTTCCTGTTTTTCAGTCCAAACCTATTCCTAAATCTTTGTAACCATCTCTTACTTGCAGTAAATGGCTGAAGTCACTTGTTTCAGGGGATCCCTTGCTGAAGTCTTCGTATAGGCTCCATGTTTTCTGGCGCAACACATTGCTGTCAGTCAGAACATGCTTTCTGTTCATGTCTTCCATCCACAAATTTAATGCCTTTCCATCTTACCTAAGCCCATGTCATGCACTCTGGCTGTAACTTTTGCAGTTTGAGATATGACAGCAGGCACGAATTTCTTTTTCCTTCTTCATGATTTGATGGATACAAGATTCGTTCTTACCATAGATCTTAGCAACCTCAGCATATGATTTTTTCCCTTTCCTTATTAAGTCAAGAACGTTCACCTTTTCACTTAAAGGAAGCACTTTACGGCTTCTCTTTGGCAGATCTAAATTGCCAGCATCTCTACTCTTAGGCCTTGGGGCCATTATTAAGTAAAATAAGGCTTACTTGAACACAAGCACTGTGACACTGTGACAGTCCATCTGATAACCTAAGACAGCTACTAAGTGACTAATGGGTGGGATCCGCTGGACAAAGGGATGATTTAAGTCCTGGGAAGGATGGAGCAGGACGGCGGGAGATTTCATCACACTACTCAGAATAGTGTGCACTTCAAAACTTATGAATTGTTTATTTTGGGAATTTTTCATTTACTATTTTTTGGACTGTGGTTGACTACAGGTAGCTGAAACCTTGGAAAGTGAAACAGTGGACAAATGGGGACTACCATATCCTGCTTTATTTTGCAAGTTAACACAAAAATTCTATAGTTAAAAGTCCTGGTGAGAATTCGGATTGGAATTGCATTAGAAGGATATATTTTAAATCCAAAATAGCAGATATTTGTGAATGGCCTGCTCGATGTTTTTTGGTACAAGTATAAGAACATGGACAGAAAGTATACATGCCAAATTCATGATATAGCTTGCATGTAGAGAGGCAGCAGGGGAATAGAAGTGGGGAGTGAAACAAAGGATATTATTATTTTAAAAATTCATGAAGCATAGGTGGTAAAGTATTAAAATGTGCTAATTGTGGGCAGTAGGTGGGAACATGAATATTTATTATAACAATCTCTGTATGTTTTTAAACATTTGAAATGTTTCATAATTAAAAACAAAACAAAAACAACAGATGTAGCAGGATAACCACACTTGCAAGCCCCAGAACACAGCACATTTGTGTGGGGTGGTGTGTATATCCAGACTTTGAAGTTAGACTCTCCATGTTCAAATCCTAGCTCTGCCACTTACCAGCTTTATGACCCTGAGCAATGACTTAACCTGCCCATGCCTCAGTTTCCCCAGATACAAAATCAGGACAATAATAATAGCTACTTCCTATGGTTATTGTGAGCATTAAATAAGTTAAGACATGGAAAGCACTTAAAACAGTGTCTGGCACTTAGTATGCACTCAGTAAGTGTTAGCTATCAGTATTATATAGCATATATTATTATTACTACACTTACTACCTATATTATATTGTTTTGCGGCTGTTTTAAATTTTACATAAATGATGTTATCCAAAATTATGGGACCATCTGCAACGTGCTTGCTTTATACAACCTTTATCTGCTGTTTTGCAGGGAAATGGCTCATTCCAAGGCTAGCTTTTCATGGGCAACCCCCTTCCATCCTTGCTTTGAGAACCCAGCACTGGACTTGTCAAGCTACCGAGCAATCTCTTCTCTTGACCTCCTTGGAGACTTCAAGCACTCCTCAAAAAAACCAGAGGAAACCTCCGTTTATGAAGAGGAGAGCTCCCTAGCCTCCATGCCCCGCCCACTGCGGGGCCGGGCCTTCTCAGAGAGCCACATCAGCTTGGATCCTCAGAGCTCCCGGGCCTGGGGGCAGCATAGGAAGGAGCTCTTTACCAAAGTTGTTGAGATCCAGCCAGATCCTCTGGGTGCCAGGAAGAAGGCCTTTCCTCCTCCTCGCCCTCCTCCTCCCAACTGGGAGAAGTACAGGCTCTTTCGTGCAGCCCAGCAGCAGCAGCAACAGCAGCAGAAGCAGCAAAAGCAGCAGCGAGAGGAGGAGGAAGAGGAGGAGGAAGAGGAAGAAGAGGAAGAGGGGGTGGAGGAGGAGGGGGAGGAGGAAGAGCTGCCACCCCAGTATTTCAGTTCAGAAACCACTGGTTCCAGTGCCCTCAATCCTGAGGAGGTCCTGGAGCAGCCCCAACCCCTGGGCTTTGGCCACCTGGAGGCTTCAAGGCAGGGCTCACAAAGCCTTCCAGCAGAGCAAGAGTCCTTTGCTCTCCATTCCAGCAATTTCCTGCCTCCAGTAAGGGGCCATTTGGGATCTCAAGCTGAGAAGGCTCTGCCCCCTTGCTATTATGGCATTGGTGGGCTTTGGAGAACAACAGAGCAGGAGACCACTGATTCCCCCAAGTAAGTGCTTATGAAAGACGTTAGGTCCCTGAAGAGGTGGCAGCATGAGTTTGAATTCCACCTTCACCATTTGCCAGCTGTGTGACCTTGGGCTGGTCAATTAAACTATTTCCAGCCTCAGTTTTCTCACCTGGAAAATGGGCATGATGATACATGGTTGTTGTGAATATGAGGATAATCCACGTAAAAGACATAGCCCCATACTTAGCACATAGTAGGTACTCAGTAAATGTCATTGATGTTCTTATCCCTAAATATCACTATCAAGGTACTATATTTATTTTTTTCTAGTTTGTCTTTAAGGTATGCATCAGTGTCTGGCCCCTGAGCAATAAGGCATTAAACCGTTATTGCCTTGTGGCCTTTTCCAGAAGCCTGGCTCAGGTCCTTTTCTGCCTTTTCTGCTGCTTGCTCTCTAGAACAAGAGGCCAGCTCACAACCTGACCTGCCTCTGCTCTAGGACCTGTCTGAGCTTCTAAACTCTTCCCCCACCCCCAGCATCAAAGGTGTTCCTGGGGTTGGATGCTTTATGCCCTGACCATTCCTTACAACAGCCAAAGGCATTCTTTTCATCTTCCACTTTCTCCATCACCCCCACCCTTGTTTCCTCTGCCTCTTTGCATTTGCTTCAGTGGGCAAATGGTAGTACCAAAAGTGGTAGTTGACAGGGTCAGCTGTCTGGGCAGAGAGGCTGCAGAAGGAGTGTACTCTGGCCACAGAACTGTTCCCTTCACTGTGCCAATGCTCACTGGCGTGCCCCACAATGTGTGGTTGTCCTCTTTGCTCCAAAACAAAAGAGCTTTGGCTTTTGGCTCTGCCAATCCTCCTGCAGAGAGCTCCACGGACTCTCTGCTGGGGATGGGGATGAGGGGCAGGTGTCTATCCTTTCAGTGCTTCCTTTAAATACCTTTACAGAAGGAACTTGCCTGAGACTTGTTGCTATTAGAAGTACCTTGTTATTGTGTCTTTTACTGATGGACAAATCCATTACTTGGCTATCTGGAGCTAGTTGACAAGTTTTCCAGCCTAAGGTGCCACAGGCACAGCACTTACAGGGCCTGGCTCCCAGACACTATGAGAATTTGTCAGATCCCTAGTGGCTGCTTCTCAAGCTGCCCATCTAGCTGGGGGGTATTCTTATTGTAATTAGAAAACATTTGTGGAAAGTGACTGTGGATTGTTACCTATCACAGCAGAGAGAAGAGAAGGCAACCTAGCACATAGTAGGCACTTAATATTTCTGAAGAAAGAATGAATAAATGAATGAATGATCACATATTAAGCATTTGATATGTGTCAGACACTGCTAGCCATTTTATATCTATTATTTCATTGAATTCTCCCAACAGCCCTATGGGCCATTATTATCCCCATTTGACAGATGCGGAAACTAAAGCTGAGTAAAATAAGGGACTACCTAACTCAGAATTACACAGAAAAGACTCAAAGCCAGATCTTACTCCAAAATCTATGCTTCTTTTGCCATCCTAGGCAGGCTCTCTTAGGGAGATCTGGTTCCTGCAGTAGCCAGGCCTTTACTTAGACCTCCTGTCCCCTAGAAGGCAATGTGTACCAGAGGTAGTAGTTACAGCCCCCAGGCTTACCCCTTTCAGCCTCCTAGTCCTTCCTCCTTTATGTACCTCCATTCATCTTGGCACCTTGTCCAGAGAGAAGGAAATTGCTATTACTAGAGATCTTGTAACTTGTTGCACAGATTTTTTTTTTCTTAATGACTATGGGATGCAAGGGGAAACATTTGTTTGCATACAAGCCTGGCTTGTGGCTGCAAAAAGTCAATTATAGATGCTTCTTTGAGTGATGGAAATTTAAGGAAAAACATCATTCCCGACATAGCTAATATTTTTTGCCTCTTTACTATGTGCCAAGCATTGTTCTAAGCACATTTGTTTATTGACTGATTTAATCTTCACAACAAGCCTATGAAATAGATACCATTAGTTTCCTACAGTTTTTAGATGAGAAAAGTGAGGCACAGGGATATAAATTAAGTTGCAGAAGATCACAGGTAGCCAGAACCCAGATATTCTGGCTCACTGTGCCAACTACATCACCCCAGGATCTCTGGGCTCCTCAAGAAGATCCTATTCCAGACCCTCAGAGAGCACAGGGTTCTACCCAGCAGGAAGTGCCTTTAAGGTTTTGTAAGGGAAAGTAGTGTTAAGGGCAAGTAGATGTGTAATATTTTGAATCTAAAATGCAAAAAAAAAAAGACATCCTAATTTCAGCCACGTTAAACTAGAGTCTGTAACCCACATACTCTTTAGTTACAAAATGTCAGGATACATGTAGAAGCAGGTGAGTGGAATTATTGAGCATTGGTTAAATCTGATAACTCTGATTCAATTACAGGTATAGTTTGCTTTATGGACTCTATGCATTTTCTCTCAGTGCTCTGGAGAAGGAATCTTATTTTTGCAACAAAGTTCATTATCAAGGTCAAATTATGTTCTCATAGATCTCCTATAACCTCTGCCCTATTAATGGAGAGTATGAGGAAAGGAGCCCTAGAACACAGTGCCTGATATGATACACTATAATATAGTACAGGGCCATGTCTGCTAGGGAACTGAGTCTCTAATTAGCACATCCTTTTTCAAAATTTTTCTCCAGTTTTATTGAGATATAATTGACAGATAGCCACATCCTTTTTTTAAAAAAAATTCT
This sequence comes from Stenella coeruleoalba, assembly GCF_951394435.1. Taxonomy (NCBI): domain Eukaryota; kingdom Metazoa; phylum Chordata; class Mammalia; order Artiodactyla; family Delphinidae; genus Stenella; species Stenella coeruleoalba. The sequence goes on along the minus strand of NC_137152.1, from coordinate 39,426,420 downwards.
GTGCTTTCTTTCAGTACTTTCTAACTTTCAACTCGCACACATGCCCCTAAATATTTTTCTTATAGGTAGGAATTCCCTAAATTCATACATTTATATTTCCTCCAGAATGTTCTCTCTTCTCTGCTAACATAGATACAGTCCAGCCAGAAAATTCCTTACATGCAGGGTTTTATGTGATGTCAAGTTGACCCTGTGGCAGTATAGTATAGTGGCTAAAAGCACAGATTCTGGAGTTAGGTCACCTAGGTCTAAATCACGGGTCTGCCATTTACTGTCGTGATCCCGGGAAAGTCACTTTACCTCTCAGTGCCTCATGTTCCTTATCCATAAAATGGTTGTCATGAGCATTACATTTTATGTCTATATTTACACACACACACACACACACACACACACACACACACACACATATATATCTTAGTACAGCTCCTGGGCATAGTAAGCACTATGTGAATGTTAGCTAGTAGTGCTCTTTTATCAGTGCTATCAGCTTAAAAACCTACATGTAAAATGAATACCTAGGATGAGCAATATTGGCATGCCCAAATTTCTTTTGTGTGATGAATTAGGAGACAGCATAGCATGAATCAGTAAATAGCTGTGGAGCCTTTTACCCATTATTTTTGACCTTTATCTAAGAGCTGCAAATAGCTGCAAAAATGACTAATGAGTTTCTCCTATTTTTCCTTTCAAACAGCTAGAAGTTAGTGAAGGGGCAGTGACACAGACAGGTGGAGGGTAGGGATGGCTGGTAGGCAACAAGAACATAGTGGGGGTGGGTCTCCCCTTTACATAAACCATAGGTGGAATTATTTGCCTCTCCATCACTGAACCCTAACATTGAAGCATTTCATTTCTTTCCTCACATCAGACCAGAAGCTTTGATGGCAGAAGAGTCCAAACCTAAGCCAGCATGGAGCCAGAGCTACTTCTTTCCTGAGGAGAAGTTCTCTTTCATGGGCTGGGGCTCCGAGAAGCAGCACCTCAACCCCGCAGCCTTCAGTGAACCCAAGACAACAGGGTCTGCTGTTACACTTGTCAAGCCCCTGGGCACCACTGGTTCCATTTCCCCCCATTTCATTCTGCAACCATGGAGGAGGCTGGGACCATTGGGGATATGCCAGAAGTTGAGAGGTGTTATCCCTTCTCAGGCCAAAGGCCTGCCCCACCTCAGGCAATCTCAGAAGAGCTCATGAGAGATGTGGTGGGCTGTAAAAAGTCTCTGGCAGGGGTGCTAAACTCATCCTCCAACACGGTGACCACTGCTGAGGTCTCAGACATGTCCCTACCACCTAGCCCCTCCCGTGGGATCCATATACTGGGACCCTGAACCAAGGGGAATCATTGATGATCAGAAGCCTGGAACTTTAGGGGCCTTCTAGTTTTTTCTGGATTTTATTGGGGTGTTAATGACCAAACCCATTGATCTCTAAAGAAGTCCCCCCAGCTGTGGAAGTCAGGGATGTAGAAATAGCCTTCTAAGTTCTTAAAGTTGGCCTTGACTTGGTTTCTAGAGAGCCTTCACATGGCCTGTTTATGTTTGAACAGTGCCTCCCCATCCATTATTTCCTTATTTTATAACTCCTTGGTGAAGCAGGGTCCCATTTTATAAATGAGGAAATTAGGAAGCAGAAAGGTCAGCAGGCTGTCAACAGAGGTGCTCAAATGGTCATTTTTTGTTTCCACAGACAAGAGTTTCAGCACTTCTCACCTCCCCACGGTGCCCCAGGGATCCCTACCTCTTATTCAGCTTATTACAATATTTCTGTGGCCAAAGCAGAGCTGCTGAACAAGTTGAAAGACCAACCCGAGATGGCAGAGATTGGCCTGGGAGAGGAGGAAATTGACCACGAACTGGCTCAAAAAAAGGTGAAGTTTTTGGCATGCCTTAGAGATTTACTGCATTTAGCTTGAGTGTGTCTGGAGGTTGACCTGCCCTCTACACAATCCAGAGTATCTTGGTACATTCCTGTATTTTCAATATGGAAATCAAATAGCCTGTCTAGGTTTCTCACAAATGCAACTGCAGTCTCTTTTTGATCCAGTCAATAATAGTAATAATATTATAGTAATCATCATCATCATCATCACAGTGTCTCTCAAATCCTAAAACCAACTCTATAAGATAGACGTTACTGTCTTCTTTTTACCAGTTGAGAGGACCAGATTGCCCAGGGTTACAGACTAAGTGTTGATCCAGGACTCAAAGTCAAGACTGTCTGACTTTCTGCTCTGAAATAAGCCAGCCTTGTAAGTAACTCGCTACCCAAGGTACATCAGAGTTTTTGCCAGTGAGTGCTAACCAATGGCAGCCATTGATTTTATTCTGTGTAACTTTCAAAGAGAGAGCAGACTGGCCAAGAAAGAAAAGCAAAAATTATAGGCCAGTCAACTTTAATATTTATTTGCAAGAATAGTCAATCATCTCTTAAAAGTACTAAAATAGACAAATGGAGATGATGTTGTTCTGAAGCCTCCCCTTTCTTCCTCTAAGTACCACTAGCCTGGGTTTCTAATCAAATTCCTGGAATCACTTTGCCCTCCCTGCACTTACCCCTTTTATTTCATAAGCAAATAGGGTTTCCACGGCAACCTCAAAGGCCCAATTTACCACTTTGTAGACATCGGAACTCAATGCAAATTGCTCTTCTGCCCATATTTCTTATTCAGGACATGACCTGTACAAAAGCTCAAGGCCATTTGCAAGAGACCCCCACCACTTTCCAGTCTGAAGCAAAATGTCAAGGAAAGAATAGGAAGCATGGTGGCATCAAAGTTTTATTGATCCAGGTGCCTGCTTCCTTGGATTCCATGTTTCCTAAATATGACAGGGCTGCTCCTGGCTCACTCAGGATTTTTTTATTAGGAGCAAACCTAATAAATGTCTGATGAGGAGAAAAGAGACATGATCAGAAATGGCAAAACACAGAACAGCAGATAGTGACTTGAAGTGATTGTGGGTGGGCTAAGACAGTTTTTGTCTCTGAGGAAAATAGGTGAGGAAGGTCACCAATTTGTAATATCCCAGAAAAGCCACTCAGCTCTAGCTGGGTCTGTGATGACTCCACAGCTGTATCCACTACCCTTTCCCCAGAGTTGAAGTTCAGGTTATAAAGCCCCAGTGCTGAGAAACAAAGGGCTCTGTCCACTTTCTTCCTTCCAGATCTATGGGACCTAAGAGCTGGGGGTAGGTAGGTGATTTTCCAAGTTGATCATTTGGCCCCCAGCCCTCCCTTGTCCCTGGCACTGAGTTTTGTTTGGGAAAGCAGAGGGTGCGGATATAACTGGGAGCTTCTTGGCATCTAATTGTGTTGCCTCATTCATATCATTGATCCTTAATTTCCAGTGGGTTTTGGAAATTTCCCTAAATGTAAACCTATTACACTTTACACTAAGATAATGGTGAGCTCCTGACTTTTGACCAGTTCTGAATTATGACACCTGGCCCAGACCCAGAGCAGGCTCTCTTGTCCTTTGTCACCTCGGACATCTCTAAATAAAGGACGAGAAAAGAACATACTCTACATAACTACAAGCTTATGCTCCCAGAGTGCCTGAGCAGGAATAGTAATAAAACACTGAAGCATACTTCCTATATAGAAGACACTATTCTAAGCATGTAGTATGTATTAAGTCATTTCATTCTCATAACAACACTATGAGGTAAGTAATATTGTTACCCCATCTTTTAGATGGTGAAATTGAGGCACAGAGAGGTTGAGTAACTTGCTCAAGTTTACACCATTACTTTGTGGCAGAGCTGGGGTTCAAACCCAGGTAGTCTGGCACTAGAGTCCATGCCATTGACCATAATGCAATACTGACTGCAAAGGCTGGGAGCAACCTGGGACAGGTCTATTCTTGTCAGGACCTTGCAGCTAGACAGGTATCCATTAGCTCAGAGTGCCAGGTGGTGGTGGTGGTGGTGGTACTAGTAGTAGTAATAGTAGAAGTAGTAGTAGTAACAGCATCAATAAACATATATTGAGCACTTAATGTGCCACGCACAATACTAAGTACTTTACTTCTATGATCATATCTAACCCTCACAACAACGGACGGTTGGTGGGGGGCACTTCTTCAATTTACGGATGAGGAAACAGAAGTCTCAGTGGGATTGGGTATCTTGCCCAAGGTCACACAGTTTGGAGGATGTGGAATTGGAATCCAGGCATCTCTGACTCTAAAACTCCACTCTACCACACTACCTTCCTGTGAGTGCAGTCCCACAACTGGTTACACCTATAGGGGAGACAAATCAGAAGACACAAGCAGTCCTTCCCTTGAGAAACTTACAGTCAGTAGTGGGAGAGGGATCAGATGCACACACAGGAAACAGAAAGTGAACAACCTCAAATTACACTCAAGGTTCTCATTCTAAAAGACTGGAGAGTTTAGAAAAGAAAAAGATCATTGAGAGAGGAGTTATGGGGGCAGGGGCTTCCAGCAGGGAGGGTAGGGGCAAAGCTGGGCTCTGAAGAAAGAATGGGAATAGCCAAAGTGAAGGAAGAGATAAAGAGCTGGCAGAACTGCATAAGCAAATCAGGAATATAAGAATGAGTGTTGTGAACACAGCATGAGGGGCTAATCCTCAGAGGTTCTGAGGAGTGAGATTAGAATGGTAGGGTGAGGCCAGACTGAACCATAATCATAGCAGCTGCTTTTATTGAGCACTTAGTCTGTGCTAAACCCTTGGCATGCATTATCTCATTGAACCCTTATTACAATTCAGTGAAGTAGGTACTGCAGTTACCCCATTCTGCCAGATAAAGAAAGCAAAACTCCATACAGAAATTCACCTAAGGTCACACAGCTAGGAAGTGGCAGAGCTAGCAGTCAAACCTAGTCATTGTGACTCCAGGACTCACACTTTTATCCAAAAGGCCTCAAGAGCCAAGCTGAGTGGTGGAAGATCTAGCACAGTGTCATCAACATCAGAGGTACTGAAAGGGATTGAAGGAGAATGAATGAAGTAATAGGCAAACACTTGATGGCAGTGCTTTTCTTACCTATGCTCTCACAAGCATTTCTGTTTATTAAATAGCCTCAGCAAGTATTTAGTAAGTTACATTTGGCAAATGAGAATTAGCCAATGGGTACCACTCATCTAATGCCAAGAAGTTTGGTGGTGACAGAGATTCCTAGCAGATCTGAAGAGATGGGAAAGAAGGTGCCTGTCCAGAAAACTGGAATTGCTCACGACTTGCTCAGGTTTCCTTTGTTTCCAGTGACTAGGGTAGAGCCCGCCTTCGGTTATTTAGATCTCTAAACAGTGGTTCCAGGGACAGATCCATTTCTGTCAGTCCCCATTCTCATCCTTTGCTTCTCCTGTTTATTTCTCCTAGGTTCAGCTCATCGAAAGCATTGGCAGAAAACTTTCTGTCCTGCAGGAGGCCCAGCGAGGATTGCTGGAGGACATCACTGCCAATTCTGCCCTTGGGGAGGAGGTGGAGACCAACCTAAAAGCCGTCTGCAAATCCAATGAGTTTGAAAAATACCGTTTGTTTATTGGGGACCTGGACAAAGTAGTCAACCTGTTGCTGTCACTCTCTGGTCGACTGGCCCGTGTGGAAAATGCTCTCAACAGCATCGATTCAGAGGCCAACCAGGAGAAGGTAGGGTTGAGGTCTCCAGGGTGTGGATGGAGGGAAGTGCCATCTGCTTCTTCCCAGGGATCCCTCTTTCAAGTTTGGCTAGTCTGGAGGCAGCAGAGCATAGTGTGAAGAGTATGGGCACTGGCTTTTAAGTGGAAATTCTGACTTTACCACTAAGTAACTGTGTGATTGTGGGCAATTCACTTAACCTCGCTCTGTCTCCATCCCTTCAAAAATAGGGTAAACACACTACCTACCTCATGGGGTTGTGAAACTTAAATTGGATAATCCATGTTAATGACTTAAAACATAGCCTGGAACAAGATAAACACTAAATCATTGCTAGTTGCCAGTAGTAGTAGTAGTAATAGTAGCAAGTAGTTGAGATTGGGAGTCTGTCAATTTCATAGGTTGGGACACTCTGCATAATTCCTGAACCCAAATGGCATTGCCTTTTTCTATCCAGTGGTTCTTGGATACAAATTTGAACCCACAGTGAAAGGCACATATGCTTGTGTATACACACATGGATACATACACACACACACACACACACACACACACACTCTCACACAGAGACACACACTGTTTTGAAAGTATCGTCACAGCGATGTTTTTTTTTACCAGATGGAAGGTGTACGAGCTGGCTTTGTCAGAGCCTTCCCCCACCCCAATCCCAGTGGTGGTCCACAGATTAACAACAGTTTAGAGATAGAAAGAGGTGATTGCTCATCCCCCATCCAGAATTGCTGTCATGTTTATCCTCCCCTTGCTACAGGAAAGAAAGGCTTTTGCATGAAGGTGGACTTCAGGGCAAGAAATCTAGGACTGATCACTGAGCAGAGGGGCTAGTGGCTTTGTGGGAGCATCACTGGTGGAGCACTGGGTCGGGCAGATGACTGGTCATTGGGATAGCCTTATTGGTCTTCTGCTTCCCCAGTTGGTGCTGATAGAGAAGAAGCAGCAGCTGACAGGGCAGTTGGCAGATGCCAAGGAGCTGAAGGAGCACATGGAGCGCCGGGAGAAGCTGGTGTTTGGTATGGTCTCCCGCTATCTGCCTCAGGACCAGCTCCAAGATTACCAGCACTTTGTGAAGATGAAATCTGCTCTCATCATTGAACAGCGAGAGCTGGAAGAGAAGATCAAGCTCGGGGAAGAGCAACTCAAATGTCTCAGGGAGAGCCTACTCCTGGGGCCCAGTAATTTCTAATTCCACCAGCAGACTGCCTGCACCATCCCTGCCCCGCCATAATGGGAAGCGCTTTCAATCCTTGTTAGCACTTTGTTAGCAGGTAGATAACAGTTAGTTAGCAGTTTGTTCCATATTCTCTACCCTGGACGTCTCTCACTACCCCTTAACCTAGCAGTGTTCCCAACCAGCTAAGAGGACCTGGGGAGGCACCAAGCTTCTACCCAAGGGAGTAGAAGCAAGAAGCAGGAGCTGCAGCAAAGTGTGATCGTACAACCACACTCTCCTTCTCACAGTTTGCATGGCCAAGCATTCACCACACACAGGACCAACAAAATGCCTTCATTATCCTTTGTACTAGGACACCAGGAACATCATGTACTCAGCCCCACACACACACACCATCATCAGCCTTTGAAGTCTCAGAGAGAAGTTGCCTGTGCAGCTCCACTCTTCCCCAGGGCTCGTGGCCCAGCCATTTCCCACAGAGATCTGGCTGTCTTGAGGGCATTCACCTACCACCAGCTTCAGGGCCTCACCCCAGCTTTGCAGTAGGAAGCACAGAAGGAGAAATGACATTTAACAGAATGTGAGCAGAGGTTGGGAATCACCTGATGCCCTGCTAGAAGGAGCTATGCTTAAACAAACTGGCTCTACCCCTGCCTTCCCCATTACCTAGCTGAGGGGGAGGAGGACTACCTTCAGCCCCAGCTAGTGTGGCCCTCATCCTGTCCTAAGACTTTGGCCTACCACTTCCTGTTTCATCTTGCCTTTTCACTGCTGGGAGTTACAGGTGCCTACCCTAAGGGCTTCACACTATGGGCCATGAATAGTTCTACTAAAGCTAACTTCTGGATACATGTTTTATTATTGGGGGGAGGGGGTTGTTGTTATATTTTAAATGGCCTTTTGATTTTATTTATTTTTATGTCTTGATGGTTTTTTTCTGTTTTTTAACTAATAAGGTAAGAAGAGGGGAGTTGGAGAGGGAAAAGTTAGTCCAGAAGGAAAGCATTTTCTGCAGATCAGCCTGAATTCACCATGGCTAGGTAAGCAAGTGCCAAGGCCTTGAATTCTTCCCGCCATAGCTAACAAGTGTCTAAGGAAAGAGTTCTCACTTCGAACTCAGTTTCCCCACTATGGCCTGGCCATATACTTCCCTTGAAGTCTGGATGACCATGAGCTTAGAGTTCCCCAACAGGCTTCAACTGCTTCTTATTTTTTCTTGAAACCAAAGAAATCTGAACGGGACAAAGGTTCACCCATTTCTCTACCATTTCCAAGCTAAGGAAGGCGTAGAGGTGACCTCAGGAAGAGCTCCTCTATCTAATTGTTTTCTTATCCTGTGGCCTGGCTCGAGTAGCCGAAATTCATGGTAGCTGGAAGCTTCAGCCAGGGCCAGCCCGCCAGAGCAAGTTATAATCCAGCCAGGATCTTAGGCACACAAATAATGAATGCTGCTGCTGTGGCCACCCGGTAGCCAGTTTCTATCCTGGAAAAGCCCTCAGGTGGGTGATGGCAGGAAGGGAGTTGTGGCCAAATGCTGCCCTGTTACCCAGCTCAGTCTTCTGTTCCTTGCTAACTGGGGCCCATGCTTGGTATTGCACAGCCCTGTGCAGCCAACCCGGCATTGCCATCGCTTCTAGTTACTGCTCAGTTCCTCAGGGTCCTTGGAGGTTAACTGTAGCAGCAGGGGTGCCTCATTCAACCAAAGAATTTGCCAAGGAACTTTGCTGCTGCTACAAATACTGGTTGCTAGCTTCCGTTTCCTCTTCATTGTATTTGGAAACAATGGAAGAATCTTGGCCAGCAGGGTGTCCTGTGGGGAGGGGTGCCCTGAGTATGCTCAGTACACTGCTGCTGTCAGAACCACTGTTAAAATGTCAACCTGCCATTCTCCCATCAAGTGGAGGATTCTACTCTGTTCAGGAAGGCTGATGGCTTATAAAGGGCTAGGTTTACCTAAGCCAAGGTTGCATGAGATGGGGGAATGCTTTGAATAGAGGCTGTGGTTGCCATCTTTTTTTTTTTTTTCTTCTGTAAACAGGCTCTTTAACAGTGAGCAGGCAGAGATGTCCTGTATTGGGGAGGATGAGGCCAATGTAGCCCAACATTCTAATATTTTTTTTTGCCAGAACAGCTTTTTGGGAATATAGCCCAGGGAAAAAAGTGGCCACTTACCTGGACACCATGACCATGGTCTGGGCTTTTCTAGTCAGCATTAGAATGATTGTATCTTAAGTTTATCAGACTAAAAGTACTATTAACTTTGTTATTTGTGTCCCTTATCCCACCTCCAATTATTCTAAAGTTAGGATCAGAGTACAAGAATGCTCATTTTCACACGGAGTTTCCAAAGCACTTAATACTGTATTGAGCAGTGAAGCTTGGCAGACAAAGGTGAACTACCAGACAGGCACAGATGCCCCACAATGCTGACGTGGCAGGCCCATCATGAGTGATAGCACTGCAAAGCCGCCGGTATTACCTGAGATGCAGTATCTCTTGCCCGTTCTCATTTCCTGTGCTCAGCCCTCCACCAAGGCCTGCCAGGGAGTAGCAGTTTGGAAGGCAGGGCAAGGGATTTCCCCGTACAGGCCACAGTGGGTAATGTGTAAGCACAGTGGTTGAAATTTAGAGAGGAATCAGTGTAAGGGGCTCTGGGTAATTGAGTCTCCTTGAGTCCCACCAGCTGCAGACTCAGCCAGGGTAGAGCAGTAAATGCTCAAGGGGAAGCCAAGAAAAAGGACAGAAACACTGAAAAAAAAAGCCCTAGAAAGTGAGAGACTGGAAGCTGAGGAACAGAGAGGGTGAAAAGATGAAAAGCCTCTTTCAAGGCCAGATTCAGGTTCTGTTTTCCATTTCACCTCATGTGCCAAAAAGCTGCCGAGGGGCACCGGAGCCACAGCCTTAACCCCAGCCTCCCTAAAGGTGCTGCTCTGCCAGTAGCAGGCCCCAAATGGAGGAAGCTGGGCACATTTCTGGCCACTTTCTCCTGTTTGAAGCTTGATGTCTCCCTCTGTCTTTGCCAAAGGAATTGTCTATGCCAATAATATTTCTGTAACAGCATATTGTATTCTTTGAAGATTAGTAGGTCTTTAGAGGGGGGTGGGGCAAGGGGCAATTTCTATAGAGAAAGAACCAGTGTTTGTTGTACAAATGTTGGGGGGGGTCATCTATCCCATGTGAAGCTATTAGTTTTCTGAATCTTATTGTTTCTGCGTTTATGTCCTCCACCACTCCCTTCTTGGCTGACATTGATATGCCTGCCAGATTGTCATCGAGGGTCATACTTCAATAAAAGGTGCTAAGGACAAAAAAAAAATTATCTCACGTGTTTTGACTAAGGTCATGGAAATTCCCTAATATTCTGCTGAAAAGTATTGGAAAGGAATTTGGTCACCTATCCATAGTCCTTCATAGGTAACCGTATGATCAGAGCCTTACCCACATCCCTAAACCCTTACGCTGGCCCCTCAGGGATAGCATTGATGCTACACCATTCATTATTCCCAGTACAGTAACTGAGAATTCAGGAAGAGTCAACAATAGGCATGATCTCAGGTGTAGACCTCAGCAGTATACAGAGCCCAGTTCTGGAGTCTATCCTGATCAGAGGTGAGCCACTTTCTAGACCTCCTCCAATCTTGAGTTCTCTCTACTAGTATCATCTGACTTCTACCTGATAGTTCAGTCTCACACCTTTACTCTTAGTCACTGATCAGCTTTCCAAGATAACCTCAAGATTTAGACCCAAATATACTCCAGGCAGCTCCTCTGACCCTGAAAATCTTACTTGCCCCCCCATCCATACATTATTGATATCCCAACTGATCTTCTCCTATTCCAGATATCCAGTGCAGTAGAGTAGAAAGAGCCCAGTTTGGGTATTAGAGTGAACTGTGTTCAAATCCTGATTCTGCAACTTACTTCTTATTCTATGAATCTGGTTTATTTGCTCAACTTCTGAGTTCACTTTCTTATCTGTAAAATGGAAACAATAATATGTATCTTTCTTACAAGACTGTTGTGGCTTAAAAATAATAAATGATAGCCACCAGCTATACTAAGAGGTTGTTTGTTAGAAAGGCAGAATCAATCCCAGGCTCCACTCGAAACTCAATGATAATAGTCTGCATTTTAACTAGACTCCCAGGAGATTCATGTGCATATTAGAAGTTGAGAAGCACCAGCTTATCACAAATAGGCTCAGTACATAGTAACCATCATTCGAGTCCTGATTTACTCAGTTCATTCTTTTCCAACCCAGACACATTATTGCTCTTCTCACATTGCTCACAACTACCTGCCTAAATGAGTTTAGCAAGGTCTCAGGATACAAGGCTGATATATAAAATCACTTCTGTTTCTATACACTAGCAATTAACAATCTGAAAACAATTTCATTTATAGTAGCATCAAAAAGAATAAAATACTTAGGAATACATTTAACAAAAGAAGTATAAGAATTTTATACTGAAAACTAAAAACATTGTTGAAAGAAATTTTTAAAAATCTAAATAAAGGCACTCTATGTTCATTGATTAGAAGAGTTAATATTGTTTAGATCACAATACTCCTCAATTGACCCACAGATTCAGTGCAATCCTTATGAGAATCCCAGCTGGTTTCTTCGCATAAATGGAAAAGTCAAACCTAAAATTCATATGGAATTGCAAGGGACCCAGAATAGTCAAAACAATCTTTAAAAATAACATAATTGGAGGACTCACACTTAATTTCAAAATCAAATCTCACTACAGAGCTACAGTAATCAAGACAGTATATGTACAAGGATAGACATATAAATAAATGGAATAACACTGAGAGTACAGAAATAAACCCTCATATTTATGGTCACTTAATTTTCAATAATGGTGCCAAGACAATAAAATGGAGAAAGAATAGTCTGTCAACAGATGATGCAGGGACAACTGGGTATCCACATGGAAAAGATGAAGTTGGATCTCTTCCTTATACCACACAACAAAATTAACTTGAAATGGATTATAAAGCTAAATGTAAGCATTAAAATTACAAAATTCTTAGAAGAAAACATAGGAATAAATCTTCCTGACATTGGGTTAGGCAATGATTACTTCAGTAGAACTCCAAAAGCACAACTGACAAAAATATCAATAAATTGGGGGCTTCCCTGGTGGCGCAGTGGTTGAGAGTCCGCCTGCCGATGCAGGGGACATGGGTTCGTGCCCCAGTCCGGGAAGATTCCACATGCCGCAGAGCGGCTGGGCCCATGAGCCATGGCCGCTGAACCTGCACGTCCGGAGCCTGTGCTCCACAACGGGAGAGGCCGCAACAGTGGGAGGCCTGCGTACCACACACACACACACAAAAATCAATAAATTGGAATACATCAAAACTTTAAACTTTTGTGCTGCAAACAATGCCATCAAGAAAGTGAAAAGACAATCCACATAATTGGAAAAGTATCTAATATTGGGCTTTTATTCAGAACATGTAAAGGACTCTTACAATGCAAAAATAACCAATTAAAAATGGGCAAAGACTTTTTCTTTTTATCAGAATAGATGTTTCTCCGAAGAATATATGCAAATGACCAATAAGCACGGGGAAAAATACTCAACACTAAGGAAATACAAATCAAAACCACAATGAGATACCAGTTCATACTGACTATGATGGCTATAATAGAAAAGGCAAACAATAACAAGTGTTGGTGAGGATATGGAGAAATTGAAACACATACATTGCTGGTGGGTAAAATGTAAAATGATGTGGCCATATTGGAAAACAATTTGGCAATTTCTTTAAATGATAAACATAGACTTTCCATATGACTTAGCAATACCACTCCTAGGCATATAGCCAAGAGAATTGAAAACAGGCATTCAAACAAAAACATGTACACAAATGTTCAAAGCTGCATTATTCATAACAGCCATAAAGTAGAAACAACGTAAATGTCCATCAGCTGAGGAAGGGATACACAAACTTTGTTGGGATATTATTCAGCCATAAAAAGGAATGAGGTACCGATACCTGCCACAACATGGATCAACCTTGAAAATGTTATGCTAAGTGAAAGAAGCCAGTCACAAAAGATCACATATTGTATGATTCCATTTATATGAAATGTCTAGAATAGGCAAATCTACAGAGGCAGAAAGCAGATTAGTGGCTGCCAAAGGCTGGTAGTCTGGGAGAAATGATTGCTAATGGGCATGGGGTTTCTTTTTGGGGTGATGAAAATATTCTAAAATTAGATTGTCATCAAGGTTGCCCAACTCTGTGAATATACCATAAACCATTGAATTGTACACTTTAAATGAGTGAGCTGTATGGTATATGAATTATTTCTCAATAAAAGTGCTTTTTTAAAAAAGAAAAACACTTTGGCCTATTTCTGTCAGTCTCATTCCTATTGACAAAAATCTGAATTGATGGTAAGCATGTAGTTCATGCCTGAGCCTGAAAGATACAATATTCACACCATTTGTGTTTTGGGAGGGAGCTTGTCATTACATCCTTCCCCTTGCAGACTTGGCAGACCCAGCAACACAAGGAGTAAGAGTAGTCTCAGCGCTATCTCATGACTTCAGCAGGAATAGTAGGGATGGGACCTATTGGGGAAGAGGGCAATCTTTCTAGGCAAGGAGTATGGTAGAGTAGATAAGGACTTCAACTCTTTAGGCAAATAAATCAGGTTTTAGATCCTGAGTCCATCAACTTACTATGTCACCTATACAAGTTACTTGACCCCTCTCAAGCTTCATCTCTAAAAGGGGGCTAATAAAAAGCACTACCTCAAAGTGTTATGAAGATTAAATGAGATAATCCACATGAAGCACCTAAAATAATGCCTGCCATACAGTAAGCATTCAGTAAAGGTTAGCTGCTAGATTTATTATTTTTATTGAGGTGAAATTGAAGCAAAACCATATAAGGAAAAATAAAGCACCCTCAGCTTTGGAATCAGACAGCTCTGTTAAGGTGACCTGGGGAAGTCACTTCATTTATGGGGCTTTAAGCTCCCTGTAATAATGAGTATAATAATCCTTCTCTAGGGAGGCAGTTTAAAGCCTAGACACTGGAACCCACACCACCTGGTTTTGAATACTGTCTCCACCACTTACAAGTTGTGTGACCGTGAGCATATTTAACTTCTCTGTGTGTGGGTATCCTCTTCTGTCCATTGGAGGTAACAAAAATACTTAAACCTCCTTGGGTTGGTGTGAAGAATTATTGAGTTAATCCGTGTAAAGTGCTTAGAATAGTGCCTAGCATACAGTAAATACTCAATGAATATTAATGGTTGTTATAAAGCTAAAGTAGGAAACAAATGAGATCCTTGGTAAAGCTAGGCATGTAGTAGGTCCTCAGTAAAAGGTGGTTCCCTTCCTCACCCATCCTGCTCTGTGAACCAGGTCAAGATTTCCTCGGACTTGCAGAGAAAATGTTTCAGACTAAGGAGGTCCTCATGGTAAGTACAATTTTCTGGCAGGCTCAATACTACCATTTGATGGGAACAATGCCATCTATTAGCTGCCTGCAAGATGACCACCTATATTTCTAAGAACATACCCCATTCAGAGCAGTAGGGAAAGAATTATTTTGCCTGTGGACTACTTGGGCTCCAATTTAAGGATGGCTTAGGGAAATCAACTTCTCCTCAAACTTCCTCTTTAGATTTGGTGTCAACTTAAATGTCATTGAGTTCCCTACCCTAGGTTAGGCACTTTTACATATGTGCCACTTTTTTTTTCTAGCTAGATATACAATTTTAAACAAAAATTCTCATTTAATCCTTACAATATCTCTGTGACATTTAAACACTTTACTAAACAGAGATTCAGAAGTAAACAAAACAGACAAATTGTCCACCTTCATGAGGCTTCCATACTAATGAGACAATTACATAATGCTTTATATATAGAAATATACACACATAATCATTTTTTACCCTAGTAGAGCAAGACAAAACAGACTTTTCCTTGATTCCACAGCTATTAGCAATAGGTTAAATTCATGACTCTCTTTGCTACTGTAATAACTAAAATATTTTATGTTAATTTTAGCAGTGATATTCTTATTTTCTGACTGAATGGAATTTGTAATGGGATATTTTAAAAATGCCTAGCAAAAGGATGGCAAACCCCTGTCCCTGAAGAAGTTGGATTTAAAGATGGTTTAGACAGAAAGGTTGAATTCCACTATTAATAAAGACAGCTAACTTATATCACATGGAACTAATGCCCATTTTGTGCATGGTTCAAACATAACCACAGGCTAAAGCGTTCTGGCAAAAGCCTCTCTGCTACTGGGCAATATAAATCTTAAAAGACCATGCTCTGTTTGTAAACTAAGTTTCTTAAATATGTCCCTTCATCCTGGATTTGCTCACTGCTGCTAACTGAGTGAAACAACATGGTTTGAATTTCCATTTTCCTCTCAGCTACTGATTTTCCATCTAAAAAGGATAATTAATGGAACTCACTTCTTTGGGTGCTGAATTGGTCATATTTTTTACAGAGAAATAATTTGGGAAAAGGCCAGGAGTGACAAATCTTTCCAACTTGAAAATGCATTAGGTTAAATGTGAATAAGTCAAAGTGCTGGAAAAAATCATCTGTACCCTGATTTGTCCACATTTTTTAGTTTGAGAAAGGTAAAATAGCAGACCAAACCCATTAGTAGATACAATAAATGATAACTTCTAATTGAGAGAAATCTCTTATTTTGGCTAAGCTTAAATAGCTACTGTTTAGAAGTCTCATACATGACTATATATTTAAACACCTTTTACAAATAGGAAAGCTTTATTTTTCTTTCAGAAAAGTAGGCAATGGTAAGAGTGAGGAGAGGCAGATAGAGAAGAGTAATGAGACTGTGGGTAAATTAGATAATGCAATGCATTTAGAACATAATTTTGGTCACTTTCACACAGCCTGGCAGCTATTAAGTAAGCCTGTTGTAGGAATCAGACAAATCCGGTTTTGACAAACAGCCTAAAGCATGTCTGTTACTGAACAATCTGAAAATGAGGAAAATCACATGTCTTCTGGACCTTGCTGTAATGGCACTCAGACCCTTAGACATAGAGCTAGCTCTGCCCTCCCTCTGAGACCTAGAGTTCCATTGTCAGGTCTGTGAAGCGGATACTTCTGGGGTTATTAAAGAAGTAATACCCCTCCTGGCTCCAGGCTCTGAATATAGGGTGCATGTAACACCACTCTCCACACCTGACCCCCAAATGGCATACAAGGCCAGGTCCCTCTAATTGGCCTCACTGCCCACAGGATAAAGTCCTGACTCCTTGCATACAAGGCCATTTGTGATCTGTCTCCTGTGGACCTCTCTCTTCTCCAGCTAGGACTCCTGACACCTCCTCACATTCATCCTCCACTCTAGCCAGTTCTCCAAACATGTCATGCAGTCTAATCCCTCTGTGCCTGCAGAAAGACAGGTTCCTCTGCCTGAAAATCCCTCCCCTGACTTCACCCATTTAACTAATTCCAGCTTGTCCTTCGATGTCAACTCGGAATTCACCTCTTTCAGAAACATCCCTTAATTATACTAATAAGAGTATATGATATTTGGATAAGATAATAATGTTTTCTGTCTCTTGCTTTAGGCTGTGGGCTTTTTGAGGGCAGAAAGTAATTTAGACCACCAACACTTTTCACACTGGACCTAGCTCATTGTACACACTTCAGAAATAGACGGTAGTAATATTTTATGAGAGGGAGGCAATCATGAAGTCTTTACTGTGAGCTTCATATTCTGGAGATATTTTATACTGGCTTCTCTGCCTCAACACAATTATTAAATATTGGAGTGTCTTTTTTTTAAACATCTTTATTGGAGTATAATTGCTTTACAATGGTGTGTTAGTTTCTGCTTTATAACAAAGTGAATCAATTATACATATACATATGTTCCAATAACTCTTCCCTCTTGCATCTCCCTCCCTCCCCCCCTCCCTATCCCACCCCTCTAGGTGGTCACAAAGCACCGAGCTGATCTCCCTGTGCTATGCGGCTGCTTCCCACCAGATGTCCATTTTACGTTTGGGAGTGTATATATGTTTATGCCACTCTCTCACTTCGTCCCAGCTTACACTTCCCCCTCCCCATATCCGCAAGTCCATTCTCTAGTAGGTCTGTGTCTTTATTCCCGTCTTGCCCCTAGGTTCTTCATGATCATTCTTTTTTCTTACATTCCATATATATGTGTTAGCATACGGTATTTGTCTTTCTCTTTCTGACTTACTTCACTCTGTATGACAGACTCTAGATCCATCCACCTCACTACAAATAACTCAATTTCGTTTCCTTTTATGGTGGAGTAATATTCCATTGTATATATATGCCACATCTTCTTATCCATTCATCTGTTGATGGACACTTAGGTTGCTTCCATGTCCTGGCTATTGTAAATAGAGCTGCAATAAACATTTTGGTACATGACTCTTTTTGAATTGTGGTTTTCTCAGGGTATATGCCCAGTAGTGGGATTGCTGGGTCATAGGGTAGTTCTATTTTTAGTTTTTTAAGGAACCTCCATACTGTTCTCCATAGTGGCTGTATCAATTTATATTCCCACCAAAAGTGCAAGAGGGTTCCCTTTTCTCCACACCCACTCCAGCATTTAATTTTTGTAGATTTTTGAATGATGGCCATTCTGACGAGAGTGAGATGCTATCTCAATGTAGTTTTGATTTGCATTTCTCTAATGATTAATGATGTTGTGCATTCTTTCATGTGTTTGTTGGAAATCTGTATATCTTCTTTGGAGAAGTGTGTATTTAGCTCTTCTGCCCATTTTTGTAATGGGTTGTTTTTCTGATATTGAGCTGCATGAGCTGCTTGTAAATTTTGGAGATTAATCCTTTGTCAGCTGCTTCATTTGCAAATATTTTCTCCCATTCTGAGGGTTGTCTTTTCGTCTTCTTTATGGTTTCCTTTGCTGTGCAAAAGCTTTGAAGTTTCATTAGGTCCCATTTGTTTATTTTTGTTTTTATTTCCATTTCTCTAGGAGGTGGGTCAAAAAGGATCTTGCTGTGATTTATGTCATACAGTGTTCTGCCTATGTTTTCCTCTAAGAGTTTGACAGTGTCTGGCCTTGCATTTAGGTATTTAATCCATTTTGAGTTTATTTTTGTGTATGGTGTTAGGGAGTGTTCTAATTTCATACTTATACATGTACCTGTCCAATTTTCAGAACACCACATGTTGAAGAGGCTGTCTTTTCTCCACTGTATATTCTTGCCTCCTTTATCAAAGATAAGGTGACTATATGTGCGTGGGTTTATCTCTGGGCTTTCTATCCTGTTCCATTGATCTATATTTCTGTTCTTGTGCCAGTACCATACTGTCTTGATTACTGTAGCTTTGTAGTATAGTCTGAAGTCAGGGAGCCTGATTCGTCCAGCTCCGTTTTCCTTTCTCAAAATTGCTTTGGGTATTCGGGGTCTTTTGTGTTTCCATACAACTTGTGAATTTTTTTGTTCTAGTACTGTGAAAAATGCCAGTGGTTGTTTGATAGGGATTGCATTTAATCTGTAGATTGCTTTGGGTACTAGAGTCATTTTCACAATGTTGATTCTTCCAATCCAAGAACATGGTATATCTCTCCATCTCTTTGTATCATCTTAAATTTCTTTCATCAGTGTCTTATATTTTTCTGCATACAGGTCTTTTGTGTCCTTAGGTAGGTTTATTCCTAGATATTTTATTCTTTTTGTTGTAATGGTAAATGGGAGTGTTTTATTAATTTCACTTTCAGATTTTTCATCCTTAGTGTATAGGAATGCTAGAGATTTCTGTGCATTAATTTTGTATCCTGCTACTTTACCAAATTCATTGATTAGCTCTAGTAGTTTTCTGGTACCATCTTTAGGATTCCCTCTATGCCTACTTTCTGCAGGCTTTTTATCAGAAATGGGTGTTAAATTTTGTCAAAAGCTTTCTCTGCATCTATTGAGATGATCATGTGGTTTTTATCCTTCAATATGTTAATATGGTATATCATATGGATTGATTTGTGTATACTGAAGAATCCTTGCATTCGTGGGATAAACCCCACTTGATCATGGTGTATGATCCTTTCAATGTGCTGTTGGATTCTGTATGCTAGTATTTTGTTGAGGATTTTTGCATCTATGTTCATCAGTGATATTGGCCTGTAGTTTTCTTTCTTTGTGACATCTTTGTCTGGTTTTGGTATCAGGGTGATGGTGGCCTCGTAGAATGAGTTTGGGAGTGTTCCTCCCTCTGCTATATTTTGGAAGAGTTTGAGAAGGGTAGGTGTTAGCTTTTCTCTAAATGTTTGATAGAATTTGCCTGTGAAGCCATCTGGTCCTGGGCTTTTGTTTTGGTGTTAGGGAGTGTTCTAATTTCATTCTTTCCCATGTAGCTGTACAGTTTTCCCAGCACCACTTATTGAAGTGGCTGTCTTTTCTCCATTGTATATTCTTGCCTCCTTTATCAAAAATAAGGTGACCAGGGGCTTCCCTGGTGGCGCAGTGGTTGAGAGTCCGCCTGCCGATGCAGGGGACACGGGTTCGTGCCCCGGTCCGGGAAGATCCCACATGCTGCGGAGTGGCTAGGCCCATAAGCCATGGCCGCTGAGCCAGCACGTCCGGAGCCTGTGCTCTGCAATGAGAGAGGCCACGACAGTGAGAGGCCCACATAACGCAAAAAAATAAATAAGGTGACCATATGTTTGTGGGTTTATCTCTGGGCTTTCTGTACTGTTCCATTGATCTATATTTCTGTTTTTGCACCAGTACCACACTGTCTTGATTACTGTAGCTTTGTAGTGTAGTCTGAAGTCAGGGAGCCTGATTCCTCCAGCTCCATTTTTCTTTCTCAAGATTGCTTTGGCTATTCAGTGTCTTTTGTGTTTCCATACAAATTGTGAAATTTTTTGTTCTAGTTCTGTGAAAAATGCCATTGGTATTTTGATAGGGATTGCATTGAATCTGTAGATTGCTTTGGGTAGTAGAGTCATTTTCACAATGTAGATTCTTCCAATCCAAGAACATGGTATAGCTCTCCATCTATTTGTATCATCTTTAATTTCTTTCATCAGTGTCTTATAGTTTTCTGCATACAGGTCTTTTGTCTCCTTAGGTAGGTTTATTCCTAGGTATTTTAATTTTTTTGTTGCAGTGGTAAATGGGAGTGTTTCCTTAATTTCTCTTTCAGATTTTTCATCCTTAGTGTATAGGTATGCAAGAGATTTCTGTGCATTAAATTTGTATTCTGCTCCTTTACCAACTTCATTGATTAGCTCTAATAATTTTCTGGTAGCTTCTTTAGGATTCTCTATGTATAGTATCATGTCATCTGCAAACAGTGACTGCTCTTCTTCTTTTCTGATTTGGATTACCTTTATCTCTTTATTCCTCTCTGATTGCTGTGGCTAAGTCTTCGAAAACTATGTTGAATAACATTGGTGAGTGTGGACAACCTTGTCTTTTTCCTGATCTTAGAGGAAATGGTTTCAATTTTTCACCATTGAGAACAATGTTGGTTGTGGGTTTGCCATATATGGCCTTTATTTTGTTGAGGTAAGTTCCCTCTATGCCTACTTTCTGGAGGATTTTTATCATAAATGGGTGTTGAATTTTGTTCAAAGCTTTTTCTGCATCTATTGAGATGATCATGTTGTTTTTCGCCTTCAGTTTGTTAATATGGTGTATCACATTGATTGATTTGTGTATATTGAACAATCCTTGCATTCGTGGGATAAACCCCACTTGATCATAGTGTATGATCCTTTTAATGTGCTGTTGGATTCTGTTTGCTAGTATTTTGTTTCCCCTAGAATTTTTATGGTTTCAGGTCTCACATTCAAGTCCTTAATCCATTTTGAGGTTTTTTTTGTGAGTGGTGTAGATAGAGCTGTCCAATTTCATAGTTCTGCATGTGAATATCCAATTTTCCAGCACAATTTATTGAAGAGGCTATTCTTTCCCCATTGATTATTCTTGGCTCTCTTGTCAAATATTAGTTGACCATATATGCATGGATTTATTTCTGGGCTCTTCATTCTTTTTCATTGGTCTAGCTGTCTGTTTTTATGCCAATACCATACTGTTTTGATTACTACAGTTTTGTAATAACGTTGAAATCAGGATGTGTGATGCCTCTAGCTTTGTTTCGTCTCAAGATTGCTTTGGGGTTTGGGGGGCTTTTGTGGTTCCATATGAATTTTAAGATTGCTTTTGCTATTTCTGTGAAAAATTCCACTTGGAATTTTGATAGGGGTTGCATTGACTCTGTAGAGAGCTTTGGGTAGTATCGACATTTTAACAATATTAACTCTTCTGATCCATGAACATGGGATATCATTCCATTTATTTGTGTCTTTTTCAGTTTCTTTCATCAATGTCTTATAGGTTTTGGTGTATAGATATTTCATCTCTTGGTGAAATTTATTCCTAAGTACTTTATTTTTTTTTTGATGCTATTGTAAATGGGATTATTTTCTTTTGTTGACAATGTATTGAAACACAACTGATTTTTGCATGTTGATTTTACATCCTGAAATGTTACTGAATTTGTTTTATTAGTTCAAACAGTTTTTAGTGGAGTCTTTAGGATTTTCTATACACAATATTAAGTCATCTGCAAACAGAGATTATTTTACTCCTTCCTTTCCAAACTGAATGCCTTTTATTATTTTTTTCTTTTTTTGCCTAATTGCTCTGGCTAGGGCTTCCTGTACTTTGTTGAGTAGAAGTGGTGAGAGTGGGCACACTTGTCTTGTTCTTGATTTTAAAGGGAAAAGCTTTCAAATTTTCACCCTTGAGTATGATATTAGCCATGAGTTTGTTATATACAGCTTTTACTGCATTAAGGTATGTCCCTTCTATACCCAATTTATTGAGAGTTTTTTTTTTCAGGTTTAAGAAAATTATATTTGTTTTTAATTGTCACATTTCAATTATTTCTATTACACATACATTAGTTTCTAAAGTTAAAAAGTTTTAAAGTTAATGAGAACTTTAAAGACCTTATGTTGAATTAGAAACTAATAATTACATGGAAGTTGTTTTATATCTAGAAAAGACAAGAGATATTTAAAGTTTGATGTGAATGTTCCTTACTTAGGATATAAATTGGAAAGTTGATACTTTTGTATTGAACGAACTGACAGATGAATGGGAGTTTAAAAAGTACATCACTTCTGTATTTTAAAAATTATTTTCTTAGGAGAAAGGCACTGGTCCCAAAGTCAGCTCCTTTTTCTTAAATTAGAGTTGGATGTATTTTGTGTCTTATGTGTAATAACATCCAATTACTGTTACTGCATTGTTGTATCTAATCCACAGACAAATCCATATCTGATATTAAAAGGTAGGTAGGCTTGGACTCCTGCCAGAGCTGTTTTATAGACGTACAGAGGTTAATAGAAGCAAAGGTTTGCATACTATTACATTGGCCCTACATCTTTATTGCTGGAGGAAACTGTCACTGCTAAGGCACATCTTGGTAATAAAAAACTTCTTTCACAGTGTGGGATTTATTCCTGATGCAGAAATCTACTAGAGACAAAAATTTTTTTTTCAACTGGTAAAGCAAGAATTCTCACATATTATTGAATACTTGGAGACAAATAGACTTTTCCCAAATGATATTTAAGTTACTTAAGACCATTACAAATATCTTTGAAACAAGTATATCATGGCAGTACTGTTTTCAGTAGTTTCTGCTTGATGCTAAGTTTACTTGAGAAGGAGAAAGAATTAAAACAAAACAAAACAAAAAAAAACGGCTGATGAGAAAATCTCATTCCATCAAAAGGAACTCTTAGAAAATGAAACTAGTGTTTAAGATAAACCTCTTCACCCATAATGAAGGCCCTCTAGTTCACATGACTTTATCACTGAAAACTCCAAAAACTCCAAATACACGATGCTCTTAACTTACACCAATGGCATTGTGACAATTAATGTAGCTTTCTCTTTGATAAATTTTGCTGTAGTCATTTCAGTATCCACAGATTCTGGAAGATTCAGATGTAATCTGTACTCAGAAACCTCGATCAATAAGTCATCCTCAGAAACACTAAGGTCACAGTGAGATACTGAATTAATACCAGGTAGTTCAACTTTTAATTCAATTTTCAGAGGTTTCTCATTCTGATCTGCCACAATTTTTAATTCATAGGCTGGTCTCTTCATCTCCACTTCAATCTCTGTACTAGAAATCTCTTCTATCAGACACCTTGTTTTACTTGAAACTTCGTCTTTTGGCAGTAAAAGTTGAGGAAACTGATCTGAATTGCTCACAGTACTGCTTCTTATCTGTTCAAGGGTTAGTTCCTTTCTCATTTTCTCTCTTAAATCTGTGGAATCAGTTTGGATTCCCATCAGATTTTGTTTCATTCTGTGAACACTTCCTTTTATTCTAAATTTGGTAACATGGTAAGAGTTTGAGAGAGTGAATTGGAGTTTTTCCTCAATGCATTTCATGGCCATCTGTATTAGTTGATCTTTTTTCACTTGGTCTTTTTCTGCTGCCTGGAGAACATCAGGATGGTAGGCAACATCAATGACTGTGTAAACATCTGATGTCTCAGACATATCTTCTGGTCTGCCAACACGTAGAGGTACTGGATGAGTGGCTGACTGGGGAGCTGGGATCCTTTTCCACTGACATAGGTTGATAAAAAGTATTTTCTCTTTCGGTTTCAGGATCCTGGTTTGTAGACAGAACTGTGGTTCTGGGGCAGCACAGAGCTGTTTCCCCTCTTTCATCTGCTGTTGAATGAACTTCTCATAGCTCTCAGGGTTACTTTCAGCCAGATCATCTAGGAGGTTCCAGAATTGAGTAACTTGGGTGAGCAGACCCTTTGAGGATGACTCCATGATTGAGATGAATAGGCCTCTTAAGTCTCTTCTCTCGGTTTCTTGACAAACGGCGACGCCTGTTACCAGGGTAACCAGACTGGTACAACATCTAATTGAGTCCGGAAAGCTCCAGGAAGAAAGGTCTTTTTACATCCAGTTCCGGAAGCTTCTGCTGGTGCTGGGCTTGCTTTTCGGCTGAGCCCGACCCACTTCTTTTCCAGGAAGGCGCCCGCCTCCCTTTCTACACCTGTCGACTTCTAGAGTCTATTGAGAGTTTTTATCATGAGAGGATGTTTAACTTTCTCAGATGCTTGTAATGCATCTGTTGAGATAATCATATGATTTCTGTCTTTTATTTTATTAATGTGGTGTGTCACATTTATTATTGTGTATGTTGAGCCATCCTTGCATCCCAGGGATAAATCTCACATAATCACTGTGTATGATCCTTTCAATATGCTGTTGAATTCATTTTGCTAGTATTTTGTTGAGAACTGTTGCATCTATATTCATTAGGGATACTAGTCGGTGGTTTGCTATCCTTATAGTACCCTTATGTGGCTTTGGTATCAGGGTAATGCTGTCCTCATAAAATGAGTTGGAGACTGTTTCTTCCTCTCAATTATTTGGAAGAGTTTGAGAAGAGTTGGCATTAATTCTTTCTTAAATGTTCGATAGATTTCACCCACACAAGGCCATCTGGTGCTGGGCTTTTGTTTATAGGAAGGTTTTTGATTACTGATTCAATCTCCTTACTTGTTATTTGTCCCTTCAGATTTTCTATTTCTTTATGATTCAGATATGGTAGTTTGTATGTTTCTAGGAATTTTTCCATTTCTTCTAGGTCATCCAAATTTTTGGTGTATAATTATTCACAATAGTCTCTTATTATCCTTTGTAATGTCTGTCCTTTCATTTATAATTTTATTTATTTAAGTCCTCTCTCATTTTTTCTTAGTGTAGCTGAAACTTTGTCACTTTTGTTTATCTTGTAACCCAGAGAAAACCATAATTCAAAAAGACACAGGGACCCCAATGTTCATTGCAGCACTATTTACAATAGCCAGGTCATGGAAGCAACCTAAATGCTCATCAACAGACGAATGGATAAAGAAGATGTGGTACATATATACAATGGAATATTACTCAGCTATTAAAAGGAACGAAATTGGATCATTTGGAGAGACGTGGATGGATCTAGAGACTGTCATACAGAGTGAAGTAAGTCAGAATGAGGAAAACAAATATTGTATATTAACACATATATGTGGAACCTAGAAAAATGGTACAGATTAACTGGTTTACAGGGCAGAAATTGAGACACAGATGTAGAAAACATGTACAGACACCAAGGGGGAGAAAGTGGTGGTGGTGGGGTGGTGTGATGATTGGGAGATTGGGATTGACATATATACAATAATATGTAAAAAACGGATAACTAATAAGAACCTCTGTATAAAAAAGTAAGTAAAACAAAATTCAAAAAAACCCAAAATCTTGATTTTGTTGATCTTTTCTATTATTTTTCTAATTCTCTATATCACTTATTTTTACATAATCTTTGGTATCTCCTTACTTCTGCTAAATTTGGGTTTAACTTGGCTTTGTTTTTCTAGTTCCATGAGGTTGTTTATATGAGATCTTTCTCTCTTTTTTTGTAACTTTATTGGAGTATAATTGCTTTACAATGGTGTGTTAGTTTCTGCTTTATAACAAAGTGAATCAGTTATACATATACATATATCCCCGTATCTCCTCATTCTTGTGTCTCCCTCCCACCCTCCCTATCCCACCCGTCTAGGTGGTCACAAACCACCGAGCTGATTTCCCTGTGCTATGCGGCTGCTTTCCACTAGCTATCTATTTTACGTTTGGTAGTGTATATATGTCCATGCCACTCTCTCACTTTCTCACAGCTTACCCTTCCCCCTCCCTATATCCTCAAGTCCATTCTCAAGAAGGTATGTGTCTTTACTCCCATCTTACCCCTAGGTTCTTCATGACCATTTTTTTCTTTCTTAGATTCCATATATATATATATATATATGTGTGTGTGTGTGTGTGTGTGTGTGTGTGTGTGTTAGCATACAGTATTTGTTTTTCTCTTTCTGACTTAGTTCACTCTGTATGACAGACTCTAGGTCCATCCACCTCACTACAAATAACTCAATTTCATTTCTTTTTATGGCTGAGTAATAGTCCATTGTATATCTGGGCCACATCTTCTTTATCCATTCATATGTTGATGGACACTCAGGTTGATTCCATGTCCTGGCTATTGTAAATAGAGCTGCAATGAACATATTGGTACATGACTCTTTTTGAATTATGGTTTGCTCAGGGTATATGCCCAGTAGTGGAATTGCTGGGTCGTATGGTATTTCTATTTGTACTTCTTTAAGACACTTCCATATTGTTCTCAATACTGGCTGTATCAATTTACATTCCCACCAACAGTGCAAGAGGGTTCCCTTTACTGCACACACTCTCCAGCATTTATTGTTTCTACATTTTTTTATGATGGCCATTCTGACAGATGGGAGATGATATCACATTGCAGTTTTGATTTACATTTCTCTAATGATTAATGATGTTGAGCATTCTTTCATGTGTTTGTTGGCAATCTGTATATCTTCTTTGGAGAAGTGTCTGTTTAGCTCTTCTGCCCATTTTTGGATTGGGTTGTTTGTTTTTATGTTATTGAGCTGCATAAACGGCTTGTAAATTTTGGAGAAAAATCCTTTGTAAGTTGCTTCATTTGCAAATATTTTCTTCCATTCTGAGGGTTGTCTTTTGGTCTTGTTTATGGTTTCCTTTGCTGTGTGAAGGCTTTTAAGTTTCATTAGTCTGATTTGTTTATTTTTGTTTTTATTTCCATTTCTCTAGGAGGTGGGTCAAAAAGGATCTTGCTGTGATTTATGTCATACAGTGTTCTGTCTATGTTTTCCTCTAAGAGTTTGATAGTTTCTGGCCTTACACTTAGGTCTTTAATCCATTTTGAGTTTATTTTTGTGTATGGTGTTAGGGAGTGTTCTAATTTCATACTTTCACATGTACCTGTCCAGTTTTCCCAGCACCACTTATTGAAGAGGCTGTCTTTTCTCCATTGTATATTCTTGCCTCCTTTATCAAAAATAAGGTGACCATATGTGCATGGGTTTATCTCTCGGCTTTCTATCCTGTTCCTTTGATCCATATTTCTGTTTTTGCGCCAGTACCATACTTTCTTGATTACTGTAGCACTGTAACAGAGTCTGAAGTCAGGGAGCCTGGTTCCTCCAGCTCCGTTTTCCTTTCTCAAAATTGCTTTGGGTATTCAGGGTATTTTGTGTTTCCATACAACTTGTGAATTTTTTTGTTCTAGTTCTGTGAAAAATGCCATTGGTATTTTGATAGGGATTGCATTGAATCTGTAGATTGCTTTGGGTAGTAGAGTCATTTTCACAATGTTGATTCTTCCAATCCAAGAACATGGTATATCTCTCCATCTATTTGTATCATCTTTAATTTTTTCATCAGTGTCTTATAATTTTCGGCATACAGGTCTTTTGTCTCCTTAGGTAGGTTTATTACTAGATATTTTATTCTTTTTGTTGCGATGGTAAATGGGAATGCTTTCTTAATTTCACTTTCAGATTTTTGATCATTAGTGTATAGGAATGTGAGAGATTTCTGTGCAGTAATTTTGTATCCTGCTATTTACCAAATTCATCCATTAGCTCTAGTAGTTTTCTGGTAGCATCTTTAGGATTCTCTATGTATAGTATCATGTCATCTGAAAACAGTGACAGCTTTACTTCTTCTTTTCTTATTTGGATTCCTTTTATTTCTTTTTCTTCTCTGATTGCTGTGGCTAAAACTTCCAAAATTATGTTGAATAATAACCGTGAGAGTGGGCAACCTTGTCTTGTTCCTGATCTTAGTGGAAATGGTTTCACTATTTCACCATTGAGGATGATGTTGGCTGTGGGTTTGTTATATATGGCCTTTATTATGTTGAGGAAACTTCCCTCTATGACTACTTTCTTCAGGGTTTTTGTCACAAATTGGTGTTGAATTTTGTCGAAAGCTTTCTCTGCATCTATTGAGATGATCATATGGTTTTTCTCCTTCAAACTGTTAATATGGTGTATCCCATTGATTGATTTGCGTGTATGGAAGAATCCTTACATTCGTGGGATAAACCCCACTTGGTCATGGTGTATGATCATTTGAATGTGCAGTTGGATTCTGTTTGCTAGTATTTTGTTGAGGATTTTTGCATCTATGTTCATCAGTGATATTGGCCTGTAGTTTTCTTTCTTTGTGACATCTTTGTCTGGTTTTGGTATCAGGGTGATGGTGGCCTCATAGAATGAGTTTTGGAGTGTTCCTCCCTCTGCTATATTTTGGAAGAGTTTGAGAAGGGTAAGTGTTAGCTCTTCTCTAAATGTTTGATAGAATTTGCCTGTGAAGCCATCTGTTCCTGGGCTTTTGTTTGTTGGAATATTTTTAATCACGGCGTCAATTTCAGTACTTGTGATTGGTCTGTTCATATTTTCTATTTCTTCCTGGTTCAGTTTCAGAAGGTTGTTCATTTCTAAGAATTTGTCCATTTCTTCCAGTTTGTCCATTTTTTTGGCATAGAGTTGCTTGTAGTAATCTCTCATGATCCTTTGTATTTCTGCCATGTCAGTTGTTACTTCTCCTTTTTCACTTCTAGTTCTATTGTTTTGTGTCTTCTCCCTTCTTTTCTTGATGAGTCTGGGTAATGGTTTATCTATTTTTTTTATCTTCTCAAAGAACCACCTTTTAACTTTATTGATCTTTGCTATCATTTCCTTCATTTCTTTTTCATTTATTTCTGATCTGATCTTTATTATTTCTTTCCTTCTCCTAACTTTGGGGTTTTTTTGTTCTTCTTTCTCTAATTGCTTTATGTGTAAGGTTAGGTTGTTTATTTGAGATGTTTCTTGTTTGTTATCGTAGGATTGTATTGCTATAAACTTCCCTCTTAGAACTGCTTTCGCTGCATCTCATAGGTTTTGGGTCATCGTGTTTTCATTGTCTTTTTTCTGTAGGTACTTTTTGATTTTCTCTTTGATTTCTTCAGTGATCTCTTCGTTATTAAGTAGTGTATTGTTTAGCCTCCATGTGCTTGCATTTTTTACAGAATTTTTCCTGTAATTGATATCTTGTCTCATAGCATTGTGGTCCAAAAAGATACCTGATACAATTTCAGATATCCTAAATTTACCAAGGCTTGATTTCTGACCCAAGATATGATCTATCCTGGAGAATGTTCCATGAGTACTTGAGAAGAATGTGTATTCTGTTGTTTTTGGATGGAATGTCCTATAAATATCAATTAAGTCCATCTTGTTTAATGTATCATTTAAAGCTTGTGTTTCCTTATTTATTTTCATTTTGGATGATCTGTCCATTGGTGAAAGTGGGGTGTTAAAGTCCCCTACTATGTTTGTGTTACTGTCGATTTCCCCTTTTATGCCTGTTAGTATTTGCTCTATGTATTGAAGTGCTCCTATCTTGGCTGCATAAATATTTACAATTGTTATATCTTCTTCATTTACATATCCCTTGATCATTATGTAGTGTCCTTCTTTGTCTCTTGTAATAGTCTTTAATTTAAATTGTATTTTGTCTGATGTTAGAATTCCTATGCCAGCTTTCTTTTGAATTCCATTTGCATAGAATATCTTTGTCCATTGCCTCACTTTCAGTCTGTATGTGTCCCTAGGTCTGAAGTGGGTGTCTTGTAGACAGCATATATACGAGTCTTGTTTTTGTATCCATTCAGACAGTCTATGTCTCTTAGTTGGAACATTTAATGCATTTACATTTAAGGTAATTATCGATATGTATGTTCCTATTACCATTTTCTTAATTGTTTTGGATTTGTTATAATAGGTCTTTTCTTTCTCTTGTGTTTCCTGCCCAGAGAAGTTCCTTTAGCATTTGTTGTAAAGCTGGTTTGGTGGTGCTGAATTCTCTTAGCTTTTGCTTGTCTGTAAAGGTTTTAATTTCTCCATCAAATCTGAATGAAAACCTTGCTGGGTAGAGTTATCTTGGTTGTAGGTTTTTCTCCTTCATCACTTTAAATATGTCCTGCCCCCCCCCACCCCGGTCTTCTGGCTTGCAGAGTTTCTGCTGAAGGACCAGCTGTTAACCTTATGGGGATTCTCTTGTGTGTTTTTTGTTGTTTTTCCCTTGCTGCTTTTAATATTTTTTCTTTGTATTTAATTTTTCATAGTTTGATTAATACGTGTCTTGGTGTGTTTCTCCTTGGATTTATCCTGTATGGGACTCTCTGTGTTTCCTGGACTTGATTGACTATTTCCGTTCCCATATTAGGGAAGTTTTCAACTATAACCTCTTCAAATATTTTCTTAGTCCCTTTCTTTTTCTCTTCTTCCTCTGGGACCCATATAATTCGAACGTTGGTGCATTTAATGTTGTCCTAGAGGTCTCTGAGACTGTCCTCAGTTCTTGTCATTCTTTTTTCTGCTCTGCAGTAGTTATTTCCACTATTTTATCTTCCAGGTCACTTATCCATTCTTCTGCCTTAGTTATTCTGCTCTTGATCCCTTCTAGAGAATTTTTAATTTCATTTACTCTGTTGTTCATCTTCGTTTGTTTGCTCTTTAGTTCTTCTAGTTCCTTGTTAAATGTTTATTGCATTTTCTCTATTCTATTTCCAAGATTTTGGATCATCTTTACTATCGTTATTCTGAATTCTTTATCAATTAGACTGCCTATTTCCTCTTCATTTGTTAGGTCTCGTTGGTTTTTACCTTGCTCTTTCATCTGCTGTGTGTTTTTCTGTCTTCTCATTTTGCTTAACTTACTGTGTTTGGGGTCTCCTTTTTGCAGGCTGCCGGTTTGTAGTTCCCATTGTTTTTGCTGTCTGTCCCCTGTGGCTATGGTTGGTTCAGTGGGTTCTGTAGGGTTCCTGGTGGAGGGGCCTACTGCCTGTGTTCTGGTGGGTTAGCCTGGATCTTGTCCTTCTGTTGGGCAGGCCCGCGTCTGGTGGTGTGTTTTGTGTTGTCTGTGGCCTTATTATGATTTTAGACAGCCTCTCTGCTAATGGGTGGGAGTGTGTTCCTGTCTTGCTAGTTGCTTGGCATAGGGTGTCCAGCACTTTAGCTTGCTCTTCGTTGAGTGAAGCTGGGTCTTGGCGTTGAGATGGAGATCTCTTTGTGATTTTCACCGTTTGATATTACGTGGAGTTGGGAGGTCTCTTGTGGACCAGTGTCCTGAAGTTGGCTCTCCCACCTCAGAGGCACTGCCCTGATGCCTGGTTGGAGAACCAGGAGTACTTCATCCCCCCGGAAAAAGGAAAAAAAAAATCTTTGCTCCCAATGTCCCCCTCCTTTATTAGAGATGATTCATTGTCTATTCAGGTATTCCACACATGCAGAGTACATCAAGTTGATGGTGGAGATTTAATCTGCTGCTCCTGAGGCTGCTTGGAGAAGTTTCCCTTTCTCTTTGTTGTTCACACTGCTCCAGGTGTTCAGCTTTGGATTTGGACCTGCCTCTGCATGTAGGTCGCCGGAGGACGTCTGTTCTTTGCTCAGACAGGACGGGGTTAAAGGAGCAGCTGATTCGGGGGCTCTTGCTCACTCAGGCTAGGGGTGGGAGGGATATGGATGCAGGGCGAGCCTGCGGCGGCAGAGGCCAGCGTGACTGCACCAGGCTGAGGTGTGCCGTGTGCTCTCCCGGGGAAGTTGTCCCTGAATCACGTGACCCTGGCCGTGGTGGGCTGCACAGGCTCCCAGAAGGGGAGGTGTGGATAGTGACCTGTGCTTGCACACAGGCTTGTTGGTGGCGGCAGCAGCAGCTTTAGTGTCCCATGCCCGTCTCTGGTGTCCGCCCTGATAGCCGCAGCTTGCGTCAGTCTCTGGAGTTCCTTTAAGCGGCACTCTTAATCCCCTCCTCATGCACCAGGAAACAAAGAGGGAAGAAAAGGTCTCTTGCCTCTTCGGCAGATCCAGACTTTTTCCTGGACTCCCTCCCAGCTAGCTGTGGTGCACTAGTCCCTTCAGGCTGTGTTCATGCAGCCAACCCTAGTCCTCGCCCTGGGATCCGACCGAAGCCCGAGCCTCAGCTCCCAGCCCCCATCCACCCCGATAGGTGAGCAGACAAGCCTCTCAGGCTGGTGAGTGCTGGCCGGCACCGCTCCTCTCTGCAGGAATCTTTCTGCTTTACCCTCCGCACCCCTGTTGCTGCACTCTCCTCTGTGGCTCTGAACCTCCCCCGCTCTGCCACCCACAGTCCCTGCCTGTGAAGGGGCTTCGTGTGGAAGGCTAGTGTGTGGAAACCTTTCCTCCTTCACAGCTCCCTCCTAGTAGTTCAGGTCCCATCCCTATTTTTTGTCTTTGTTTTTTCTTTTTTCTTTTGCCCTACCCAGGTACATGGGGAGTTTCTTGCCTTTTGGGAGGTCTGAGGTCTTCTGCCAGCGTTCAGTAGGTATTCTATAGGAGCTGTTCCACATGTAGATGTATTTCTGATGTATTTGTCAAGAGGAAGGTGATCTCCGTGTCTTACTCTTCCACCTTCTTGAAGCTCCTTGATCTTTCTTTTTTT
Organism: Stenella coeruleoalba; assembly: GCF_951394435.1. Taxonomy (NCBI): domain Eukaryota; kingdom Metazoa; phylum Chordata; class Mammalia; order Artiodactyla; family Delphinidae; genus Stenella; species Stenella coeruleoalba. The sequence continues at coordinate 39,394,208 of NC_137152.1, read as the reverse complement.
TAATGTAGGCATTATAACTATCAACTTCCCTTTCAGGACTTCTCTTGCTTCATCCTATATGTTTTGGTATGTTGTGTTTCCATTTTCATTTATTTCAAGATATTTTTGATTTCCCTTTTGATCATCTTTGACCCATTGATTGGTCAGGCATGTGTTGTTTAATTTCCACATATTTGTGAATTTTCCAGTTTTCCTTATTCATTGATTTCTAGTTTCATATCATGTGGTCAGAAAAGATACTTGATACTTTTTCAGTCTTTTAAAATTTGCTAAGACTTGTTTTGTGACCACATATGATCTATCCTGGAGAACGTTGCATGTGCACTTGAGAAGGATGTGTGTTATGCTCATTGTGAATGGAATGTTTGGTATATGTCTGTTAGGTTCATTTGGTCTAAAGTATAGTTCAAGTCTAATGTTTTCAGATTGATTGTCTATCTGGGTGATCTATCCATGGTCAAAACTGGTTTATTGAAGTCCCTATTGTTATCATACTGTTGTCTATTACTCCCTTCAGATCTGTCAGTGTTTGCTTAATATGTTTAGGTGCTCTGATGTTGGGTTCCTATATATTTACAATTGTTATCTTCTTGATGAATTGAGCACTTTTTCTTATTACAATTTTTGACTTAAAATCTGTTTTCTCTAAAGAATGAAATTTTTCCATTTGCACCAACATGATGGACTTGGGGGGATATTATGCTAAGTCAGATAAGTAAGACAGAGAAGAAAAATACTGTATGATATCACTTATATGTGGAATCTAAAAAATACAACAAACTAGTGAATAAAACTAAAAAGAAGCAGACTCACAGATATAGGGAATAAACAGTGATTACCAGTGTGGGGAGAGAAGGAGAGAGGGGCAATATAGGGGTAGAGGCAAAAAAAAAAGGTTATTATGGGATTATAATGAAATCATGTGTGTGAAACATAAAAATTGTAAAGCACTTTAGAATTTTAAAAATCTTTCATTCAATAAAAAAAATAAAGTTAGTTTTGTCTGATATTAGTACCCCTGCTCTCTTTTGGTTTCCACATCTGTGGAATATCTTTTTCACCCCTTCACTTTGAGCCTATGTGTGTCCTTGAAGCTGAAGTGAGTCTCTTTTGGCAACATATAGCTGGGTCTGGTTTTTACTTAATCATCAAGTAACTTTATGCCTTTTGATTGGAGAATTTAATCTATTTACACTCAAAGTAATTTTTGATAGGTAAGGACTTACTATTAAAAGCTTATTAATTGTTCTCTGGCTGTTTTGAAGTTCCTTTGCTCCTTTTTACTTCTCTTACTGTCTTCCTTTTCAATTGATGATTTTTCCACAGTAATGTACTTTGATTCTCTTTTCTTTATTTTGTGTTCATGTATTATAGGATTTTTTGTGTGTGGTTACCCTGAGGCTTACTGGAAACATTTTATTGATATAACAGTCTACTTAAGCTAATAACAACTCAATATTGGTTGCATACAAAAACTCTACCCTTTTGCTCCCTCCATTTTATGTTTTTGATGTCACAATTTACATGTATTTATATTGTGTAGCCATTAACAAATTATTGTAGCTATATTTTAAACATCTTTATTGGAGTATAATTGCTTTACAATGGTGTGTTCGTTTCTGCTTTATAACAAAGTGAGTCAGCTATACATATACATATATCCCCATCCCCCTATCTCCTCCCTATTTTTAATACTTTTGTCCTTTAACTTTTATACTAGAGTTATGTGGTCAACATACCACCCTATTACAGTATTAGAGATTTCTAAATCAGACTATATACTTAACATTACCAGTTTGTTATACATTTTCTTATGTTTTCATATTACTCATTAGCATCCTTTCATTTCAGCTTGAAGAACTCCTTTTAGCATTTCCTGTAAGGCAAATTTGGTGGTGATGAACTCCCTCATCTTTTGTTTTTTCGAGAAAGTCTTTATCTCATCTTCATTTCTGAAGGACAACGTTGCTAGGTAAAGTCATCTTGGTTGGCAGCTTTTTCTTTCAGCACTTTAAATATATCATCTCATTCTCTCCTGGTCTTCAAGGTTCTGCTGGGTTCCCTTGTATAAGAGATTTTTTTCTCTTTCTGCTTTAAAAATCTCTTCTGCATTAGCTTTTAGACAGTTTTATTATAATGTTTCTTAGAAAAGATTGTTTTGGATTGATATTATCAGGTGGCCTCCTAGCTTCATGAATTTGGATATCCAAATCTCTCCCCAGGTTTGGGAAGTTCTCAGCTATTATTTATTTAAACTTTCTCCTTCTCTTCTCTTTCTGGGATTCCAATGACACCATAGATTGTTTATTGTAATGATGTCCCATAAGTCCTATAGACTTTTTCATTCTTTTTTTCTTTTTGTTCCTCTGACTCAATAATTTCAAATGATCTGTCTTTGAGCTCATTGATCTGTTTGGTCCCATCTGATGATGAAGCTCTCTATTGAGTTCATTTCAGTCACTGTATCCTCAGCTCCACAATTTTTGTTTGGTTCTTCTTTATGTTTTCTATCTCTTTGTTGGACTTAATTTTGTTTTTGTATTTTTTCCTGACTTTGTTAAATTGTTTATCTGTGTTCTCTTATAGCTCTCTCAGCATCTTTAGAAAAATTACTTTGAATTCTTTTTCAGACAATTCACAAAACTCCATTTATTTAAGGTCAGTTACTAGAAGTTTACTATGTTCCTTTGGTGGTGTCATATTTTCCTGATTCTTTGTGATCCCTGTAGTCTTGCATAGGTTCCTGCACATTTGAAGATTCAGTCACCCTTTCCAGACTTTATGGACTGACTTTGGTAAGGAAAGGCCTTCACTTGCAGTTGAAGCATGATGGAGCATGATGTGACCCTGGATTTGGTGGTGAAGGGCACAAGTTCAGGGGCATGTGGTGGCTCCAGGTCTGAGTGGAGTCATGATGTCTTGTCAGCTCAGGCTGCTGGGATCCACAGCATCAATAAATGTGTGGTGAGCACTGTGGGGGCTTGCAGTGGCTACAGGGGTTTTTGGGGTCCTCAGCTGTACCTCCAGGCCTAGCAGCTAGAGACCAGGGCAGGCAGTGGTGATAGCTGGAGCTGGTGGCATGCACATGCTTGGCTATGGGGGCCAGCTGCAGGTGCCTGTATAGTGGGAGGGGCTTCTTGCAGACATACACACAGTGGTGGGGGCCAGGGCCAACAGTAAGGGACTGGGCCAACTGTTGGTTCACACTGGCAGCTGTGGAGGACCTGGGTATTGGCATGCATTCCTGTTGCTGTAAGGTCTTCCCATGAGTGCACATACAGCAGTTGAGGCCAGGGAAGGAAATCAGCTAGAGTTATGCAGGTGCAAATCTGGAGGGGCTAGTAGCGGGTGAGACCAGTTGTTCAGGCTAAAGACAGGAGACAGGACAAGAGCCAGGTCCACAGCAGTTTCAGGGGCCTTGTTTGTTGGCATGCACTATAGTGGCTGCAGTGTCTCCACATGGGTTTGTGCCCAACAGTGGATGTGGGTGATGAGGGTCAGGCCAGGGGTATGCAGGTACATAGCTAGGGGATGGGGGAGGCTAGATGCAGGTGAGCCCATTGGTGGCTCACCTGGATATAAGGCCAGTGACTGGATATAAGGCCAAATCTAGACCCATAAGCAGCTGTGAGGACCTTGACTGCAGGATCTTGCCATGGGCACAGACGTAGCAGTGATGAGAGGCAGGGTGTCGGCGTGCTAGTGCACTGCTTGAGGGACTATCCCCAAGCACTCATATAGCAGTTAGGGTCAGCCACAGGCATCTAGACTAGTGTCTTGCATTCACATGGCTACAGAGGCCTGGGCTGGCTGCTGGTACAGATCTCAGCCTCCAGCAGGAGCGGGTAGAGGGAGCTGGGAGGGTCTTGGGTACCTGGCATCTGTGAATGCGAATACCTGTGGAGCAAAAAATGGTGAAATCTGCAGGAGGTCCACACAGGCTGTGCTGGCCATTGGTTTCTTTAGTGGCAAAGGCTGCTGGGTCCTCTATAGAGCAGGCCACTGGGAACCATGGACTCTCCTGCTGCATAGCTAATACTGGTAGCCCTGCTCTCTTTCTTGTTCCTTGCCACCTCTATATGTCTCAGCTTTGCCAGTCTCGGTGAGAAAAAACTGAAATGGGTCCTCCATGTGGTGCCTTGAAAGGGTGGGGAAGCTGGTCACTCACTGCATTCTCCCTTTCCTAGCAATGGAACTCTTTCTAGCTGGAGAGTTACTTCTTGGCACTGAGTAATGTCAGCTTGGGGGATGGGATGATGCAGGCAAAATGAAGCTGTTGTTCCTTCTCTTTTTGTGTGGTTATTCTTAGGATTTTTGTTCCACTGTGTTGCTGAAGTCTCTTCAGTGGACTCTTGTGGTCTCCCAGAGCTGTTTCTGTTTGTGGCTAGCTATGTAATTGTTGATCTTTGTGGGAAGACAGAGGCTTGGTATTCTACTTCACCATCTTGATGACATCACTCCTTAGCTTTGGCTTTGATATTTGCAGACTGAATAGCCAATATATTCTTCAACTTTTAATTAATTAGTTTATGTTGTGGCAACAAACAATTCCAAAATTTCGATGGCTTACAACAAACATTCCCAGTGATTCTTACATGAGGGCTAATGGTTAATTACAGCTTTGCTGTTTGGCTGGGCCTCATGAATCTTTTCATTCAGTGACCCAAGCTAAAGGTACTGCCACTCCCTTTGGCCCACTCTTCTCTTGTTGGAAAGCTAAAGCTTGAGGGAGACAGAGCCAAACCATGAAAGGGTATTTAAACCTTCTTTTCTGATGTGAGGTATACCATATCCACTATATTAGTTAGCTATTGCTAAATGACAAATTACAAAAAAGTTAGTGGCTTACAACAACACATTTATTGTCTCACATTTCCTGTGGGTCAGGAGTCTGGACATTGCTTAACTGGATCCACTGCTTAAAGGTTCACCAGCTACTTGCTGGCTGTAAGCTGAAGGCTACCCTCATCTCCTAAAGGTTGCCCTCAGCTCCTAGAGGCCGCCAACAGTTCTAGGTGCTGTTTGCAGTTCCTAGAGGCCTCTCCACAGTTCCTTGCAATGTGACAACAGGGCTGATGACTTCATGAAGCTAGAAAGAAGAGTCTCTAAAGTAAATCTGCTAGCAAGACTAGATCTTATATCATGTAATATAATCATGGAAGTGACATTTCATCACCTTTGCCATATTCCATCAGTTAGAGGCATATTACAAGTCCCACCCAAACTCAAGGGGTAGGGATTGCAAAAGGGCACGAACACCAGGTAAGGATCACGGAGACAATTCTAGAGTCTGTACACCACATTTACTTACATTCTATTGACTGAAGTAAGTCACATGGCTGGCCAATTCCCTAAACAATGGGGCAGTAAGGTATACTCGGCCTACAGGGTGGGGAAGGAATAAATAATGTTGAGTATGTAATACAATCTACCAAAAACTTAATTTCTGGCATTCTTAAGCTTGTGTGTAATCAATAATCATGTGATAACCTGTCATATTCATTACCATAATAATGATAGCAATATAAACAAGGGAAGTCAGTAAGACTTATTGTTAACATCTTAATATTCACTTTTTAAAAACATATTTATTGGAGTATAATTGCTTTACATTGTTGTGTTAGTTGCTGCTGTAAAACCAAGTGAATCAGCTATACGTATACATATATCCCCATATCCCCTCCCTCTTCTGTTGCACTGCCACGCTCCCCATCCCACCCCTCTAGGTGGTCACAAAGCATAAGCTGATCTCCCTGTGCTAGGTGGCTGCTTCCCACCAACTATCTATTTATCATTTGGTAGTGTATAAATGTCGATGCAACTCTCTCACTTCAGCTCAGCTTAACCGTCCCCCTCCCCGTGTCCTCAATTCCATTCTCTACGTCTGTGTCTTTATTCCTGTCCTGCCCCTAGGTTCTTCAGAACCATTTTTTCTTTTTATATTCCATATATATGTGTTAGCATACGGTATTTGTTATTCTCTTTCTGACTTACTTCACTCTGTATGACAGACAGACTCTAGGCCTATCCAACTCACTACAAATAACTCAATTTCATTTCTTTTTATGGCTGAGTAATATTCCATTGTATATATGTGCCACATCTTCTTTATCCATTCATCTGTCAATGGACACTTAGGTTGCTTCCATGTCCTGGCTATTGTAAATAGTGCTGCAATGAACATTGTGGTACATGACTCTTTTTGAATTATGGTTTTCCCAGGGTATATGCCCAGTAGTGGGATTGCTGGGTCATATAGTAGTTCTATTTTTAGATTTTTAAGGAACCTCCATACTGTGTTCCATAGTGGCTGTATCAATACACATTCCCACCAAGAGTGGAAGAGGGTTCCCTTTTCCCCACACCCTCTGGAGCATTTATTGTTTGTAGATTTTTTGATGATGGTTATTCTGACTGGTGTGAGGTGATACCTCATTGTAGTTTTGATTTCCATTTCTCTAATGATTAGTGATGTTAAGCATCCTTTCATGTGTTTGTTGGCAATCAGTATGTCTTCTTTGGAAAAATGTCTGTTTAGGCCTTCTGCCCATTTTTGGATTGGGTTGTTTGTTTTTTGCTATTGAGCTTCATGAGCTGTTTGTAAATTCTGGAGATTAATCCTTTGTCAATTGCTTCATCTGTAAATATTTTCTCCTATTCTGAGGGTTGTCTTTTCATCTTGTTTACAGTTTCCTTTGCTGTGCAAAAGCTTCTAAGTTTCATTAGGTCCCATTTTTAAATTTTTGTTTTTATTTCCATTTCTCTAGGAGGTGGGTCAAAAAGTATCTTGCTGTGATTTACTTCTTAGAGTGTCCTGCATATGTTTTCCTCTAAAAGTTTTATAGTATCTGGCCTTACATTTAGGCCTTTAATCCATTTTGAGTTTATTTTTGTGTATGGTGTTAGGAAGTGTTCTAATTTCATTCTTTTACATGTAGCTGTCCAATTTGCCCAGCACCACTTATTGAAGAGGCTGTCCTTTCTCCATTGTATATTTTTGCCTTCTTTATCAAAGATGGGTGACCATATGTGCATGGGTTTACCTCTGGGCTTTCTATCCTATTCCATTGATCTATATTTCTCTTCGTGTGCCAGTACCATACTGTCTTGATTACTGTAGTTTGTAGTATAATATGAAGTCAGGGAGCCTGATTCCTCCAGTTCAGTTTTTGTAAAGCAATTATACTCCAATAAAGATGTTTAAAAAATAAAATAAATTCTTTTTCTAGTTCTGTGAAAAATGCCATTGGTAGTTTGATAGGGATTGAATTGAATCTGTAGATTGCTTTGGGTAGTATAGTCATTTTCACAATTAACATTCACTTTTTTTTTTTTTTTTGCAGTACGCGGGCCTCTCACTGTTGTGGCCTCTCCCATTGTGGAGCACAGGCTCCGGACACGCAGGCTCAGTGGCCATGGCTCACGGGCCCAGCCGCTCCGCGGCATGTGGGATCTTCCCGGACCGGGGCATGAACCCATGTCCCCTGCATCGGCAGGCGGACTCTCAACCACTGCGCCACCAGGGAAGCCCTAACATTCACTCTTAAACATAGATAAGCATTTTTAGATGGAATTTGAAGAGAAAGTATTGTCATATATTCTATATGTTTTACTTCTATCAATCAGTTGAAGAATAAATATATATCTAATATGGCAAAAGTAAAATATAACAAAAACTAATGCTGGTTGTAACAACTGTTAGTTTTACCTCTATAAAACTTAAGAACTTTCAAATAGTTAAATAGAGAAGTATATTGGTGGTTAATAAAATTTTTTAAATAGTGTACTCACTAGATAACCTTAGGAAGAATAATATATCAATTTCAAACTATAAAGTCTGTAAAATTTTTAAGTAACAGAGATCCAAATATATTATAATTCTAAGCTGTAGACTTGTTTGAGGTATTAACATTCATAATACTAAACAAAATAACCTTTAAGTATATACTTAATGTTTAGTGATTAATTTCATTATTCTTTCAAGAAAAAATACCTTATTTGGAAATTGTTCACATCTTATGAGGATGGCTTAAAACCAGTATGTCAACTTTTCCATCTCAAATTTTTCAAGGAAGGAAAGTCTCAAAAATGCAGGTTAAAGAATTCTTTCCAAAGGAAATGACAAACTAAAACCTGAAGGATTTAGCCAGGCAAAAGTATAGTGAAGAAACTGGAGGGAAATTCTAAGTAGAGGGGGTGGCATATAAAAGAATGAGAAGGCTGAGTACATGTTAAGGGGCTGAAGTGCTGTGAGGAAGGTATATTAGTTTACTATCCTACCACAACTTAATGACCTAAAACAACATACATTTATTATCTCACAGTTTCTATGTGTCAAGAATTCAGGCAAAGTTAAGCTGGGTTCTCTGTAAGGCTGAAGTTAAAATCTTAGCCAAGGCTGGGCTCTAATCTAGAGGTTTAACTAGAGAAGGGGCCACTTCCAAGCTTAGTCCAGTTGTTGGCAGAATTCTTTTCCTTGTGGCTTTAGGAATCACGGCAGGTTGCTTCTTCCAAGCCAGCAACGGGGCGGGGGGGGGGGGAGAGAGAGAGAGAGAGAGAGAGAAAGTGAGAGAGAAACTCTATAAAAGTCAGCTAGTGGTATGGCCAAGATGGCAGAGTAGGAAGATCCTGAACTCACCTCCTTCTAAGGACACACCAAAATTACAACTATTTACAGAGCAACTATCATTAATAACTGAAGACTAGCAGAAAATATTTTCTACAGCTAAACATATAAAGAGGGAATCACAAGGAGAATGGTAGGAGGGAAAGAGACACAGTATAATCAAGACCCACACCCCCAGGTAGGCAACCCACAAATGGGAGGATAATGGCAATTGCAAACGTTCTCCTCAAGGAGTGAGGAGTCTGAGCCCCATATTAGTCTCCCCGGCCTCAGGGGTCTTGCACTGGGAAGACAAGACCCCAAAACTTCTGGCTTTGAAGGCCAGTGGGGCTTGCATATAGGAGAGCTGGAGAGCTATAGGAAACAGACTTTATTAAAAGGCACATGAAAATTTTCATGTGCTCCAAGTTCCAGCACAGAGGAAGTCATTTGAAAGTAACCAAGGTCAGAAGCATTTGTTGATCTTGGAGAGCCTCCTAGAGAGGCAGGTGGCAACTGGGACTCCCTCTGAAATCATAGATGCTGGCAGTACCAACTTTTGGGAATTCATTCTACCACGAGGACACTGGTGCTGGCAAGCATCATTTTGGAGTCCTCTCTTTAACCTAAGAGCACCAGGGACTTATTCACCCACCAGCAAGTTGGCACAAACCCTGGGAAACACAGACCCCACAGCCAGTCACACTGTGTCCCCAGCCCTGCCCACCAGCAATCCAGTACCAGCACCAGAACCCTCTGGGCCACAGAGCAAGCCATGCTGGGACCCAACCCTGCCCATTAGTGGGTTGGCAGCCCCATTTAAGGCAGGGCCTGGCAGCCAACCAGGTCAGGGTTCAGTCCTGCCTACCAGTGCACATACAGTAGTCAGGCCCACCACAACAGAGCTTCCCACCCAACCCACATAGGGGGAAACCCCTAGAGCACATAGCTCTGGTGACCAGAGGGGAATGCACAGCTAGGCCCCATAGGATGTCTCCTACATAAGGCCATTTCTCCAAGATCAGGAAATGTAACTAACCTACCTAATACATAGAAATAAACAGAGAATTAGGCAAAATGAGGAGACAAAGGAATATGTTCCAAACTAAGGAGTAAAACCAAACCTCAAAAAAAAAAAACACTAAACAAAATGAAATAAGCAATCTACCCAATAAAGAGTACAAGGTTATGATCATAAAGAGGCTAAGTGAACTTGGGAAAAGAATGGGTGAACACAATAAGTTTAACAAAAAGTTGGAAAATATGAAGTAAAAACAAACAGAGCTGAAGAATACAACTGAAGTTAAAAATACACTAGAAGTAATCAGCAGTAGATAGGTGGTACAGATGAACCTATCAGTGAGCTGGAAGAAAGAGTAGTGGAAATCACCCAAGCTGAACAGAAAAACCAATTTTAAAAAATAAGGACAGTTTAAGAGACCTCTGGGATAACACCAAGCATGCTAACATTTGCATTATAGGGGTCCCAGAATGAGAAAAGAGAGAGAAAGAGACAGAGAACTTACTTATTTGAAAAAATAAGAGCTAAAAAGTTCCCTATCCTGGAAAAGGAAACAGGCATCCAGGTCCAGGATGCACAGAGAGTTCCAAACAAGATGAAGCCAAAGAGGTCCACACCAAGATACTTTATTTTAAAACTGGCAATAAACAAATCCCACTACTGGGCATATACCCTGAGAAAACCATAATTCAAAAAGAGTCATGTACCACAATGTTCATTGCAGCTCTATTTACAATAGCCAGGACATGGAAGCAACCTAAGTGTCCATCAACAGATGAATGGATAAAGAAGATGTGGCACATATATACAATGGAATACTACTCAGACATAAAAAGAAATGAAACTGAGTTATTTGTAGTGAGGTGGATGGACCTAGAGTTTGTCACACAGAATGAAGTAAGTCAGAAAGAGAAAAACAAATACCGTATGCTAACACATATATATGGAATCTAAAAAAAGAAAACGATTTTGAAGAACCTAGGGGCAGGACAGGAATAAAGATTCAGATGTAAAGAATGGACTTGAGGACACGGGGAGGGGGAATGGTAAGTTGGGATGAAGTGAGAGAGTGGAAATGACATATATACACTACCAAATGTAAAATCGATAGCTAGTGGGAAGCAGCCACATAGCACAGGGAGATCAGCTTGGTGCTTTGTGACCACCTAGAGGGGTTGGATAGGGAGGGTGAGAGGGAGTGAGACACAAGAGGGAGGGGATATGGGGATATATGTATACATATAGCTGATTCACTTTTTTATACAGCAGAAACTAGCACAACATTGTAAAGCAATTATACTCCAATAAAGATGTCTAAAAAAGTGTCAAAAATTAAAAGTAAGAGAGAATCTTAATAGCAGCAAGAGAAAGGCAATGAGTTATATTCAAGAGAACTCCTGTAAGACTATCAGCTGACTTTCAGCAGAAAATTTGCAGCCCAGAAGGGAGTGGCATGATATATTTAAAGTGATGAAAGGAAAAAACCTACAACAGAGAATACTCTACCTGGCAAGGCTATCACTCAGATTTGAAGGAAAGATCAACAGTTTTACAGACAAGCTAAAGCTAAAAAAGTTGAGACCCATTGAATCAGCTTTACAAGAAATGTTAAAGGGACTTCTCTAAGCAGAAAAGAAAAGACCCCCACAACTAGAAATATGAAAATTATGAAAGGAAAAATCTCACTGGTAAAGGCAAACATACAGTAAAGGTAGTAAATTATCTACTTATAAAGCTAGTAAGAGAGTTAAGAGACAAAAATAGTAAAATCAGTCATACCTACCATAAGTAGTTAAAGTGATAAAAGAAAATTACATGATGTCAAAACATTAAACGTGTTACGGGGGATTAAAATGCAGGGTTATAGGATGCATTTGAACTTAAAATATCATCAACCTAAAATAATCATATATATATATATATATATATATGATTGTATATATGCTGTTATACATGAACCTCATGGTAACCACAAGCCAAAACTCTGTAAGAGATACAAAAAATAGAGAAAGGAATTCAAACATAAAACTAATAGTCATCAAATCACAAGGGAAGAGAAGAAAAGAACAAAAAAAATACTATAAAAACAAGAAACAATTAAGAAAATGACAATAAGTACATTCCTATCAGGATTTACTTTAAGTGTGAATGGACTCAATGCTCCAATCAAAAGTGGCCAGATGGGTACAAAATAAGACCCATATATATGCTACCTACAAGACACTCACTTCACATCTAAAGACACACACACTGAAAGTGAAGGGATGGAAAAAAGGTGTTTCATGAAAATGGAAACAAAAGGGAAGGTGGGGTATCAATCTTTATATCAGATAAAATAGACTTTACAACAAAGACTGTCACAAGAGACAGAGAAGGTAATTACAGAGAGACCAATCCAACAAGAAGATATAAAATTTGTAAATATATATGCACCCAAAATAGGAACACCTAAATAGATCAAATATTAACAGATATAATGGGAGAAATTGACAGTAACACAATAATAGTAGGGGACTTTAACACCTCACTTACATCAATAGACAGATCATCCACACAGGAAATCCATATGGAAACATGGGCCTTAAATAATACATAGAACAGATGGACTTAATAGATATATGTAGGACATTCCATCCAAAAGCAGCAGAATACACATTCTTTTCAAGTGCACATGAAACATTCTCCAGGAGAGATCATATGCTAGGCCACAAAACAAGTCTCAGTAAATTTAAAAAGATCAAAATCAAATCAAGCATCGTTTCTGACTACTATGGTATGAGACTAGAAATCAACTACAAGAAAAAAACTGCAAAAACACAAACACATGGAGACTAAACAGTATGCTGCTAAACAACCACTGTGTCACTAAAGAAATCAAATAGGAAATCAAAAATTATCTGGAGAAAAATGAAAATGGAAACACAATGATCCAAAAATCTATGGGATGCAACAAAAGCAGTTCTAAGAGGGAAGCTTATAGTACCTCTTAGAAACAAGAGAAATCTCAAATAAACAATCTAACCTTACACACAAAGGAACTAGAAAAAGAAGTACAAAACCCCCAAAGTTAGAAGAAGGAAAGAAATGACAAATATCAGAGCAAAACTAAATAAAAAAGAAACTAAAAAAAATAGAAAAGATCAACGAAACTAAGAGCTGGTTCTTCTGAAAGAAAGAAATTGATAAATCTTTAGTCAGACGCATCAAGAAAAAAAGAGAAAGGGTCTAAATAAATAAAATCAGAAAGGGAAGAGAAGTTACAACTGACACCACAGAAATACAAAGGATCACAAGAGGTTCCTACTAAAAATTATACATCAATAAAATGGACAACCTAGAAGAAATAGAAAAATTCATCAAAATGTATAATTTCCTAAGGCTGAATTGGTAAGATATGGAGAATATGAACAGATAGATTATCAGTAATTAATTGAATCAGCAATTTAAAAAACCTCCCAACAAACAAAAGGCCAAGACCAGATGGCTTCACAGGTGATTTCTACCAAACATTTAAAAAAGAGTTAACACCTATCCTTTTCAAATTATTCCAAAAAATTAAAGAGGAAGGAACTCTTTCAAACTCATTCTATGAGGACAGCCTTATCCTGATACCAAAACCAGATAAAGACACCACACAAAAGAAAATTACCAGCCAATATCATTGATGAACATAGATGTAAAATTTTTCAACAAAATATTAGCAATCTGAATTCAACAATACATTAAAAAGATCATACACCATGATTAAGTGAAATTTACCCAGGGATGTAAGGATTGCTCAATATCCACAAATCAATCAATGTGATATACCACATCAACAAAATTAAGCACAAAAATAATATGATAATCTCAATAGATGCAGAAAAAACTACTGACATAATTCAACATCCATTTATATAAAAACTATCCACAAAGCGGGTATAGAGGGAACATACCTCAACACAATAAACCTACAGCCAACATCTGACAGTGGTGAAAAGCTGAAAGCATTTCTTCTAAGATCAGGACATTTCAAGGATTCCCACTCTCACCACTTTTTTCAACATAGTATAGGAAGTCCTAGTGAAAGAAAGAAAGAAAGAAAGAAAGAAAGGATGGAAGGAAGGAAGGAAGGAAGGAAGGAAGGAAGGAAGGAAGAAAAAAAGAAAAATAAATAAAAGGAATACCAAATTGGAAAGGAAAAAGTAATACTGTCACTGTTTGCAGATGACAACAATGCTATATGTAGGAAACCCCAAACACTCCCCAAAAAACTATTAGACTAATAAATTAATTTAGTAAAGTTGCAGGACACAAAATTAACATGCAGAAATCTGTTGTGTTTCTCTAGAATAACAACAAACTATCAGAAAGAAAAATGAAGAAAACAATACCATTTATAATTGCATCAAAAAGAAGAAAATACCCAGGAATAAATCTAACCAATGAGGCAAAAGACCTGTACTCAGAAAAATATAAGACAGTGATGAAAGAAATTGAAGATGACATAAATGAAAAGATATACTGTGCTCATAAGTTGGAAGAATCAATATTGCTAAAATGACCATACTCCCCAAGGCAATCTACAGATTCAGTGCAATCCCTAGCAAAATAACAATGACATTTTTCACAAAACTAGAAAAAATAATTCTAAAATTTGTATGGAAAAACAGAAGACCCCAAACAGCCAAAACAATCTTGAGAAAGAAGAATGGAGCTGGAGGAATAATGCTCCTTGACTTCAGACTTTACTATAAATCTACAGTAATCAAAATAGTACGGTACTGGCATAAAAACAGACATATAGATCAATGGGACAGAGAGCCCAGAAATTAACCCACATGTATATGGTCAATTAATCCACAACAAATGAGGCAGGAATATACAATGGGGAAAAGACAGGTTCTTCAATAAATGGTGTTTGGAAAACTGGACAGCTCCATGCAAAAGAAACAAACTGAACTTTTTCTCACACCATATATAAAAGTAAACTAAATGAATTCAAGACTTAAATGTAGGGCCTGAAACCATAAAACTCCTAGAAGAAAACTAGGCAGTATGTCCTTTGACATCAGACTTAGCAATATATTTCTGGATTTCTCTCCTCAGGCAAGGGACAAGAACAAAAATGAACAAATGGGCACTGGAGATGAGCTGGTGCCCATGCCCAGGCCACTCAGATCTCCCAGCTAGACACTGGAAATAGATTTTGATGGTATAGGACCTCTTTCACTTGACCCTAGATGGCAGAGGACTAAGATGTGGAGATCACCTTCCTCCCCATAAATATATAAAAAATGCAACTACAGGTGGAACAACTCCTACAGAATACCTACTGAATGCTGGCAGAAGACATCAGACTTCCCAAAAGCCACGTGGCTGACACGATCTTGGTGCTCCGGCTGGGTGTCAGGCCTGAGCCTCTGATGTGGGGAGAGCCGAGTTCAGGAAATTGGTCCACCAGAGACTTTCTGGCCACATGAAATATCAAATGGTGAAAACTCTCCCAGAGATCTCCATCTCAACACTAAAACCAGCTACACTCAACAACCAGCAAGCTAGAGTGCTGGACACCCCATGCCAAACAATTCACAAGAGAGGAACACAAACACATCCATTAGCAGAAAGGCTGCCTAAATTCATAATAAGTTCACAGATACCCCAAAACACACCACTGGACATGGTCTTGCCCACAAGAAAGACAAGAACCAGCCTCATTCTCCAAAACACAGGCACCAGTCCCCTCCACAAGGAAGCCTACACAACCCACTGAAAAAGACTTACCCACTGGGGGCAGAAACCAAAAACAATGAGAACTACAAACCTGCAGCCTGTGAAAAGGAGACCCCAAACACAGTAAGTTAAGCAAAATGAGAAGACAGAGAAATATGCAGCACATGAAGGAGCAAGATAAAAACCCACCAGACCTAACAAATGAAGAGGAAATAGGCAGTCTACCTGAAAAAGATTTCAGAGTAATGATAGTAAATATGATCCACAGTCTTGGAAACAGAATGCAGAAAATATAAGAAACGTTTAAAAAGGAGCTAGGAGAACTAAAGAGCAAACAAACAATGATGAACAACAAAATAAATGAAATTACAATTCTCTAGAGGGGATCAATAGCAGAATAACTGAGGCAGAAAAATGGAGAAGTGACCTGGAAGATAAAATAGAAGAAATAACTACTGCAGAGCAGAATAAAGAAAAAAGAAAGAAAAGAATTGAGGACAGTCTCAGAGACCTCTGGGACAACATTAAATGCACCAACATTTGAATTATAGGGGTCCCAGAAGAAGAACAGAAAAGAAAGGGACTGAGAAAATATTTGAAGACATTATAATTGAAAACTTCCCTAATATGGAAAAGGAAATAGTCAATCAAGTCCAGGAAATGCAGAGTTCCACACAGAATAAATCCAAGGAAAAATATGCCAAGACACATGCTAATCAAACTATCAAACATTAAATACAAAGAAAAATATTAAAATGAGCAAGGGAAAAGCAACAAATAGCATACAAGGGAATCCCCATAAGGTTAACAACTGATCTTTCAGCAGAAACTCTGCAAGCCAGAAGAGAGTGGCAACACATATTTACAGTGATGAAAGGGAAAAACCTACAACCAACATTACTCTACCCAGCAAGGATCTCATTCAGATTCGATGGAGAAATTAAAACCTTTACAGACAAGAAAAAACTAAGACAATTTAGCATCACCAAACCAGCTTTACAACAAATGCTAAAGGAGCTTCTTTAGGCAGGAAACACAAGAGAAGGAAAAGACCTACAAAAATAAACCCAAAACAATTAAGAAAATGGTAATAGGAACATACATATCAATAATTACCTTAAATGTAAATGGATTAAATGCTCCAACCAAAAGACATAGGCTGGCTGAATGGATACAAAAACAAGACCCATGTATATCCTGTCTACAAGAGACCCACTTCAGACATAGGGACACATACAGACTGAAGGTGAGGGGGTGGAAAAAGACATTCCATCCAAATGGAAATCAAAAGAAAGCCAGAGTAGCAATACTCATATCAGATAAAATACACTTTAAAATAAAGAATGTTACAAGACATAAGTAAGGACACTACATAATCATCAAGGGATCAATCCAAGAAGAAGATATAGCAATTATAAATATATATGCACCCAACATAGGAGCACCTCAATACATAAGGCAAATGCTAACAGCTATAAAAGGCAAAATCAACAGTAACAAAATAATAGTAGGGGACGTTAACACCCCACTTTCACCAATGGACAGATCATCCAAACTGAAAATAAATAAGGCAACACAAGCTTTAAATGACACATTAGGAGACGGGGAAGGTGGGGGAAGAATAAGATGTGGAGATCACCTTCCTCCCCACAGATACATCAGAAATACGTCTACACGTGGAACAACTCCTACAGAACACTTACTGAATGCTGGCAGAAGACCTCAGACCTCCCAAAAGGCAAGAAACTCTCCACATACCTGGGTAGGGCAAAAGAAAAAAGAATAAACAGAGACAAAGGAATAGGGATGGGACCTGCACCAGTGGGAGGGAGCTGTGAAGGAGGAAAGGTTTCCACACACTAGGAAGCCCCTTCACGGGCGGAGACTGCGGGTGGCGGAGGGGGGAAGCTTCGGAGCAGCGGAGGAGAGCGTACCAACAGGGGTGCGGAGGGCAAACTGGAGAGATTCCCTCACAGAGGATTGGTGCCAGCACTCACCAGCCAGAGAGGCTTGTTTGCTCACCCGCCGGTGAGCTGGGTGGGGCTGGGAGCTGAGGCTCGGATTCTGTCGGGAGTGCAGGGAGAGGTCTAGTGGCATGAAAACAGCCTGTAGGGGTGAGTGCACCATGGCTAGCTGGGAGGGAGTCCAGGGAAAAGTCTGGACGAGCCGAAGAGGCAAGAGACTTTTTCTTCCCTCTGTTTCCTGGTGCGCGAGGAGAGAAGATTAAGAGTGCTGCTTAAAGGAGCTCCAGAGACGGGCGTGAGCTGCAGCTAATAGTGCAGACCCCAGAGACGGGCATGAGAGGTTAAGGCTGCTGCTGCCACCACCAAGAAGCCTGTGTGCAAGCACAAGTCATGCTCCACACCTCCCATCCAGGGAGCCTGTGCAGCACGCCACTGCCAGGGTCCCGGATCCAGGGACAACTTCCCCAGGAGAACGAACGGTGCACCTCAGGATGGTGCAACGTCCTGCCAGCCTCTGCCGCAGCAGGCTCGCCCTGCACCCCGTGCCCCTCCCTCCAACTGGCCTGAGTGAGCCACAGCCCCAGAATCAGCTGCTGCTTTAAACCCGTCCTGTCTGAGTGAAGAACAGACACCCTCCGGTGACCTACACGCAGAGGCGGGGCCAAATCCAAAGCTGAGTCATGGGAGCTGTGCCAAAAAAGAAGAAAAAGGGAAATTTCTCCCAGCAGCCTCAGAAGCAGTGGATTAAAGCTCCACAACCAACTTGATGTACCCTGCATCTGTGGAATACCTGAATAGACAATGAATCATCCAAATTGAGGAGGTGGACTTTGAGAGCAAGATTTATTATTTTTCCCCTTTTCCTCGTTTTGTGAGTATGTATTTGCATGCTTCTGTGTGAGCTTTTTTCTGTATAGCTTTGCTTTCACCATTTGTCCTAGGGTATTGTCCATCCATTTTTTGTTTTGTTTAGTATTTTACTTTAAAAACACCTTATTTCTAATTAATTATTTTTTATTTTAATAACTTTATTTTATTTTATATTATTTATTTTATTTTATACTCTTTCTTTCTTTCTTTCTACTTTTTCTCCCTTTTATTCAGAGCTGTGTGGATGAAAGGCTCTTGGTGCTGCAGCCAGGAGTCAGTGCTGTGCCTCTGAGGTGGAAGAGCCAACTTCAGGACACTGGTCCACAAGAGACCTCCCAGTTCCATGTAATATCAAATGGCAAAAATCTCCCAGAGATCTCCATCTCAACACCAACACCCAGCTTCACTCAACAACCAGCAAGCTACAGTGCTGGACACCCTATACCACACAACTAGCAAGACAGGAACACAACCCCACCCATTAGCAGAGAGGCTGCCTAAAATCATAAAAATGCCACAGACACCCCAAAACACAACACCAGACGTGGTCCTGCCCACCAGAAAGACAAGATCCAGCCTCATCCACCACAATACAGGCACTAGTCCCCTTCACCAGGAAGCCTACACAACCCACTGAACCAACATTAGCCAATGGGCACAGACACCAAAAACAATGGTAACTACGAACGTGCAATCTGCAAAAAGGAGACACCAAACACAGTAAGATAAGCAAAATGAGAAGACAGAAAAACACACAGCAGATGAAGGAGCAAGATAAACACCCACCAGACCTAACAAATGAAGAGGAAATAGGCAGTCTACCTGAAAAAGAATTCAGAATAATGATAGTAAGGATGATCCAAAATCTTGGAAACAGAATAGAGAAAATGCAAAAAACATTTAACAAGTACCTAGAAGAACTAAAGAGGAAACAAGCAATGATGAACAATAAAATACATGAAATTAAAAAAACTCTAGATGGGATCAAAAACAGAATAACTAAGGGAGAAGAACGGATAAGTGACCTGGAAGATAAAATAGTGGAAATAACTACTGCACAGCAGAATAAAGAAAAAAGAATGACAAGAACTGAGGACAGTCTCAGAGACCTCTTGGACAACATTAAACGCACCAACATTCGAATTATAGGGGTCCCAGAAGAAGAAGAGAAAAAGAAAGGGACTAAGAAAATATTTGAAGAGAATATAGTTGAAAATATCCCTAATATGTGAAAGGAAATAGTTAAACAAGTCCAGGAAGCACAGAGAGTCCCATACAGGATAAATGCAGGGAGAAACAGGGCAAGACACATATTAATCAAACTATCAAAAATTAAATACAAAGAAAACATATTAAAAGCAGCAAGGGAAAAACAAAAAAATAACACACAGGGGAATCCCCATAAGGCTAACAGCTGGTCTTTCAGCAGAAACTATGCAAGCCAGAAGGACTGGCAGGACATATTTAAAGTGATGAAGGAGAAAAACCTGCAACCAAGATTACTCTACCCAGCAAGGATCTCATTCAGATTTGATGGAGAAATTAAAACCTTTATAGACAAGCAAAAGCTGAGAGAGCGCAGCACCACCAAACCAGCTTTACAACAAATGCTAAAGGAACTTCTCTAGGTAAGAAACACAAGAGAAGGAAAAGACCTACAATAACAAACACAAAACAATTAAAAAAATGAGAATAGGAACATATATATCGATAATTACCTTAAATGTAAATGGACTAAATGCTCCCACCAAAAGACACAGATTGGCTGAATGGATACAAAAACAAGACGCATATATATCCGGTCTACAAGAGACCCACTTCAGACATAGGGACACATACAGACTGAAAGTGAGGGGATGGAAAAAGATATTCCATGCAAATGGAAAAAAAAAGAAAGCTGGAGTAGCAATTCCCATATCAGATAAAATAGACTTTAACATAAAGACTATTAGAAGAGACAAACAAGGACACTACATAATGATCAAGGGATCGATCCAAGAATAAGATATAACAATTGTAATTATTTATGCACCCAACATAGGAGCACCTCAATACATAAGGCAAATATTAACAGCCATAAAAGGAGAAATTGACAGTAACACATTCATAGTAGGAGACTATGACACCACACTTTCACCAATGGACAGATCATCCAAAATGAAAATAAATAAGGAAACACAAGCTTTAAATGATATATTAAACAGGATGGACTTAATTTATTTTTATAGGACATTCCATCCAGAAACAACAGAATGCACATTTTTCTGAACTGCTCATGGAACATTCTCCAGGATAGATCATATCTTCGGTCACAATTCAAGCCTTGGTAAATTTAAGAAAATTGAAATTGTATGAGGTAGCATTTTTGACCACAACCCCAAGAGACTAGATATCAATTACAGGAAAAGATCTGTAAAAAATACAAACACATGGAGGCTAAACAATACACGATGTAATAACCAAGTGATCACTGAAGAAATCAAAGAGGAAATCAAAAAATACCTAGAAACAAATGACAGTGGAGACACGACAAACCAAGGCCTATGGGATGCAGCAAAAGCAGTTCTAAGAGGAAAGTTTATAGCAATACAATCCTACCTTAAGAAACAGGAAACATCTCGAATACACAAACTAACCTTGCACCTAAAGCAATTAGAGAAAGAAGAACAAACAAACCCCAAATTTAACAGAAGGAAAGAAATCATAAAGATCAGATCAGAAATAAATGAAAAAAAAATGAAGGAAATGATAGCAATAATCAATAAAACTAAAAGCTGGTTGTTTGAAAAGATAAACAAAATTGGTAAACCATTAGCCAGACTCATCAAGAAAAAAAGGGAGAAGACTCAAGTCAATAGAATTAGAAATGAAAAACAACTAACAACTGACACTGCAGAAATACAAAGGATAATGAGAGATTACTACCAGCAACTCTATGCCAATAAAATGGACAACCTGGAAGAAATGGACAAATTCTTAGAAATGCAAAAGTTGCCAAGACTGAACCAGGAAGAAATAGAAAATATGAACACACCAATCACAAGCACTGAAATTGAAACTGTGATTAAAAATCTTCCAACAAACAAAAGCCCAGGGCCAGATGGCTTCACAGGCGAATTCTATCAAACATTTAGAGGAGAGTTAACACCTGTCTTTCTCAAACTCTTCCAAAATATAGCAGAGGGAGGAACACTCCCAAACTCGTTCTACGAGGCCACCATCACCCTGATAACAAAACCAGACAACGATGTCACAAAGGAAGAAAACTACAAGCCAATATTGCTGATGGACATACATGCAAAAATTCTCAACAAAATACCAGCAAACAGAATCCAACAGCACATTAAAAGGATCATACACCATGATCAAGTGGGTTTTTTCCAGGAATGCAAGGATTGTTCAATAAACACAAATCAAACAACGTGATTCACCATATTAACAAATTGAAGGAGAAAAACCATATGATCATCTCAATAGATGCAGAGAAAGTTTTGACAAAATTAAACACCCATTTATCATAAAATCCCTGGAGAAAGTAGTCATAGAGGGAACTTTCCTCAACATAATAAAGGCCATATATGACAAGCCCACATTGTTCTCAATGGTGAAAAACTGAAACCATTTCCACTAAGATCAGGAACAAGACAAGGTTGCCCACTCCCACCACTCTTATTCAACATAGTTTTGGAAGTTTTAGCCACAACAATCAGAGAAGAAAAGGAAATAAAAGGAATCCAAATCAGAAAAGAAGAAGTAGAGCTGTCACTGTTTGCAGATGACATGAAAGTATACACAGAGAATCCTAAAGATGCTACCAGAAGACTACTAGAGCTAATCAATGAATTTGGTAAAGTAGCAGGATACAAAATTAATGCACAGAAATCTCTGGCATTCCTATACACTAATGATGAAAAATCTGAAAGTGAAATCAAGAAAACACTCCCATTTACCACTGCAACAAAAAGAATAAAATATCTAGGAATTAACCTACCTAAGGAGACAAAAGACCTGTATGCAGAAAATTATAAGACACTGATGAAAGAAATTAAAGATGATACAAATAGATGGAGAGATATACCATGTTCTTGGCTTGGAAGAGTCAACATTGTGAAAATGACTGTACTACCCAAAGCAATCTACAGATTCAATGCAATCCCTATCAAACTACCACTGGCATTTTTCACAGAACTAGAACAAAAAAATTCACAAGTTGTATGGAAACACAAAATACCCTGAATACCCAAAGCAATTTTGAGAAAGGAAAACGGAGCTGGAGGAACCAGGCTCCCTGACTTCAGACTATAATACAAAGCTACAGTAATCAAGAGAGTATAGTACTGGCACTAAAACAGAAATATAGATCAATGGAACAGGATAGAAAGTCCAGAGATAAACCCATGCACATATGGTCACCTTATCTTTGATAAAGGAGGCAGGAAGGTACAGTGGAGAAAGGTGAACCTCTTCAATAAGTGGTGCTGGGAAAACTGGACAGGTACATGTAAAAGTATGAGATTAGAACACTCTCTAACACCATACACAAAAATAAGCTGAAAACAGATTAAAGACCTAAATGTAAGGCCAGGCACTATAAAACTCTTAGATAAAACCATAGGCAGAACACTCTATGACATAAATCACAGCAAGATCCTTTTTGACCCACCTCCTAGAGAAATGGAATTAAAAACAAAAATAAACAAATGGGACCTAATGAAACCTCAAAGCCTTTGCACAGCAAAGGAAACCATAAAGAAGACGAAAAGACAACCCTCAGAATGGGAGAAAATATTTGCAAATGAAGCAAGTGACAAAGGATTAATCTCCAAATTTTACAAGCAGCTCATGCGGCTCAATAACAACAACAACAAAAAAATCCAATCCAAAATTGGGCAGAAGACCTAAATAGACCTTTCTCCAAAGAAGATATACAGTTTGCCAACAAACACATGAAAGAATGCTCAACATCATTAATCATTAGAGAAATGCAAATCAAAACTACAGTGAGATATCATCTCACACCAGTCAGAATGGCTATCATCAACAAATCTAGAAACAACAAATGTTGGAGAGGGTATGGAGAAAAGGGAACACTCTTGCACTGCTGGTGGGAATATTAATTGGTACAGTCACTATGGAGAACAGTATGGAGGTTCCTGAAAAAACTACAAATAGAACTGCCATATGACCCAGCAATCCCACTACTAGGCATATACCCTGAGAAAAACATAATTCTAAAAGAGTCATGTACCAAAATGTTCATTGCAGCTGTATTTACAACAGCCGGGAGATGGAAGCAACTTAAATGTCCATCATTGTATGAATGGATAAAGAAGATGTGGCACATATATACAATGGAATATTACTCAGCCATAAAAAGAAACGACGTTGAGTTATTTGTAGTGAGGTGGATGGACCTAGAGTGTGTCATACAGAGTGAAGAAAGTCAGAAAGAGAAAGACAAATACCATATGCTAACACATATATATGGAATCTAAGAAAAGAAATGTCATGAAGAACCTAGAGGTTAGAAGGGAATAAAGACACAGACCTACGAGAGAGTGGACCTGAGGATATGGGGAGGGGGAAGGGTAAGCTGTGAGAAAGTGAGAGAGTGGCATGGACATATATACACTACCGAACGTAAAATAGATAGCTAGTGGGAGGCAGCCGCATAGCACAGGGAGATCGGCTCGGTGCTTTGTGACCACCTAGAGGGGTGGTATAGGGAGGGTGGGAGGGAGGGAGATGCAAGAGGGAAGAGATATGGGGACATATTTATATGTATAACTGATTCACTTTGTTATCAAGCAGAAACTAACACACCCTTGTAAAGCAATTATACTCCAATAAAGATGTAAAAATATAAATAAATAAATGACACATTAAAGAAGATGGACTTAGTTGATATTCATAGACATTCCATCCAAATACAGCAGAATACAGTTTTATCAACTGCTTATGGAAAATTTTCCAGGATACCTCATATCTTGGGTCACAAATCAAGCCTTGGTAAATTTAAGAAAATTGAAATCATATGAAGTGTCTTTTCGGACCACAATGCTATGAGACTGGATATCAATTACAGGTAAAATCTGTAAAAAGTACAAACACATGGAGGCTAAACAATACACTACTAAATAACCAAGAGATCACTGAAGTAATCAAAGAGTAAATAAAAAAATACCTAGAAACTAATGACAATGAAAACACAACAACCCAAAACCTATGGGATACAGCAAAAGCAGTCCTAAGAGAGAAGTTTATAGCAATACAATCCTACCTCAAGAAACAAGAAATATCTCAAATAAACAACCTAACCTTACACCTAAAGCAATTAGAGACAGAACAAAAAGAACCCAAAGTTAGCAGAAGGAAAGAAATCACAAAGATCAGATGACAAATAAATGAAAAAGAAATAAGGAAACGATAGCAAAGATCAATAAAACTAAAAGCTGGTTCTTTGAGAAGAAAAACAAAATTTGTAATCCATTAGCCAGACTCATCAAGAAAAAAAGGGAGAAGATTCAAATCAATAGAAATGAAAACAGAGAAGTAACAACTGACACTGCAGAAATACAAAGGATCATGACAGATTACCACAAGCAACTCTATGCCAATAAAATGGACAACCTGGAAGAAATGAACAAATTCTTATAAATGCACAACCTTCCAAGACTGAAACAGGAAGAAATAGAAAACATAAACAGACCAATCACAAGCACTGAAATTGAAACTCTGATTAAAATTTTTCCAACAAACAAAAGCCCAGGAACAGATGGCTTCACGGGCGAATTCTATCAAACATTTAGAGAACAGGTAACACCTATCCTCCTCAAACTCTTCCATAATATAGCAGAGGGAAGAACACTCCCAAACTCATTTTATGAGGCCTTCACAACCCTGATACCAAAACCAGACAAAGATGTCACAAAAAAAGAAAAATACAGGCCAATATCACTCATGAACATAGATGCAGAAATCTTCAACAAAATACTAGCAAAAAGAATCCAACAGCACATTAAAAGGATCATACACCATGATCAAGTGGGGTTTATCCCAGGAATGCAAGGATTCTTCAGTATATGCAAATCAATCAATGTGATACAGCATATTAACAAACTGAAGGAGAAAAACTAGATGATCATCTCAATAGATGCAGAAAAAGCTTTTGACAAAGTTCAACACCCATTTATGATAAAAACTCTCAAGGAAGTAGGCATAGAGGAAATTTCCCTCAACATAATAAAAGCCATATATTACAAACCCTCAGCCAACATCGTTCTCAATAGTGAAAAACTGAAACCATTTACTCTAAGGTCAGGAACAAGACAAGGTTGTCCACACTCACCACTATTATTCAACATAGTTTTGGAAGTTTTAGCCACAGCAATCAGAGAAGAAAAAGAAATAAAAGGAATCCAAATCAGAAAAGAAGAAGTAAAACTGTCACTGTTTGCAGATGACATGAAAGAATACACAGAGAATCCTAAAGACGCTACCAGAGAAGATACTACAGCTAATCAGTGAATTTGGTAAAGTAGCAGCATACAAAATTAATGCACAAAAATCTCTTGCATTTCTCTACAGTAATGATGAAAAATCTGAAAGAGAAAGTAAGGAAACACTCCCATTTAGCATTGCAACCAACAGAATAATATAACGAGGAATAAACCTACCAAGGGAGACAAAATACCTGTATACATTAAACTATAAGACACTGATGAAAGAAATTAAATATGATACAAACAGATGGAGAGATATACCATGTTCTTGGATTAGAAGAATCAACACTGTGAAAATGCCTCTACTACCCAAAGCAATCTACAGATTCAATGGAATCCCTATCAAACTACCAATGGCATTTTTCACAGAACTAGAACAAAAAAATTTACAATTTGTATGGAAACACAAAAGACCCCAAATAGCCAAAGCAATCTTGAGAAAGGAAAACGGAGCTGGAGGAATCAGGTTCTGTGACTTCAGACTATACTACAAAGCTACAGTAATCAAGACAATATGGTACTGGCACAGAAACAGAAATATAGATCAATGGAACAGGATGGAAAGCCCAGAGATAAACCCACACACATATGGTCACCTTATCTTTGATAAACTAGGCAAGAATATACAATGGGGAAAAGACAACCTCTTCAATACATGGTGCTGGGAAAACTGGACAGCTGCATGGAAAAGAGTGAAATTAGAACACTCCCTAACACCATACACAAAAATAAACTCAAAATGGATTAAAGACCTAAATGTATGGCCAGACACTACAAAAATCTTAGAGGAAAATGTAGGCAGAACACTCTGTGACATATATCACAGCAATGTCTTTTTTCACCCACCTCCTAGAGAAATGAAAATAAAAAGAAAAATAAACAAATGGGACCTAAAGAAACTTCAAAGCTTTTGCACAGCAAAGGAAACCATAAACAAGAGCCAAAGACAACCCTCAGAATGGGAGAAAATATTTGCAGATGAAGCAACTGACAAGGATTAATCTCCAAAATATATAGGCAGCTCATGCAGCTCAATATCAAAAAAACAAACAACCCAATCCAAAAATGGGCAGAAGACCTAAACAGACATTTCTCCAAAGAAAATATTTTCCAACAAACACACGAAAGGATGCTCAACATCACTAATCATTAGAGAAATGCAAATCAAAACTACAATGAGGTATCACCTCACACCAGTCAGAATGACCATCATCAAAAAATCTACAAACAATAAATGCTGGAGAGGGTGTGGAGGATATCGAATCCTCTTACACTATTGGTGGGAATGTATATTGGTACAGCCACTATGGAGAACAGTATGGAGGTTCCTTAAGAAACTAAAGATAGAATTACCATATGATCCAGCAATCCCACTACTGGGCACATACCCTGAGAAAACCATAATTCAAAAGGAGTCATGTACCACAATGTTCATTGCAGCTCTATTTACAATAGCCAGGACATGGAAGCAACCTAAGTGTCCATTGACAGATGAATGGATAAAGAAGATGTGGCACGTATATAAAATGAAATATTACTCAGCCATAAAAAGAAACAAAATTGAGTTATTTGTAGTGAGGTGGATGCACCTAGCGTCTGTCTTACAGAGTGAGGTAAGTCAGAAAAAGAAAAACAAATACCGTATACTAACACATATATATGGAATCTAAAAAGGAAAAAAATGGTTCTGAAGAACCTAGGGGCAGGACAGGAATAAAGACGCCGACATAGAGAATGGACTTGAGGACACGAAGAGGGGGAAGGGTAAGCTGGGACGAAGTGAGAGAGTGACATGGACATATATACACTACCAAATGTGAAATAGATAGCTAGTGGGAAGCAGCCACATAGCACAGTGAGATCAGCTTGGTGCTTTGTGACCACCTAGAAGGGTGGCATAGGGAGGGTGGCAGGGAGATGCAAGAGAGAAGAGATATGGGACTATATGTATAGGTATAGATGATTCACTTTGTTATACAGCAGAAACTAACACACCATTGTAAAGCAGTTATACTCCAATAAAGATGTTAAAAAAATAAATTGAAAAAATTTTTAAATCAAATTAATAAATATATCTATCATACAATCCAGCAGTGCCACTTTTGGGTATTTACCCAAACAAAACAAAACCCACTTATTCAAAAAGTTATGTGTACTCTGATGTTCCGTGCAGCATTAGGTACCATAGCCAAGTACGGAAAGAAACTAAGCGCCCATCAATAGATTAAATGGAATGTTACCTAGCCACAAAAAGGAATGAAATCTTGCCATTTGCCACAACACTGATGGACCTAGAGGGTATTTTACTAAGTTAAATAAGTCAGATGGAGGAAGACAAATACCATATGATTTCACTTATATGAGAAATGTAAAAATAAAACAAATGAACAAACATAACGAAACAAATAGAGATACAGAAAACTGGTCTCTGCCATAGGTGAGGGAAGTGGAGGGATGAGTGAACTAGGTGAGAGATATTAAGAAGTACAAACTTCCAGTTATAAAATAAATGTCAAGGTGATGTAATGTTCTGTGTAGGGGATATAGTCAATAATATTGTAATAGCTTTACATACTGATAGATGATAACTAGACCTATCGTGGTGATAATGTTGTAATGTATAAAAATATCAAAATATTATGTTGTATACCTGAAACTAATACAATAAGTCAATTATACTTCAGTTCAAAAAATAAAAATAAATAAAATAAGTTCGCTAGCAAGACAGAGTCTTATGTAATGTAATGTAGTCACAGGATTGACCTCCTATCACCTTTGTCATAGTCTGTTGGTTAAAAGCAAGCCACCTGTTCTGCCCACATTCAAGCGAAGGGGATTACACAGAAGTGTGAATACCAGGTGATGGGGATCTTAAGGGTCTACCTCAAAACCTGTTCACCACACAGACGCATGGTGGTGCTAGTTAGGTGGTAGAGGTTCACCTAATTCGGAGTTTGGGCAAATGCTGCTTGGCCAGGTATCAAAAACAATATTCAGCCAAAGCTAAGGCCAAACACCCAAATCCTCATTATATATTGAAATTCTTGTATACAAGAGTAAATTTGAAATTGTATCAAAATATTAATTGTAAATTTATTATTTGTTAGCAGTCAATTTTTTAAGTTTATTATTATAATATGGGAATAACATTTCCAAGCACTGTCACACTGCCTACCATACTGTTGACCTCTCCTTCATAACATTTTTTTCTCCCACAATTTTACATTTATTTGTATGACTAGTTGATTAATGTTTGAGTATTATGCTGAACTCTAATCTCCAGAGGAACAGGAGCCAGTGTCCAGTTTTGCTTATAGCAGTACTTTTGGTGGAATATGGTTCTCCCCCATATCCCCCTTACTCCTACCTATCCTCACCCCTCATGGGAAGGGAGACTGTTAGCATCATAAAAGTACATTTAAATGATTCCATCAGAGATGATCATTAAATAGCAAGAGAGGGGTTTATGAACAAGGAAGTTCAGTTAAGGTTTTTTAATAATTGTGAAAATTTGGAAGCAACCTAAATGTCCAATAGTAGGGAAATTGTTAATTATAACATGGTACATCTAATCCATGCAAAAAGAATGGATACTATTCTTTCCTTTTTTTAGGTAGTTACCCTTTCCAGATATACAGAATACAAACGAGACTGCTGCCCAAGCAGTACCATCTGCACTTCCTAATAATAGTGTAGCAAAAACTTCATGTACTTTGAACAGACCTAGGTTCAAACTCCAATTCTACCAATCTTGGATGACTAAATGGAGGTCTCTCTATCCTGAATGAGGTTTGCCTAAAGCAGTGGTTTTCAAACTGTATACCTTGAAGCAGCAACAGTAGCCTCACCTGGGAACATGTTAGAAATGCAAGTTTTCTAGTCTCAACCCAGACCTACTGAATCAGAATCTATGGGGGTGGGGCCCAGCACTCTGTTTTAACAAGGCTTCCAGGTGATTCTGATGCACACTCAAGTGTGAGACCCCAAATTCAAGTCACATTTGTTTTACCCATCCCATCCTTGGTTATATTGGTCTCCAACCACAAGGTGGCAACCTCTGTCTAAAGTCCTATGGGTTGATCAATGGTTACAGTAAATGTATCTGGTCTCGTCACCTAACTGTCCAAAATGAATGTGATATAGGGATGTGAGAGAGAAGTGGGAGATGAGAGAAGAAACAGAGAGATGGAATGAAGAATAGGGCTGGAGGGGGCTTTATCTTCACTTTTAACATAGCAAGTTAAGGATGAGGTAGTAGTGGTGGTGGTGTCAGTGGTGCTAGTATCAGGTTATTTTCCACCTAATAATTCAGCTCATTCTGGGTACAAAACAATGTGCATGAATGTTGGAGTGTCTGTGGACAACCAATTTCATCTATGCTTTTCATCCTTTAATACACAGACACTACTCAAAGGCAGGCACCTCCCCACACCATCACCTACCCTCCTCCTACGTTCGTACTCTAATCATGAATTCCTTATCCATTTTTCTTCCCATTATTGATTTCCCTCTTTTAAAACCTTTCCATAGTTCTACCTGTAACTCCGTTGCACAGTAAAGCAAGCTGAGCTCGTGAAAATGTACTTTGTTGCCCTCCTTAAGTGAGACTTGGTACTCCCCTGAAGATTATACTTTCCAAATAGCCCTCTCTGGTGAAATCTATTTTCTTATTCCCCATAAATTATATGGTTTGACAAAGAGGGTAGAGAATGGGAAATCCCAACAACAGAAGTCTCAAAGGAAGATAAAATTTCTCATCTCTGGCAATGGAATCCATGCAGACATGACACCCAGCACCTTAGATTCTCAGTTGTGTTGAATGCCTCAATCCCATTTCACTTCAGCCACTGTCACCCATGACTACACAGTGGATCTTTATAGGAAATCCACATTGGAAATCTTTTTTGACTCATTTATCTTTTTCTTCTTTCCTGCTTTCTATAGGATAGATGGAATTTTCTTTTCCTGGTTTAAAAGTTATACATTCTATTGTTGTTCTTATTGTGGTTTCCCTTAACATCTATGTTTATTTACCCCTATTAATTTATCAGTGTATTTTCCTCTTAACAATACAAGTATTTGAAAATGTTCTTATGTCCTTTGCATCCCATCACACCTTCCCCATCATTTTGATAATGTTTGAAACTTTAGTTCTGGGCTACTAGGGATATGATTTTTCTTCTTTCTGCTCAGTATTTTTAATTTTTCACATCAGCAATAAACTATACCATGATATTAAATCACCCTTACTTCCCATATCTCTTGCAGTATTTCTTTTTATCTCTTCTCATTTGAAGACCTCCTCCAAAATTGTCTTCAACAAGGATCTTTGTGTGGCAAGCCTTCTGAGACATTGTATGCACCCAAATATTTTTATTACTCCACTACATTTAAATAAAAAATGATTGAATATAAAATTATAGGTTAAAAGTATTTTAAACATGATAGATTCAGTCCCTTAAAAATATTACTTGATTGTTGTATTTAATTTTGCTAATAAGTGATATCAATTTAATTATTTCCTTTGTAGAGAATTTTACTTTTCTATCTGGAAGATTTGAGAAGTCTTTGATATTCTTAAATGCCATTAAAATGTGTGCATATGTGTACATACATATACATATACATATATACATATATATATACATATACAGGTTTTACCTTATCTCTCTTAGTCTGTGTCAGCCAAAATGTGTTTAAGGAATGGGGAAAAGAGAGCCCCAGGTACCACAGAACCTGTTGATCATTCCCATTTGCTGCTATGATCAAGGCTTCATCTTGATACTCTTTGAAATAAGCAGCACTGTTGAGGAGCCAATGTCCCCAGGTTGTAATCTACCAGCCTTTGGGATTTGAAAGGGATGGAAGAGTGAATGTCCAATTAGGTAATACCCACCTGTTTTCAACCTTCCACTCAACCAAACAGGGCTTTTTTTTGCTGCCTTATATACTCTGATATATCCACAAATACTGTTAACTGTGGTTTGGGATGTTACTATTGATTTCTATAGTGAGGGTAGATAATGTAGGTACCATGACAGAAGAAATACAAGAGCAAAACAACAAAAGCTTTCATTAAACTTATCCTCTTACTGCTGCCTCCAACTACCCTCTATTCCAGACTGGTAAAAACAAAAAACAAAAAAAAACACAGCTATGCAGATTGAAGCCACCACAAACAAATGGCTTCTTTTCTCAGTTGGGCCCTCTGGCACCACTCGGCTTCCTCTCCCATTTGTTCAGTGCCTATTCAAATCGGCACCACACTCATCAAACCCCTCCAATCTCTCTTCTTTTCAGCAATGGGCTGAGAAACTGCACCTTATGCAACCCCAGAAGTACTCTCTCATATGTGAATGGCAGTCCTAGAACACAGTATAGAACACAGTGAAAATTATACCTCTAGTTGTGCTAGACTTTGGCCCTGCAAGGACTTTGAATCCTATGTCAAAGGTAAATGAAGACAGTGAAATGACAAGAATGGAAAATCAGGCCAAATCTCTAAATCCAGTGAACATATGCTTCAGGAATGAAGCAGAAATCAAAACATTCTCAGGCGAAGGAAAACTAAGAGAATTTTTCATCAGTAGACCTATGCTGTGCCTAAAGGAACTTCTTGAAACATAAAAGAAACATAAAAAAAGGAATCTTAGAACATCAGAAAGGAAGAAAAAATAATGGAAAGATAAAATTACGGGTAAATGTAATAAACTTTCCTTCTCCTCTTGACTTTTCTAAATTATGTTTAATGGTTGAAATAAAAATTATAATATTGTCTGATATGATTCTCAACGTATATAGAGGATATAGTTGATAAAATTATAGTATGAATGGGAGAAGGTGTATTAAAACTAAAGGGAAATACCTCAATGTAACTAATAAAATGTATACATAACCTGTAGACTTTGATAAGTTATGTAATATGCACAGTATTATATAATATCTACACCAATTACTTAAAAAATCTATATGAAGAGATGCACTAAAAAATACTAGCCAATTCAAAATGGAATTCTAAAAAATCTTGAAGTAACCCATAGGAAAGCAGGAAAAAGGAAACAGAAATGAAGAGCAGAGAGAACAAAGGGAACATGAACCCCACCACCACCACCAAGCACACACATAAACAGTGAAGGACTTAAGCCCTAACATATGGATAGTTAAATTAAATGTAAATTATCTAGGGACTTTGATTGGACAAGAAGGCAAAGACTCATCTCTCCCCGTTTCTCTCTGCTAAGTACAACTGTAACATGACATAAGAGGCAACCATGGGAGGACTCTGGATGGTGGAGAAAGGAAAGTAGACTGGCTAAAGACTCCAGTGCTGGAGGAAAGATACAGCAGGTGGGTATCTTACAACTCCTCACTCAGTAACAGAAGGCCACCCAAGCCTGGCATCTCCTGACCCTAACATATTGGATGAAGGTGACTCAGGCAGGTTCATGCTTTCTCCAGATTAAATGGGAGTTATGCTGACAATTCCAGTCAGGTCCAGTGGCAGTGGTAAGGGTGATCATGTGGGAGCTCCAAAAATAAAAGGTGGCCAGGGGAAATAATCTTTATTTCTGTGAGCCAGAGAGTTTCTTCTCTCACCTAGAGATGCCCAGTGGCCCCAGTGGCATCAGCAGGGGTAATACCACTACAACAAGTGGCCCAGCCTGGAAAACATTCTTTGTATTCTGTAGTTGAAGACTCCCTTTGCCCACCTAGAGACACTGATAGACTGACAGCATTGGGAGTGGGGAATCCCACCACCACAAGTGGCAAAATTCAGGAAGGACAAGCACTGCTCACCTTATATAAAATATCCTGAAAAATGCACATTATTAGAGAAGAAAGCAGTTTTGCCTGGGATTGTGAATGGGAGCAGGGCTTGACTACAAACAGATTCAAGAAATTGAGGTTGGGGAGTGGTGGTAAATGTTCTAAAACTGGATTTGGTGATGGCTGCATAACTCTATAAATTTACTAAAAATATTGAAATGTATACTTACAATAGTTGAATTTTATGGTATGTAAATTATACCTCAATAAAACTGTTTTAAACTCACAGCTAACTAAAACTAGAAAGAACTTCTTTAACCTAATAACATGCATCTACTGATATAATCATAATTAATATAAAAGATTGAAGACTTTTCCCTAAGACCATGGAAAAGACAAGCATCCTTATTTTCACCACTCCTATTTAACACCATATTGGAAGTCCTAACTGGCGTAATAATGCAAGAAAAATAAAAATAAAAGGCATACAGAATATGGAGGAAGAAATAAAACTATCTCTATTCACAGATAACATGAGAAAATTCCATGGAATTTACAAAAAAGCTACTAGAACTAATAAATGAGTTTAACAAGGTCTCTAATTGCATTTCTATATTATTAGCAATGAACAATCAGAAGTCAAAGTTTATTTTAAAAAAAACAGTATAATTTACAATTGCACCAGAAAACTTAAATTCTTAGGTTAAAAAAAAACTAACAAAATATGTTCAGGATATGTACACTGAAAGCTACAAAACATTTGAGAAAAATATCAAATAAAAACTAAATAAATGTATATATTTATTATATTAATAAATATTAATATATTAATATTTATATTAATGGATTGGAAACCATATTAATGGATTGGAAAATTCAATACTGTTAAGAGGTCAATTCTCCCAAATATTGATCTATAGATTCAATGCAAACCCAATTAAAATCCAAACAGGATTTTTTTCTAGATATTAACAAGCTGATTCTTAAATTCATATTGAAAGGTAAGGAAATGAGAATAGCTGAAACAATTCTGAAAAAGAAAAAAATTGAAGAACTCACAGTATCTCATTTCAAGCCTTAACTATTAAACTATGGTAATGAAACCAGTGTGATATTTGGAGGAATCAGTCTATCCAATGTTAAGGCTAACTATATAGCCATAAAAATCAAGGCAATTATTGTATTGGCAGATACACAAATCAATGGAACAAAACAGAGAACCAGAAATAGTCTAATACAAATAGGGTCAACTGATGTTTTACAAAGATGTGAAGGCAAGTTAATGGAAAATGATCATTTTTTCAACAAATGGTGCTGGAACATTTGGATATCCACATATTAAAAAATGAACCTTGATCTGTACCTCACACTTTATATAAATATGAACTCAAATGGATCATAAGCCTAAATTTTAAATGTAAAATTATAAGACTTAAAAAAAATAAAATTTTTGTGACCTTTGATTAGACCAAGGGTTCTTATATATCTCACCAAAAGCACATGCTATTAAAGAAAAAATTGATAAGTTGGAACTCATCAAAATTAAAACCTTCTGCTCTGTGAAGAACCCTGTTAAGGGAATAAAAAGACAAACCACAGAAAATATTTGCAAAACTGATATCTGATAAAAGACTTGGATCCAAAATATATTAGGAACACTTGAAACTCAGTAAGAAAACAAATGACCCAATTTAAAAATGGACAAAAGAGCAAATACCTCACCAAAGAAGATATACAGATTGCTAATAAATATATGAAAATACACTCAAAATGATATGTTATCAGGGAACTGCAAATTAAAATGACACATCACTACACACCTATTAGAATGGATAAAATCCCTGACAATATCAATTGCTAGTGAGGATGAAGAGCAACAGGTGCTCTCATTAATTGCTAGTGGGAATGTAAAATGATACAACCACTTTGGATGACAATTTGGCAGTTTCTTGCAATGCTAAACTTAGTTTCATCATGTAGCCCAGCAATCCTGTTCCTAAATATTTACCCAAATGCTTTGAGAATTTATGTCCACACAAAATCCTGCATGCAAATGTTTATAGCAGCTTTATTCATAATTTCAAAAAACTGTTAGCAGTCAAGCTGTCCTTCAAGGTAAATGGATAAACAAACTGCAGTACATCCATGCTGTAGAACACTATTCAGCAATTAAAAGGATTGAGCTGTTACTTCTCCTTTTTCATTTCTAATTCTACTGAATTGAGTCTTCCCCCTTTTCTTCTCGATGAGTCTGGCTAATGGTTTACCAATTGTGTTTATCTTCTCAAAGAACCAGCTTTTAGTTTTATTGATCTTTGCTATGATTTCCTTCATTTCTTTTTCATTTATTTCTGATCTGATCTCTATGATTTCTTTCCTTCTGCTAACTTTGGGGTTTTTTGATTTTTGTTTTTCGTTTTTGCGGTATGCGGGCCTCTCACTGTTGTGGCCTCTCCCATTGTGGAGCACAGGCTCCGGATGCGCAGGCTCAGTGGCCATGGCAAACGGGCCCAGCCACTCCGTGGCATGTGGGATCTTCCCAGACAAGGGCACGAACCCGTGTTCCCTGCATCGGCAGGTGGACTTTCAACCACTGTGCCACCAGGGAAGCCCGAACGTTGGGGGTTTTTTGTTCTTCTTTCTCTAATTGCTTTAGGTGTAAGGTTAGGTTGTTTATTTGAGATATTTCTTGTTTCTTGAGGTAGGATTGCATTGCTATAAACTTCCCTCTTAGGATTGCTTTTGCTGCATCCCATAGATTTTGGGTTGTCGTGTTTTCATTGTCATTTATTTCTAGGTATTTTTAAATTTCCTCTTTGATTTCTTCAGTGATCTCTTGGTTGTTTAGTAGTGTACTGTTTAGCCTCCATGTGTTTGGATTTTTTACAGCTCTTTTCCTGTAATTGATATATAGTCTCATAGAATTGTGGTCAGAAAAGATACTTCATATGATTTCAATTTTCTTTAATTTACCAAGGCTTGATTTGTGACACAAGATATGACCTATCCTGGAGAATGTTCCTTGAGAAGAAAGTGTATTCTGTTTGTTTTGGACAGAATGCTCTATAAATATCAATTAAGTCCATCTTGTTTAATGTGTCATTTAAAGCTTGTGTTTCCTTATTTATTTTCATTTTGGATGATCTGTCCATTGGTGAAAGTGGGGTGTTAAAGTCCCCTACTATGATTGTGTTACTGTCGATTTCCCCTTTTTTAGCTGTTAGCATTTGCCTTATGTATTGAGGTGCTCCTATGTTTGGTGCATAAATATTTACAATTTTTATGTCTTCTTCTTGGATTGATCCCTTGATCATTATGTAGTGTCCTTCTTTGTCTCTTCTAATAGTCTTTATGTTAAAGTCTATTTTGTCTGATATGGGAATTGCTACTCCAGCTTTCTTTTGGTTTCCATTTGCATGGAATATATTTTCCATCCCCACACTTTCATTCTACATGTGTCCCTAAGTCTGAAGTGGGTCTCTTGTAGACAACATATATATGGGTCTTGTTTTTGTATCCATTCAGCCAGTCTATGTCTTTTCGTTGGAGCATTTAATCCATTTACATTTAAGGTAGTTATCGATATGTATGTTCCTATTACCATTTTCTTAATTGTTTTGAGTTTGTTATTGTAGGTCTTTTCCTTCTCTTGTGTTTCCTGTCTAGAGAAGTTCCTTTAGCATTTGTTGTAAAGCTGGTTTGGTGGTGCTGAATTCTCTTAGCTTTTGCTTGTCTGTAAAGGTTTTAATTTCTCCATCAAATCTGAATGAGACCCTTGCTGGGTAGAGTAATCTTGGTTGTACGTTCTTCCGTTTCATCACTTTAAATATGTCCTGCCCCTCCCTTCAGGCTTGCAGAGTTTCTGCTGAAAGATCAGTTGTTAACCTTATGGGGATTCGCTTGTATGTTGTTTGTTGTTTTTCCCCTGCTGCTTTTAATATTTTTTCTTTGTATTTAATTTTTGATACTTTGATTAATATGTGTCTTGGTGTGTTTTTCCTTGGGTTTATCCTGTATGGGACTCTCTGTTTTTCCTGGACTTGATTGACTATTTCCGTTCCCATATTAGGGAAGTTTTCAACTATAATCCCTTCAAATATTTTTTCATTTCCTTTCTTTTTCTCTTCCTCTTCTGGGAGCCCTATACTTCAAATGTTGGTGTGTTTAATGTTGTCCTAGAGGTCTCTGAGACTGTCCTCAATTCTTCTCATTCTTTTTTCTTTATTCTGCTCTGCTGTAGTTATTTCCACTATTTTATCTTTCAGGTCACTTATCCGTTCTTCTGCCTCAGTTATTCTGCTGTTGATCCCTTCTAGAGAATTTTTAATTTCATTTATTGTGTTGTTCATCTCTGTTTGTTTGCTCTTTAGTTCTTTTAGGCCCTTGTTAAATGTTTCTTGCATTTTCTCTATTCTATTTCCAAGATTTTGGATCATCTTTACTGTCATTATTCTGAATTCTTTTTCAGGTAGACTGCCTGTTTCCTCTTCATTTGTTTGGTCTGGTGGGTTTTTACCTTGCTCCTTCATCTGCTGCATATTTCTCTGTCTTCTCATTTTGCTTAACTTACTGTGTTTGGGGTCTCCTTTTTGCAGGCTGCAGATTCATAGTTCCTGTTGTTTTTGGTGTCTGCCCCCAGTGGCTAAGGTTGGTTCAGTGGATTGTGTAGGCTTCCTGGTGGAGGGGACTGGTGTCTGTGTTCTGGTGGATGAGGCTGGACCTTGTCTTTCTGGTGGGCAGGACCATGTCTGGTGGTGTGTTTTGGGGTGTCTGTGACCTTATTATGATTTTAGGCATCCTCTATGCTAATCGGTGGGGTTGTGTTCCTGTCTTGCTTGTTGTTTGGCATAGGGTGTCCAGCACTGTAGCTTGCTGGTCATTGAGTGGAGCTGGGTCTTAGCATTGAGATGGAGATCTCTGGGAGAGCTTTTGCCATTTGATATTACATGGAGTCAGGAGGTCTCTGTTGGACCAATGTCCTGAACTCACCTCTCCCACCTCAGAGGCACAGACCTGACACCCGCCTGGAGCAACAAGATCCTGTTAGTCACATGGCTCAGAAGAAAAGGGAGAGAAAAAGAAGAAAGAAATAAAAAATAAAATAAAATAAATTTATTAAAATAAATTTTTTAAAAAATATTATTAACAATAAATAAATATTTTAAAGTAATAAAAAAGAAAGAAAGAAAGAAGAGAGCAACCAAACCAAAAAAGCAAATCCACCAATGATAACAAGTGCTAAAAACTATACTAAAAAAGAAAAAAATAAAAGACAGATAGAATCCTAGGACAAATGATGAAAGCCAAGCTATACAGACAAAATCACACAAAGAAGCATACACGTACACACTCACAAAAAGAGAAAAAGGAAAAAAAATATATAAAGGAAGAGAGCAACCAAATCAATAAGCAAATCTACCAATGATAATAAACTCTAAATACTAAACTGAGATAAACATAAAGCCAGAAACAAATTAGATGCAGAAAGCAAACCCCAAGTCTACAGTTGCTCCCAAGGTCCACCACCTCAATTTTGGGATGATTCATTGTCTATTCAGGTATTCCACAGATGCAGGGTACATCAAGTTGATTGTGGAGATTTAATCTGCTGCTCCTGAGGCTGCTGGGAGAAATTTCCCTTTCTCTTCTTTGTTCACACAGCTCCTGGGGTTCAGCTTTGGATTTGGCCCCACCTCTGCATGTAGGTTGCCTGAGGGCATCTTTTGGGAAGTCTGAGATCTTCTGCTTGCGTTCAGTAGATGTTCTGTAGGAGTTGTTCCATGTGTAGATGTATTTCTGATGTAGTTGTGGGGAGGAAGGTGATCTCCATGTCTTACTCCTCTGCCATCTTGAAGGTCTCTCACCTCAATAGGATATTTGGTGGTTGTGTGTTTAGATAATGAAACCTTGATTATATAATATATGTGGTAATGCAAAGGGCCAAAAATATCCACGGCACACTTAACGTAGAAGAATAAAGCAGGATAACTTGCTTTACCAAATACCAAGACTTATAGAGCTATTGTCATTAAGTACTGGCACAAGTATAGACAAGTAAACTGAGACACACTAGAACACACCAAAGCACTCTCACATATATGGATACTTATTTTATGACAAAATGGTATTAGAAAGGAGTGGATGAAGGAAGATTGTTTTTTTGATAAATGGTGTTGAGACAATGGGGTATCCATATGGTAGACAAAATTAAGTGGAACCCTATTTCATACCAACACCAGGTAGATTATAGACCTAAAAAGCAAGTGGCAAAACTATACAACTTTTTGAAAATTATATATGAGAATACCCTCATACCCTTGGAGTAGGGAGAAAATATTTGCAAAATATGTAACCCATAAGGACTTGTATCCAGAATATATATTTAAAAAAATTTCCAACACATCGATGAGACAGACAGCCCAATAGAAAAGTGAGGAAAAGACTTGAAAAGTCACTTCACAAAGAAGGAAATACAAATGATCAATAATCATAAAGTACACCCATTTGTATATATAAAATTTTAAAATATGACAAATTATAGAAGAAGATATGAATCAATAGTAACTTTTAGACACTATTGGTGGGAATGTACATTGGTACAAGCACTTCATAAAACAGTTTGGCATTATCAATTAAAATGGAAGATATACTTACACTATGACCCAATAGGTATATCCTGGGTAATTAACAGAACAGAAATGTGTGAACATATACAAAAATGGTATGAAGCTTTATTCATAACAGCCAAAAACTAGATACAATCTAAATTCCCTTTAATGTGGAAGGACAAATTTTTCTGATTTATATAATAAACTGCCATACCTCTGTGAAAATAAAGATATTATAGTACATGAAACAACATGGATAAATCTCAGAAATATAATCCAGTCATAAATTTCAAGACAGATAAAATTTAACCACAGTGTTTAGGGATGCACACCTAGGTGGTAAAGGTATAAAGAAATGCTAAAAAATCACACCATATTTAACTTTTAGCAGGGTGGAGGGGTGTGTGATAAGAAGGAACACAGGTAGGAGGCCCTTCCTGGGTGCTGACTTTGTTTTTTCTCTTATCCCAGTGATGGTTATACATGGTATTCACTTTGTCATAATTCATTGAGCTATATACTCACGATTTATGTATGATACTTACATTTCACTATTTTAAAAAATCCTTAAAAACAAAAAATGGAGGCTATCTGACAAACTTTCTCAGCTTGCCACCCCCCTTGCTGGTAAATGCATCTCTGTGTACACTCATTGTTGCCTTTTCCTCTCTAGCCTCAAAGGTAAGGCATCTCTTCTGTCTCCTCTGAGACCTTTTGCCACCAAATTGTCCTCTTTCTCCAACATCTTTGACCTCTCATTCCACTGCTTCATCCTATAAATATGCTAAAACAATCTAATATGTCCCCACATTTTTCTTTCCTTCTTCTTTTTCCCATTCCACCTTCCTTTCTCTCTTCACAAACTTTAAAAGGTTAATTTACACACACTCTCTCTCCATTTCATTCTTCAATCAATTGAAATCTGGTTTCCACACTTTGTCTCACTGCCCCCACTCTCTTTAAGTTCAACAATGACCTCCTTCCTAATCATCATTGGCTAAGTTTCAGGTGTCATCTTTTTTGGCCCTTTTTATTGTATTTGATATTAGTAACCACATTCCTTGAAATCCTCTCCCGCTTTGGCTTCCAGGACACTGCTCTTTCTTGGATTTCCTTCTGCTTCTGTTACTATTACTAAGAAAAAATATATTTTATAGCTAACAGTCATATATATTTCTATGTCCTCAGCAACTTTCTAGGCATTTACATATATTAACTTGTTTAATCCTCATACAACCTTATAAAATAGATACTATTGCTATCATATCTTTTTACAAGTAAAGAAATGGAGGTACCTAAGGTCATCAAGATAAAGTGGCAGGGGTGGAATTTGAACCTAGGCAGTCTGAATCCAAAATCTGTTCTCTTAACTTCTACCTCTCTTGCGTACACAGTTGCCATTGAAGGTTTTCTTTCCTCTCTCTATTATTTAACTGTTGGTGTTCCCTGGAATTTATCTGCTCTTCTCACTCTAAAAGTTCTCTTTAGCTAATCTTGTCCACTCTCAGGATTTAAAAGACCATCTATAAGGCAATGATCCCCAAATCTATACCAACCACCCTGACTTCTCTGCTAAGTTCAGGACTGGCCTCATGCATCCTGTGGAAGGTCTTAGGGCCACATGCTTAGAAGGATCCTGCACTTGGTTTAATGCTCTATTGTCACTGCTTTGAAATTCTTTTTTTTTTAATTTTTGAATTTCATTTTATTTATTTTTTTATACAGCAGGTTCTTATTAGTCATCAATTTTTTTTTAGTCCATGAAGATTATCAGGTTTATTGAACAATGTAAGTAACATGGAGTTGCTGAGATTGCCAACAGCCATATGTCCTCTTTTTCCTCCATTATCTTGATAAATACACAATAAGAGCGAGTAAATGGAAGCAAAATAAGTATGTAGCAAAAGAGGCATAAAATTTTTATGATGTGATTATAGTTGTCACCAATAAAATTGGTATCAGATGTGTTACATTCTAAAAAGAACATAAATGCTACATTAGTTTAATAACAATCAAAACATCATTTTTACACCAAATAATACAAGTAACTATAAAACATAAAGGCCATATACACATGTGCACAGGAAGCAGAAAATTGGAATTCACAGTCAATTGTTTTTATTTCATAGCTTAATATTTCAAGGTGAAAAAACTTGTAGTATTATGTGTCCACTATTCTATGGAAATTTACCCACTTTCCCCAAATAACTCACGCCAATTCTCACATCATGGTGGGGGTGGGGGTGGAATGACAGGTAGAAAAATATCATTATAATGATCAGACATAGACATGTAAAAGTAAGTTAAACATTGCAATCATATCAAGGATGGTAGAGGGCATGGGTTGAGAGAGCAAAGACAGTTATATTTTGGAAAGTTTATACTTATGACATTCTTGAAAAGAAATTTTAGTACATTCTTTTAGAGATCATCAATTAATGATCAATCCTCCTATAGATTATTTACTATGTAGGAAACAGACAACTCAGGATTTTAACCCAACTGAAATTTTCAAGCGTATATCAAGTTCATTTTCTTTTAATTAAAAAAAATTTATTTAACATCTTTATTGGAGTATAAGTGCTTTACAATGGTGTGTTAGTTTCTGCTTTATAACAAAGTTAATCAGTTATACATATACATATGTTCCCATATCTCTTCCCTCTTGCGTCTCCCTCCCTCCCACTCTCCCTACCCCACCCCTCTAGGTGGTCACAAAGCACCAAGCTGATCTCACTGTACCATGCGGCTGCTTACCACTAGCTATCTATTATATGTTTGGTAGTGTATATATGTCCATGCCACGCTCTCACTTTGTCACCGCTTACCCTCCCCCTCCCCATATCCTCAAGTCCAGTCTCTAGTAGGTCTGTGTCTTTATTCCCGTCTTGCCCCTAGTTTCTTCAGGACCATACTTTTTTGTCTTAGATTCCATATATGTGTGTTAGCATACGGTATTTGTTTTTCTCTTTCTGACTTACTTCACTCTGTATGACAGACTGTAGGTCCAACCACCTCACTACAAATAACTCAATTTAATTTCTTTTTATGGCTGAGTAATATTCCATTGTATAAATGTGCCACATCTTTACCCATTCATCTATTGATGGACACTTAGGTTGCTTCCATGTCCTGGCTATTGTAAATGGAGCTGCAATGAACATTTTGGTACATGACTCTTTTTGAATTATGGTTTTCTCAAGGTACATGCCCAGTAGTGCGATTGCTGGGTTGTATGGTACTTCTATTTTTAGTTTTCTAAGGAACCTCCACACTGCTCTCCATAGTAGCTGTATCAATTTACATTCCCACCAACAGTGCAAGAGGGTTTCCCTTTTCTCCACACCTCTCCAGAATTTATTGTTTCTAGATTTTTTGATGATGGCCATTCTAAATGGTGTGAGGTAATACCTCATTGTAGTTTTGATTTACATTTCTCTAATGATTAATGATGTTGAACATTCTTTCATGTGTTTTGTTGGCAATCTGTATATCTTCTTTGGAGAAATGTCTATTTAGGTCTTCTGCCCATTTTTGGATTGGGTGGTTTGTTTTTTAGATACTGAGCTGCATGAGCTGCTTATAAATTTTGGAGATTAAGCCTTTGTCAGTTGCTTCATTTGCAAATATTTTCTCCCATTCTGAGGATTGTCTTTTCGTCTTGTTTATGGCTTCCTTTGCTGTGCAAAAGCTTTTAAGTTTCATTAGGTCCCATTTGTTTATTTTTGTTTTTATTTCCATTTCTCTAGGAGGTGGGTCAAAAAGTATCTTGCTGTGATTTATGTCATAGACTGTTCTGCCTATGTTTTCCTCTAAGAGTTTGATAGTGTCTGGCCTTACATTTAGGTCTTTAATCCATTTTGAGTTTATTTTTGTGTATGGTGTTAAGGAGTGTTCTAATTTCATACTTTTACATCTACCTGTCCAGTTTTCCCAGCACCACTTATTGAAGAGGCTGTCTTCTCTCCACTGTATATTCTTGCCTCCTTTATCAAAGATAAGATGACCATATGTGCGTGGGTTTATCTCTGGGCTTTCTATCCTGTTCCATTGATCTATATTTCTGTTTTTGTGCCAGTACCATACTGTCTTGATTACTGTAGCTTTGTAGTATAGTCTGAAGTCTGGGAGCCTGATTCTTCCAGCTCCAGTTTTCGTTCTCAAGATTGCTTTGGGTATTTGGGGTCCTTTTTGTTTCCATACAAATTGTGAAATTTTTTTCTTCTAGTTCTGTGAAAAATGTCAGTGGTAGTTTGATAGGGATTGCATTGAATCTGTAGATTGCTTTGGGTAGTAGAGTTATTTTCACAATGTTGATTCTTCCAATCCAAGAACATGGTATATCTCTCCATCTGTTTGTATCATCTTTAATTTCTTTCATCAGTGTCGTATAATTTTTTGCATACAGGTCTTTTGTCTCCTTAGGTAGGTTTATTCCTAGATATTTTATTCTTTTTGTTGCAATGGTAAATGGGAGTGTTTTCTTAATTTCACTTTTAGACTTTTCATCATTAGTGTATAGGAATGCCAGAGATTTCTGTGCATTAATTTTGTATCCTGCAACTTTACCAAATTCCTTGATTAGCTCTGGTTGTTTTCTGGTAGCATCTTTAGGATTCTCTATGTATAGTATCATGTCACATGCAAACAGTGACAGCTGTACTTCTTCTCTTCCGATTTGGATTACTTTTATGTCTTTATTATTCTCTGATTGCTGTGGCCAAAACTTCCAAAACTATGTTGAATAAGAGTGGTGGGAGTGGGCAACCTTGTCTTGTTCCTGATCTTAGTGGAAATGGTTTCAGTTTTTCACCATTGAGGACGATATTGGC
Organism: Stenella coeruleoalba; assembly: GCF_951394435.1. Lineage (NCBI taxonomy): Eukaryota > Metazoa > Chordata > Mammalia > Artiodactyla > Delphinidae > Stenella > Stenella coeruleoalba. The sequence continues at coordinate 39,349,327 of NC_137152.1, read as the reverse complement.
TGTGGGTTTGTCATATATGGCCTTTATTATGTTGAGGAAAGTTCCCTCTATGCCTACATTCTGGAAGGAGTCATCAATTTTATACACATCAGTGTATACATGTCAATCCCAATCGCCCAATTCATCACACCCCCACCCCCACCCTCCTTTGAAATTCTTAATAATTTTTGAACAAGTGGCTCTGCATTTTAATTTTGCAATGGGACTTGAAAATTATGTAGCTGGTCCTGCCTAAGCTTCTGACATATATTCAACTGCCCAGTGTACAGCTCTACCTCTCTGTCAAAATCTGCACTCATGTCTTTCCTATCTGAACCTTTCTCATATTCTATCTGGTATCCTATCTTCAGTTGATGCTAACATCCAGTCACCCAACGCAGAAACCTGAGAACCATCTTTCATTTCTCTTTGTCACTCCATCTCTACATCCAATCCTGCCAGGACCTGCCACCTTAACTTTCTACCTTTTCCTTGAATCATCTTTTCCTTTTCATTACTGCTGCCATTATCTTTTGTCTAGAATACTACAATGCTCCTCTTTAAAAGTTTGTCCTACTTCTAGTCTTACCCTTTCAAACCCATCTTTCATAATGCTACCAAGCAGGGCTGCCACATTGCATAATTCCAGGTAACATCATTCACACTGTACAATATAGTAGCCTTACTAACAAGACTGATTTTTCTTAAATGCAAATATGATTATGTTAGTACCCTTCTGAAAACTCTTCAATGGCACCCCAGTAATACAGGATAAATTCCAAGCTCCTTAGCATTCCATTCAAGCATTCCATGATCCAGGCCTCAACAATGTCTCCTGTCCTTCATCTCATGTTCTATCAATACAGACCTATGCTCAGAATTCCCTGTTCACACCATGCTTTTTTCTCTGCCTGAAATGTTCTCTCCCCAGCCTTCTATTCCTTAACCCTTTTCATCTGGGTAATTTCTATTTCTGCTTCAGAACTCAGTTCAAACAATCTCATTCAGGAAGCTTAGTCTGAAGCTTAGTCTGAAGCTTAACCCTCAACCCCAGGCTGGTCTAGGAATCCCTTGCTCTATCATAGCACTTGTAACTTGTAACACTCTATGATCATTGTTTGTTTATATTCCCCCACCTCTGAGTATAAGCTTCTTAAGAGCTGATACTCAGTGTTCTCAACACCTAACCAAGTGTTAACCCAGGCTGAATTGACCCAAACAAAGACAAACTCTACACTAACCTCAGGATAGTAAATGTTTTTTTCAGAAATCCTCTTAGGACTGTTCAAAATGGCAAAGAGTATGCAAGTAGCCCCATCAGAGAGGAAGAAAATGATAAATATATCCAGGTCTTATATGAAGCTAGTATGCAGTATTTCAGTCATACTGATTGTAAAAAATATTGAAATATTTTCATACTAGCCATTAAATAGCTATTTAGTACTGAGGCTCTCCAACTCCTTCCACCACTCTTCTGGGCCCTTCCCTAAGATTCTCCCAGACCTCTCTGCGATCCAGCCCAACAGGGGCTCCCAGAACCCTGCTCTAGCACTAATGTCTCTTCTGATTGATTATTGCCCCTGCTAAGCCAGTTGTTAAAATATTTTGAAGATTACCTCTAAAATTACACTTCCTCAGTTGTGAAGCACTTCCTCTCACAATATTTTCAGCTAATCTTTACGTTTCAGAGTCCTAGGGACCCTGGTTGCTAGGCTTAGACCCTAAGCCGGATAACCAAACATCCACTAGAAAGAGTACATGACATTCAAACGGATATGTAGCATTATCAGGACTGATGTTTTTCAAGCTTTCTCTGGCATTGGATCACCCCCTTTTTTCTTTTTTTTTAAAATAAATTTATTTATTTATTTGGCTGCTTTGGGTCTTTGTTGCTGTGCGGGGGCTTTCTCTAGTTGTGGTGAGCGAGGTCTACTCTTCGTTGCGGTGCACGGGCTTCTCATTGTGGTGGCTTCTCTTGTTGTGGAGCACAGCCTCTAGGCATGCGGGCTTCGGTACTTGTAGTGTGTGGCCTTCAATAGTTGTGTTCAAATAATTAGTATCTGAACTAGGTCTCAGTAGTTGTGGTGCATGGGCTTAGTTGCTCTGTGGCATGTGGGATCTTCCCGGACCAGGGCTTGAACCTGTGTCCCCTGCATTGACAGGCGGATTCTTAACCACTGTGCCACCAGGGAAGTCCTCCCCCCTTTTATTCAAATAAAATTTTTATGTGCATGGCAGGGCAATATACTACTAAGCTAATGTCCAAATACCTTTCTCTTTTCAGTAGAATGTATTAATAAACAAAACATGGAACCAGAAGGTTTGGAACAAATCCAAGGTTGTAGCATATTTAACAAGCTCCTTGTTGATTCTGATACACACTGAACGTTCATCTAAATTCATCATGGAGATGGGATGAGTTGCCAAGATGGAGAGGGCACACACTAGCCTGAAAGAGGAACAATGAGATCTTTGTTGCCAGAGCCTGATTACCAGGCTCTGTTGGACTGCCTAAGCCCCAAGATTCTGATATAATCGAAGGGAGGTGAAAGGATCCCACAAAACAATTGATATTGGATTTCTGGCCAACACTGCTGAGTGGGAAGTCAAATAGGACATGTTAATTTTTTCTAATTTAATCCATTTAGATTTTTATTGCACTTTAAAAAATGGATATATATGGCAGTTCATCTAATAAGCCTAATACATGAGTTAAAAACCAATACTGTTTTGGCTTCTAAATATAATACCAACTCTGAAGCTACACTTAGTTCTGCAATAAATCTTTAGGTTTGTGTACCTCAAAGTGGCTCAAACATGAAACTTTCAAAATTGTACTTATAATCACAAAGCTTCTGTATTCAAAGTTTATCCCAACACCAACAGTAACATAAAATGAAGCAAGACTACAGTTACAATAAAATTCTATTTTTCTCTATTTCACAAATCAGAGAATCAATTTTATTTTAATTAAGCATTTAAAACATGTTATCTTATTTTTCATTAGACTCTTAATTTGAGATAATTATAGAGCCACATGGAGTTGTAAGAAATAATCCAGAGAGATCCTGTGGACCCTTCATTCAGTTTCCCCCAATGGTAACTATAGTACAGTACCACAACAATGATATTGACATTGATATGATCCACTGATCTCATTCAAATTTCTCCAGTATTATTTGTACTCATTTAAGTATATATTTAGTTCTATACAATTTATCATTTGTGTAGGTTGTGTATCGACCATCATAGTCAAGATACAGAATAGTTCCATCACCACAAGAATCTCCTGTTTTGCCGTTTTATAACCATATCCACTTCCCTCTCTCAACCCTCCCCAGAACCAAAACTCTAAGTCCTGACAACTACTAAACTGTTCACAATTTCTATGATTTTGTCATTTAAATTTTTTTCCATAAATGGAATCATACTGTACATAACTTTTGGGGATTGCCTTTTTTAATTCAGCATAATTACCCAGAGATATTTTTTCTATTAATATATTTTTCAGTTTGCATTTGGTTCTTTTTTATAACTTCTATTTCCTTGATGAGATTTTCTATTTTTTCATTTGTTTCTAGCATGCTCATAATCGCTCATTGAAGCATCTTTATAATGGCTTCTTTAAAATCTTTGTCAGATAATTCCAACATATGATTCATCTCTGTGTTGGCGTCATTCGATTGTCTTTTCCTTTTAAAGTTGTTTTCCTGGTTCTTGGTATGACAGGTGATTTTTTTAATGTATCCTAGATATTTTGGCTATTGCGTTAGGAAAGTCTAGTCCTATGTAAATCCTCCACTTTAGCAGGCAGTCTCCTTGTTTAGTTTTAGCATGTAAGTCCTAGCCGATTTTTGTGTTCCATGATTCCAGTAACAGTTTAATCTTCAGAGCCTTTGCTGTGCTTTGATTGGCTTGGATTAACTGGTATCTCTTGGGCTCCCATTGGTCTGTGCTGGTTCGGCTTGTGGAGGCAGAAGTTCCTTCCCCAGGATAGATTGTGTGGTGTCTCTAATTGGGGAAAGGGAGTCTCCATGAAGAAGAACACTTTCTGCACTTGGGCCACTTGTTGTTGCTGGATCCCTCCACCCAGGGCATCCTGGCCAGTCTGTGTTGGGGAGGGGATTCTCAGGACCATGGATGCAAAGAAGCTTCCAGGCTGGATCACTTGTTCTAGAGGGATCCCGCTTGCAGAAGACTCCCTGGCTATCCAGTATCTCTCAGTGGGGAAGGGAATCTCAAGGACCACAGAACAAAGGGGTTTATTTCCAGGATTTATAGTTACACCTAGTGGGGAGGAGAAGAGAGCAATGATTCTATGCCATCTTATCTGGACCAGAAGACCTCTTTATTCCCTTTTATGCTAGTTAAGATGTCTGAGTATTGAACTAATCTCTTTCTTTTTATAAATGGTATAGAGCACTTAAAAATTATTGTTTTGCTCTACGTTTAAGAAACTTAACTTCATCTCTCATTTCTACAGCCAACTGGGTTATTCACCAATAAATTAACTGAGACATTCACTGGTGTTTTATTCAATATTATCACTTAGAAAAAATTTTTCTTGAAGTGTAACACAAATACAGAAAAGTGAACGAATTTTAAGTTTACACACCAGCAAATTACCACAAAATTAACACATTAATATAGTATTACTTTTGATTAAAAAATAACGTGGATATCTATTTCACAAAAATGTGAACATACTTAACACTACTGAACTGTACACTTAAAAATGATTAAGGTGGTAAATTTTATGTTATATGTTTTTTACCAAATTAAAAAAAAAGGAATCTGTGGAGACAAAACACCTAACTTCTGAAAACTACCAACAATGCCTCCAGACTCACAGCCTAGCAGAGGTGACTGGAGCAAATTCCTAGTATGTCTTCAGCTCCTTTTCCTCCTACATATTCAGTCAAACAGTTATTGATGGTTTTCATCTATGAAAGAAAATAAAGAAATGTGGCATCTGTTGCACCTTAAGTGTTGTGGGAAAAGCAAAGCACAGCTGCTCTAGCTGAAGTCGGGGTGGTATAGCAGCCCTGCCGTTTTCACTTGACTTTTCATCACACAGTCATCCTGTCAACAGGACTGTTGTGAAAATTAAGTGAAATAAAATAGGTGAAAGGTCTACTACATGGCAGGTGTTCTTTAAAAGTTTGTTGAATATGGAGACAAATGAGAGGGTAATACAGACTCATAAACACATGCTGCGGACATCTCTAAAGAGGAAAACCAGGGAAGAACAGTCAAGAAGTAGGACTTACTTTGTGTGCGAAGCATCATTTTTGGATAATGATTTATAAATGATATCCCATTTAACCCTCTACAATTAATGCTAAAGAACTATTAATTTTCCCACTTGACAAATGAAAAAACTGAAGCTCAGTAGGGCATATATCTTTTTGGATTATAGTTTGCTCCAGATATATGCCCAGGAGTGGGATTGCTGGACCGTATGGTAGCTCTATTTTTAGTTTTTTAAGGAACCTCCATACTGTTCTCCACAGTGGCTGGACCAGTTTACATTCCCACCAACAGTGTAGGAGGGTTCCCTTTACTCCACACCCTCTCCAGCATTTATTGTTTGTAGATTTTTTGATGAGAGCCATTCTGATGGGTGTGAGGTGATACCTCATTGTATCAATAGTTTTGATTTGCATTTCTCTAATAATCAGTGATGTTGGGCATTTTTTCATGTGCTTTTTAGCTATCTGTATGCCTTTTGGAGAAAACCATAATTCAAAAAGATACATGCACCCCAATGTTCATTGCAGCACTATATACAATAACCAGGACATGGAAGCAACCTAAATGTCCATCAACAGAGGAATGGATAAAGAAGATATGGTACATACATACAGTGGAATATTACTCAGCCATAAAAAAGAACGAAATACATTTGTAGCAACATGGATGGACCTAGAGATTGTCATACTGAATGAAGTAAGTCAAAGAGAGAAAGACAAATATCATATGATATCACTTATATGTGGAATCTAAAAAAAAAGGGTACAAATGAACTTATCTACAAAACAGAAATAGAGTTACAGATGTTGAAAACAAACTTATCATTACTGGGGATAAAGGGAGGAGGGATAAATTGGAAGATTGGGATTGACATATACACAGTACTATATATAAAACAGATAGGGCTTCCCTGGTGGCGCAGTAGTTGAGGGTCTGCCTGCCAATGCAGGGGACGTGGGCTCGTGTCCCGGTCCGGGAGGATCCCACATGCCGCAGAGTGGCTGGGCCCATGAGCCATGGCTGCTGAGCCTGTGTGTCTGGAGCCTGTGCTCCGCAACGGGAGGGGCCACAGCAGTGAGAGGCCCGCGTACTGAAAAAAAAATCAACAAAAAAACAAAAAAAACAGATAACTAATAAAGACCTACTGTATAGCACAGGGAACTCTACTCAATACTCTGTAATGGCCTATATGGAAAAAGAATCTAAAAAAGAGTGGATATATGTATATGTATAACTGATTCACTTTGCTGTACACCTAAATCTAACACAACACTGTAAAACAACTATACTCCAATAAAAAAATTAAATTAAAAAAAAGAAAGATTAGTGCAACTAGGCCTATGGACACAAAGTTTAAAAAATAAAGTAACAGAACCAGGATTTGAATATCTACTCTTCTAGCCTAGTTACAAAGCCAAGCTTGTCCAAAGAATAAGGCTCAAACCCATTTTCATGGAGTGCAATAATCCAGCCCCAGCAGATCTTCCCAGCCTTCTCTCTCCACTTCTCCACCTTGTATTTTACACTCTAGTAACTGAATAATCAATCCCTCTCTCATCCTTACCCCCTTAACCAACCATTACACCTTTACATGCTGCTGTTTCTCACTTCTGTGCTTTGTTCCTAATGCCCTCAACTTGGCATCCTCTCCCTCTCCTATTTACATGGCTAAGTCACCTCTTCTTGGAAATCTTCTCAAATCCCCATTGTCCCTGTCTCCTTAACCTGCCCACCCTCATATACTCCCACTATTCTCTTTGCTTATTTATATTGAATTGCTGTTGTATATTTACTTCTATGTGAGCTCCTTGAAGGCAAGAACCATTTCTTATTCATCTATATTGGTCTAACATGATTCCTGGAACATACTTGTTATCCAATAAATGTTTGTTCAATGAATAAATGATTGAGTGAACAGATAAATGACTCTAAACAGTGTTTTTTCCTCTTCAGCCATTCATCTATCTTGTTCTGAATTTTGGAACCATATTCTTGTGCAAACCACCTCTGCAGTTATTATTTATTTAATATTTTTCTTTAACTCAAGTCACTTTTCAATATTTTTAATCAACTTAGCCTTGTTCTAAGCAGTATCTATAGAATCATAGGCTGTATGTATATACATATACATATCTCCAATACATATTTCAGTTACATTAAGATGACTATTGAAATTTTTAAAATGCTTATCCTTTTACCTCTTAAATCACCTTGTGACTCTCCAGTGGTATACATACCATGCTAAGGAAATAATCACCTAACGTCACTGCTGCTGTTGCATGCAGCCTGGATCTGATGGGCAGAGGAAGCTGGGGAGGTAAATGGCAGCTGGATACCCTTGTGCTAATATAACTAGGGCAGGTGACTGAGTCAATACTGAGACGAGCTTGACTAAGGAAAGAAATCCCTAAACAGCAGCAGTTGCCCATGACACTGCTTGACCAGTCTCTGGAGTATGTAATCCCAGACTTGACCCTGGGATGTCCATGTGATGCAAGGGGTTAAGCCCAGCTATTCCTGGCCCCATCACAATGTACCTGTTTTGTTAAAATTGAGTTCTGGCCCCAAGTTGTGAGTTCAAGCCTTCCCCGGGTGGTACACAGTGTGTAGTACTGAATATGAGACAGTATAGCCTAGTGCTGATTCTTAACTGGATGACCTGGAGCAAATTTTCTGAACTTAAATTTTCTCACCTGTAAAATATGTATGTTATATATATACCTCATGCAATGGTTCTCAATCCTGGCTGTACATTATAATTATCTGGGGAGATTTTTTAAAAATATTTTTTTCAGAAATTGTAATTTAATTGGTGCAGTGGAGCTTGGGCCCTGATACTGCTTTTCAAGTTGTCCAATGTGCAGCTAAGGTTGAGAATCACTGAGTTGATTGGAGAATTAAATGAAAGCATTTATAAAGCACCTGGAACATGGTAAATACACAAGAAATGTAAGCTATTATTAATGTTATCATCATTACTAACAGGCTTATTCTTTGGTTATCCTTTCTAGTTTCCATTCTGGTAGCCTATCCACAACATGCCTTACTCTGACAAGCCCACACATCTCCTGCCCCAAAGACCAGGCCAGCTGTCTGAATCATGTTTTCTGATGATGGCTTTGAACATCATCCTCTGCCTTCATAGCACAACCTCTGTGCCTGGGACCACACGTATTCCACACACCCTGATTGAAACCACCCATGACCAGGTTTCTGGGTGATTGTGAACAAGCCCCCTGGCCTGCTTCTCTGTAGAATGAGGTAGAGCAATGGCAATCACACATTGCCTCCCCCCTCCCTTATCCAGGGACATCAGGTTACAAGAGAACAAGCTGTTCTTCTATCTTAGTAATGGGGTGGGGGAAGGGGATGAGGCCAGCTGTATGCATATGAGTCGCATATGAGCTGCATATGAAACTCAGGTGAGTTTTCTGTTATGGAGGGTGTTTTTCTTTTTTTTCCCATACCATCAGTGACTGAAGCTGGTTTTGAGCCTAAGGAAGGCTGTTAACGTGGCTACATGCTAATGATCATCCTAAAGGCAATAGTTAATGTTTATTGAATGTCATGCACTGTGTCAAAGTGCTTATATAAGGATGATCTTATTTAATCTCCAGAGCAACCCTTGGAGACAAGGTCTATTTTTATCATCTTCATTTTTCAAATAAGAAAACTAAGAGGCCCAAGAGAGGTGAAGTAGCTTGTCTGAAGGTAGCAGGTGAGAGATCCCAAGAAATCTGGCTCTAGAGACTGTGCTTTTACTCAGATTTCTGAACTTAGTCCTAGAGATGCAAAAGACCTGAGAGATCTCCCAATCCAACCCCCTTATGTTATCAGTGGGGGCAACTGAGAACCAACTAGGGAAAGGACCATTTTCCTGAACCATGGGCATATTTTAAGAAAATTCATTTAATGAATACTTATTGAGCACCTAATGCCAGGTCCTGTGCTGGGTGCTAAAGATACAGAGTTTCTAAAAAAAACAAAAATCCTTGCCCTAATGAAGCTGATATTGTAGGGGAGAGACAGTCTATAAACAAACTAGCAAAATAAATGTAGTATATTAGAAGTTGATAAATACTACATGAGAAATAAAACAAGGAAGAGGCAAAAGGAGTATAGGGGTGACTGAAAATTTAAACAGAGAAGTCAGGGAAGATCTCACTGAAAAAAGACATTATTTTAATTAAGATCTGAAGGAGGTTAGGGAGTGAATTATTTGCATATTTGGGAGAAGATTTTTCCAGGCAGAGCTTGCTTATGTCAAGGACCAGCAAGGAAGCAAGTGTGGCTGAAGCAGAGTGAGCATGAGGCAAAGTAGTGGGACCTAATATTATAGAGATGAAGAGGAGACAAATCATGCAGGGATTTGTAGGCCATTAAAAGACCTTTGACTGTTACTCTGAATGAGCTAATAAGTCATTGGAGGATTTGGCGTAGAGGAGTGATATGATCTGACTTGAGAATTGAAACTATCCCTCTGGCTGTTGTAAGGAAAATAGGGAGGTGAGTATGGAAGCTATAGTGAGTGAATGGTGGCTTAGAACAAAACGGTAGTGGTGAAAAGGATAAAAACGTGGCCAATTTTTGAGAAAATTTGAAGGTAGACCCTGTTGTAAGGAAGAGTAGTTGTGAAGTGTGAGAGAAAGAGAAAAGTCAAGAATGTCTGGTTCAGACTCCTCCATCACACTCCCTGTTGGGCCCAAGGATTTCTTTAGCCAAGCAACTGCCATTAATTTTCATCCTGTCTTCCTGTCTTAGTTTTGTTTTTTTTTAAAGCAATTTCTCATTCTAACTCCTCTTGCTATTTTAAGATGTTGGGGGTAGGAGTTTATTAATTAATTAATTTATTTTTGCTGTGTTGTGTCTTCGTTTCTGTGCGAGGGCTTTCTCTAGTTGTGGTAAGCGGGGGCCACTCTTCATCACGGTGCGTGGGCCTCTCACTATCGCGGCCTCTTTTGTTGCGGAGCACAGGCTCCAGACGCACAGGCTCAGTAGTTGTGGCTCACGGGCCTAGTTGCTCCGTGGCATGTGGGATTCTCCCAGACCAGGGCTCGAACCTGTGTCCCCTGCATTAGCAGGCAGATTCTCAACCACTGCGCCACCAGGGAAGCCCCCTGTCTTAGTTTTAATCCAACTCCTAGGATACTCTGGAGAGTCTACTGTCATCTTAGGGAATCATGGGAAAAAGACGAAGCCAGCAGAATTATTGAGCCACTGTAGTAAAGGTGAGGCAACTTGGTCTGAGGTGCCCTATTCTGATCTGAATTATCTGCCCCAGGACCACTGTGAGAAAAGAGAATATTCTGAAATTTGAGACCATTTGTGCTCATTTGCCTGCTGGATAAGGCAGTCATTATGGCCTGAACAGGAAATGGTGCAACTCCCCCAACCCCTCCTGCAGATGGTCAGCAGAGGCCTACTTGACAGCCTGCAGACAGAACCCCAGGGGGAAGAATCCACTCTACTCCAGTTAGAGGTCATCTTTAAGAAGTGCTTCAGATCCCATGGCAGACATTTAGAATCCAGAATGGGGTAAACTCTTTGGTTTTCTATTTTAGGTGACAGCTGTACGTTAAGATATTTGCAGACACATGAAAAGTAAAAGGTTTTGCTCCTCCTCTCCTCCCTGATTTTTGAGTCCTGACTACCAGGATTTATAGTTTCAAGATTCTTGAGAATAGCAGCTAATCCTAGTCATGCATGCACCTCTAACAACTGCATTTCCAGGAAGATATTTGTCAAGTTAAGAGTTTCCTTAGCAGACCCCAAAAATAAAATGACACTTCATTAGAGAGGAAAGAGGGTGTACAAGGAAATAAAGGGAGATCAGAGTCCCACCAGGGTCCCTGGGCCATGCGTTTCCACAGTTATTCACTCCTATCTTCCAGAACTGGACTGGTGTAGATGAAAGGGATGGGGCAATGCAGACATCTCCAGAGTCTAGCAGTGACATATGGATCAATATCAATAAGAGAAGTTGAACTATAGCTTCCTTCCTTTCTAGCTGTCCTCAGCCCAGTGGTAATACCCCCAGAGGGATCACTACCCCTAGGAAGGGTGGGTACACATGTGGGGCAGTTTCCCTAGCCTAAGCCAGCCTTTGGTCATACTTGCCAACTGGAAGGCACCCCCAACCCAAGGCTGTAGGGTTTTCAGTAGTCTGAGCCACAAGCTACCAGGAGAAGAAAACGATTTTTTTTAAGTGAATGTTTTCACTAGAAATTCCACTTTGATGGGCCTTTGAGGACTCACTGACTAAAAAACTTTAAAATAATTATTTTGAAAGCTCTGCTGTGTACTGTACAAGTCCTAAAGTAATAGTCATAGCCTCTATTAATGGTGACCTACTCTGTGCTGGATACATTATAAACTTTTATTCATTTAATCTTCACGGAAACCTAACAGAATTAGCATTGACATACCCATTTGAAAGGTGAGGAAATGGAGGCCACCACTGACTTTGTCCTGTGTCACATAACTAATCAATGGCAGATTCAGCGTTTAAAGCTGGGTTGGCCATGCTTGTTCTACAATTGTTGCAAGTGTTTCTAGAATACAAGACCCTTTGATGTTGGCTCCCTCCTTACCTATCAAACTCTCCTATCTCATGGTTACCCCATGTGGGCCTCTATCAGCACACACCCTAATGAAAATATCCTGCACACTCCAGGAGGTAAATAGGGTATTAGTTAAGATGTAGGCTCTAGAACCAGACTGTCTGGATTCATAATGCCATTTCAGCCACTTTCCTGTGGTGTGGCCTCAGGTTCCTTATCTGTAAAATTGTAATAACAATAGTCTCTACTTCATTGGGTTGTTTTGAGGATTAAATGAGATAGTGCACGTAAAGCTCTTAGAATGGTGCTTGGCACAGAGTAAGAATTCTTTAAGTATTAAGTAGTATTATTGCTGGCTCTGGGCCTTTCCTATTTCTGTTACATTTTCTTTGAAGAGTTCCCAGGATCTTCTTTCCAGGTACTTCTTAACTAACCTTCAGCTCAAACCCCACATCCTCCAAGATTTCCCTGACCATCACAACTTTCCAGTACTTCATATCTGGACATATTACCCACTCTGTGTTCTCAGTCCCTAGGCTATGCTTTGAACCTAGAAGGTACTCAATAAGTCCTTATGGAGATGTATAAATGTGTGAATAAAGGAGTCATGTTGCTAGCTGTTTTTCTTTTGTGAAGACTCTTCCCAGCTGCCCTCCCCCCTCCTGCCCAATTAAGCAATGCAGGCATTCCTCTTCTTTTATAGTTTAGTTTAACAAGGCTTGGATTTCAGGGTAGGATATTTTTGCCCAGGCAACTTGCTCATTTCTTATTCTCTGCCTGGTCTCCAGGAGACAGATTAACCTAACTTGCTAACACTTTGCCTTCCTGACTGGGTGCCTTAGCTACATAGTGAGAAAAGTGTATCTTTCCTTCTTTTTTTTTCTTTTTTATTTTACCAGTTTGAGGATTTGAGGGGATTATGGGGGATTCTGATTTGAGGTTTTGAAGCTTCTCTTCCTAGTCCAATTCATTCCACTCTGTACTTACTCTACCTGGGTGATCACATTCATTCACATAATTTTAATTACCACTTCTCTGTTAATGGCTCCCACGCAGTGTTGTGCTGGTAAATATTTAACCACTGGTTTTCTGAGGGAAAAAAAAAACTTCTTGATTTGTAGTATTTGCTAATTTCCCTTGTGTAAATACTTCCACCATGGTGGATTTCAAGTTACCAACAGAACACAGAGATGGGAAGAGATACAAGATAGCATACTATCATATAACATTTCTACCATACAAATCCAAAACTGTGGGCTTCCCTGGTGGCGCAGTGGTTGAGAGTCCGCCTGCCGATGCAGGGGACACGGGTTCATGCCCCGGTCCGGGAAGATCCCACATGCCGCGGAGCGGTTGTGCCCGTGAGCCATGGCCGCTGAGCCTGCGCGTCCGGAGCCTGTGCTCCGCAACGGGAGAGGCCACAACAGTGAGAGGCCCGCGTACCGCAAAAAAAAAAAAAAATAAAAATAAAAATAAAAAAATGTAAATAACCTCAAGAGCATAGAAAATAATAAAATAAATAGGAAGTGGTGAGTTTTGACCTTTGTTTTTAATAAATTTATTTAATTATAAGTTTATATAATTTAATTTTAAATAACTGTTATGTTTGACAACCAGCTCATTAAATCCCTGAAAATTTAGCAGTTTCTCATGAGCCATTACAAGTTGGCTCCAGCCCACCACTGCTCCCATGTGACTGTCTCCCAAACATATGTCTGCAGCCCAGATTGCTCTCCTCAATTCCAGACCTATGTACACAATCCACAATTCAACTCTACTTGGATGTTCAACAGACACCTCTAACACATTTCAACAATTACATTCTCAATAAATTCCCACTGTCCGAAGTCTACCTTACACTTTGTCTTCCCTGTCTCAGAAAATAGCACCACTAGTCACCAGTCACCCAAGTCAGAAACCTGGGAATCATCTTTGGCTTCTTTTTCTAAGCTACTCAATATCCCTGAGCCTTTTCAATCCTAACTTATTAGCCCCTCTCCCCCTGCTATTGCCTTAGTTTAGGCTTCTTCATCTCATGCCTAGAACATGACAGCAATCTCCTAACTGGTCTCCCTGAATTTCCACCCTTTCTCCCTACTAATCTATCCTACACTAAATGACTAGAAGGAAATTCAAACCTCACCATGTCATTATCAAGCTTAAAACTCCTCAGTGAAGATTGACTTCCAGACCACTCCCCAGTGAAACTGGTGAAAAGTATTTTAAAAACAATAATTTAAATCTCTGGAAATGGTCCTAAGGGCAAACAGCAAATGAAGAAACATCTATTCAAGAAAAGCTGCAAAAATTCAGTAAAAAAGGTGAGAATCTGTGGTATTTGCACCAAGATCACACCCTCCATCCCCCTCCCAGCACAGCAAAGTGAGTAACTGCACTCTAGACTTCTGCAGCTGATAACACAAGGTTCCCTCTACCCCATCTCCCAATCAGAGGGCTTTCTTCCCACGAGAAGCAAGACTTCAGCGTTTCTCATCCTGCCCTCAGGTACCTGTTGCTAAGGATAAATCCTGGGTGACTGTGGTCAAAAAGTGGTGTCTCACTTTTTCCACCCAGCCCCCACTGGTGGCATGGAGACTCTGCCTTGAGGAGACATGCTGAGAATACTGCGGCCTTCATCATCCTTTCCCTGCCTCATTAAGTGGTAATTACATGGCAGGAGAGGAAAGCTGAGAGGACTTCAGGTTACTAACTGCCCCCATCCACCAAGAGATCAGCTCCTGGAGTGGGAGTGTTACTCAGAGAGAAGCTTGCCATTTCCTCACTAGCTCCAGAGCATTGGCTCAGGGATTTTGCCTGGAGGGTGGGGGGAAGAAGCAAACCATAAAAAAGATAGATCCTGATCTCTTACCAAAGGAAATGATTCTGTTTGCAACAGAGCTTGAAGATGTACAAGGCTAAGGAAACTCTCAAGAGCAGTGGAGGTTGCAGTGAAAAGCAATTGGGAGGACTGGGAGGAGGTTCAAGGATTTTAATAAAGATACAGTCTAGGCTGTGGGCAGGCTAGTTTGCAGGACAGAACTGGGGGATAAGACAGCTGTGAGGAGCCCTCTTAAGGTCAGAACAAATATCAAACACTGAACTCAGAAACTATTGCTTCTGAGAAAATGGAAATCCTGGAGTTTAAAAATATAATAATTGGACTTCCTGCTTCTGGTTCCTCCTAAGGAGCTGGGAAGTTGCCACTCAATCCTAAAACAAGTAAGAAGCTGAACAGACCAAAACATCAACAAATCTTCTTGGATCCATAAAAGAAATGAAGACACAAGGCAAACTTTTGCCGCCAACGTTAGAGAGACAGGCAAATAAAGGCTCTCACAGATTACTGCAGCGGAGACTCACCTGCAGAAAGCACCAGGGAACCAGTGCCCGCCTAGGAAGTTCTGAACTGTAATTGATGAATTGCTGGAGTCTGAGTGCAGAAAACTCCGAAAGTTAAAAACTCCATGGGGACCCAGTTGTGGTAGGGTCCCACAGTATTGTGGGATTTACCTCCAGGATCTCAACCAGTTTCCATATTATCAGAGAAAATCCCCTCAGGCTTCTAGCAGAGGGAAGGGAAAAACAACCATTCTGAAATACACCAGAGAACTGTTCTTAACAAGGCCTGCCCTCAGCAGAACCTAATTAACCAGAGCCTAACCTGCAGGAGTATTATCAGAACTTCTCAGGGGAAGAGAAATATCCAAATCTAGCTGTTGCTAGCCATCCTCTCCCACCTAAGGAGGGAGAAAAAGACTGAGAAACAGTCGTGAAGTTCAAAGTCCAGAGGTATAGGCACATTAAAAGACTGGGACCTAATCATAGAACTATAGAATGCTTCCCCTCCCCACCCCACTTCACCACCACATTACTAAAGGCCTATTTGCAACATTTTTTTTTTTGAGGTACGCGGGCCTCTCACTGTTGTGGCCTCTCCCGCTGTGGAGCACAGGCTCCCGACGCACAGGCCCAGCGGCCGTGGCTCACGGGCCCGGCTGCTCTGCAGCATGTGGGATCTTCCCAGACTGGGGCACGAACCCGTGTCCCCTGCATCGGCAGGCGGACTCTCAACCACTGCACCACCAGGGAAGCCCTTTGCAACATTTTTTAACCTGGTATATCAGGTCCAGCTATCAAGAAAAAATTACAAGGCAAGTCAAAAATTAAAAACACAGTTTGAAGAGACAGAGTAAGCAATAGAACCAGACATGGCAAGGATGTTGGAATTACCAGACAGGGAATTTAAAACAACTGTAATTAATATGCTAAGGGCTTTAATGGATGAAGTAGACAACATGCAAAAATACATGGACAATGTAAACAGAGGGATGGGAATCCTAGAAAGAATCAAAAAGAAATTCTAGATATAAGAAAACTCTAGATATAAGAAAAAAAAACCTCTAGATATAAGAAAAGAAAAATTCCTTTGATGGGCCCCTTAGTAGACTGGATATGGCCAAAGAGAGGATCTCTGTGCTAGAGGATATACCAATAGAATCCTCAAAAACCTAAGAGAAAACAAATACTGAAAGAAAACAGAACAGATATCCAAGGACTATAGAATAACTTTTGAATTGGAATATCAGAAGGAGAAGAAAGACAAAAAGGAACAAAAGAAATATTTGAAACAATGATGACTGAGAATTTCCCCAGATTAATGTCAGACACCAAACCATAGATGCAGGAAGCTCAAAGAACACTGAGCAAGTTAAATGTCCAAAAAGCTATACCTAGGCATATCATTTTCAAGTTCCAGAAAGTAAACCATAAAGAAAAATCCTAAAAGAAGTCAAAGGGGAAAAAACACCTTACCTATAGAGGAACAAAGATAAGAATTACATCCAATTTCTCTTCAGAACCATGCAAGTGAGATGAGAGTGGCGTGAAATATTTAGTGTTGAGAAAAAATAACTACCAACCTAGAATTCTGTACCCAGCAAAATTATTCTTCAAAAGTGAAGGAGAAATAAAGACTTTCTCAGACAAAAAACAATTGAGGAAATTTGTTACTAGTAGATCTACCTTGCAAGAAATGTTAAGAGAAGTTCTATGGAGAGAAGGTAAATAATATAGGTCTAAATCTTGGATCTACATAAAGAAAGAAAAAGCATCAAAGAAGGAATAAATAAAGCTAAAATTAAAAGTTTTATTTTTCTTAATTGATCCAACAGGTAACAGCTTATTCAAAATAAAAAATAGATACAATGTATCAATTATGTATGCTAATTTATATATCTTATATATATATGCTTATGTATGCTTATATGTAAAATGAATAACAAGAATGATACAAGAGACAGGAAGAAGGTTTATTTTGTTATTATAAGATACAAATGTTATTTGAAAATAGACTTAGATTAGTTATAAATGTATATTGCAAACTCTAGGGCAACCACTAAAAAAGCATAACTGATATGCTAAGAAAGCATAAAATGCTCAACTAAAACAACAAAAGGCAGAAAAAGAGTGGAAGACAAGAATAGGAAAAAAGAACAAAGGCAACAGATCAATAATAGTAATTAATATAGTACATAGTAATACCATATCAATAATCACTTTTATCTTTTAATTGAATATTGTTGATGTACAATATTATATTAGCTTCTGGTGTAGTACATAATGATTGACATTTGCATACATTATGAAATGTGAAATGACAATCATTATGGAATGATCACGACTATAAGTCTGGTAACAATCTGTCCCTATACAAAGTTATTACAATATTAATGACAATACATTTTATGCTGTATATTACATCCCCATAACACATTATATAATTGGAGGTTTGTATTTCCCCTACACATATTTTGCCAACCTCCACAAGCCCCTTCACTATGGCAACAACCTGTTTGTTCTCTGTATCTATGACTCTGTTTCTGTTTTGTTGTTTGTTCATTTGTTTTGCTTTTTAGATTCCACATATTAGTGAGATCTTGTGGTATTTGTCTTTCTCCCTCTGACTTATTTCACTTAGTATAATACCCTCTAGGACCATCCATGTTGTCACAAATGACAAGATTTCATTTCTTATGACTGAGTAATATTCAATTATAATATATAACATCTTCTTTGTCCATTCATATATTGATGGACACGTATTGCTTCCATATCCTGACTATTGTAAATAATACTGAAAAGAACATTGAAGAGCATATAACTTTAGGAATCATTGTTTTTGTTTTCTTTGGGTAAATACCCAGAAATGGAATTGCTACATCATATGGTAATTCTATTTTTAACTTCTTGAGGAAACTCCATACTATTTTCCATAGTGGCTGCACCAATTTACAATCCCGACAGTGCATGAGGGCTCCCTTTTCTCCACATCCTAGCAAAACCTTGTATTTGTTGTCTTTTTGATGATAGCAATTCTGACAGATAGATGTGAGGTGGTATCTCATTGTCATTTTAATTTGCATTTCCCTGATGATTAGTAATGTTGAGTATTTTTCATGTGTCTCTTGGTCATCTGTATGCCTTCTTTGGAATAATGTCTATTCAGGTCCTCTACCCATTTTTTACTAGGTTTTTTATGTTGAGTTGTGTAAATATTTTTTTATATATTGGATAATAACCCCTTATCAAATATACATTTTGCAAATATCTTCTCCCATTCAGTAGGCTGCATTTTCATCTTGTTGATAGTTTTCTTCACTGTGCAAAAGTTTTTTAGTTTTATTAGGTCCCATTTGTTTATTTTTGCTTTTGTTTCCCTTGTCTGAGGTGACATAGTCAAAAAAATATTGCTAAGATGGATGCCAAAGAGCATACAGCCTATGTTTCCTTTTAGGAGTTTTATGGTTTCAGGTTTTATATTTAAGTCTTTAATCCAGTTTGAGTTTATTTTTGTGTATGGTGTTAGAAAGCAGTTTGATTCTTTTACATGTAGCTGTCTGGTTTTCCCAACACCATTTATTGATGAGTCTGTCCTGCCTAATTTGTCATAGATTAATTGACCATAGATGTATGGGTTTATTTTTGGGCTCCCTATTCTGTTCCATTGATCTATGTGTCTGTTTTTGTGCCAATACCATCTGGTTTTGATTACTGTGGCTTCATAGTATAGTTTGAAATCAGGGCGTGTGATACCTTCAGGTTTGTTCTTCTTTCTCAAGATTATGTTTTGGTTATTGAGGGTCCTTCATGTTTCTATACAAATTTTATGATGACTTGTTCCAGTTCTGTGAAAAATGTCTTTGGTATTTTGATAGAGATTACATTAAATCTATAGATTGCCTTGGGTAGTATGGTCATTTTAACAATATTAATTCTTTCAATCCACGAGCGTGTATCTATCTATTTGTTTGTGTGATCTTCATTTCTTTCATGTGTCTTATTGGTTTCCAAGTACAAGTCCTCTTTGCATAGATTTATTCCTAGGTATTAATATTTTATTTTTTTGACGTGATCATAAATGGGATTGTTTTCTTAATTTCTCTTTCCGATAATTTATTGTTAGCCTAGAGAAACACAACAGATTTCTGTATACTAAATTGTATCCTACAATATTACTGAATTCATTTATTAGTTCTAACAGTGTTTTGGTGGCATCTTTAGGATTATCTATATATAGTATCATGTCATCTGTAAACAGTGATAATTTTACTTCTTCCATTAATATTTGGATTTCTTTTATTTCTTTTTCCTGTCCAATTGCTGTCGATAGGACTTCAAATACTATGTTGAGAAAAAGTGACTAGAGTGGGCAACCTTCTCTTGCTCCTGATCCTAGAGGAAATGCTGTCAGCTTTTCACCATTGAGTATGATGTTGGCTGTGAGCTTGTCATATGTGGCTTTAATTATGTTGAGGGATGTTCCCTCTATAATCACTTTGTTGATAGTTATTATCATAAATGGATGTTGAATTTTGTCAAAAGTTCATCTATTGAGATGACTATACAATTTTTCTTCTATTGTAAATGTTGTGTATCACATTGATTGATTTGCAGATATTGAACCATCCTTGCATCATTGGAATAAATCCCACTTGATCATGGTGTATTATCCTTTTAAAATACTGTTGAATTTGGACTGCTAATATTTTGTTGAGGATTTTTACGTCTATATTAATCAGTGATACTGGCCTGTAATTTTATATTTTTGTGGTGTCTTTGTCTGGTTTTGGTATCAGGGTGACATTGGCCTTGTAGAATGAGTTCAGAAGTGTTCCTTCCTATTCAGTTTTTTGGAATAATTTCAGAAGGATTTGTGTTAACTCTTCTTTAAATGTTTGGTAGAATTCAAACATGAAGTAGTCTGGATCAGGACTTTTGTTTACTGGGAATATTTTTTTTAAATTACAGATTCAATTTCATTACTGGTAATTGTTGATATTTTCTATTTCTTCAGTCTTGGGAGATTGTACATTTCTAAGAATTGTTCCATTTCTTCTAGGTTGCCCATTTTTATTGGCATATAATTGTTCTTAGGAATCTCTTATGATCCTTTGTAGTTCTGTGATGTTGGTTGTAACTTCTCTCTCCTTTCTGATTTTATTTATATGGGTCTTCTGTCTTTTTTCTTGATGAGTCTGGCTAAAGGTTTATCAATTTTGTCTATCTTTTCAGAGAACCAGATTTTAGTTTCATTGATCTTTTCTATGTCTTTTAGTCTCTATTTCATTTATTTCTGCTCTGATATTTATTATTTATTTTCCTTCTACTAAGTTTCCTTCTACTAGGTCTTGTTTGTTGTTCTTTTTCTAGTTCCTTTAGGTGTAAGGTTAGATTGTTTATTTGAGATTTCTCTTATTTCTTGAGGTAGGCTTGTGTCATGGTAACTTCCCTCTTAAAGCTGCTTTTGTTGCATTCCATAGGTTTTTGGATTATTGTGTTTCCCTTTTTTTTTTTTTTTTTTTGGTACCTGGGCCTCTCACTGTTGTGGCCTGTCCCGTTGTGGAGCACAGGCTCCAGGGCGTGCAGGCTCAGCGGCCATGCCTCACGGGCCCAGCCGCTCCGCGGCATGTGGGATCTTCCCAGACCGGGGCACGAACCCACGTCCCCTGCAACGGCAGGCGGACTCTCAACAACTGTGCCACCAGGGAAGCCCTGTGTTTCTCTTTTTAATTGTCACCAGATATTTTTTGAGTTCCTCTTTGATTTCTTCAGTGGTGCATTGGTTGTTTAGTAGTATATTGTTTAGTCTTCGCATGTTTGGATTATTTGCAGTTTTTTTCTTTTAGTTGCTTTCTAGTCTCATTCTGTTGTGGTTGAAAAAATGCTTGAATGATTTCAATTTTATTAGCTTTATTGAGACTTGTTTTGAGCCTAGCATGTTATCTATCCTAGAGAATGTTCCATGTGCACTAGAAAAGAATGTATATTCTGCTGCTTGGGGATGGAATGTTCTATATATATGTATTAAGTGCATCTGGTCTAACATGTCATTTAAGACCAGTGTTTCCTTATTGATTTTCTCTCTGGATGATCTGTCCATGATATAAGTGAAATGTTAATTTCCCCTACTATTATTGTGCTACTGTCAATTTCCCCCTTTATATCTGTTAATATTTGGTATATGTATTTAGGTGTTCCTATTTTGGTTGTATATATATTTACAAATGTTATATCTTCTTGTTGGATTGATCTATTTATCATTATGTAATGTCCGTATTTGTCTCTTGTTACAGTCTTTGTCATAAAGTCCATTTTATCTGATATAAGTATTGCTACCTCAGCTTTCTTTTTGTTTCCATTTGCATGAAATACCTTTTTCCATCCCCTCACTTTCAGCATGTGTGTGTCCTTAGATCTGAAGTGAGTCTCTTGTAGGCAGCATATATATGGGTCTTGCTTTTTTATCCATTCAGCCATTCTGTGTCTTTTTTTTTTTTTTTTGCAGTACACGGGCCTCTCACTGTTGTGGCCTCCCCATTGCAGAGCACAGCCTCCAGATGCACAGGCTCAGTGGCCATGGCTCACAGGCCTAGCCACTCCGCGGCATGTGGGATCTTCCCGGACTGGGGCATGAAGCCGTGTCCCCTGCATTGGCAGGTGGACTCTCAACCACTGCGCCACCAAGGAAGCCCCATTCTATGTCTTTTGATTGAAGAATTTTGTCCATTTATATGTAAAGTAATTCTTGGTAGGTATGTTCTTATTGTCATTTTTTAAACTGTTTTCTGTTGGTTTTGTAGTTCTTTTTTGTTACTCTCTTCCCTTATGACTTGATAACTACCTTTAGTATATGTTCAGATTCCTTTCTCCTTTGTGTATGTATCTACTGTAGGTTTCTGGTTTGTGGGTACCATGAGGTTCATACATAACAACCTATATTTATATATACATGATTATTTTAAGTTGATGGCCTCTTATGTTTGAACACATTCTAGCAACCCTGCAGTTTTACTCCCCCATCCATGTTTAATGTATTTAATATCATACTTTACATCTTTTTGCATGTGTGTATCCTGTAACTACTTATTATAGACATAGATGATTTTACTACGTTTGTCTTTAACCTTCCTACTAGCTTTATGAGTGGTTGATTTACTATCTTTGCTGTATGTTTGCCTTTACCAATGTGATTTTTTTCCTTTCATAATTTCCATATTTCTAGTTGTGTTCTTTTCTTTTTCTGCTTAGAGGAGTGGTTTTAACATTTATAGTAAAGCTGGTTTTGTTGTGATGAACACTTTTAGCTTTTGCTTGTCTGTAAAACTCTTGATTTTTCCTTCAGATCTGAATGATAGCCTTGCCAGGTAGAGTATTCTTGGTTGTAGGTTTTTCCCTTTCATCACTTTAAATATATCATGCCACTCCCTCCTGGCCTACAAAATTTCCACTGAAAAGTCAGCTGTTGTCTAATAGGAGTTCCCTTCTACATAACTAGTTGCTTTTCTCTTACTACTTTTAAGGTTCTCTCTTTATCTTTAATTTTTGCCATTTTAGTTATGTGTCTTGGTGTGGACCTTTTTGGGTTCATCCTGTTTGGGACTGTTTGTGCTTCCTCAACCTGGATGTCTGTTTCCTTCCACAGGTTAGGGAAATTTTCATCTATTATTTCTTTAAGTAAGTTATCTGCCCCTTTCTCTGTCTCTTTTCCTTCTGTTATGCCTATAATGCAAATGTTAGTAAGCTTCATGTTGTCCCAGAAGTCTCTTAAACTATCTTCATTTTTTTCAATTCTTTTTGTTTTTTTCTGTTCAGCTGGGTGTTTCCACTGTTCTGTCTTCCAGTTCACTGATCTGTTCCTCTATGTGTGTCATCTAATCTACTTTTGATTCCTTCTAGAGTATTTTTAATTTCAGTTATTGTAGTCTTCAGCTGTTTGGTTCTTCTTTATATTTTTAACTCTGTGTTAAATTTCTCACTGTGTTCATCCATTCTTCTCCTGAATTCATTAATCATCTTTATGAACATTACTTTGAACTCTTTATTGAGTTGATTGCTTATCCCCACTTTGCTTAGTTCTTCTGAGATTTTGTCTTATTCCTTTGTTTTGAACCTATTTTTCTGTTATCTCAGTTTACCTAAGTTCCTGTGTTTATTTCTATGTGTTACATAGGTTGGTTACATTTGCTGATCTTAGACAAGTGGACTTATGTAGGCTATGTTCTACTGCACTCAGCAGCACACTCCCCTCTGGTCACCAGAGCTGTATGCTCTAAGGGTGCTCCCTATGTGGGCTATGTGGGCCCTTATGTTTTAGTGGGGCCATCTACTATGGGTGCACAGATGGGTGTGGCTGGCCCCTGGCCCAGTTGGCTTTCAGGCCCTGCCTCATGCTGGTCTGCCTGCCCATTGGTGGGCAGGGTCAGGTACTGGTGCATCTGGTTGTGCAGCCAAGTAGATCTGGAAGTAGGTGGCTACAGGTCCAAGGGGGCCCAGGACTGGTGCCAGTTTGCTAGTGACAGGTAAGCCCCCAGCATTAACAGGCTAGAGGACAGACTCCAAGACTATGTTTGTCAGCACCAGTGTCCTTGTGGTAGTATAAGCTCCCCAAAATGGCTTCCACAATGTCTGTGTCCCCAGGGTGAGTCCCATTTGCCTCCAGCCCTTCAGGAGGTGCACCAAAATCAGCAAGTGGGTGTAACTCAGATTCCTTTCAAATTACTGCTGCTGCACTGGGACTTGGAATGTGTGAGAGTTTACATGTGCCCTTTAAGAACAGAGTCTCTGTTTCCTACAGCCTTCCAGCTCTCCTGTACACAAACACTGCCAGCCTTCAAAGCCAGACATTCTGGGGGCTTGTCTTCCTGGTGCAGTACCCCCAGGCTGGGGATCCCGATGTGGGGCTTGAACCCCCTTGCTCCTTGGGTAGAATTTCTGCAGTTGTGATTATCCTCCCTTTTTGTGGGACACCTACCCAGGGGTGTGGGTCTTGACTATAGTGCATCTCTACCCCTTCCTCCCATCTTGTTGTGGTTCCTTCTTTATATCTTTAAGTGTGGAAGATCTTTCCAACCAGTCTTCAGTTTGTTCTCATAGATAGTTGCTCTGTAAATAGTTATAGTATGCCCGTTGTAAGGAGGTAAGCTCAGTATCTTCCTACTCCAAAAGTTTGGCCACACCTCTCAATAATCACTTTGAATATCAATGATCTAAATTCACCAGTTAAAAGACAGATTATCAGAGTAGATTAAAGAACACAACTCAGCTATATGTTGCCTACAAGAGATCCACTTTAAACATAAAGATACATGAAGATTAAAAATAAATGGATGGAGAAAAATATACCATGCTAACACTTACTAACTAACTAGCACTTATGCACAGCAAAAGAAATGATAAACGAAATGAAAAGACAACCTACAGAATGGGAAAAGCTTATTTGTAGACCATATATTTGATAAGGGGTTAATATCCAAAATATATAAAGAACTCATACAACTCAACAGCAAAAAAAACCACTAATAATCCAATTAAAAATGGGCAAAGGACCTGAATACACATTTTCCTAAAGACATACAAATGGCCAACAAGTACATGTAAAGATGCTCAACATCACTAATCATTGGGAAGTGCTAATCAAAACTACAGTGAGATATCACTACATGCCTGTTAGAATGGCTAGCATCAAAAAAGAAATAGAGTTATCAAATCTGGTGAGGATGTGGAGAAAAGGAAACCCTAGTACACTGTTGATGGGATTGTAAAGTGTTACAGTCACTTTGGGAAACAATATAGAGGTTTCTCAAAAAATTAGAAATAGAACACCACATGGTCCAGTAATTCCACTTCTGGATGTATATCTAAAGAAAATGAAAACACTGTATCCAAATATACACACTCTTGTGTTTATAGCAGCATTATTTACAATAGCCAAGACATGGAAACATCCTAAGTGTCCATCGACAGATGAATGGATAAAGAAGTTGTTATGTGCACACACACACACACACACACACGCACACACAATGGATTATTCATCCACAGAAAGGAGGAAATCCTGCCATTTGTGACAACGTGGATGGACTTTGAGAGATTATGCTAAGTCAGACTGAGAAGGACAAATACTGTATGATCTTACTTATATGCAGAACCAAAAGAAAAAGAAAACCTCATAGAAAAAGAGATCAGATTTGTAGTTACCATAGGCAGGTGACAGGGATGTCAAATTGGAGGAAGATGGTCAAAAGGTACAAACTTCAAGTTATAAGTGAAATAAGTACTTGGATGTAATGTACAACATTTTGTACAATGTATAACACTGCTGTATGGTATATATGAAAGTTATTTAGAGTGTAAATTCTGAAAGTTCTCATCACAGGGAAAAAATTTTTTTGTTTTGTTTCATTGTTATTTTTTTTAAATCTATATGTGATGATGGATGTTAACTAAACTTATTGTGACAGTTATTTCACAATACAGTAGTCCCTCCTTATCTGTGGGGGATACTGTTCCAAGATCCCCAGTTGATGCCTAAAACCGTGGCTCGTACTGAAACCTATATATGCTGTGTTTTTTGCTATACATACATATGATAAAGCTTAATTTACAAATTAGGCCCAGTAAGAGATTAGCAAAAATAACTAATTATAAAATAGAACAATTATAACAGCATAATGTAATAAAAGTTATGTGACTTGTCTCACTCTTTTTCTCTCTGAAAACATCTTGTTGTATAAATGTAATGTCTTTTCCATCTTAACTATGCACTTATCATGCACTATCACCATACATTTTGCAGTTTGATGTACAACAGCAAAACTTGCATGAATTTCTTTTTTCTTCTTCACAATTTCATGGATAGAAGATTTGTTCTTACAGTAGATCTTAGCAACCTCAACATATGATTCTTTTTTCCTTATTAAGTCAAGAACTTTCACCTTTTCACTTAAAGGAAGCACTTTATGGCTTCTCTTTGGCATATCCAAATTGCTAGCATCACTGTTCTTGTCCTTTGAGGCCATTACTAAATAAAATAAAGGTTACTTGAATGCAAGCACTGTGATTACCTCAACAGTTGATCTGATAACTGAGATGGCTATTAAGTGACCAACAGACAGAACACACTGGACAAAGGGATGATGAGTCACATCCCAGGCAGAAGGAAGCTGGATGGTGCATCAGACAAATGGATAAAGAAGATATGGTATATAACGAATGTTACTCAGCCATAAAAAATGAAATTCTGCCATTTGCAACAATGAGGATGGACCTAGAGTATATTATGCTTAGTGAAATAAGTCAGACAGAGAAAGACAAATACTATATGTTATCACCTATTGTGGAATCTAAAAAATAAAACAAACAAATGTATATAGCAAAACAGAAACAGACTCAGAGATATAGCAGACAAGCTAGTGGTTACCACTGGGGAGAAGGAAGGGTGGAGGGACAAGACAGGGGTATGGGATTAAGAGATACAAACTACTATGTATAAAATAGATAAGCAACTATATATAGTATATTGTATGACACAGGGAATTGTAGCCATTATTTTATAATAACTTTTAATGGAGTATAATATGTAAAAATACTGAATCACTGCTGTACACCTGAAACTAATATAATATTGTAAATCAGCTATACTTGAATTTAAAAAATTTCGTCACACTACTCAGAATGGCATGCAATTTAAAACGTGTGAGTTATTTATTTCTGGAATTTTCTATTTAATATTTTCTGACCACAGTTGACCACAGGTAACTGAAACCATGGAAAGCAAATCTGCAGATAAGGGGGACTACTATATATGTAAATCAAATTATTCTGCTATACACCTTAAACTTATACAGTGCTATATGCTAATTATATCTCAGTAATGCTGAAACAAATGTAAACTCCCTGTGCCGATAAATATTCCCACCCAACTTTCTTTCCTCTTTAAATGGATTAAAACTTTTCTGTCACTTTTATTCCCTAGCACCAATTCATATTTATATCTAAGTATTTTTATCTCTTTCTGTTCCACTTCTTTCTCTCCAGTCCCACCATTATCATATTTTTCTTTAGCTTGAATAGCTTATGCTTGATCTTTTGCAACAGTTCTCTCTACCTCCATCCCTCTCTGTCCTGTCACCAGTTCCAACTACCCAATGAAGATTACTCAAACAAAAATGTAATCACATTTCCATATGACATGCACAAGAATGTTTATAGCAGTGCATTTGTAATAGCTCCAAACTCCGTATATCAATAGGAGAATCGACACATATATTGTTCTATAGCCATACAATGTAATAATACACTGCTTATGAAAATGAATGACCTATACCTGCAAGCAATAAATGGATGGACCACAAAAAATGTTGATCAAAAGCTACAATACATAGAATAATATGTTATATATTGATAATTCCACTTCTATAAATTTCAGTAATGGGCAAAATTAATATATGGTGATCAAAATAGGATAGTGGTTTTTGTTGGTCAGTAACAGTGGCTGGAAAGAGCACAGGAGGCCTTTTGGGGCTGGGGAATAGGGGGAAGATAAAGTTCTGCTTCTTGATGTGTTTTGGTTACATGGGTAGGTTCAGTATGTGATTATTTATTACCTTATTACCCATGTGCTTTTCTGTATATACATTATAATTTAATTAAAAAGTTTAGAAAATTATAAAATTCTGGAGTCAATAAATCTTTACATGAATCTGATTGTACCACTCCTTTTCTGAGCTAGGTACAATAGAATGAGCACAGGCTTTTGGCATCTGACAGACCTGAGTTAGAATACCAACTCTTCCAGATAATTGTGTAACCTTGGACATGTCATTTCATCAATCCTCAGTTTTCTCATCTGTAAATTGGGAATAATAATATATACCTTGATTATATTCCATTGTCTTGATGCACTACAGTTTATTTATTCATTCACTTACTGAAAGACATCTTGGCTGTTTCCAAGTTTTGGAAGTTATGAATAAAGCTGCTATAAACATCCAGATGCGGGTTTTGGTGGGGACATAAATTTTCAACTCCTTTGAATAAATACCAAGGGGGAAGATTGATGGAGCATATGTTAAGAGTATATTTAGTTTTGTGAGAACCACCAAGCTATCTTCCAAACTGGCTGTACTATTCTGCATTTCCATCAGCAATGAATGAGAATTCCTGATGCTACACATTTTCTCCAGCATTTGGTGTTGTCAGTGTTCTGGATTTTGGCCATTATAATACGTGTATAGTGGTTTCTAGTTGCTTTAATATGTATTTTTCTGGGGGTATATTTTTATATGCTTACTTGACATATGTTTTTATTCTTTGGAGAGGTGTCTGTTAAGGTCTTAACCCCATATTTTAGTCCAGTTGTTTATTTTCTTATTGGTGAGTTTTAAGAGTTCTTTGTATGTTTTGGGTATCTCTCAGGATTTTTTAACTCTCAGGATAGTCCACACTGAACCTCTAGCAATTCATTGAAATTACCATTTAAGTGTTCCTCCCATTTCCTTGTTCAAGCAGTTTCTGCTCCTGGTAAGCTGTGATCTGCTCCTGGTAAGCTGTGATAGGTCCCTATCTCTACAGATTTGGGGATAGCAATTTGTCCTGTCACCTCAACTCTCTGATAGATCTAAGAAAAGTCATTGATTTTCAGTTTGTTCAACTCTTATTGTGAGGGTGGGAGTGACCATTTCTAAGCTCTTTACATGTTGGAACTGAAACCAGAAGTCCTCTGTTCAAGCATTTTTATAATATATGCTTTGTTACATAATCCAATGTCTGTGCCATCTTGTTTGCTTCTTTTCCCACATGAGTTGAGATTTTCATTGTTCTTTGTATATTAGTAATTTGGGATTACAATCTGGACATTTTAAATACTCGGTTGTGGGACTCTGGATCTTGTTTACATCCTATGGAAAAGATTGACATTTTATTTAAGCAGATACTTGACCTTGTTTAGTTCAAGCCACAATTTCCAACTCACTTTCTGTAGGCTGCGGTTGCAATGTCAGTTTAGTTTTCAAAGACTTTGCAGTGCTAGTTGTATGTGTCCTATGTGTGCACCACCCAGTGGTCAGTCTAGAACCTGGACTGTGGTCTGTTCATTATCTCAGTTCTCAAAATCTTTATTATGCTAATGGAAATAAAACACATGCATGGGCAAGTCAGGATTGAGCCCAGGAGTTCGAAAACCTTTTTATGGGATCATTTTCACATACTTCTTCTCTGCTATCTCCCTAGTGTTTCTGGTTCCCTGGGTCTCCCCTTTTCTGTCTCCCATCCTCAAACTGCCCAATTCTGTGATTGTGATGCACCTAGGTCCAACCAACAGGAGAATCGAGAGCATGTAGAATAATCAATGGAATTTGCCCTGGCTTTCTTGGCATCACAGCTCCACTGAACAAAGCACAGACTTTTGTTTTCTCATAGATTTGGATCCTACGGTTTCCTGTTGCCATTCGCATTCACTGCTACCTTCTCCGCCACCGAGGAGCCACTTGTGAGCTGGGGCATGATGAAATGGAGAAAAAGGAAAGAAAAAAAGAACCAGGGGATTTCTTCTTCTCTCTGAGTTCAAAAAGCTCCCATTTTCTTTCGTTGGTCCAGGAGTAGAGTATTTTTTCCTATGTCTCTCTCTGTACTACAGTGCTCACTTTTAGGTTTTAAGTTGCATTGACTTAAGGCCAGAGGATTCCAGAGGAGGAAAAATGGTAAATTTGCAACTAGTTCAATGTTACTTTGATTTCTGGCAGTTTTCCTCTGCTGATATTTACTTTTCATAGTTCTCAAATAACTGCATATGAATTCTTTCCAGGTTTTATAGTTATATTCAATTGGAGAGAAAGGCTGGCATATATTTACTCAATCCTACCTGGAATCAGAATTCCTTGAGGAAAAATTTTGAAGCATGAATCAGATTATGTCATTCCCCTACTCTCAATCCATCACACTTACAATAAATTTGAAACACATACTTCTAAAATGTAGTGACAATATATCCAGCTGGTTTCCCAAGATGCAATGTAGAAACAAACAGAAATTTCATTTTATGTATATCAATATCAACCCCAATCAACAAAAAGACGAATTCTTGCTGTTCATATGATACACCATCTGATTTCAAGTAGAAGGAGGAAGAGAGAAACAAATATAGTAAAACTGAAGTCACAGAAATGAGATAAGAGCTTTCCAAGGAGAAATAGCTAGCTATCTGCTGAACAAGTGAGCTCAGAAATAATTCTATGAAAAGTTTCACAAGATATAGAGCCCTGTGACCTGGAGTGGTCTTAGAAAGCCTCATGGAGGAGATAACACTTGAGAGAACCTCATTCATTCAACAAACATTTATTGCTAATTTTTTATCTGCTAGCACTCACCCTGACATTTCTTTTTTCTGTCGTTCCCACTTCGACTTGTGGATGCCTTGACTTATTTAACCATAACATTTTAAGCACTCAGAGACTATTTATGAAATGCAGCATTAGAATTAGTGTTTAAGAGCACAGGCTAAATATTATATAATGCTTGCAAAGTATTAAGCATAGAGTCTGGCATGTAATAAACTCTTAATACATGATAGCTGCTATTATTGAGATCTAGTATAAATAAATATACATTAGGTATATGCTGGACAATGCCTTCAAGGTTAGTTATTATTTAAATAAATGGAAAAATAAGGCATGGTATATTGTGTATGTTGCAGTGAAAGGGGGGCTATAGAGGGAGCATGAAAGATGGTATGAGGGCAGAAAAATTGAGTTCATAATAAGAGGCTGGTGAAATATGCCACTTTGTTTTAAATGAAAACTTTGCAGAAGTTAGTAATGAGGTCAGAAGATCAAGAGCCTTGGGCATTGGGTCAGGGATTCTCTTTTTATGGCAGGTTCTTGTTAGTTATGTATTTTATACAAATTAGTGTATATATGTCAATCCCAATCTCCCAATTCATCCCACCACAACCCCCACCACTTTCCCCCTTTGGTGTCCCATGTTTGTTCTCTACATCTGTGTCTCTATTTCTGCCTTGCAAACCAGTTCATCTGTACCATTTTTCTAGATTCCACATATATGCATTAGTATACGATATTTGTTTTTCCTTTTCTGACTTACTTCATTCTGTATGACAGTCTCTAGGTCCATCCATATTTCTACAAATGACCCAATTTCATTCCTTTTAATGGCTGAGTAATATTCCATTTTATATATGTACCACATCTTCTTTATCCATTCATCTGTCGATGGGCATTTACATTACTTCCATGACCTGGATATTGTAAATAGAGCTGCAATGAATATTGGGGTGCATGTGTCATTTTGAATTATGGTTTTCTCTGAGTATATGCCTAGGGGTGGGATTGCTGGGTTGTATGGTAGTTCTATTTTTAGTTTTTTAAAGAACATCCATACTGTTCTCCATAGTGGCTGTATCAATTTACATTCCCACCAACAGTGCAAGAGGGTTCCCATTTCTCCACACTCTCTCCAGCATTTGTTGTTTGTATATTTTCTGATGATGCCCATTCTAACTAGTGTGAGGTGATACCTCATTGTAGTTTTGATTTGCATTTCTCTAATAATTTAGTGACATTGAGCAGCATTTCATGTGCCTCATTGCCATCTGTATGTCTTCTCTGGAGAAATGTCTATTTAGGTCTTTTGCCCATTTTTTGACTGGGTTTTTTTTTAATATTGAGCTGCATGAGATTAATGTTTTGCAGATTAATGTTTTGCAGATTAATGTTTTGCAGATTAATCTTTTTTCCGTTGATTCATTTGCAAATATTTTCTCCCATTCTGAGGGTTGTCTTTTTGTCTTGTTTATAGTTTCCTTTGCTGTGCAAAAGCATTTAAATTTCATTAGGTCCCAATTGTTTATTTTTGTTTTTATTTCCATTACTCAATGACAATAAAGAAACAACTCAACTGAGAAAAAGAAACAAAGAACAAGTGCAACAAATACAAAAGAGTTACAAATATGGTAGATATTAATCTAACTATGTCAATAATCACTTTAAATGTGAATAGTTTACCTACACGAAAGGACACCATCAATAAAGTGAAAAGACAATCCATGGAATGGGAGAAAGCATTTGCAAATTATATACCTGTGAAAAGACTTGTATGGAGATTACAAAATAAATTTTTAGAACTCAACACTAAGAAGACAAATAACCTAATTTTAAAATGGGCAAAGAATTTGAATAGGCATTTCTCCAAAGAAGATATACAGATTGCCAACAAACACATGAAAGAATGCTCAACATCACTAATCATTAGAAAAATGCAAATTAAAACTACAATGAGATATCACCTCACACCAGTCAGAATGGCCATCCTCAAAAAATCTACAAACAATAAATGCTGGAGAGGGTGTAGAGAAAAGAGAACCCTCTTGCTCTGTTGGTGGGAATGTAAATGGATACAGCCACTATGGAGAACAGTATGGAGGTTCCTTAAAAAACTAAAAATAGAACTACCATATGACCCAGCAATCCCACTACTGGGCATATACCCTGAGAAAACCATAATTCAAAAAGAGTCATGTACCACAATGTTCATTTCAACCCTATTTACAATAGCCAGGACATGGAAGCAACCTAAGTGTCCATCGACAGAAGAATGGATAAAGAAGATGTGGCACATATATACAATGAAATATTACTCAGCCATAAAAAGAAATGAAATTGAGTCCTTTGTAGTAAGATGGATGGACCTAGAGTCTGTCATACAGAGTGAAGTAAGTCAGAAAGAGAAAAACAAATACTGTATGTTAACACATATATATGGAATCTAAAAGAATTTTTTAAAGGTTCTGAAGAACCTAGGGACAGAACAGGAATAAAGACGTAGAGAATGGACTTGAGCACACGGGGAGTGGGAAGGGTAAGCTGGGACAAAGAGAGAGAGTGGCATGGACATATATACACTGCCAAGTGTAAAATAGATAGCTAGTGGGAAGCAACCACATAGCACAGGGAGATCAGCTCAGTGCATTGTAACCACCTAGAGGGGTGGGATAGGGAGGGTGGGAGGGAGACGCAAGAGGGAGGAGATATGGGGATATATGTTTTTGTATAGCTGATTCACTTTGTTATAAAGCAGAAACTAACACACCATTGTAAAGCAATTATACCCCAATAAAGATGTTAAAAAGAAAGGAAAAAAAATATCTGGAATCACAACTAGCTTAAGCATAAGTACAGAGTATATTTGTAAACTCAAAAAAATACTAAAGCAATTATTAATAAAGAAAAACCTATATAAAAAGAAAAATCAAAAAATGAAGAAGAGGGCTTCCCTGGTGGCACAGTGGTTGAGAGTCCGCCTGCCCATGCAGGGGACACGGGTTTGTGCCCTGGTCCGGGAAGATCCCACATGCCGCAGAGCAGCTAGGCCCCTGAGCCATGGCTGCTGAGCCTGTGCGTCCGGAGCCTGTGCTCCGCAACGGGAGAGGCCACAACAGTGAGAGGTCCACGTACCGCCAAAAAAAAAAAAGAAGAAGAAATTAGTAAACAATATGAAGAGGAACCAAACAACAGAAGCTCTAAGGCGAAACTTTAAGCTTCCTTTGACGCTATTAGTTGGGGAATAGATGTGACCAATCCTCTATGTTGGTGAGAGAAAAAGAAAATAATAGTGAATCTTAATAAAAAGCAAAAATTTGGAGTAAAAAAATAAATAAAGTGAACTTACAATCAAATATATGCTAGAAATAAGAAAATTTAATATTAGCACAAGGAAAGGACAATGGATAACAAGGTTAGTGGTAATATCTTAAGTTAGTATGTCATGTTTTCATTATTACCATCTCAGTAACTCAATCTTATTAAAATAAGTTAAAAACTGAAAATATAATTTTAAAATATTGTTTACAAAGACTTGCACAATATTACTGAATCTCAATTTCAGTAGAAATTTTTACATACATCTCTTTGAACATCACACGCAAATGTCAAAATATTGACTCAGTGAGAAAATATATGAGAAGGTATTTGGGACATTAAGTTATTTTCATTTGAATTGACTCAGAGTGAAAGTCAAAATATTTCTGTTTAGGAAAAGAAAATAACTGCAGTTTTTGTTCCAAAATAGTTCATTTAAATAGAAGCCTCCTACTTATGAGTGTGTTGCCTTCTAAATAGTAATGTGTAAATCAATTATTTGAACATTGGAATGTATTTTCCCTTGCTGTAATGTAATAAATGGTGGCTTTGTTACTTTAAAAATAAAATAAAATGGGCAAAGTATTTGAATAGGCATTTCTCCAAAGAAGATATACAAATGACAATAAGCATATAAAAAGATGTTCAGCATTATTAGTTATTAGGTAAATGTAAATCAAAACCACAATGAGATAACACTTCACATGCATGAGTCACTTATAATCAAAAAGACAAAAAATAATAAGTATTGGTGAGGATATGGAGAAATTGGAAACCTCCAATTACATTACTAGTGGGGATGTAAAATGGTTCAGACACTTTGAAAAACATTTGACAGTTCCTCAAAGTGTTAAACATAGAGTTACCATATGATCGAGCAAACCCACTCCTAGATATTTACCTAAGAGAGTTGGAAAAAGTCCACTCAAAAACTTGTATATGAATGTTCATAGCAGCATTATTCATAATACCCAAACTTCAATCAACTGGTGAATGAAAAAAAAATGGTATGCTTCCATGACAGAAGAGTTGGCAATAAAAGGAAATGAACTATTGGTATATGGTACAATGTGGATGAACCTTAAAAACATTATGCACATATTCTTTCATATATTGAAAGAAGATAGTCACAGAAGACCACATATTTTAGGATTCTGTTCATATGAAGTGTCCCAAGTAGCCAAATCTATACAAACAAATTTGTGGTAGGTTAGGGCTGGAGGGAGGGAGGATTGGCAGATGGGGAGTGACTGCTAATGTGTAATGGGGGTTATTTTTTACATATGAAACTTTAAGAAAGTAAAGATTCACAGGAAGTTGCAAAGATAGTACAAAGATATTCCATTTACTCTTCACCCAGTTTTCTCTAATGTTTATAACTTACATAATTATAGTGCAATATCAAAACCAGGAAGTTAACATTGCTACATAGTGTGTTTATACACTTGACCCTTGAACAACATGGAGGTTAGGAGAGCTGACCCTCCATGCAGTCAAAAATCCATGAATAACTTATAGTTGACCCTCAATATATGCTGTCCCACTGCATCCGTGTTTCCTTAATATCCATGGTTCTGCATCCTTGGATTCAACCAAGTGCTGATCATATAGTACTGCAGTATTTACTACTGAAAAAAAAATCCACATATATGTGGACCTGCATGGTTCAAACTCACGTTGTTCAAGGGTCAACTGTAGTTCTGTCATTTTATCACATGTGTAGATCCCTGTAAACACCACCACAATCAAGATAAAAAAGCTATTCCGAGGGCTTCCCTGGTGGCGCAGTGGTTGAGAGTCTGCCTGCCGATGCAGGGGACACGGGTTCGTGCCCTGGTCTGGGAAGATCCCACATGCCGCGGAGCAGCTGGGCCCGTGAGCCATGGTCATTGAGCCTGCGCGTCCGGAGCCTGTGCTCCACAACGGGAGAGGCCCACATACCGCAAAAAAAAAAAAAAGAAAAGCTATTCCGGGGCTTCCCTCGTGGCGCAGTGGTTGAGAGTCCGCCTGCCGATTCCGGGGACACAGGTGCGTGCCCTGGTCCGGGAGGATCCCACATGCCGCGGAGCGGCTGGGCCTGTGAGCCATGGCCGCTGGGCCTGCGCGTCCGAAGCCTGTGCTCCGCAGCAGGAGAGGCCGCAGCAGTGAGAGGCCCGCGTACCGCAAAAACAAAAAAAAGCTATTCCATCACTACAACTATCTCCCTCATGTTACCCCTTTATGATTACATCCACCAACTCTATCCCCTAAATCTTTATTCTCTGGTAACCACTAGTCTGTTTTCCATCTCTATAGA
Source organism: Stenella coeruleoalba (assembly GCF_951394435.1). NCBI lineage: Eukaryota > Metazoa > Chordata > Mammalia > Artiodactyla > Delphinidae > Stenella > Stenella coeruleoalba. The sequence goes on along the minus strand of NC_137152.1, from coordinate 39,313,250 downwards.
CTGTTGCATGACTGGAATGATGCAGTATATTATCTTCTGAAACTATTTTTTTTTACTCAGTGAAATACCCATGAGATCCATCCAAGTTGTTACATACATTAGTAGTTCATTACTTTTTATTACCACATAGTATTCATACTATTGATGTACCAGAGTTTGTTTAACCTTTCACCCATTTGGGCATTTATTTCCTTTTTTTTTTTGGTTATTACAAATAAATCTACTATGAGCAATTGTGTACAGGTTTTTGTGTGGATATGTTTTCATTTCTCTGGAATAAATACCCAAGAATGAAGTTAATTTTCTTTTGTTTGCATTTTTTCGAGTATGTTCATGATTGCTCATTGAAGCATTTTTATTACAGTTGTTTTAAAATGTTTGTTAAATAATTCTAACATCTGTGTCATCTTGTTAGCATCTGTTGATTGGTTTTTGTCAATCAAGTTGAAATCTTCTTGGTTCTTTTATGTTGATGATTTTCAATTGAAACATGGACATTTGGGGTATTCTGTTATGAAAGTCAGGATCTTATTTAAATCTTATGTTTTAGAAAGCCTCCTCTGACACCACTGTTTTTGTGCCACCTCATTACTGCCAGGTGGGTGTGGAAGTCCAGGTTCCCTACTTGGTTTCTGTTGACACCTGGTAGGAAGGGACTACTTGTTACTTCTGGGTGGAGGTGAGAGTTCAGTGGCACAATGTCATTCCTTGGGTCCCAAGGGCCCGTAACTGTTCTACCTTCTTTATTCCACCTTTTCAATACATCTAATTTTTATTTTACATATAATGTCCATGATTTTATCTGTACTTAGTTGGAGGAATATGGAAATGTATGTCTATCTTTCCTGAAGTATACATACGAGGCATTTCTTTTTAGGGTGGTGAAAATTGCATAACTCTGCATGTACTAAACAGTGTAGACTTTCAAAGCATGATTTTTATGGTATGTAAATGATATCTCTATAAAAAGTGGAAAACAAAACAAAAATAAAAAGAAGTGAGGAAGCTGTTCAGTAGCCAGAGGCATAAATGATGCAGTTTAGTTTATTCTAGAGTAGATGTTAAGGAAGGCACAGCCTCTGTTTCTGCATCCCAATACTCCATTTGTCAATGACTAGCCCCAATGTCACAACTTTTATGTCATCCCATCCACAAAACTTTTCTCCATGGCATTTGCTGAGTGACAACATTAGCATTATAACAGACGTTATGATAGGTATGGTCACATTCAATCATCCCAAAGATCCTGCATGGTAAGTCATCACCATTTTAAAGTTGAGGAAACTATGGTTCTATGAGGTTAAGTGACTGATCCAAAGTCAAACAAATAAGAAGTGAGGAAACTGGTATTTCCACTTGTCTTTTTTATAGTGTTCTTCACTTTCTGCCCTACATTACAGATATTTGTGTATTTATATAATTATCTCTACTAGGTTTCAAACTTCTTGAATAAAGGAATCATGACTTATTCACATTCGGATGTTTTGCATTGCCTAACATGTAAGTGTTGTAGTTGATACTGAAATGTTTCTAAAATGAATGAATGTATGGCTACAGTAAAGTTTATTAAATAAAAAATACTGTACAGCTGATGCTATTATCTTCCCCTGACAAGTAAAGAGGAAGCCTTCTTTTAGAGGCCCCAAATAATTCAGGCATGGGATGAGTGCTCCTGCTCAGTGCCTCCACAGCCCCCAGGGTTTAACTCCATCATATAAATCTTTCCACACTAAACTATAAATCTCCCTTTGTATGTCTGTCTCCCACTAAACTGTGAGATCCTTGAAGACAAGAACTTTGTCTGAATGATCTCCGTATTGGTAATTTCTGGGCCTTCAACACCCTGGACAGAGTTTGATAAAGAAAGTTTGCCCAATGGATAAATGCTGAATAAAATAATGAAGTCAATCAATCTCTGTAATGCAGTTCCCAGGAGGGTAATAAAAGGAAATGTACTTTTTTTCCCCTCATCACTCCATCCAATCTATCATCCTGTCCTAATGGCTCCACCTCCAAAATATATCTCAAATCCAATCAAATTTAACTTAGTCCTCCACTGCTACTACCCTAGTAAAACTTAACATTTTTAGACAAGACTATTTTAGAAGCTTCCCAGCTGCTCTCCCTGCTTCTATACTTGACGGCTACAATCAAACCTTCAAACAGCAGGCAGAGGAATCTTGTTTTTTTGTTTTTGAGGGATTTTCATTTAATTTTTTAACAAATCAATTACCATCTTTGTTCTTTTACTTTTTGAAAAGTTCTCCACCTATCACCACCACAATCAGGATATTAAATGGTTCCATTACCACCAAAAATTAAATTCAGGCTCTGCCTTTATGTGCACACACGCACACACACACTCCCCTGGAAACCATTGATATATTCTTTATTACTCTAGTTTTATCTTTTCAAGAATGTCATATAAATGGAATCATACAATATGTAACCTTTTGAGACTTGGATTCCTTCACTCAGCACAATGTCTGAGATTTGTCCAAGTTGTTGCATATATCAATAACGCAGAAAAAGCTTTGGACAAAACTCAGCACCCATTTATGTTAAAAACTCTCCAGAAAGTGGGCATAGAGGGAATCTACCTCAACATAATAAAGGCCATATATGACAAACGAACAGCAAACTTCATTCTCAATGGTGAATACTTGAAAGCATTTCCTCTAAGATCAAGAACAAGACAAGGTTGCCCACTGTCACCACTAGTATTCAACATAGTTTTGGAAGTCCTAGCCATGGCAATCAGAGAAGAAAAAGAAATAAAAGGAATGCAAATTGGAAAAGAAGAAGTAAAACTGTCACTGTTCGCAGATGACATGATACTATACACAGAAAATCCTGAAAATCCTGAAAATGGCACTATTAGAACTAATCAATGAATTTTGTAGGGTTGCAGGATACAAAATTAATGCATAGAAATCTCTTGCATTCCTATACACTAACACCAAAATATCAAAAAGAGAAATTAAGGAAACAATCCCATTCACCACTGCAAAATAAAGCATAAAATGCCTAGGAATAAACCTACCTAAGGAGGTAAAAGACATTTACTCAGAAAACTATAAGACACTGATGAAAGAAATCAAAGATGACACAAACAGATGGAGAGATATACCATGTTCCTGGATTGGAAGAATCAATATTGTGAAAATGAGTATACTACCCAAAGCAATCTACAGGTTCAGTGCAATCCCTATCAAATCACCAATGGCATTTTTCACAGAACTAGAACAAAAAACCTTAAAATTTGCATGGAGACACAAAAGACCCCCAAGAGTCAAAGCAATCTTGAGAAAAACAAAACAAAACAAAAAACGGAGCTGGAGTAATTAGACTCCCAGACTTCAGACAATACTGCAAAGCTACAGTATTCAAGACAATATGGTACTGGTACAAAAAGAGAAATATACATCAATGGAAAAGGATAGAAAGCTTAGAGATAGACCAATGCACCTATGGTCACCTAATCTATGACAAAGGAGACAAGGATATACAATGGAGAGAAGACAGTCTCTTCAGTAAATGGCTCTGTGAAAACTGGACAACTGCATGTAAAAGAATGAAATTAGAACACCCCATTACACCATACACAAAAATAAACTCAAAATGGATTAAAGACCTAAATGTAAGGCAAGATACTATCAAACTCTTAAAGAAAAACATAGGAAAAACACTCTTTGACATAAATCACAGCAAGATCTTTTTTGACCCACCTCCTAGCATAATGGAAATAAAAACAAAAATAAACAAATGGGATCTAATGAAACTGAAAAGCTTTTGCACAGCAAAGGAAACCATAAACAAGATGAAAAGACAACCCTCAAAGTGGGAGAAACTATTTGAAAACGAATCAATGGACAAAGGATTAATCTCCAAAATATATAAACAGCTCATGCAGCTGAATATCAAAAAAATAAACAACCCAATCAAAAAATGGATGGAAGACCTAAACAGACATTTCACCAATGAAACCAAACAGATGGCCAAGAGGTACATGAAAAGATTCTCAACATAACTAATTATTAGAGAAATGTAAATCAAAACCACAATGAGGTATACCTTCACTCCAGTCAGAATGGCCATCACCAAAAAATCTACAAACAATAAATGATGGAGAGGGTGTGGAGAAAAGGGAACCCTCTTGCACTGTTGGTGGCAATATAAATTGATACAGCCACTGTGGAGAATAGTATGGAGGTTCCATAAAAAACTAAAAATCTAATTACCATATGACCCAACAATCCCACTACTGGGCATATACCCTGAGAAAACCATAATTCAAAAATACACATGTACATTGCAGCACTATTTAAAATAGCCAGGTCATGGAAGCAACCTAAATGCCCATCCACAGATGAATGGATAAAGAAGATGTGTTACATATATACAATGGAATATTACTTAGCCATAAAAAGGAACAAAATTGGGTCATTTGTAGAGATGTGGATGGACCTAGAGACTGTCATACAGAGTGAAGTAAGTCAGAAAGAGAAAAACAAATATATATTAACGCATATATGAGGAGTTTAGAAAAATGGTACATATGAACCAGTTTGAAAGGCAGAAATAGAGACACAGACATAGAGAGTAAGGACACCAAAGGGATAAGGGGGGTGAGGGATGAATTGGGAGATTGGCATTGAAATATATACACTAATATGTATAAAATAGATAACTAATGAGAACCTGCTGTATAGCACAGGGAACTCTACTTCACCTCGCTGTACAGTAGAAACTAACACAACATTGTAAAACAACTATACTCCAATTTAAAAAAGAAAGAAATAAAAAAATAGTTAATTATATTTCATTGCTGAGTAATATTCTATTGTTTGGATGTACAAGAGTTTATCTATTCACCTGTGGAAGGCTATCTGAATTGCTTCCCTTTGTTTGGAGATTATGAATAGAGCTGCTATAAACACTCATGTATAGATGTATATGTGAACATAGTTGTTGTTGTTTTTTCATTTCTCCAGGAATGGGATTGCAAAGTCATGTGGTAAATCTATGTTTAATTTTATGAAAAACTGCCATACCTTTTTCCATGGTGGCTATATCATTTTGCATTGCCATAAGAATTGTATGAGAGCTTCAGTTGATTGCTACTTTCACCAACAATTGGCATTGCTGGTAATTTTTATTTCAGCCACTCTAGTAGGTGTGTAGTGGTATCTCATGGTTTTTAACTCTCATTTTCCTAATAGCTAAAGATATTGAATATCTTTTTATGTGCTTATTTGACATCCTCATATCCACTTTGGTGAAGTATTTTTTCAAGTTTTCCCCCCACTTTTTAATTAATTTATTTACTTATTTATTTTTGGCTGTGTTGGGTCTTCATTGCTGCACGTGGGCTTTCTCTAGTTTGCAGCGAGTGGGGATTATTCTTCATGGTGGTGTGCGGGCTTCTCATTGCGGTAGCTTTTCTTGTTGCAGAGCACAAGTTCTAGGTGCACAGGCTTCAGTAGTTTTAGCACATGGGCTCAGTAGTTCTGGCTCGCAAGTTCTAGAGTGCAGGCTCAGTGGTTGTGGCACACGGAATTAGGTGCTCCATTGCATGTGGGATCTTCCCAGACCAGGGCTCAAACCCATGTCCTCTGCATTTGCAGGCGGATTCTTAACCACTGTGGCACCAGGGAAGTCCACATTTTTTTTTAACATCTCTATTGGAGCATAATTGTTTTACAATGTTGTATTAGTTTCTGCTGTATAATAAAGTGAATCAGTAATATATATATATATATATAATATATATATTATATAATATATATAATATATATTATATAATATAATATATATAATATAATATAATAATATATATATTATATAATATATAATATATATATATTTTATATATATATATATATATATATATATATATATCCATATACCCTCCCTCTTGTACCTCCCTCCCACTTTCCCTATCCCACGCCTCTAGGTGGTCACAGACCACGGAGTAGATCTCCCTGTACTATGCTGCTGCTTCCAACTAGTTATCTATTTTACATTTGGTAGTGTATATATGTCAATGCCACTCTCTCACTTTGCCACAGCTTACCCTTCCCCCTCCCCGTGTCCTCAAGTCCATTCTCTATGTCTGCATCTTTATTCCTGTCCTGCTCCTAGGTTCTTCAGAACATTTTTATTTATTTATTTTTTTGGATTCCATATATATGTGTTAACATATGGTATTTGTTTGTCTTTTTCTGACTTGCTTCACTCTGTATGACAGTCTCTAGGTCCATCCACCTCACTGAAAATAACTCAATTTCATTTCTTTTTATGGCTGAGCAATATTCCATTGGATACATGTGTCACATCTTCTTTTTTTCTTTATATCTTCATTGGAGTATAATTGCTTTACAGTGGTGTGTTAGTTTCTGCTTTATAACAAAGTGAATCAGTTATACATATACATATGTTCCCGTATCTTTTCCCTCTTGCATCTCCCTCTTTCCCACCCTCCCTATCACATCCATCTAGGTGGTCACAAAGCACCAAGCTAATCTCTCTGTGCTATGCGGCTGCTTCCCACTAGCTATCTATTTTACGTTTGCTACTGTATTCATGTCCATGCACCCTCTCACTTTGTCACAGCTTACTCTTCCCACTCCCCATATCCTCAAGTCCATTCTCTAGTAGGTCTGTGTCTTAATTCCTGTCTTACCGCTAGGTTCTTCATGACATTTTTTTTCTTAAATTCCATATATATGTGTTGGCATATGGTATTTGTCTTTCTCTTTCTGACTTACTTCACTCTGTATGACAGACTCTATGTCCATCCACCTCATTACAAATAGCTCAATTTCGTTTCTTTTTATGGTTGAGTAATATTCCATTGTATATATGTGCCACATCTTTATCGATTCATCCGATGATGGACACTTAGGTTGTTTCCATCTCCTGGCTATTGTAAATAGAGCTGCAATGAACATTTTGGTACATGACTCTTTTTGAATTATGGTTTTCTCAGGGTATATGCCCAGTAGTGGGATTGCTGGGTCATATGGTAGTTCTATTTGTAGTTTTTTCAGGAACCTCCATACTGTTCTCCATAGTGGCTGTACCAATTCACATTCCCACCAGCAGTGCAAGAGTGTTCCCTTTTCTCCACACCCTCTCCAGCATTTATTCTTTCTAGAATTTTATTGATGGCCATCTTGACTGGTGTGAGATGATATCTCATTGTAGTTTTGATTTGCATTTCTCTAATGATTAATGATGTTGAGCATTCTTTCATGTGTTTGTTGGCAGTCTTTATATCTTCTCTGGAGAAATGTCTATTTAGGTCTTCTGCCCATTTATGGATTGGGTTGTTTGTTTTTTTGTTATTCAGCTGCATGAGCTGCTTGTAAATTTTGGAGATTAATCCCTTGTCAGTTGCCTCATTTGAAAATATTTTCTCCCATTCTGAGAGTTGTCTTTTGGTCTTGTTTATGGATTCCTTTGCTGTGAAAAAGCTTTTAAGTTTCATTAGGTCCCATTTGTTTATTTATGTTTTTATTTCCATTTCTCTAGGAGGTGGGTCAAAAAGGATCTTGCTGTGATTTATGTCATAGAGTGTTCTGCCTATCTTTTCCTCTAAGACTTTGATAGTTTCTGGCCTTACATTTAGGTCTTTAATCCATTTTGAGCTTATTTTTGTGTATGGTGTTAGGGAGTGATCTAATCTCATACTTTTACATGTACCTGTCCAGTTTTCCCAGCACCACTTATTGAAGAGGCTGTCCTTTCTCCAATTTATATTCCTGCCTCATTTATCAAAGATAAGGTGACCATATGTGCGTGGGTTTATCTCTGGGCTTTCTATCCTGTTCCATTGATTTATACTTCTGTTTCTGTGCCAGTACCATACTGTCTTGGTTACTGTAGCTTTGTAGTATAGTCTGAAGTGAGGGAGTCTGATTCGTCCAGCTCCATTTTCGTTCTCAAGATTGCTTTGGCTATTCCGGGTCTTTTGTGTTTACATACAAACTGTGAAATTTTTTGTTCTAGCTCTGTGAAAAATGCCAGTGGTAGTTTGATAGGGATTGCATTGAATCTGTAGATTGCTTTGGGTAGTACAGTCATTTTCACAATGTTGACTCTTCCAAGCCAAGAACAAGGTATATCTCTCCATGTATTCGCATCATCTTTAATTTCTTTCATCAGTGTCTTATAATTTTCTGCATACAGGTCTTTTGTCTCCTTAGGTAGGTTTATTCCTAGATATTTTATTCTTTGTGTTGCAATGGTAAATGGGAGTGTTTTCTTGATTTCACTTTCAGATTTTTCATCATTAGTGTATAGGAATGCAAGAGATTTCTGTGCATTAATTTTGTATCCTGCTACTTTGCCAAATTCATTGATTAGCTCTAGTAGTTTTCTGGTAGCATCTTTAGGATTTTCTATGTATAGTATCATGTCACCTGCAAACAGTGACAGCTTTACTTCTTCTTTTCCGATTTGGATTCCTTTTATTTCTTTTTCTTCTCTGATTGTTGTGGCTAAGACTTCCAAAACTATGTTGAATAAGAGTGGTGAGAGTGGGCAACCTTGTCTTGTTCTTGATCTTAGTGTAAATGGTTTCAGTTTTTCAACATTGAGGATGATGTTGGCTGTGTGTTTGTCACATATGGCCTTTATTATGTTGAGGAAAATTCCCTCTATGCCTACTTTCTGCAGGGTTTGTATCATAAATGGGTGTTGAATTTTGTTGAAAGCTTTGTCTGCATCTATTGAGATGATCATATGGTTTTTCTCCTTCAATTTGTTAATATGGTGTATCACGTTGTTTGATTTGTGTATATTGAAGAATCCTTGCATTCCTGGAATAATCCCCACTTGATGATGGTGCATGATCCTTTTAATGTGCTGTTGGACTGTGTTTGCTAGTATTTTGTTGAGGAATTTTGCATCCATGTTCATCAGTGATATTGGCCTGTAGTTTTCTTTCTTTGTGACCTCCTTGTCTGGTTTTGGTATCAAGGTGATGGTGGCCTTGTAGAAAGAGTTTGAGAGTTTTCCTCCCTCTGCTATATTTTGGAAAAGTTTGAGAAGGATAGGTGTTAGCTCTCCTCAAAATGTTTGATAGAATTCACCTGTGAAGCCGTCTGGTCCTGGGCTTTTGTTTGTTGGAAGATTTTTAATCACAGTTTCAATTTCAGTGCTTTTGATTGGTCTGTTAATATTTTCTATTTCTTCCTGATTCAGCATTGGCAGGTAGTGCATTTGTAAAAATTTGTCCATTTATTCCAGGTTGTCCATTTTTTTGGCATAGAGTTGCTTGTAGTAATCTCTCATGGTCCTTTGTATTTCTGCAGTGTCAGTTGTTACTTCTCCTTTTTCATTTCTAATTCTATTGATTTGAGTCTTATCCCTTTTTATCTTGATGAGTCTGGCCAGTGGTTTATCAATTTTGTTTATCTTCTTAAAGAACCAGCTTTTAGTTTTATTGATGTTTGCTATCATTTCCTTCGTTTCTTTTTCATTTATCTCTGATCTGATCTTTATGATTTCTTTCTTTCTGCTAACTTTGGGTTTTTTTTGTTCTTCTTTCCCTAATTGCTTTAGGTGTGTGGTTAGGTTGTTTATTTCAGATGTTTCTTGTTTCTGGAGGTAGGATTTTATTGGTATAAACTTCCCCCTCAGAACTGCTTTTGCTGCATCCCATAGGTTTTGGGTCGTTGCATTTTCATTGTCACTTGTTTCTAGGTATTTTTTTATTTCTTCTTTGATGTCTTCTGTGATCTATTGGTTATTTAGTAGTGTATTGTTTAGCCTCCATGTGTTTGTAATTTTTACAGATTCTTTCCTGTAATTGGTATCTAGTCTCATAGCGTTGTGGTCAGAAAAGGTACCTGATACGATTTCAATTTTTTTAAATTTACCAAGGCTTGATTTGTGACCCAAGATATGATCTATCCTGGAGAATGTTCCATGAGCACTTGAGAAGAATGTGTATTATGTTGTTTTTGGATTGAATGTTCTATAAATATCAATTAAATCCATCTTGTTTGATGTGTCATTTAAAGCTTGTGTTTCCTTCTTTATATTCATTTTGGATGATCTGTCCATTGGTAGAGTGGGCTGTTAAAGTCCCCTACTATGATTGTGTTACTGTCGATTTCCCCTTTTATGGCTGTTTGTGTTTGCCTTATGTATTGAGGTGCTCCTATGTTGAGTGCATAAATATTTACAATTGCTATACCTTCTTGGATCGATCCCTTGATCATTATGTAGTGTCTTTCTTTGTCTCTTGGTACAGTCCTTATTTTAAAGTCTATTTTGTCTGATATGAGAATTGCTACTCCAGCTTTCTTTTGATTTCCATTTGGATGGAATATCTTTTTCCATTCTCTCACTTTCAGTCTGTATGTGTCCCTAGGTCTGAAGTGGGTCTCTTGTAGACAGCATATGTACGTGTCTTGCTTTTGTATCCATTCAGCCAGTCTATTTCTTTCTGTTGGAGCATTTAACCCATTTACGTTTAAAGTAATTATAGATATGTGTGTTCCTATTACCATTTTTTAAATTGTTTTGGGTTTATTATTGTAGGTCATTTCCTTCTCTTGTGTTTCCTGCCTAGAGAAGTTCCTTTAGCATTTGTTGTAAAGCTGGTTTCGTGGTGCTGAATTCTCTTAGATTTTGCTTGTCTGTAAAGCCTTTAATTTCTCGGTCAAATATGAATGCGATCCTTGCTAGGTAGAGTTATCTTGGTGGTAGGTTTTTCTCCTTCATCACTTTAACTGTGTCCTGCTACTCCCTTCTGGCTTGCAGAGTTTCTGCTGAAAGATCAGCTGTTAACCTATGGGGATTCCCTTATGTGTTATTTGTTGTTTTCCTCTTGCTGCTTTTAATATTTGTTCTTTGTATTTAATTTTTGATAGCTTGATTAATATGTGTCTTGGCGTGTTTCTCCTGGGATTTATCCTGTATGGGACTCCATGTGCTTCTTGGACTTGATAAACTATTTCCTTTCCCATATTAGGGAAGTTTTCAACTATAAACTCTTCAAATATTTTCTCAATCCCTTTCTTTTTCTCTCCTTCTTCTGGGACCCCTATAATTCGAATGTTGGTGCATTTAATATTTTCCCAGAGGTCTCTGAGACTGTCCTAAAATCTTTTCATTCTTTTTTTCTTTATTCTGCTCAGCAGTACTTATTTCCACTCTTTTATCTTCCAGGTCATTTATCCGTTCTTCTGCCTCAGTTATTCTGCTATTGATCCCTTCTATAGAATGTTTAATTTCATTTATTGGTTGCTCATCACTCTTTGTTTGCTCTTTAGTTCTTCTAGGTCTTTTTAAAATGTTTCTTGTATTTTCTCCATTCTATTTCCAAGAGTTTGGATCATCTTTACTATCATTATTCTGAATTCTTTTTCAGGTAGACTGCTTATTTCCTCTTCATTTGTTAGGTCTTGTGGGTTTTTTCCTTGCTCTTTCATCTGCTGTGTGCTTCTCTGTCTTCTCATTTTGCTTAACTTACTGTGTTCGGGGTCTCCTTTTCGCAGGCTGCAGGTTCGTAGTTTCCATTGTTTTGGGTATCTGTCCCCAGTGGCTAAGTTTGGTTTAGTGACTTGTTTAAGCTTCCTGGTGGAGGGGACTTGTGCCTGTGTTCTGGTGGATGAGGCTGGATCTTGTCTTTCTGGTGGGCATGTTCACATCTGCTGATGTGTTTTGGGGTGTTTGTGGCCTTATGATTTAGGCAGCCTCTGTGCTAATGGACGGGGTTATGTTCCTGTCTTGCTAGTTATTTGGCATAGGGTGTCCTGCACTGTAGCTTGCTGGTCGTGGAGTGACACTGGGCCTTGGCATTGAGATGGAATTCTCTGGGTGATTTTTGCAGCTTGATATTACGTGGAGCTGGGAGGTCTCTTGTGTACCAGTGCCCTGAACTTGGCTCTCCCAACTCAGTGGCACAGCCGTGACACCTGGCTGGAGTACCAAGAGCCTGTCCTCCACACAGCTCAGTATAAAATGGAGAAAATAAAGGAAGAAGGAAAGAAAGAAAGGGGAAGATAAAATAAAGTTATTAAAGTAAAAAATAATTATTAAGAAAAATATTTTTTTAAGTAATAAAAAAAAGTGGTCAGACAGAACCCTAGGACAAATGGTAAAAGCAAAGCTATACAGACAAAATCACACACAGAAGCATACACATACACTCTCACAAAAAGAGAAAAAGGGGAAATATATATATATATCATTGTTCTCAAAGTCCACCTCCTCAATTTGGGATGATTCGTTGTCTATTCAGGTATTCCACAGATGCAGGGTACATCAAGTTGATTGTGGAGATTTAATCCTCTGGTCCTGAGGCTGCTGGGACAAATTTCCCTTTCTCTTCTTTTTTTTTTTTTTTAATTTATTTATTTAATTTATTTATTTTTGGCTGCGTTGGGTCTTCGTTGCTGTGCACGGGCTTTCTCCAGTTTCGGTGAGCAGGGGCTACTCTTCGTTGCGGTGTGTGGGCTTCTCATTGCAGTGGCTTCTCTTGTTGCAGAGAACGGGCTCTAGGCACACAGGATTCAGTAGTTGTGGCTCGTGGCCTCTGGAGTGCAGGCTCAGTAATTGTGGCACACGGGCTTAGTTGCTCTGCAGCATGTGGGATCTTCCCGGGCCAGGGCTCGAACCCGTGTCCCTTGCATTGGCAGGTGGATTCTTAACCACTGTGCCACCAGGGAAGCCCCCTTTCTCTTCTTTGTTTGCAAAACTCCCAGAGTTCAGCTTTGGATTTGGACCTGCCTCTGCGTGTAGGTCACCTGAGGGCATCTCTTCTTCACTCAGGACAGGGTTCAAGGAGCAGCAGATTCGGGGCTGTGGCTCACTCAGGTCGGGGGTAGGGAGGGGTATGGATGCAGGGTGAGCCTGCCGCGGCAGAGGCCAGCGTGACATTGCACCAGCCTGAGGCACACCGTACGTTCTCCTGGGGAAGTTGTCCCTGGATCCCAGGACCCTGGCAGTGGCGTGCTGCACAGGCTCCCCAGAAGGGAGGTGTGGACCGTGACCTGTGCTTGCACACAGGCTTCTTGGTGGCAGCAGCACCAGGCTTAGCGTCTCATGCCCGTCTCTGTGGTCCATGCTGATAACCGTGGCTCGCGCTCGTCTCTGGAGCTCCTTTAAGCAGCGTTCTTTATCCCCTCTCCTCACGCACCAGGAAACAGAGGAAAGAAATTGTCTCTTGTCTCTTAGGCAGGTCCAGACTTTTCCCCGGACTCCCTCCCGGCTAGCTGTGGTGCACTAGCCCCCTTCAGGCTGTGTTCACACAGCCAACCACAGTCCTCTCCCTGCGCTCGAACAGAAGCCTGAGCCTCAGCTTCCAGCCCTGCCTGACCCGGCGGGTGAGCAGGCAAGCCTCTCTGGCTGGTGAGTGCTGGCCGGCACTGATCCTCTTCGCGGGAATCTCTCTGCTTTGCCCTCTGCACCCCTGTTGCTGCACTCTCCTCCATGGCTCCGATGCTTCCCCCCTCCACCACCCGCAGTCTCCACCTGTGAAGGGCCTTCCTAGCGTGTGGAAACCTTTCCTCCTTCACAGCACCCTCCCAATCGTGCAGGTCCCATCCCTATTCTTTTGTCTCTGTTTTTTCTTTTGCCCTACCCATGTACGTGGGGAGTTTCTTGCCTTTTGGGAGTTCTGAGGTCTTCTGCCAGCATTCAGTATGTGTTCTGTAGGAGTTGTTCCACATGTAGATGTATTTCTGATGTATTTGTGGGGAGGAAGCTGATCTCCGTGTCTTACTCTTCTGCCATCTTGAAGCTCCTCCTCTTCTTTGATTTCCTGCATCAGAATTTTATAGTTTTCCTCCTATATATCCTGTGTATATTTTGTTGTCTTTATGCCTAAAATTTCTTTTTTGGGGTACTGATGTAAACGGGACTATTTTTTTTCAATTTCAGATTCAATAGTTCATTGCTGTTATATAGGCAAGATATTGACTTTTGTATGTTAACTTTATATCTTGTGGCTTTCCTATAATTATTTTTTAGTTCCTAGAATATTTGGCTATTCTTTGGGATTATTCATGTAGAAAACCATGTCTATCTGCACACAAAGACAGTTTTATTTCATTCTTCCCAATTTGTATACCTTGTACATGTTTTTTCTTTTCTTAATGCATTAAGTAGGACCTCCAGTACAATGCTCATTAGGAGTGATGAGAGGGGCATCCTTGCCTTTCTACCAATCTTAGAAGGAAAGGATACAGTTTCTCATCTTTAAGTGTGATGTTAGCTGAAGGTTTTTGTAGATTTTTAAAAATCAAGATGAGGGAGTTCCTCTCTATTTATAGTTTGCTGAGAGTTTTTATCATGAATTGGTGTCAGATTTTGTCAAATGCTGTTTTTGCACCTATCGATATAATCATATGCTTTTTATTTTTTAGCTTGCCCATGCAATAGTTACATTAGTTGATTTTTGAACATTGAAGCAATCTTGCGTACTTTGAATAAATCCCATTTTGTCATGGCATGTAATTCTCTTTATATAGTGTTGAATTTGATTTGTCAACATCTTGTTGAAGTTTTTTGCAAATATATTCATAAGAGATATTGGTCTGAAGTTTTCCTTTATGTTAATGTCTTTATATGGTTTTGGTATTAGGCTAATGCTGTCTTCATAGAATCAGTTAGGAAATGCTCACTTCTGCTTCTATTTTCTAGAAGAGATTATGGGGAATTGATATCATTTCTTTCTGTAATGTTTGGTAGATTCTCCAGTGAAACCACCTGGGCCTAGTGCTTTCTGTTTTGGAAAGTTGTTAATTATTGACTCAATTTATGTAATGGATATATGCCTATTCAGATTATCTGTTTCTCATATTGTGTGAGTTTTTGTAGTTTCTGTCTTTCAAGGATTGATCCCTTTTATCTAGGTTATCAAAGTTGTAGACATAGAGTTGTTCATATTCTTTTATTACCCTTTTAATGCCCATGAGATCAGCAGTGATAACCTCTCTTTCATTTCTGATATTAGTAATTCATGTATTCTCTCTTTTTTTCATGGTTAGCCTGGTTACTAGTTAATTAATTTTGTCAATTTTTCAAATAATAAACTTTTAATTTTGTTAATTTTTTCTGTGGATTTTGTTTTCATTTTCACTGATTTCTAATCTAGTTCTTTTTAAAAATTGAAGTACAGTTGATTTATAAAATTTTGTTACTTTCTGGTGTATAACAAAGTGATTCAGATATATATATATATTTTTTTTTTCTTTTTCAGATTCTTTTCCATTATATGTTATCACAAGATACTGAATACAGATCTACACGTGGAACAACTCCTACAGAACACCCACTGAACGCTGGCAGAAAACCTCAGACCTCCCAAAACACAAGAAACTCTCCCACGTACCTGGGAAGGGCAAAAGTAAAAAGAAAAAACAGAGACAAAAGAATAGGGACGGGACCTGCACCATTGGGAAGGCGCTGTGAAGGAGGAAAGGTTTCCACACACTAGGAAGCGGGCAGAGACTGTGGGTGGTGGAGGGGGGAAGCTTCGGAGCCACGGATGAGAGTGCAGCAGCAGGGGTGCAGAGGGCAAAGTGGAGAGATTCCTGCACAGAGGATTGGTGCCGACCAGCACTCACCAGCTGAGAGGTTTGTCTGCTCACCTGCCGGGGTCGGTGGGGGCTGGGAGCTGAGGCTCGGGCTTTGGTCGGATTGCAGGGAGAGGACTGGTGGCGTGAACACAGACTGAAGGGATTAGTGCACCGCGGCTAGCCGGGAGGGAGTCCGGGAAAAAGTCTGGACCTGCCGAAAAGGCAAGAGACTTTTTCTTCCCTCTTTGTTTTCTGGTGCACGAGGAGAGGTGATTAAGAACGCTGCTTAAAGGAGCACCAGAGAAGGGCTTGAGCTGCGGCTATCAGCCCAGACCACAGAGATGGGCATGAGACACTACGGCTGGTGCTGCAGCCACCAAGAAGCCTGTGGGCAAGCACACCTCCCCTCCTGGGAGCCTGTGCAGCCCGCCATTGCCAGGGTCCCAGGATCCAGAGACAACTTCCCTGGGAGAACGCACAGCAACGTCACGCCGGCCTCTGCCACCGCAGTCTCTCGCTGCCCTCCGTACCCCTCCTTCCCCCCGGCCTGAGTGAGCCAGAGACCCCGAATCAGCGGCTCCTTTAACCCTGTCCTGTCTGAGGGAAGAACAGACGCCCTCCCGCAAGCTACACGCAGTGGCCGGGCCAAATCCAAAGCTGAGCCCCGGGTTCTGTGCGAACAATGAAAAGAAAGGGAAATTTCCCCCAGCAGCCTCAGGAGCAGCGGATTAAATCTCCATAATCAACTTGATATACCTTGCATCTGTGGAATACTTGAATAGACAACGAATCATCCAAAATTGAGGAGGTGGACTTTGAGAGCAAAATCTATTATTTTTTCCCCTTTTCCACTTTTTGTGAGTCTGTATATGTATGTTTCTGTGTGACATTTTGTCTGTATAGCTTTGCTTTCACCATTTGTCCTAGGGTTCTGTCCATCCTTTTTTTTTCTTTTTACATTAAAAAAATTTCTCTTAATAATTATTTTTTATTTTAATAACTTTATTTTATTTTATCTTACTTTATTTTATTTTATCCTCTTTCTTTCTTTCTTACTTTCTACTTTTTCTCCCTTTTATTCTGAGACATGTGGATAAAAGGCTCTTGGTTCTACAGCCAGGAGTCAGTGCTGTGCCTCTGAGGTGGGAGAGCCAACGTCAGGAAACTGGTCCACAAGAGACCTCCCAGCTCCACATTACATCAAACGGCAAAAATCTCCCAGAGATCTCCATCTCAACACCAACACCCAGCTTCACTCAACAACAAGCAAGCTACAGTGCTTGACACCCTATGCCAAACAACTAGCGAGATAGGAACACAATCCCACCCATTAGCAGAGAGGCTGCCTAAAATAATAATAAGGTCACAGTTACCCCAAAACACACCACCAGACGTGGACCTGCCCACTAGAAAGACAAGATCCAGCCTCATCCACCAGAACACAGGCACCAGTCCCCTCCATCAGGAAGCCTACACAACCCACTGAACCAAATTTAGCCACTCGGGACAGACACCAAAAACAAAGAGAGCTATGAACCTGCAGCCTTCAAAAAGGAGACTCCAAACACAGTAGGGTAAGCAAAATGAGAAGACAGAAAAACACACAGCAGATGAAGGAGCAAGATAAAAACCCACCAGACCTAACAAATGAGGAGGAACTAGGCAGTCTAACTGAAAAAGAATTCAGAATAATGACAGTTAACATGATCCAAAATCTTGGAAATAGAATAGAGAAAATTCAAGAAACATTTAACAAGGACCTAGAAGAACGAAAGAGCAAACAAGTAATGATGAACAGCACAATAAATGAAATTAAAAATACTCTAGAAGGGATCAATAGCAGAATAACTGAAGCAGAAGAATGGGTAAGTGACCTGGAAGATAAAATAGTGGAAATAATTTCTGCAGAACAGAATAAAGAAAAAAGAATGAAAAGAACTGAGGACAGTCTCAGAGACCTCTGGGACAACATTAAATGCAACAACATTCGAATTATAGGGGTTCCAAGAGAAGAAGAGAAAAAGAAAGGGACTGAGAAAATATTTGAAGAGATTATAGTTGAAAACTTCCCTAATATGGGAAAGGAAATAGTTAACCAAGTCCAGGAAGCACAGAAAGTCCCATACAAGACAAATCCAAGGAGAAACACACCAAGACACATATTAATCAAACTAGGAAAAATTAAATACAAAGAAAACATATTAAAAGCAACAAGTGGGATTCTCTGGTGGCACAGTGGTTGAGAGTCTGCCTGCTGGTGCAGGGGTCACGGGTTCATGCCCCGGTCCCAGAAGATCCCACATGCCTCGGAGCGGCTGGGCCCATGACCTATGGCCGATGAGCCTGTGCTCCGCAACGGGAGAGGCCACAACAGTGAGAGGCCCGTGTACAGCAAAAAGAAAAAGAAAAAAAGAAAAAGAAAAAAAAGAAAAAGCAGTAAGGGAAAAACAACAAATAACACATAAGGTAATCCCCATAAGGTTAACAGCTGATCGTTAAGCAGAAATACTGCAAGCCAGAAGAGACTGGCAGGACATATTTAAAATGATAAAGGAGAAAAACCTACAACCAAGATTACTCTATCCAGCAAGCATCTCATTCAGAATTGATGGAGAAATTAAAACCTTTACAGCAAAAGCTGAGAGAGTTCAGCACCACCAAACCAGCTTTACAACAAATGCTAAAGAAATTTCTCTAGGCAAGAAACACAAGAGAAGGAGAAAACCTATAATAACAAACCCAAAACAATTAAGAAAATGGGAATAGGAGCATACATATTGATAATTATCTTAAATGTAAATGGATTAAATGCTCCCACCAAAACACACAGAGTGGCAGAATGGATACAAAAACAGGACCCACATATGTGCTGTCTACAAGAAGCACACTTCAGACCTCGGGACACATACAGACTGAAAGTGAGGGGATGGAAAATGATATTCCATGCAAATGGAAACCAAAAGAAAGCTAGAGTAGCAATTCTCATATCAGACAAAACAGACTTTAAAATAAAGACTATTACAAGAGACAAAGAAGGACACTACATAATGACCAAGGGATCAATCCAAGAAGAAGATATAACAATGGTAAATATTTATGAACCCAACATAGGAGCATAAGGCAAACACTAACAGCCATAAAAGGGGAAATCGACAGTAACACACTCATAGTAGGGGACATTAGCACCCCACTTTCACCAATGGACAGAGCATCCAAAATAAAAATATATAAGGAAACACAAGCTTTAAATGATACATTAAACAAGATGGACTTAATTGATATTTATAGGACATTCCATCCAAAAATAACAGAATACAAATTTTTCTCAAGTGCTCATGGAACATTCTCCAGGAGAGATCATATCTTGGGTCAAAAAATTTAAGAAAATTGAAATGGTATCAAGTATCTTTTCCAACCACAATGCTATGAGACTCGATATCAATTACAGGAAAAGATCTGTAAAAAATACAAACACATGGAGGCTAAACAATACACTACTGAATAACGAAGTGATCACTGAAGAAATCAGAGTGGAAATCAAAAAACACCTAGAAACAAATGACAATGGAGACATGACAACCCAAAACCTATGGGATATAGCAAAAGAAGTTCTAAGAGTGAAGATTATAGCTATACAATACTAACTTAAGAAACAGGAAACATCTCGAATAAACAACGTAACCTTGCACCTAAAGCAATTAGAGAAAGAAGAAGAAAAAAACCCAAAGTTAGCAGAAGGAAAGAAATCATAAAGATCAGATCACAAATAAATGAAAAATAAATGAAGGAAATGATAACAAAGATCGATAAAATTAAAAGCTGGTTCTTTGAGAAGATAAACAATATTGATAAACCATTAGCGAGACTCACCAAGAAAAAAGGGAGAAGACTCAAATCAATATAATTAGAAATGAAAAAGGAGAAGTAACAACTGACACTGCAGAAATACAAAGGATCATGAGAGATTACTACAAGCAACTCTATGCCAATAAAATGGACAACCTGAAAGAAATGGACAATTTCTTACAAATACACAACCTGCCAAGAATGAATCAGGAAGGAACAGAAAATACGAACAGACCAACCACAAGCACTGAAATTGAAACTGTGATTAAAAATCTTCCAACAAACAAAAGCCCAGGACCAGATGGCTTCACAGGAGAATTCTACCAAACATTTGGAGAAGAGCTAACACCTATCCTTCTCAAAATCTTCCAAAATGAAGCAGAGGGAGGAACACTCCCAAACTCATTCTATGAGGCCACCATCACCCTGACACCAAAACCAGACAAGGATGTCACAAAGAAAGAAAACTACAGGGCAATATCACTGCTGAACTCGGATGCAAAAATCGTAAACAAAATACTAGCAAACAGAATCTAACAGCACATTAAAAGGATCATACACCATGATCAAGTGGGGTTCATTCCAGGAATGCAAGGATTCTTCAATATATGCAAGTCAAACAACGTGATACACCATATTAACAAATTGAAGGAGAAAAACCATATGATCATCTCAATAGATGCAGACAAAGCTTTCGACAAAATTCAACACCCATTTATGATAAAAATCCTGCAGAAAGTAGGCACAGAGGGAACTTTCCTCAACATAATAAAGGCCATATATGGCAAACACACAGCCAACATGTTCCACAATGGTGAAAAACTGAAAGCATTTCCACTAAGATCAGGAACAAGACAAGGTTGCCCACTCTAACCACTCTTATTCAACATAGTTCTGGAAGTTTTAGCCACAACAATAAAAGAAGTAAAGGAAATAAAAGGAATCCAAATCAGAAAAGAAGAAGAAAAGCTGTCACTGTTTGCATGTGACATGATACTATACATAGAAAATCCTAAAGATGCTACCAGAAAACTACTAGAGCTAATCAATAAATTTGGTAAAGCAGCAGGATACAAAATTAATGCACAGAAATCTCTTGCATTCCTATACACTAATGATGAAAAATCTGAAAATGAAATCAACAAACCACTCTCATTTACCACTGCAAGAAAAAGAATAAAATATCTAGGAATAAACCTACCTAAGGAGACAAAAGACCTGTATGCAGAAAATTATGACACTGATGAAAGAAATTAAAGATGATACAAATAGATGGAGAGATATACCTTGTTCTTGGATTAGAAGAATCAACATGGTGAAAATGACTCTACTACCCAAAGCAACCTACAGATTCAGTGCAATCCCTATCAAATTACCACTGGCATTTTTCACAGAACTAGAACAAAAAATTTCACAATTTGTATGTAAACACAAAAGACCCAGAATAGCCAAAGCAATCTTGAGAACGAAAAATGGAGCTGGACGAATCAGACTCCCTCACTTCAGACTATACTACAAAGCTACAGTAACCAAGACAGTATGGTACTGGCACAGAAACAGAAAGATAGATCAATGGAACAAGATAGAAAGCCCAGAGATAATCCCACACACATATGGTCACCTTATCTTTGATAAAGGGGGCAGGAATGTACAGTGGTAAAAGACATCCTCTTCAACAAATGGTGCTGGGAAAACTGGACAGGTACATGTAAAAGTATGAGATTAGATCACTCCCTAACACAATACTCAAAAATAAGCTCAAAATGGATTAAAGACTTAATGTAAAGCCAGAAACTATCAAAGTCTTAGAGGAAAAGATAGGCAGAACACTCTATGACATAAATCACAGCAAGATCCTTTTTGACCCACCTCCTAGAGAAATGGAAATAAAAACAAAAATAAACAAATGGGACCTAATGAAACTTAAAAGCTTTTCACAGCAAAGGAAACCATAAACAAGACCAAAAGACAACCCTCAGAATGGGAGAAAATATTTTCAAATGAAGCCACTGAGAAAGGATTAATCTTCAAAATTTACAAGCACCTCATGTAGCTAAGTAACAAGAAAACAAACAACCCAATCCATAAATGGGCAGAAGACCTAAATAGACATTTCTCCAGAGAAGATATACAGATTGCCAACAAACACATGAAAGAATGCTCAACGTCATTAATCATTAGAGAAATGCAAATGAAAACTCCAATGAGATATTGTCTCACACTAGTCAGAATGGCCATCATCAAAAAATCTAGAAAGAATAAATGCTGGAGAGGGTGTGGAGAAAAGGGAACACTGTTGCTCTGCTGGTGGGAATGTGAATTGGTACAGCCACTATGGAGAACAGTATGGGGGTTTGTTAAAAAACTACAAATAGAACTACCATATGACTCAGCAATCCCACTACTGGATTATACCCTGAGAAAACCATAATTCAAAAAGAGTCATGTACCAAAATGTTCATTGCAGCTCTATTTACAATAGCCAGGTGATGGAAGCAACCTAAGTGTCCATCATCAGGTGAATGGATAAAGAAGATGTGGCACATATATACAATGGAATATTATTCAGCCATAAAAAGAAACGAAATTGAGTTATTTGTAGTGAGGTGGATGGACCTAGAGTCTGTCAAACAGAGTGAAGTAAGTCAGAAAGAGACAGAAAAATACAGTATGCTAACACATATATACGGGATCTAAGGGGAAAAAATGTCATGAAGAACCTAGGGGTAAGATGGGAATAAAGACACAGACCTACTAGGGAATGGATTTGAGGATATGGGGAGGGGGAAGGGGAAGCTGTGACAAAGTGAGAGAATGGCATGGACATATATACACTACCAACCTTAAAATAGATCGCTAGTGGGAAGCAGCTGCATAGCACAGGGAGATCAGCTTGGTGCTTTGTGACCACCTAGAGGGGTGGTATAGGGAGGGTGGGAGGGAGGGAGACACAAGAGGGAAGAGATATGGGAACATATGTATATGTATAACTGATTCACTTTGTTATAAATCAGAAACTAACACACCATTGTAAAGCAATTGTACTCCAATAAAGATAAAAAAAACAAAGAAACAAACTTAAAAAAAGCATATTGAATGCAGTTCCCTGTGCTATATGTTAACCAAAATGGAAACGGGGGAGGGATAAATTAGGAACTTGGGAAGAACAGATACATACTACTATATAGAACATAGGCAAACAACAAGGTCCTAATTTAGTTTTTTTTGTTGTTTTTTTGGGTTTTTTTTTGCGGTACGGGGCCTCTCACTGCTGTGTCCTCTCCTGTTGCGGAGCACAGTCTCCAGACGCACAGGCTCAGCGGCCATGGCTCACAGGCCCAGCTGTTCCGTGGCATGTGGGATCCTCCCGGACCGGGGCATGAACCCGTGTCCCCTGCATCGGCAAGCGGACTCTCAACCACTGCGCCACCAGGGAAGTCCCTAATTTAGTTTTTATTATTTCTTTTTTTTTCTGCTTCTTTTTGGCTTATATTGCTTTTCTTTTTCTAGTTTCCTAAAGTGGAAAGTATGATTATTGCTTTTATATTTATCTTCTTTTCTAAAATATTAATTCAATGCTATAAAGTTCCCTCTAAACACTGATTTTGCTGCATCTCACACATTTTGATGTTGTATTTTCATCTTCATTTAGTTCAAAATATTTTAAGATTTCTTGTAGTATTTCTTCTTTGACCCATTTGTTATTTAGAAGTGTGTTACTCAATCTCTAAATATTTTGGAATTTTCCAGTTATCTTTCTATTATTGACTTCTAGTTTGATTCCAATTTAGTCTGAAAGCATATTTTGTATGATTTATATTCTTTTAAATTTTTAAGATGTATTTATGGCCCAGAATGTGGTCTATCTTGGTGTTGTTCCATGTGAGATTGAGAATAATGTGTATTCTGCTGTTGTTGGATGAAATATTCTGTAAATGTCAATTAGATCTAGTTGATTGATGTTGCTGTTGAGTTCACATATATCTTTACAGATTTTCTGCCAGCTGGATCTGTCAATAGAAGGGTGTTGAAGTCTCCAACTTAATAATGAATTTCTCTATTTCTCCTTGTAGGTCTATCACTTTTTGCCTCACATATATTGATGCACTGTGTATTAGTGCATACTTTTTCATGATTGTTATATCTTCTTAGACGATTGACCCCTTTATCATTATGTAATGCCCTTCTTTATCCCTGATAAATTTCCTTGCTCTGAAGCCTGTTTTGTCTGAAATTAATATAGCTACTCCAGCTTTCTTTTGATTAGAATCTTGGTATATCTTTCTCCATTCTTTACTTTTAATATATTTGTTTCTTTATATTTATATTACTTTTAGACAACATATAGTTGGGTCTTATTTTTTATCTCCTCTGACAGTGCTTGTCTTTTAATTGATGTAGTTATATTATACACACTTAAAGTGATTATTGATATAGTTAGATTCATCTTTACCATGTCTCTAACACTTTGGCATTTATTGAACTTGTTCTTTGTTTCTTATTTTATCTTCTATTTTTCTACTTTCTCTGATTTTAATTGAGTATTTTGTATGATTTCATTTTCTTTGCTTTCTTAGCATATCAATAATACTTCTTTTATATTTTAGTAGTTTCCCTAGAGTTTACAATATACATTTACAATTAATATAAGTCCCTTTAAAATATTGTAAAATAAAATACTATTGATTCACAAGAAGTATGGACACTTTATAACAAAGTATTCCCAATTCCTCCCTCTCAATACCTCATAACATAGCAATCATTCATTTCACTTATCCACAAGCTACAATCACTAAATACATTGTTACTATTATTATTTTAAATAAACTGTTATCTGTTAGATCAACTAGGAATAAGAAATATTCAATATTTTATTTTACTTTCATATATTGCTTTTCTAACATTCTTCCATTATCTAAATCTGAGTTTCTGACCTATGTCATTTTCCTTCTCTCTTAAGAACTTCTTTTAACCTTTCTCACAAGGAAGGTTTACTAGTGACAAATTGCTACACTTTCAGTTGGTCTGAGGAAAAAATTTTACCTCTCCTTCGCTTTTGTTTGTTTGTTTTCTTTTGTTTTTAATGGAGTATAACTGCTTTACAATGTTGTGTTAGTCTTTGCTGTGAAGTGGATCAGCTATATGTATACACATATCCCCTCTCACTTGGACCTCCCTCCCCCCTCATCCCACCCATCTAGGTCATCACAGAGCACCGAGCTGAGCTCCCTGTGCTATACAGCATGGTCCCACTAGCTATCTATTTTACACTTGGTAGTGTATTTATGTCAAACATAATCTCCCGATTCATCCCACCCTCCCCATCCCTTGCTGTGTCCACAAGTATGTTCTCTACATTTGCATTTCTATTCCTGCCCTGCAAATACATTCATCTGTACCATTTTTCAAGAATCCACATATATGCATTCACGTTTCATATTTGTTTTTCTCTTTCTGACTTACTTCACTCTGTATGACAGACTTTAGGTCCATCCACATCTCTACAAATGACCCATTTTCATTTATTTCTATGGCTGAGTAATAGTCCATTATATATATATATATCACATCTTTTTTTAACATCTTTATTGGAGTATATTTGCTTTACAATGGTGTGTTAGTTTCTGCTTTATAACGAAGTGAATCAGTTATACATATACATATGTTGCCATAGCTCTTCCCTCTTGTGTCTCCCTCCCTCCCACCCTCCCTATCCCACCCCTCTAGGTGGCCACAAACCACCGAGCTGATCTCCCGATGCTATGTGGCTGCTTCCCACTAGCTATCTATTTTACGTTTGGTAGTGTATATATGTCCATTCCATTCTCTCACTTTGTCACAGCTTCCCCTTCCCCCTCCCCATATCCTCAAGTCCATTCTCTAGTAGGTCTGTACCACATCTTCTTTATCCATTCATCTGTCTATGTCCATTTAGGTTGTTTCCATGTCCTGGCTATTGTAAATGGTGCTGCAATGAACATTGGGGTACATACATTTTTTGAAATATGGTTTTCTAAGGGTATATGCCCAGTCGTGGGATTGCTGGGTCATATGGTAGTTCTATTTTTTGTTTTTAAGGAACCTCTGTACTGTTCTGCACAGTGGCTGTATCACTTTACATTTCCACCCACAATGCAAGAGGGTCCCTTTCCTCTGCACTATCTCCAGCATTTATAGTTTGTAGATTTTTTGAGGATGGCCATTCTGACTGGTGTGAGGGGATACCTCATTGTGGTTTTGATTTGCATTTCTCTAATAATTAGTGATGTTGAGAATCATGTGCCTCTGCACCATCTGTATGTCTTCTTTGGTAAAATGTCTATTTAGTACTTCCACCCATTTTTTTGATTTTTTTTATATCTAGCTGCATGAGGTGTTTGTATATTTTAGAGATAATCTTTTGATTCATTTGCAAATATTTTCTCCCATTCTGTATTGTATTTTTGTATTGTTTATGGTTTCTTTTGCTGTGCAAAAGCTTTTTAAGTTTAATTAGGTCCCATTTGCTTATTTTTGTTTTTATTTTCACTACTCTAGGAGGTGGGTCATAAAAGGTCTTGCTGTGATTTATGTCAAAGAGTGTTTTTCCTATGTTTTCCTCTAAGAGTTTTATAGTGTCTGCTCTTACATTTAGGTCTTTAATTCATTTTGAGTTTATTTTTTTGTTTGGTGTTAGGGAGTGTTCTAATTTCATACTTTTACATGCAGTTGTCCAGTTTTCCTAGCACCATTTATTGAAGAGGGTGTCTTTTTACCATTGTATATCCTTGCCTCCTTTGTCATAGATTAGTTGACCATAGGTGTGTGGGTTTATTGCTGGGCTTTCTATCCTGTTCCATTGATCTATATTTCTATTTTTGTGCCAGTACCATATTGTCTTGATTACTGTAGCTTTGTAGTATAGTCTGAAGTCAGGGAGTCTGATTTCTCCAGCTCCATTTTTCTTTCCCAAGATTTCTTTGGCTATTTGGGGTCTTCTGTGTTTCCATACAAATTGTAACATTTTTTGTTCTAATTCTGTGCAAAATGTCATTGGTAATTTGATAGGGATTACACTGAACCTGTAGATTGCTTTGGGTAGTATAGTCATTTTCATAATACTGATTCTTCCAATCCAGGAGCATGGTATATCTCTTCATCTGTTTGTGTTATACTTGATTTCTTTCATCAGTGTTTTATAGTTTTCTGAGTAAAGGTGTTTTGCTTCCTCAGGTAGGTTTATTCCTAGGTTTTTAATTTTTTTGCAATGGTGAATGGGATTGTTGCTTTAATTTCTCTTTCTGATCTTTTGTTGTTACTGCCTAGGAATTCAAGAGATTTCTGTGTATTAATTTTGTACCCTGCAACCCTACCAAATTCATTGATTAGTTCTAGTAGTTTTCTGGTGGCATCTTTAGGATTTTCTGTGTATAGTATCATGTCACCTGCAAACAGTGACAGTTTTACTTGTTCTTTTCCAATTTGTATTCCTTTTATTTCTTTTTCTTCTCTGATTGCCATGACCAGGACTTCTAATACTCTGTTGAACAATAGTGGCAAGTGTGGACATCCTTGTCTTGTTCCTGATCTTAGAGGAAATGCTTTCAGTTTTCACCAAGAAGAAAACATAACAATTATAGATATTTATGCACCCAACATAGGAGCACATCAATACATAAGACAAATGCTAACAGCCATGAAAGTGGAAATCAACAGTAACACAATAATAGCGGGAGACTTTAACACCCCCACTGACACCAATGGACGAATCATCCAAACAGATAATAAATAAGTAAACAAAAGCTTTAAATGACACAATGGAGCAGATTGACTTAATTGATATTTATAGGACATTCCACCCAAAAGAAGAAGAATATACTTTATTCTCAAGTGAACACAGAAAGTTCTCCAGGATAGATCACATCTTGGGTCACAAATCAAGCCTTGGAAAATTTAAGAAAACTGAGATTGTATCAAGCATCTTTTCTGACCACAATGCTATGAGATTCGAAATCAATTACAGGAAAGAAAAACTGTAAAAAACCACAAACACATGGAGACTAAACAGTGCAATGCTAAATAACCAAGAGATCACTGAAGAAATCAAAGAAGAAGTGAAAAACACCTAGAAACAAATGACAGTTAAAACACGACAATCTAAAACCTATGGGACACAGCAAAAGCAGTTCTAAGAGGGTAGTTTATAGCAATTCAAGCTCACCTCAAGAAACAAGAAAAATCTAAAATAAAAAAATCTAATCTTACACCTAAAGGAACTAGAAAAAGAAGAACAAAGAAAACCCCAAGTTAGTAGAAGGAATTAAATCATAAATATCAGAGTAGAAATAAATGAAATTGAAACAAATAAAACAATAGCAAAGATCAGTAAAACTAAAAATTTTGTTCTTTAAGAAGATAAATAAAATTGATAAACCTTTAACCAGACTCATCAAGAAAAAAAGGGAGAGCACTCAAATCAATAAATTTAGAAATGAAAAAAGAGAAATCATAAATGGCACTGAAGAAATACAAAGGATCATAAAAGTATCCTACAAGCAATTATATGCCAATTAAATGGACAACCTGGAAGAAATGGACAAATTCTTGGAAAGGGACAACTTTCCAAGAATGAACCAGGAAGAATTAGAACATATAAACAGACCAATCACAAGTAATGAAATTGAAACTGCAATTAAAAATCTTCCAACAAACAACAGTCCAGGACCAGATGGCTTCACAGCTGAATTCTATCAAACATTTAGAGAAGAGTTAACACCTATCCTTCTCTAACTCTTCCAAAAAATTGCAGAGGGAGGAACACTCCCAAACTCATTCTACGAGGCCACTATCACCCTGATACCAAAACCAGACAAAGATATCACAAAAAATGAAAATTACAGACCAATATCACTGATGAATATATATGTAAAACTCCTCAACAAAATACTAGCAAACAGAATCCAACAACACATTAAAAAGATCACACACCATGATCAAGTGGGATTTATCCCAGGGATGCAAGGATTCTTCAATATATGCAAATCAATCAATGTGATACGCCATATTAACAAATTAAAGAATAAAAACCATATGATCATCTCAATAGATGCAGAAAAAGCTTTTGACAAAATTCAACACCCATTTATGATAAAAACTCTCCAGAATGTGGACATAGAGGAAACGACCTACTTCATTTTTGAAGGACAAAGAACTCTAGGTGGGTAGGAAGGTTTTCTCTTTCTATACTTTAAATATTTCTCTCTACTCTTTTTGTGCTTGTATTATTTCTGAAGAGAAGATTGATTGTTTTATTTTTCTCTGGCTTCTTTCAAAATTTCCTCTCTGTCTTTGATTTTCTGCAGTTTGAATATGAATTGCCTTGGTGCAGATTGTTTGATATTTATCCATCATGGTGTTCTCTGAGCTTCTGGGATCTGTGGTTTGGTGTCTGTCATTAATTTTGGAAAATTCTCAGCCATTATTACTGTATATATTTCTTCTGCTCCTTTTTCTATTTTCCTTCTGGTATTCCCATTACACAAATGTTACACATTTTCTAATTGTCCCTAGCTTTTAGATATTCTATTATGTCTTGTTCATTCTTTTTTCTCTTTGCATTTCAGTTTTGGAAATTTCTATTGAGACACCTTCTGCCATATCTGAGTCTCATTCTGATGCTTGCTGTGTCTCCTCATATTGTTTTAGTTTGGTTTCGTTTTGCCTTTTACCACTCCTTGTAAATTTTTGTTGAAAACTAGACATGATGTATCAGGTAATAGGAACTGAGGTAAATATGCCTTTAGTGTGCGATTTTATGTTTATCTGGCTAGGAGTTATGCTGCCTTTAATGTTTTCTGCAGAAAATTTCAATTTCCTGTAGTGTCCTCATTTTTGTCTCCCCTGTTGTCTTTGAGTTTGCCTAGAAGCTCCTTCCTAGGTAGAGTCCACTGTTCTTTCAGCTGTATTCCACTGTTATTATAAAGGAACACTGTTGATGTTGTGGTTAGGTGTGAGGGGAAGAAAAATATTCTATAATCCTATGATTCGATGTCATTCTTTAAGTGGGCTTGTGTTTTTATACAATTTGATAATCTCTCTTTTTTGATTGAATTTTTAAATCCATTAACATTGAATATTATTATTGAGAGATTGGATTTGTGTCTATCATTTTACTTTTGGTTTTCTATGTCTCGTGTGTTTGCTGTTCCTCCTTTAATGCTTTATTTGCATTGAGTGAATATTCTTAGTGAAACATTTTAGTACCATTAATTATTTTTTCACTATATGTTCTTAGTTATATTCTTACTGGTTTCTCTAGGGATTTCCATATACATCTTAACTTGTCAGAATCTATATTAGAATTAGTATAATTCCAGTATGATGTAGAAACTCTATTCCTATAAAACTATATCTTCCCCTGTTTTGTGCTATTATTGTTATATATGTTATATATATATATATATATATATAATAAAAACCAATATAGATTGTTTTAATTATTGCATTATATAAATTTATATATTTGAAAGAAGCTGAGGGAAGAAAGAACAGCAAGTATATTTTTTACAGTTTATTATAATAGCCTTCTTAATTAACCATTTTTTTCTCTTTGTTTCTTCCTGTGTATTCAAGGATGGTAACTTATACAGTTGACCTTTCAACGGAATGATTTTGAACTGCACTGGTGCACCTATATGTAATTGTTTTCAGTAGTCAATACTGTAGTACTACACAATCCATGGTTGGTTGAACCCAAGGATCCAAATATGTGGTTCCTCTGTATCCAAGGTTCCTCTGTATCCACAGATACAGAAGAATCACATATACAGAAGGCTGACTTTACTTTATATGCAGATTTTTGACTGCAATGAGGGTTGGTGTCATTTTCTCACTCTGAATCACCTTTTTTCCTACCTGCATCCTTTGTCCTTTTATTATCAAATGGATCACATTCTATATGTCATAGGCCCAAAATATGATTATATGATTGCTTGTTTTAATATCAACTAACCAGCACATAAGCTTTATTGGACAATTCCTGTGTACTAAAAAATGCTGGGATAAGAAAAATTCCTGTAAGATCATATGTCTTATGTCTTACACCCAAAAAGCAGCAGATCTACAGTGAGAGGGATTTCAGGGAAGATTCTCAGGCTATGTGTACATAAATATTAGATGGCAGTGGAGATTAATGAGGAACAATATCCACAAGGAACAAAAGACACTGTCCACTTCACTACAAAAGACCGTTCAAAAAGAAAGGTCTTTGTGGTGAGCAAAGTACAAAGTTAAGCAAAGTAATAGTCTCAAGGATCCTACAATGAGTGTGAGCTCAGCTGTTTCTTGGTCCTGAGGTTATTTGACCTCCTTCTCCATGTAATTCTTCCAGAATTAATTTAAAAAAAAACAACCCTACATTCAACCTGCCATGGATACCATAGGGTTACTACTATCTTCTCTAAGGTAAAGATGGAGAATATCTGCTTATTTTTATCATCATAAGTGGTGCCTGTGTTTGTGGAGGAATTAAATTCCCTTTTTTATGAGGTATTTTTGATGGGGTTGTGACTTGTTGTCCTCAGGTCTCTCCTGCACATGTGGGACTGACTTACAGTGAGGAGAATGTGCCTCAAGGACACTCCAGCACACCTTACTGACTGTAGGAGGTTCAGGAAGAGTTGTTAGCACCAGGCTTCATTGCTGCCAGGCAGTTCTCCCTTTGGACTTGCTTTAGGTAACATCAGTTCCCCAGGTAGAACAGAAGTATTGGAACAGTGCCTTACCTTGGTCTAGCAGTCTTGACTCCTGCTGAAAAGGAGCTTAGGATGGAAGGAGAGTCCTTGACATTCAAGTATCTTCTAATGGTGAAAGAAAATCACTGGAGTACTACCTGGAAATCTCATGGGCCCATGACAATTTCATATGTGCAGTGTCCCACAGCTGATTTGAATGCAGTCTGTATGTTTCTCATGTCATTGAGAGAGTTTAGGTCACTTTAGGCCTCTTCCTTGTAATTTATTTAGTCCTTGATTTGCCACTGGATTTGTGTATGATCTTACCAGAGCTCTGGGGTGGGATATGTGGTTGCAAGCTGATGTTTAAGACTTTGCATATCTATTGGAAAAATTGCTTTTTAAATCAGCTATACTGTTATAATTTCTTACATAATTACCTTTATCAGTGTTAATTGTTTCTCTTGTGTATTTTAATTACTATCTGCTGTCACGTTCTTTCAGCCTGAAGAATTTTCTTTAGTATTCTTGCTAACAACATGAACACTAAATCACATCTGCTAACAACAAATTCTCTCAAGTTTTGCTGATCTTAGAACGTCTTTATTTCCCCTTCCTTTCTGAAAGATAGTTTTACTAAGTACAGTTGATCCTTGAACAATGCAGGAGTTAGGGGCACCAACCCTCATTGCAGTCAAAAATCTGCATAAAAAGTAAAGTCAGCCTTCTGTATATGTGATTCTTCTGTATCTGTGGATACAGAGGAACCTTGGATACAGAGGAACCACATATTTGGATCCTTGGGTTCAACCAACCATGGATTGTGTAGTACTACAGTATTGACTACTGAAAACAATTACATATAGGTGCACCAGTGCAGTTCAAAATCATTCCGTTGAAAGGTCAACTGTATAAGATTATTGCTTGACAGGATTTTTTTTAACCTGTTTTAAGATGTCATGTCACTGCTTCCTGGCCTCCATTGTTTCTCATGAGAAGTTATTCACTCATAGTGTCGTCCTTGCATATAATGAGCCATTTTTCTCTCACTGATTTTAAGATTCTCTCTTTGCCTTTCAACATTTTAACTATGATATGTCTGTATGTGGCTCTCATTGAATTTATTCTTCTTGGAGTTTATTGATCTTCTTGCATGTGTAGATTAATATTTTTCATCATTCTGCGAAAATTTCAGACAATATTTCCGTAAATACTTTCCTGTTCATTTATCTCTCTCCTTTCCTTCTGGTATTCCCACTATGCATATATTGATAAGTTAATGAAGTTCCATATTTATCTGAATCCCTCTTCAATTGTTTTTCACTCTTTTTCCTCTCTGTTCAGATTGCCTAATTTTGTTTGAATTTTAGACTTTTATTTATTTATTTTATACAGCAGGGTCTTATTAGTTATCCATTATATATATATATATATATATATATATATATATATATTAGAGTATATATGTCAATCCCAACTTCCCAATTCATCACACCACCACCCCCCACTGCCAATTTCCCCTCTTGGTGTCCATACGTTTGTTCTTTATATCTGTGTCTCTATTTCTGCCCTGCAAACCAGTTGAGCTGTACTATTTTTCTAGGTTCCACATATATGCATTAATATATGATATTAGTTTTTCTCTTTCTGACTTACTTCACTCTGTATGACAGTCTCTAGATCCATGCATGTCTCTACAAATAACCCAATTTCGTTCCTTTTTATGGCTGAGTAATATTCCATTGCATATATGTACCACATCTTCTTTACCCATTCATCTGTTGATGGGCATATAGGTTGCTTCCATGAGCTGGGTATTGTAAATAGTGCTTCAATGAACATTGGGGTGCATGTGCCTTTTTGAATTATGGTTTTCTCTGGGTATATGCCCAGTAGTGGGATTGCTGGGTCATATGGTAATTCTATTTTTAGTATTTTAAGGAACATCCATACTGTTATCAATAGTGGCTGTATCAATTTACATTCCCACCAACAGTGCAAGAGGGTTCCCTTTTCTCCACACCCTCTCCAGCACTTATTGGTTGTAGATTTTTTGATGATGACCATTCTAAATGGTATGAGGTGATACCTCATTGTAGTTTTGATTTGCATTTCTCTAATGATTAGTGGTGTTGAGCATCCTTTCATGTATTTGTTGGCAATCTGTATATCTTCTTTGGAGAAATGTCTATTTAGGTCTTCTGCCCATTTTTGATTGGGTTGCTCATTTGCTTAATATTGAGCTACATGAGCTGTGTATATATTTTGGAGATTAATCCTTTCTCCGTTGATACATTTGCAAATATTTTCTCCCATTCTGAGGGTTATCTTTTAGTCTTCTTTGTAGTTTCCTTTGCTTTGCAAAAGCTTTTAAGTTTCATTAGGTCCCATTTGTTTATTTTTGTTTTAATTTCCATTAAAAAAGATATTGCTGTGATTTATGTCAGGAAGTGTTCTTCCTATATATTCCTCTAAGAGTTTTACAGTGTCCAGTTTTACATTTAGGTTTCTAATCCATTTTGAGTTTATTTATGTGTATGGTGTTAGGGAGTGTTCTAATTTCATTCTTTTACATGTAGCTGTCCAGTTTTCCCAGCATCACTTATTGAAGAGACTGTCTTTTCTCCATTGTATATTCTTGCCTCCTTTGTCACAGATTAGTTGACCATAGGTGCATGGGTTTATCTCTAGGCTTTCTATCCTGTTCCATTGATCTATATGTCTGTTTTTGTACAAGTACCACATTGTCTTGATTACTGTACCTTTGTAGTATAGTCTGAAGTCAGGGAGTCTGATTCCTCCAGCTCCGTTTTTTTCCCTCAAGACTGCTTTGGCTATTCGGTGTCTTTTTTGTCTCCATACAAATTTTAAGATTTTTTTCTAGTTCTGTAAAAAATGTCATTGGTAATTTGACAGGAATTGCATTGAATCTGTAGATTGCTTGGGTAGTATAGTCATTTTCACAATACTGATTCTTCCAAACCCAGAACATGTTATAATTCTCCATCTGTTTGTATCATCTTTAATTTCTTTCATTAGTGTCTTATAGTTTTCTGCATACAGGTCTTTTGTCTCCCTAAGTAGGTTTACTCCCAGGCATTTTTTTTCTTTCTGTTGCAGTGGTAAATGGGAGTGTTTCCTTAATTTCTCTTTCAGATTTTTCATCATTAGTGTATAGGAATGCAAGCGATTTCTGTGCATTAATTTTGTATACTGCAACTTTACCAAATTCATTGATTAGCTCTAGTAGTTTTCTGGTGGCATCTTTAAGATTCTCTATGTATAGTATCATGTCATCTGCAAACAGTGACAGTTTTACTTCTTCTTTCCAATTTGGATTACTTTTATTTCTTTTTCTCTCTGATTGCCATGGCTATGACCTCCAAAACTATGTTGAATAATAGTGGTGACAGTGGATATCCTTGTCTTGTTCCTGATCGTAGAGGAAATGCTTTCAGTTTTCACCACTGAGAATGATGTTTGCTGTGGGTTTGTAGTATATGGCCTTTTTTATGTTGAGGTAGGTTCCCTCTATGCCCACTTTCTGGAGAGTTTTCATCTTAAATGAGTGTTGAATTTTGTCAAAAGCTTTTTCTGCATCAATTGAGATGATCATATGGTTTTTATTCTTCAGTTTGTTAATGTGGTGTATCACATTGATTGATTTGCGTATGTTGAAGAATCCTTGCATCCTTGGGATAAATTCCACTTGATCATGGTGTATGATCCTTTTATTGTGTTGTTGAATTCTGTTTGCTAGTATTTTGTTGAGGAATTTTGCATCTATATTCATCAGTGATATTGGTCTCTAATTTTCGTTTTATGTAGTATCTTTTTCTGGTTTTGGTATCAGGATGATGGTGGTCTCATAGAATGAGTTTGGGAGTGTTCCTTCCTCTGAAATTTTTTGGAAGAGTTTGAGAAGGTTGGGTGTTAGCTTTTCTCTAAATATTTAATAGAACTTACCTGTGAAGCCATCTGGTCCTAGACTTTTGTTTGTTGGAAGATTTTTTTTTTTTAAGTCTGAGACCACTGAATGGAAAGCTAACACACTTCTTTTTAAATTTTTATTTATTTATTTATTTATTATTTATTTATTTATTTTTGGCTGTGTTGGGTCTTCATTTCTGTATGAGGGCTTTCTCCAGTTGTAGCAAGCGGGGGCCACTCTTCATCACAGTGCCTGGTCCTCTCACTGTCGCAGCCTCTCCTTTTGCAGAGCACAGGCTCCAGAGGCGCAGGCTCAGTAGGTGTGGCTGTCGGGATTAGTTGCTCTGTGGCATGTGGGATCTTCCCAGACCAGGGCTCGAACCCATGTCCCCTGCATTGGCAGGCAGATTGTTAACCACTGTGCCACCAGGGAAGCCATGTTGGAAGATTTATAATCACAGTTTCAATTTCATTACTTGTGATTGGTGTGTTCATATTTTCTATTTTTTCCTGGTTTAGTCTTGGAAGGTTATACCTTTCTAAGAATTTGTCCATTTCTTCCAGGTTGTCCATTTTATTGGCATTGAGTTGCTTATGATAGTCTCTTAGGATGCTCTGTATTTCTGCGGTGTCCTTTGTAACTTCTCCTTTTTCATTTCTAATTTTATTGATTTGAGTCCTCTCCCTCTTTTTCTTGATGAGTCTGGCTATAGTTTATCAATTTTGTTTATTTTCTCAAGGAACCAGCTTTTAGTTTTATTGATCTTTGCTATTGTTTTCTTTGTTTCTATTTCATTTATTTCTGCTCTGATCTTTATGATTTCTGTCCTTCTACTAACTTTGGGTCTTGTTTGTTCTTCTTTCTCTAGTTCCTTTAGGTGTAAATTTAGATTGTTTATTTGAGATTTTTCTTGTTTCTTGAGGTAGGCTTGTATTGCTATAAACTTCCCTCTTAGAACTGCTTTTGCTGCATCCCGTAGGTTTTGGATTGTCCTGTTTTCATTGTAATTTTTCTCTAGGTATTTTTTAATTTCCTCTTTGATTTATTCAGTTATCTCTTGGTTATTTAGTAACGTATTGTTTAGCCTCCATGTGTTGTGTTTTTTACTTTTTTTTTCTGTGTAACTGATTTCTAATCTCATAGTGCCATGGTCAGAAAAGATGCTTGATATGATTTCAATTTTCTTAAATTTACTGAGGCTTGATTTGTGACCCAAGATGGGATCTATCCTGGAGAATGTTCTGTGTGCACTTGAGAAGAACGTGTAATCTGCTATTTTGGATGGAATGTCCTATAAATATCAATTAAATCTATCTGGTCTATGTGTCATTTAAAGATTGTGTTTCCTTATTAATTTTCTATTTGGATGATCTGTCCATTGTTATAAGCGATGTGTTAAAGTCCCCAACTATCACTGTGTTATTGTCAATTTCCTCTTTTATAGCTGTTAGCAGTTGCCTTATGTATTGAGGTGCTCCTGTGTTGGGTGCATAAATATTTATATTTGTTATATTTTCTTCTTGGATTGATCCCTTGATCATTATGTAGTGTCCTTCCTTGTCTCTTGTAACATTCTTTATTTTAAACTCTATTTTATCTCATATGAGTATTGCTACTCCACCTTTCTTTTGGTTTCCATTTGGATGGAATATCTTTTTCCATCCCCTCACTTTCAGTCTGTATGTGTCCCTAGGTCTGAAGTGGGTCTCTTGTAGACAGCAAATATATGGGTCTTGTTTTTGTATCCATTCAGTGAGCCTGTGTCTTTTGGTTGGAGCATTTAATCCATTCACGTTTAAGGTAATTATTGATATGTATGTTCCTGTTACCATTTTCTTAATTGTTATGGGTTTGTTTTTGTAAGTCCTTTTCTTCTCTTGTGTTTCCCACTTAGAGAATTTCCTTTAGCATTTGTTGTAGAGCTGGTTTGGTGGTGCTGAATTCTCTTAGATTTTGCTTGCCTGTAAAGGTCTTGATTTCCCCATCGAATCTGAATGAGATCCTGCTGGGTAGTGTAATCTTGGTTGTAGATTCTTCCCTTTCTTCACTTTAAATATATCATGCCACTCTCTTCTGGCTTGTAGAGTTTCTTCTGGGAAATCAGCTGTTAACCTTTTGAGAGTTCCCTTGTATGTTATTTGTCATTTTTCCCTTGCTGCTTTCAATAATTTGTCTTTCTCTTTAATTTTTGTCAATTTGATTACTATGTTTCGGTGTGCTTCTCCTTGCGTTTATCCTGCCTGGGACTCTGCACTTCCTGGACTTGGATGGCTATTTCCTTTCCCATGTAGGGAAGTTTTTGACAATAATCTCTTTAAATGTTTTCTTGGGTCCTTTCTCTCTCTCTGCTCCTTCTGGGACCCCTATAATGTGAATGTTGTGCATTTAATGTTGTCCCAGAGGTCCCTTAGGCTATCTTCATTTCTTTTCATTCTTTTTTCTTTATTCTGTTCCACAGCAGTGAATTCCACCATTCTGTCTTCCAGGTCACTTATCTGTTCTTCTGCCTCAGTTATTCTGCTATTGATTCCTTCTAGTGTATTTTTCATTTCGTTTATTGAATTGTTCACCTCTGTTTGTTTGTTCTTAATTCTTCTAGGTGTTTTTTCTTTAATTGTTCTAGGTCTTTGTTAAACATTTCTTGCATCTTCCTGATCTTTGCCTCCATTCTTTTTCTGAGGTCCCGGATTATCTTCACTATCATTATTCTGAATTCTTTTTCTGGAAGGGTTCCTATCTCCACTTCATTTAGTTGCTTTTCTGGGGTTTTATCTTGTTCCTTCAGCTGGTGCATAGCCCTCTGCCTTTTCATCTTGTCTGTCTTTCTGTGAATGTGTTTTTTGTTCCACAGGCTGCAGGATTGTAGTTCTTCTTGCTTCTGCTGTCTGCCCTCTTTTGGATGAGGCTTTCTAAGAGGCTTCTGCAAGTTTCCTGATGGGAGGGACTGGTGGTGGGTAGAACTGGTGTTGCTCTGGTGGTCAGAGCTCAGTAAAACTTTAATCTGCTTGCCTGCTGATGGGTGTGCCTGGGTTGGTTGTTTGGCCTGAGGTGACCCAACACTGGAGCCTACCCAGCTCTTTGGTGGGGTTAATGGTGGACTCTGGGAGGGCTCATGCCAAGGAGTATTTCCCAGAACTTCTGCTGCCAGTGTCCTTGTCCTCACGGTGAACCACAGCCACCCCTCGCCTCTGTAGGAGACCCTCCAACACTAGCAGGGAGGTCTGTTTCCGTCTCCTATGGGGTCACTGGTCCTTCCCCTGGGTCCTGATGTGCACACTACTTTGTGTACGCCCTCCAAGAGTGGAGTCTCTCTTTCCCCCTGTCCTGTAGAAGTCCTGCAATCAAATCCCACTAGCCTTCAAAGTCTGATTCTCTAGGAATTCCTCCTCCTGTTGCCGGAACCCCAGGTTGGGGAGCCTGATGTGGGGCTCAGAACCTTCAGTCCAGTGGGTGGATTTCTGTGGTATAAGTGTTCTCCAGTTTGTGAGTCACCCACCCAGCAGTTATGGGAATGGATTTTATTGTGATTGCACCCCTCCTACTGTCTCATTGTGGCTTCTCCTTTGTCTTTGTATGTTGTGTATCTTTTCTGGTGAGTTCCAGTGTCTTCCAGTCGATGATTGTTCAGCAGTTAGTTGTGATTCTGGTGCTCTCCCAAGAGGGAGTGAGCGCACTGCCTTCTACTCCACCACATTGAACCAATCAGCCAGATTGCCTAATATTTTTAATCTATCTTCTAGTTCACTGATTTTTTTTCTTTTGCCAACTCTAATCTATTGTTGAGCCCTTTTTTAAAAATAAATTTATTTATTTATTTATCTATTTTTGGCTGCATTGGGTGTTTGTTGCTGTGTGCAGGCTTTCTCTAGTTGCAGCAAGCAGGTGCTACTCTTCGTTGTGGTGTGTGGGCTTCTCATTTTGGTCGCTTCTCTTGTTACTGAGCACAGGCTCTAGGCATGTGGGCTTCAGTAGTTGTGGCATGCAAGCTCTAGAGTGCAGGTTCAGTAGTTGCAGTGCATGGGCTTACTCTGCGGCATGTGAGATCTTCCTGGATTAGAGCTTGAACCCATGTCCCCTGCATTGGCAGGTGGATTCTTAACCACTGTGCCACCAAGGAAGTCCCTATTGTTGAGCTCTTTTAGTGACTTTTTTTCAGTTGTTTACTGTACTTTTCAAATCCATTCACTTTGATTCTTTTTTTAAATATTTTCTTTCTATAATTTCTCCTTTATGAGATATTGTCATCATACCTTCTTTTAATTCTTTAAGCAAGGTTTCCATTAGCTATTTGAGCATCTTTATAATGAGTCTTTGCCCACTAAGTTAATATCTGGGTCCCCTCAAAGGCAGTTTCCTTTGTATGCTTTTCTCCTGTACATGGGTCATACCTTGATGTTTCTTTGCATGTCTCAATTTTTTGTTACAATGGAAATTTTAAATAATATATTGAAACAACTCTGGATATAGATTCCCTCTCTCCTGTCTTGGTTTTTATTGCTTGACTGCTTATTTGTTTGTTTTGTGACTTAGCTGGACTATTTCAGTGAGGCCTGTTTCTCCCTTGATACAGAGCTTCTGTTGCTCCTCAAAGGGTACAGCCTGAGGCATGCACACAGTTTTCCTGCCCACCAGGAATGACTGTGATCTTAGTTTGTCTCTCTTTGACTATCTCTTTCCCTGATGTTCTTGTTAAGCTCCTGGCTGGTCTGCTCCTATTAGTATTATACCCAGCTGTTTGCCTCTATTAATTGCTAGCTGATTGCTCTATTGTTTTCAACAATGCTCTGCAGCATAAATTGCTCCACAGTCTGATCTAATTGTAGTTGGGTTCCTTGGCAGAGATACAGTGTTGCCAGTCTTTTAGGCTCACTCAGACCTGCCTCTGGGAAGATATTCTGCATTATAGATCAGGAGCTGAGGGGTGGGATGGGAATAAGAATTGGGAAACTCATTATTCACTAGATGTTCCACCTAGATCCTCCCTCTGGAGCAGGTGATGTATGTGTGTGTGTGTGTGTGTGTGTGTGTGAGCATGCAGGAGGCACTGGTACATGCAGGAGGCACTGGTGTCACCCCCAGCTGCTGACACAATGTAGTATGGATTATTTTCAGTTCAGAGCTGGGGAGGATGGGATCTGTAGTGTTCACTGGCCACTGATTCTACCTGGAATAGGTCTTCTACCCTCCAAATTTTGGCATGATGGGAGCTACCACTCGACAGCCAAGTGCATTGGAACAGCTCTCTCATAAGACAGACCTCTGCAGGAAAGAGGGACTATTTTCTTCATCAGCTGCCCTGCCTGGATTCTCCCTATATTGTGGGAGTTGGGGTGGAGAACAAGTGCCTCCTGGCTACTGCCACCCATTCTATATAGATCTTCCATGTAACAGAGCTGTGGAAAATGGGATCTGACGATGTTTAAC
Source organism: Stenella coeruleoalba (assembly GCF_951394435.1). Lineage (NCBI taxonomy): Eukaryota > Metazoa > Chordata > Mammalia > Artiodactyla > Delphinidae > Stenella > Stenella coeruleoalba. The sequence goes on along the minus strand of NC_137152.1, from coordinate 39,272,799 downwards.
AACTTCTGAAAGCACACAAAATAGCTTTTCCACCCCAGGGGTCTGGGGAGAGAGAATTGCCACTTGGCAGTGGAGACTGATGAAATAGTTCTTCTGCATGGCAGAGCTGTCAGGGATGGCTGCAGTCTCTAGCTCAAATACTATGGCCTCCCACTGTTCTTATTGAGTTTCTATATATTTTTTTAAAAAATGTTTCTTAACTTTTTGTAAGCCCTTTGCTCAATCTCCAAAGACTTTGATAATTTTGACCAGCTTACTAAGTGTTTTTCTGGGGTAGAGATTTCCTTGAGCTCCTTACTTAGCCATTCCGGAAGTTGGAAAATCCTCCTTTTTCCTTTTATAGCCACTCTTGTAGAATAAGTTGTTTACACTTAGTCTCTCCAATTCCTCCTTTCATTCCCTCCTCAACCTATTGAAGTCTGGCTCCTGCTCCTACTATTCCCACATGGTAAGGTTCCTGGTGAACTCCTATCTGTCAAATCAGTGGACACTTTTCAGTTTTAATTTCACCTACAACTCTTAGCAGAATTTGACTTTTGAAGTCTCTCCCATCTTGTTTTTGGTGATGCCATCCTCTCCTGAGTCTCCCCCTTTTCTTTCTTTTTCTTTTTTTAATTTAATTTTATTTTTGGCTGCACTGGGTCTCTGTGGCTGCACATGGGCTTTTCTCTAGTTGTGGCAAGTGGGGGCTACTCTTCACTGTAGTGCACAGGCTTATTGCTGTGGCTTCTCTTGTTGTGGAGCATGGGCTCCAGGCACACAGGCTTCAGTAGTTGTGGCATGCAGGCTCAGCAGTTGTGGCTCACAGGACCAGCTGCTCTGAGGCATGTGGGATCTTCCCAGACCAGGGCTCGAACCCGTGTCTCCTGCACTGGCAGGTGGATTCTCAACCACTGTCCCTCCACGGAAGCCCTACTTTTCAAACTATACTTTGATATTCTATCTTTTAGATGCTTTTTTACTTACCTTCCTCTTAAATGATGGGTTTTCCCAAACTTCCCTCCCTGTTGCTTCTTCCTCTATAAACTCTCCCTAGGTAATCAAATTCACCCTCTTGGTTTCAAGTACTACTGATATTAAAGTGCCTCCCAAATCTGCATCTATATTACCTTGCCTGGAACTTGATACTTGTGTATCCAAAAGCCCGCTAAAAATTTTCACAGAGATATTTCCTGGGCTCTTCAAATTTAACATCTACAAAACAGGCCTTATCATCTACCTCGCTTCAACCTCTTCCTTCTTCTGTATTTTCAGTTTCAATAAATTGCACCAATATCCACCTAGCCCCTCAGGACAGAAACCAATAAATTATCCTTAATTGCTCTCCCTTATTCCCCCACCAATCCAATCAAGTCACCAAGTTCTATTGATTTTATCCCCCAAATAACAGTCAAATTTATTCTTTTGTCTCTAGTCTTACTGCCCCTGTCTTAATTCAACAACCATTACAACTAACTTTGACTTAATGGTCTCCATTTTCTAGTCTAGCCCTAACACCTCCCCATCCTTCACACAGCAGCCATAATGATGTATCTATAATATACAAATGATGTTGTCATTACCTTTGTAAAAACCCTATGACAGCTCCCCATCACCAATAAGATAATATTCAAATTTCTTATGTTCTATAAAGCCCTTCATGACCCTGACCCTGACCACTTATATGGTTTCATTTCTTACCAATTTCTTCCTTCCTCCATCCCTTCCCATCACATATCCCCTTTTTAACAAACATGTTTTCTCCTTTAGGTTAGGTCTCTGTTCCTTATGATAACAATTCCAATCAATTCATGATCTCTTTGTCTTACTCAGCAAATGAACCAGGCTTTTGATTGCTTCCTCATCTTCTCAGAAGCTCTTCAAAAAGTTAGAGTACCCCACTTACATATCTTGACTGCCTGACAATATCTACAAATTCTTCAAGATTCATTCCAATACCAGTTCCTCCGTGAGGCTATCCTTGACACTCCTGTACTAAATTAGGCATTTTCTCCTTCACTAGACCTGTGGGTTTCCAAGTGTAGTGTTCACCTCTGTATCCATGAGTCCTAGAACAGTGCCTAGTATATAACAGGTGTTCTGTAAATGTTTCATAGATACATGAGTGATAGCTACCATTTAATGAGTTTCCATTATGTGCAGGGTGCTATACCATTGCTTTTTTTATATCTGTTAGTACAACTCTGTCAATAACCCTGCACAATTTGTATTATTATTATCTCTCTTTTATACATAAGGAAACTGAGGCACAGAGAAGCAAAACCCCTTGCCTAAGATCATATGGCTGATCAGTGGCAGTGTCTGAATTGGAGCTCAATTCTTCAGGACTCTGAAGCCTACTCTTTATAAACTTCTGGAATGAACCTCAGCTTGGGGGTATAGTGAGTAGCATAAACAGAGGTGCAGAACTGAGAAGATAAAATACATATATGGGAAACAGTAAAGAGTTCAGCTGGTTTATAGATTTGCAGAAGCTGGCATAGTAGGAAGAGATCTGAATGCAGATGGCCTCAAATGCCAAACAGAGAAGTGTGGGCTTTATTTAGCAGACATATATAGGAGTTACATGATGAATGTGTCCTTTTGAGAATATTAATCAGGTGCCTGTGCAAGATGGATTTGAGGCCAAGAGACTGAAGGACAGGAAATAAGTCAGGGCCCTTGATGCTGTTCAGCAATCTTGTTCCTCAGCACTTCCCTCTCTCCTTCTTCTCATCATGTTCCAAGTTTTTAACACTTTTATTCAGCCCCTTAACTGCCCCCATTCCTTGTACTTTCAGCAACTGATCTTTATTGAGAGGAAATTAAAGGACTTAGGTAGGAATGCCTTCCATTCTTGACTCTCTACTGCTAAATTTATCTCTAGCTTGTCCCTAACCTATCTTCCTTAGTAATAGTAGCTACCATATTGAGCACTTACTGTCTCACGTAATCCTTACAACTACACTGTGAGAAAGGTCTAGTTATCCTCAATTAGTAACCGAGAAAATGAGGCCTGGAGTGGTTCAGTGCTTCTCAAGTTCTCCCAGATAGCAAGTGGTATTTGGGATTTGAACCTAGGGCTGTCTGATTCCAAGATCACCTTATTACTACTACAGCCTGGGAGTGAAACATATCCATACCACTCTCCTCTTGGGCTCCATTCTACCCATTTCCTTCCACCTCCTTGGGGTCCTTTTCCAACAACTATCCCTTGTCTTTCTCCAGTAAAGTCAACCTCTCTATTTCTGTGGACTTTTTGCTCTTAGTGAATATATACCCTAAAGTTTCATGTACTAAAAAACAATATCAAGCCAACAAAAGAGCCAATTTCACCCACTTTTCCCTGTAATCCTAGTTCATACTCTTTATTCCATGTGCCTATAAATGTTTGTCTACCCTGTCTCTACTTCCTCACCTCCCACACTGGAATCTGGTTTCAGTCTCTACCACTGCATGATATCACTTTTGCTAAATCCACCAAACTGACAAATCTTAGTTCAGTCCTCATATTACTTAGTCTTTCTGTTCCAGTCTTTTCCTCTTTGTCCCTTTTCCACTGTGTCCTCTATTCTCAACTTCCATACCACTACTTTACTTCAGATCCTTCAGATCCTCATCATTGCTTGTCTGGATAAATCTTTCTCCACTCTTACCATCTCTAATCCATTCTCCACACAGGCCATAAGAGTGAACTCTCTAAAATGTAAATCTCACTATATTATTGCCCTGCTTAAAATCCTTCAATTCAAATACAAAACTACATAGTTCATTATACATGGTTCTTATAGAATTATGACACTTCTTTGTCTTTCAGCTTCATCTTTCTCCTCTCCTTCCTGCACACTCTGTGTTCCAGCCATATTTAGTGTCTTGATTCTTCATACCCTCATGCCTTTACATGTGTTTTGCACCCTCTTTTTTCACACATTTCTTCTCCCTGGTCACTGGTTGAAATTCTCTTCCTTCAAGACTCAGTTCAAATGTAGTTTCTTTTGTTCTATCTGATTCCCCTTCCTGCAACCTCTCCACTCCTGCCTTTTCCGCAGGTCCCAATCTACCAGACACAGTTTGTTGCTTTTCCCTGTATTTCAAAACAGTACCTCTAATAGCTCTAACAGATTCCAATAATGATCATTATATGCCCTAATGAGACTGGTAATTCCTCAAAGACAAACTGAGTCATAAACATTGTTTTATCTTCAGTGCCTGCTACGTAGTAGATGCTCAATGAATGTTGAAGTTAAAGAATGAATTATATATATATATATATATATATGAATTATATACATATGTATAATGAATGTCCATATATATATAATGAATGTCCATATATATAAAATAGCAGAGACCCAGCCTATGATAGCAGCCATAGGAATATAAAATAGAAGAGACAATAGGCTTTGACTGGGTATGGAAAAGAGAAGATGAACAAAGCAGCAAAGATAATTGGAAATGTTGGTATCAATGACAGAGAATGGAAGGCTAATAGGCTTGAAGCAAAAAATGCTGAAATAGGACTTGTTATTTTGAATGTAAACATGGCACATCCAGGTAGAAATTCAGAGCCATTGGAAATAGAGGGACAAAGCTTGGGAATAAAGTTGAGGTTTCCAATAACCTGGAAATAGCCCTCTCTCATAGAAAACAGATGTCATAACAGGATTTAGTTTGATTGAAATTTCCCTGTTTCACTTTCTTATCTCCCACAGATTTGGGGAAGATAGTTATTAAGACCTTCCTATTTATAAACCAGAACCAGATTACTGTGGTTGCACGTGTGTGAGTGAATGAGTGATGAGGACAGACATCCAGGTTCCCTTTCAGTCACCCATTTATTCAACAAATATTCAGCAAGCACCTACTTTCTACCAGAATCTGTGCCAGGTGCTGGTCTGAACAAGACAGATTAAGTGCCTGCCTTCATGTGATACATGAGATTGTTAGCAAAACACTATAAAACAAATAATCACGTGGATTTATATAAAAGAAATATAAATTAAAAGTTATGAAAACTATGATGTCATAAAAGTAGAGAATAACTGGGGGAATTCCCTAGGAATTCTTTGAAGAAGTGATATTTAAGCTGAGACCTTAATTTTCATCAACTTTCTAAATAGTCAGCTACTTAGAAATAGGGCAGAACCATAAATTAGGAATCATTTAATGTCGGGGAGCTCAGTTGCACATCCAACTGATCCTCTCAACCTCACTCCCATACATACCACCACCACCATCATCCCCATTCCCACAAATCTGTCCAGTTGTAGCTGCAGAGAAGCAAGGACTATTGGAATTAGGGGATAGGATGTGCTTTGTGGTGGCTAGTTTCCAAAGATGATCCCCAATGAACCATACTTCCCAGTGTTCACACCCTTGTATAGTCCCCATCCCACATTGATTCTGGGCTGGCATCATGACTCATTTTCACCAATAGTAAGCAGCAGAAATAATGCTTTGTAACTCCTGAAGTCGGGTCTTAAGGGATCTGAAGTTTTTGTTTTCACCACTTAGTACTCTCCTTCTTGAACCCAGCTGTCTGGCTGTGTGGAAGCCCAAGCAATCTTATGAAGAGGCCTGAGTGAAGGAAAACCAAGCCCTCAGCCGACAGTCCAGCTGAGTTCCCAGTCAATGGTTAGTAATGTGAATGAGACCATTTTGGACCTTCTAATCATCCCAGCACATGAAACAGAACTGCCAAGTCAACACACAGAATAATGAAATGTAATAAACCATTGTTGTTTTAAGCCACTAAGTTTTTCAGCAGTAACTGAAATAAGTCCTAACATCCATGAAAAACCAAAAGTAAGATAATATGCTAAGCCAAAGTTGCATATCTCCTTTGTGATTTTTGGGTTTTGTTTATTTTCCAACCATTTTTTCTCTTATAAGGATAAGTAATTGCCTTTGTAATTAGAAAAAATAAACATTTTAAGAATTTTAAAGTAGGAGCATACTGGGATGATTTGGGTGTAGTGTTGGCCAGAGGCTTGAGTTCTCAACTTGATAGATGACTGCCCACACAATCCCTTTGCTGACTCTCTGTTGACTGCACAAATGAGAAATGCATGTTTTTTACCTAGTCAGTGCAGTATTGGTAAAGTATCTTCCTGACTCATGAGTCCAGTCCAATGTTAGAGGTTGAATAAAAGGCACTCCCAAGTATTTGGATATTTGGAATAGAATGGAGCAAAGCAAGGAATAAATTCAATAATATAGAAAAAAAACACATCATGTAGCTAAAAGAGGCTGGAAGGTTTGGGGTCTTGAGTAGAGAATGGCTGGACTTTTCTGGAAACAGTTGAAACCCTGCTATTGGGAGAAAAGTCTCAAGCAGACCTTTAAGTATCTTAACAGAACACTTGTCCCTCTCAATCCTCACCTTCCTTTTGCTGAATTTCTTTGTTTGGCAAGAGATATGCAGATAATGCAGGTAAACTTCAACTTTCCAAATAAGCAGATCAAAATGATAGTTGGCCAACTGATATTCTCTATCAGACAAGAACCCTTCCTTCCCTTGGCAAGAAGGCATCCCAGTTGGCACCCAGAAGCTTTACAGCAGCAAAACAATGTAGAGGAATTGGACAAAAAAATGCATTTTCATGTCACTTGCCACAAAAGCAATGAGTTGAAAATTGCTATTTCAGCTTTTAAAAAAAATACATTTTTTAAAAAGCTTTCTTCAGATTTACGCCTTTGGCAAAATAAAGGTAAGTTTTGAATCTTTCCTCCTCTGTTATTCCATTCAATTAGCAGGTGACAATCCATTTCCATCCAATCTGTTGATTAAATGTGCATCAACTTATTCAGATTCAGTCAACCAGCAAACTTGGTGACAGTTTTCTCTTCAGTGTGTATAAATGTAACATAAACAGATATTCACAGCTTGATTATAAATATTTCTGCTTCAACAACACACAACTGCTATTTATTGCTCACCTCCAAATTAGAAATAAACTAAATCAAAGCCAAGTTCAACATTCAAAATAAGACCGAGGTTATTATGAAACAGCAGAATGAGAGAAGTGCTTTAACAATTTCAAGACAAATCATCAGTCCCAAATTTGTGGTTTTGAAAAAAGCTTTGCTAAATCCTACTTGTTGAAAGAAATGGCCAAAGAAATGCACAAAGGGATGTGATTAGTAAGTTCCCTTCTCATACCTTGGTAGTGTGGGTGGTGGACTGTGCATGAGTTGATGGTGCAAGAAAATGGACTCGACAGCATAAAGTGCTCTACTTCTTATTCAAGCAACTGTGGTTTGAAAATAGTCTCCTTTTTATCTTCTACTAGAATTACAAAATGAAATTAATATGTAAATGTGTTCTGGTTCAGGCAAATACTGTGTGTGAAAACCAAAGTCTGTAGAAGTAAGAAACCTTGCCTCAGTGACACCTAGAAAGACTGGTAAGGAGGAGACAGAGAGATGAGAGCTGTTGGAGAAAATGTGGGTTTTGAAATTAATGATGAAAGCTTTAAAACAGGACCAGTTTCTTCAGGCGCGGGTATATAGGGAAGGGGCTTTGCTCTAGTTGATTCTGTAGACAGCATCTGAGGAAACTACAATATTTAAAATTGTACAGACTCATTTTTTGAGTCATCAGGAAAGCTGTAAGAGAATGCTCTCATTTTAACTGAGAAGTGGAATTCATTCATTTACTTATTTAAAATATATTTATTGGGTTACTACACCATACCATGCCTTGTTTTAAGTTCTGGGGATATAGCAGTGAACAAAACAAAGTCTCTGCTCTCACAGAACCTAAATTTTAGCAACTAAATTGAAAATGGCAGTGTACAAAATTTTTAAATGGTTGTAAGAGCAGGATCCATTTGTGAGTGATGTCTGTAATTTCACTTGTACAAACTGTGTCTGACTCCTGAACTGATTTAAATTCCCTTATGGGCATCTCTATATCAACATCAGAGAGCCATCTCCACCGCCAAGATTCTTCCCTTTCTGCTTTTGCTCGTGACTTCCCATTCTTTAACTCCCTGAGGCTGACTTTTAGGGGGACCAGGTTGCATAACACCACGTTATGGAATAGGTCCCTCAGCTTGTTCTAGCCTCAAAGGAAGGTCCTAAGTGTCCCAGTCTGTTGGCTGAAGGTCATACTAGATGAGAGAAGCTAGTAAGTGTGAAGGCAGGACATAAGGTGGGGGATGGATCTGAATTCTGAGTCTGGTTGGTTAATTACTTCTAAGAGATACTTTGCTGTGGGACTGTAAAACCAAGACTACATGATACTGCCCAAAAGTAGTCAGAAAGAGATAAACACAGAGAAGGACCATAAGCAGATGGAAAGAATCTGAGATAAAATACAAATAATTGTACTTTCTAGATTAAAGAAATTTTATAACCTCCTGAATAAAAAACTGTATACATTTGCTGCCTTTGTGAGCAAAGGAAAAATTCAAACTGAAAAATAAAGAAACCCTAATCATAATCGATACACATTAAGTATAGTGTTAAAACACACCTGCACCAGGATAACTTTTGAATAAGTTTTGAAGTGAAATTAAACATAATGTATAACTAGCATCATCAGGCTCTAATGCACTTGAAACTTTTCAGAAGTCCTCTTCAGAATTTCCACAAAACTCTCAATCTACCACTTCATCCTCCTCTAATTAAACCTGATTTTCCTCAAGCACTAACATTCCAAATAGGTAAAATAATTTCATATTCAATTTTATTGTTTTCTCATTTACTCATTTAAGAGTATAACTTTCTTTTTTTGCATCACAAAAGTTTCCATAATTAAATCAATTATAAAAGATTTTCTTTCTTTTTTTTACACAGACATATTTATTACTATCTAATTCAAGAAATATTTTAGACTATTTTCTCTGATAATGGGTTTTGAATTTCAGTACTTTAGTCTTTTTCCCCCAGATTTATTTAGGAATAATTAACAAAATTGTAAGATATTTAAAGTGTACAACATGATGATTTTATGTACATTTACATTGTAAAAGCATTCCCTTCATCACCTTACATATTTACCTTTTTTAAATGAGAACATTTAAGTTCTACTCTTTTAGCAAGTTTCAATTATACAGTAGTCAAATATATATATCAAATATAGCCACCATGTTATACATTAGATCCTCAGACCTTACTACAGCAAGTAATAGAAGTAGTATGCAGAATTTATATGATCTCCCCTGTTAGTACTCTCAACCAAATTGAACACAGGGCAATACTGTGTTCTGCATATATGTGTATGGAAATCATTACATTCCCCTCCACATTATGGCCTATCTTTTTCCTGTACTCCTAAACTCAATAAATAATACCACCACCCACCTATCTGTGCCAGGTGAAAAACCTAGGAAAATTTCCTTGATACATCCTACTTCATTCCCGCTTCATTCGGCGAATCCTGTAAGCTCAACCCCACAAACATATTCTGTACATATTCATCCACTTCTCTCCTGCTATACAAACCTCCACTGCTGCCTCCATAGTCCAAGCCACCAACATCTCTCATCTGACTACCTCAGTATCCTCCCACGTTCATACTTGCCACCTTCGACCAATCCACTCCACACTGCAGTCAGAATGACCTTTACAGAAAGCCAATCTGATCGTGATACACACATTTTAAACTACTCAGTGTTTTCCCACTACTTTTAGAAAACTTCTTAACATGGCTTTCCATGGTTTGTCCCCTGCTATATCTCGAACCACACCTCAAAGCATACACCCCCTACTCTCTGCGCTCAGTCACACTAGCTTTCTTTCAGACTTTCCTCCTTCCAATGCCTCAACTGCCATGGGGTCTTTGAACACATTGTTCCTTCAGCCTAAAGTGTTCTTCTTTTTCTTCATTCTTCACCTACTTAGCTTTTATTCATTCTTCAGATCTCTACTACATAGCAATTCCCCAGTCTCAATTAGACCCTCATAATTATTCTCTCACAGCACGTGGAAGTTTTCCTTCCCAGCACTTTCAAAGTTGGAACTTTAGATTTGCTTGAGTGATTATTTAATTGATGTCTGTCTCCCCCATTAGACTGTAAGCTCCGGGGGTGGGGGGGCAGGGATTGTATTTGTTTTACTTTCCATTGTATCACTGATGTTTAGCACAGTGAGAAATATAACAGTGGGTGCTCAAGAGAAATTTGAATCCAATCTCCTTGATCCCTTGCATTCCAGCTATATTAGCCCCCTTTCTGTTCTACGAACCTGTTCCTTGAACACTCCCATGCGGGAGCTTTGTCACTTGCTGTTCTCATACCTGTAAAACTCTTCCCCCAACTCACTCTCTTGCATTATTCAGGTCTAGGCTCAAATGTCTCCTCTTTGAGCAAATATCTGTGGTGTGAACCCTTGCATAAAGTGTTGCTATAGGTGACGGTGAGGATTATTAACACAGTCCCAGTGAAATATGAGCTTCACGAGAGCAGAGATTTTGATCTGTTTTTTTTTTCACTGCTATATCCCCAACTCCTAAAACAGCACTTGATATATAGTTGGTACTCAACAAATATTTGTTGAAAACATTGGGTTATTCCAGGCACCTAGCCAAACCTGTCTATATTATACAATAGCACAATTTGAAAGACCATTGAAAAATGAAGATCACTGGAAAATTAGTGGGAAGCCATCTGAAACAATTTGTGTGAGGAGGAAATGTCTGAAGATTTACCAGTTCTTGGAGATTCTCTTGAACTTAGCTTCTATCATTGAGGGAAACATCTTGAGGTCTCTCAGAGAGTCAAGTTTGGGTATGAAGAATTTCTCAGCTTATATTGTCTTCCTCCCAGAATTACCTAACACTGACTTAAAAGTTGTTCTCATAGGGATTAGTCTGATCTTCCTAACTACTATACAGTGTAAATTCCTTGAGGCAAGTGACTATATTTCCCTCTTGTCTCTAGGAGAGACTCAATAGGTGGCAAAACACATGGAGTGAGCCCCATTTAGGGAGGTGCTTCTGAAGCATCCTCTTTGCTTTTGCTTGGACCAGTGCTCCATTTCCCTTTTTCTCCCCTTTTTCCAGAAATACTGGAAGTCGTGGGAAGAGAGGAATGGAGCTGTAATTATTACTACAGAGATAATCTCTGAGTGTTCTCAGTTGAATAAGAATACTGTTTTTTTTTCCACATATGGTCAAATTAGTATATTACAGAAATAGACTAGAGATGTATTTCTTAATATAGTTAAGAGAGCTATAACTTCTTCTCAATGGATACAAAGGATATTGGACTTCATAACTAAAATCATTGCTGGAAACAAATGATGGAACCAATTCACAACTCTATAGCAAGGTTCATAATTCATATCATTGAGAGAAGGGACTGTAGGATTCATCTAATCAGTATCATGGGGCCCTGAGTATGGTTCAGACATCAAAGACAAAATACAAAGTGTGCTAAAAGAAAGTTTTCATTTTTCCTGAGGTTACTTGTTAACAGACCTAAGATTTTCTTTGTTTATTTGTTCTTCCATGAGTTGTGTGTCCTTTCAAGCTCCTTAAACAGAATATAACAGAATAATGATTACGGAATGCAAATAGCCAGACTTTGGGTTCTTGGGTGAATATGACCTCAAACTACCCCTAACTATTCTTCCTAATTATTTCAGCAACAAGAGGAAAGGCAGTGGATGTCTTTTCCTTTATTCGTGTAAAGATAAGACATCAACTGAGCATCGCCAGGCTGTCTTTATAGAGCTGACAGGCAGTTACACTAGGGAAAGAACCAAACACCACAATATATGCCATTCAAAGCCTTCAACCTACCAGGCCCATTTACAATGATCCTAATGTGTGGGTATGAAAAAGGTGCCAGGCAGGGGCCTGCATTGATACTGTGAATTGATTCTTGGTAGCTTCTAATCTCCTGTAGAGCTAACCCCCATCCACATGCTAGTCACCTATAAGCCTGTTCTGACATGTGAGACACATATTAAAATGCTCCCAAATATATGGACAAGGGAATGTCCGATGTGTAATCAGGAAAGGGAAATGGACTAGGAAACCAGAACAATCATACAGAATAAGAAACCAACTTCATCATCTTTCATAATTGTTTTTGTTTTGTTTTTTCAAAGGTATCCCCAAAACCCAACTCCTCTGTTATTAACTATCCTGCCTTATGACTCACTTAGCAGTATCTGGAACCAGGCTGCTTCAATTCAAATTTCAGTTCTGCCATGTGAGCCTTGGGCAAATGAGTTAACCTCTGTGTGCCCGTTTCCTCCTCTGTAAAATGGGGAGACTAACAGTACCTACTTCCTAGGGTTTCTGTGACAAGAAAATATGTTTATAAAGGACTTAATGCAGTGCCTAACTTACAGGACTTTGATGTTCAATAAAGGGTAGCTATTATTATTATTTACCTAAGGGGTAGGGTAATTAATTAGCTGTATCAGCCAAGACAAACTATGCCTAAACTTAAGATCAGACAGCCATGATTTGTAAACTTATTTCTTTCAATATACTGGCATGCTGCTTTCTTTCCCCTTAGCTTTCAAATTTTTTTAAAGAGACTTGAATTCAACTTGCATCCATACCATTTACTATCTGTGTGATATTCATTAAGTTACTTAAGCTCTCTGTCTCCATTTCTTTGCTTACAAAAAAATTAAAATAAGAGCACCTTCATGATAAGGTCATGGTGAAGATTAAGTGGGCTATTTCACACAAAATCCTTAAAGCAATGCCTTCTAGGAAGACTGAGTGGGACAGGGGAAAGATTGAAGAAAGCCCGGGAAAGGGCCAGAAACTATCAAACTCTTAGAGAAAAACATAGGCAGAACACTCTATGACATAAATCACAGCAAGATCCTTTTTGACCCACCTCCTAGAGAAATGGAAATAAAAACAAAAATAAACAAATGGGACCTAATGAAACTTCAAAGCTTTTGCATAGCAAAGGAAACTGTAAACAAGACCAAAAGACAACCCTCAGAATGGGAGAAAATATTTGCAAATGAAGCAACTGACAAAGAATTAATTTCCAAAATTTACAATCAGCTCATGCAGCTCAATAACATAAAAACAAACAACCCAATCCAAACATGGGCAGAAGACCTAAATAGACATTTCTCCAAAGAAGATATACAGACTGCAAACAAACACATGAAAGAATGCTCAACATCATTAATCATTAGAGAAATGCAAATCAAAGCTACAATGAGATATCATCTCACACCAGTCAGAATGGCCATCATCAAAAAATCTAGAAAGAATAAATGCTGGAGAGGGTGTGGAGAAAAGGGAACATTGTTGCACTGATGGTGGGAATGTGAATTGGTACAGCCACTATGGAGAACAGTATGGAGGTTCCTTAAAAAACTACAAATAGAACTACCATATGACCCAGCAATTCCACTACTGGGCATATACCCTGAGAAAACCATAATTCAAAAAGAGTCATGTACCAAAATATTCATTGTAGCTCTATTTACAATAGCCCGGAGATGGAAACAACCTAAGTGTCCATCATCGGGTGAATGGATAAAGAAGATGTGGCACATATATACAATGGAATATTAGCCATAAAAAGAAATGAAATTGACCTATTTGTAATGAGGTGGATAGACCTGGAGTCTGTCATACAGAGTGAAGTAAGTCAGAAAGAGAAAGACAAATACCGTATGCTAACACATATATATGGAATTTAAGAAAAAAATGTCATGAAGAACCTAGGGGTAAGACAGGAATAAAGAAACAGACCTACTAGAGAATGGACTTGAGGATATGGGGAGGGGGAAGGGTGAGCTGTGACAAAGCGAGAGAGAGGCATGGACATATATACACTACCAAACGTAAGGTAGATAGCTAGTTGGAAGCAGCCACATAGCACAGGGAGATCAGCTCGGTGCTTTGTGACCACCTAGAGGGGTGGGATAGGGAGGGTGGGAGGGAGGGAGACGCAAGAGGGAAGAGATATGGGAACATAAGTATATGTATAACTGATTCACTTTGTTATAAAGCAGAAACACACCATTGTAAAGCAATTATACCCCAATAAAGATGTTAAAAAAAAAGATGAAACTGGAATACAAAGAGATTAAGTAACTAGTCTAAAATCTTACAGCTAGAAGTGGTGAATCCAGGATTTGAACATAGTCTGAATGTACTTTTTTCCTAGAGTCTTTTTTCCCTTCCCTGATTCCCCAATTCTCCCTTGCATGAACTGCCTTCTTTGGAGTAGTATATCCACTGGTCCTCAAATGTACCTTTCCCCAGGACACCTTTGCACACACTGTATCCCTTGTTTGAAATGTCCTTTCCCCTTCCTTAACACCTCTCTTGATCAGAGTCTAAATGAAATTCTACCTTGCAAAATGGAGCCTCAGTGACTTGGTTTCCAGCCCACACTGATCTCTTTTTCTCTCGACTCTGGAATTCTCAGTGTCTTCATCAAACTTCTGACGTTATTACTAGTGACTAACACTTACTGAGTGCCTAGTGTGTGCTCAGATATCATGCTAAGCATGATAAATTAAATGCATGATCTCATTTAATCCTCCCAAGAAGCCCAGAGCTAAGTACTTTAACAGCCTCATTTTATAAATGAGGAAACTGAGGCTCAGGAAGGCTAAGTTATTTGTTCATGGTTAATAAGTGGAGGAGACGGTGTTCCCATCTAGGCTATGTGATCCCTAAGACCACACTTTTCCCCATACTATTCCACTGGCTGGTGTCCTTAGGCTTCTCTTCACATGTTTCTCTCAGCTCCCTAGCTTGATTCTGAGCTGACTGAAGGGAACAACCATGTCTTATTTATCTTTATAGTTCCAGTGTGCCTAGTAGCATAGTGCTTGGCAAGGAATGGGTATCATAAATGTCTTTAATAAGAATCGGCTTCCAACTTAATCCACAATTTCACCTTGAAAATCAAACATAAACAAACATGAATCATGTTTATGGATGAAATTAGGCAAGGGAGTGTGGCTTGATCATCACTTCCATTAGTCATTAGTGGCAGGGTGATGTCTGCATATTCTGGAACCTGAGATAAGCTTCTTTTTGTCTTTCTTCACTCACTCATTCAACAAACTGTAATAGAGGTAAAATCATGCATTGGGTACTGTGGGAGCACAGAGAAAAGAACTCACTGGAGGGTGGGGTGGGTAAGGGGAGGGTGTTAGAAAACATTTCTCATAGACGGTGGCATAGCCTCGTTCAGCAGCCACTGCAGTGCCATTTCAATAAGTGAATGCGTAATAAATGGCAGTAATAATACCATTACCTAAATAAATAATGGAAATGGAATAGAGTTGGCAGAGATCACTTGATTTTAGAATTCTTAGTGAAAGCAAGTTAGGGAAAGGATCTCGAGGCTTAAGGGTATGGGATTTGCCAGGGCTTAAAGCATTGGTTCTTTATAAGAAATAAAAGATGGGGGAATAAAAGAAGAATCCCCAGGTGCCTCTTACGTGCCATATATTTGATGTATATTATTTCATCTAGTACCCAAAAGAATCAGAAGTGATGAGTTTTTCCTACTATTTTATAGTAATAATGCTGAGGACAGGAAAGTGAAGTGATTTATAAATGGTGAAGATCAGTTTAACTTCAGTTTCAGTGATTCTTCCATGAATACTGGGAGCAAACTCTCATATAGACCTTATTAATTACAAAACATGTTTCTTAGGGTGTTACATTTATTGAGCTATTTAATCCTCTCAACACCCCAATGAGGTAGGTACTAATATTACCATGCTATTTTACAGAGAATGAAATTGAAACACAAGGAAATTAAGCAATTTGCTCTAGATCATATAGCAAAAAATGATAGATCCAGAATTCAAACACAAGTCATCTGTCTCTCAAACCATGTATACTAGGCTGCTTCCAATATGTTAGGCCTTATTAGCTAGGAGGAGTCATTTGCCTTCCCAATTCTACCAGACCATTAGCGCAAATTCTTCCCATAAAGGTGAGTGACTGGGGTAGGTATGATAGAGAATAGGAAAAGAGATCTGGAGTCAGCAGGGGAAATCAGCATTTCTTACTACCTCTTTTCTTCCCCTGCTTTACTCCAAAGTCAGAGAGGTTGTGGGTGGCAGCCAAGGGGCACAGAGGTCAAAAACCTCTCCCTCACCCTTGTCTCTGAGTCTAACAAGGGCATAGTCAATCTTTCTAGAGATGATCCATGATGAACCCCCTCAACCTCATCCTAGAGAAAGGCACAATGATTGGTGCTGGATCCTTAACTTTCTCCTCAGTTTGCCCTATTTTCTGCCCAGGATGTACCATGCCAAAGAGAAATGTCAGAGTTAACTCATGATGGGGGTGTCCCCTTTAAGGAAGTTTGAGGGGAAGCATGACATTTTCTAGTTCTGAACTGCACGGACCCAAGGCAAGGAGTGAAAGAAAGTCCTAGACCAAAGCAAGCCCCGTGAGAACTCACTGTCCTTCCAGCAACGAGCCTGTTGATTTGTCCTCATATAGGTTGTCAAAATTAATGTCTTCCCTGACCCCCTCACTATCCAACTTACCTTTCACTTCTGTTGCCTTGGTTTTTGACAAAGTAGCTGACTGTATGTCATCAACATTTGTCAGGTCACTTTGGTAAATGAGTTTCAGTAATGTTTGTTAGTTGGTTTTAATAGATAGTCAAGTAGAGCAGACAGGAGGGGCTGGTCCCGACTGTGCCTCCTAAAGGCACTTCCATCTGATACACCAATCACACACTGCATGCCAGTCAATGACATTCAACTCAGGTTCCCCCACACATTCGGAATTGAGTTCATCTTGCCAGATCCCGACTAAGCTGACTAGGATACCCCGGCTTACAGAAAGGCATACACTAATTGAAGTGGGCACTCCCCAGTCCTACCATGAATAAGAAATGGCCCATATACTTGATCACTGCCCCCCAAGTTTCCATTCTGCAAGGCAGTACAGAGAGTGGTTTGTAACAAGCCAGAGAATTACCATTCTAAGTGTTTTCTGCAGCTTGACTTTATTACACCTTGAATTAAACCAATGTTGTGGCACCAACCCCCGGTAGAGGTGATGAATGGAGGTTAGCTCCGAGGATTTCTGAGGAATAAAGTGCTTCTCCAACCTGTAGGCAGAAAAAAGTGTTGGCTGAAACCAAGCCTGCAGCAAGTGTTGTGTGAAAGGAAAGGGGGAGAGGAAGGGGGAGGGGGAAGGGAGATAAGAGGCTCATGGAGATGGGTGAGAGTAAGTGGAATACTGGATAGCTAAGACCAGAGAGAAGGTGAAGGATGCAACAGCTGCTGATCAAGCCCCATAGCACAGAGCCAATATATCTGGAAGTTTTTTTTTTCCCTCTGGGAAATAACCAGATCAGTGAGCAGATTAAGAACCTCAGTTAAGAACCTCATTGAGCAGAACTGTGGCTACAGCCGCTTGGAGCTTCCTTCCGGGAAGGCAAAAGACAATCTCCTGGATGTGGGAATGACTTGACGGGGTCGGGGGGTAGAGGAAGATAGAGAATAGAGGGAAAGATGCAACAATCTGTAAAAGAAGAGAAAACAAACATTAAAGGTGGGATTCAGATGTTGACATTTTCTTTGCTGTTCAATGTCAGAGTCTTGCAGAGGAAGAAAGAATTATACAATCCTCAAGGTGAAAGAAAGACATGTGCCAAATCACTGAGGGGAAGAGAAAACATCAGTAAACCATTCAAATGATGATTTGTTGTCAGGATTAGATATCCAGTGATATAAGTAAATATTCACACAGAGACTGTGTGGTGGGAACATTAATAATTCATACATTGGGTTGCTTCCCAGGGATCTATTTGCTACGATTCAAATCTGAGGCGTGACAGAATTTGATGTAAGTTGGAGGCCCCAGGGATGGCTGCCTATTGTGGGGTTAGAAATAAAGCTACAAAGGAGAGAATCAGATAAATTTTAGAACTAAGAAATCAGCTAATTGAATCCTCCCCTTGACAGATAAAGACACTGTGTTTCAGAAGGGAAAGGCATTTGCCTTGTGAATTACTGTGAGATCTGGGCTTTTAAGCCAGGAACCAGTGCTCATCCACATACAATTGGTCACTGGTGCCATCTGTGTGGGCCTAGGATTGAGGAGAATTGGGACAAAGAGACACTAGAACCAAATGCAATCTCCCACCACCAAACTCATCTCCAGGAATCAGGAAGTGGATAGATCCTGAAATGGGTGTAAACAAAAGAGAAAAATGCCTGTGAGAAAGGTTGGGCCATCATAGCGAGAGATAAATGGGCTTTTCATCTCATTATCTGAATTAATTAAATAGAAACAGCATCATATAATATGCAGTCAAAATGACAGTCTAGCATCATCTATAAATTGAAAAGTATTTTTAAGGTGCTTTTATGTGTTCCATACTGTGTAAGGCTGTGAGAGATGTAGGTGAGACATAATACTTAATTTGCTCTCTCAAAGGAGATCTCCATGTGGGTGGGGAAAACAGCTCTAGCAAGTGAATCTGGCTACCAAAGGCCTGGGTTTTCCAGATCAGTCCTCATTTAAAATATTCTGCTCCATGATCCCCGTTGTATATTCATAGCTGCAAAACAGCATCTTAAATGACTTGTTTTAGAAAGTTTGGCTTTTCAGTCATTCAACATATATTTATTGGGTGTCTGCTGTGTGACAAGCACTGTACAAGGTGCTAGGGATACAGTGATGAGCAAGACAAAGTCTCTGGCTTCATGGAGCTCGTAATCTGGTGAGAGACACAGACAAGTAAACACACAGTTACAGTCATGGGATATGGGTTATCATGGAGTTAAACAGTGCTACAGGAACATAGAGGAGGGGACACTTTTATGCTTCCTGGAGGCTGAAAAGACAAGCACTGTACAAGGTGCTAGGGATACAGTGATGAGCAAGACAAAGTCTCTGGCTTCATGGAGCTCATAATCTGGTGAGAGACACAGACAAGTAAACACACAGTTACAGTCATGGGATATGGGTTATCATGGAGTTAAACAGTGCTACAGGAACATAGAGGAGGGGACACTTTTATGCTTCCTGGAGGCTGAAAAGACTTCTGAGAGGTGGTGATGGCTAAGGTAAAGACTGAAGGACAAGCAGAAATTAACAAGGCAAAAGAGAGTGAAGGGGATGGAAGGATATTCCTGGCAAAGGAAATAGCATGTGCAAAGTCCCCAAGGCAAGAAAGCTAAATATGGAAATTATTTAAGATCAACTAAGTGTCAAATCGTGGGTTGCAAATATTAAGTATATCAGAAAGAGGGGAAACTAAAGGGGTTTTTGCAGGGGAGGAGGTGGTGAGTAGGAATGAAGTCTGGGAGAAATTCCAAAATAACGGATGTTGGCAAATATAATTTTGGCTTTCAAAAAATGGAAAAAGAAGGATTCTGCAAACTATTGACCAGTGTGTTTCGTGTTAATCCAGATCCATATTTCTAAATATATTGTTAATGGACTAGTTTAAAAACATATTTAAAAAAAAAAAAAACCAAAGCAGACCTCACCAAGTGTTACCCATGGCAGGCTAACTTCATTTTCCCTATTTATGGGATTATTAACTCAGGGAAATGCTACAAGCAGGGCATATCTGTGTGCCAGACAGTCTCTCCTGATATTTTTTTTTCAACAGTTGGAGAAATGAGGCTGAATGATAGTAGAATTTCATGATTCCCAACAGGGTGAATGAGCATCCCCAAACATGCAAGTGGTTGGATATCAGATGTGATGGAAAACAAAATAAAGAGGCACAAAAATCTTTCTTCTTAACCAGGCCATAAGTACTCTATAACTAGAATGACCATATAATTTATCATCCAAACTGGAACATTTTGAGAGTGACAGGGGTCATTTTTAACAATTATGTCAGTGAAATATGCATAAACCTGGACTGCTCCCAGGCAGACCGGGGTATACGGTCCCTGATCTGTAGTAATTTATCAAACGAATGAATGAACAAATGCATGAATGAATCTCATCTAAGAACACCACTTCTCCTTAAGTCCTTTTAAGTGTGCCACAGTCAGGAGATGGTATCAAGTATCTTTCTAATTCTCCACTGCTGCTTCCAAAGAATTACTCCTCATGTAAATATCCTTTTTTGAGGTTCCTATTTTCAGTAGGTGATCAATACCATGTAAAAATCTCCTGGTCATTCTTCCACATTTATTGAAGACTTTGGAACCTACCCCTAATATCTCCCTCTCTCACACAAGGTTCACTGCCATCCTCAGGGGACTTCATTGGTCACTAACCCATTCGTCCATGTGGTCTCACAGTTCTTTTTTCTCTCTTTAATTCTGGTGATCTTCTCTTTTCTGCTTCAATTGTAACCCTACCTTAGACTTTGTTGGCACTTGGAGCTGCTCCATTTCTAAAACTTGAACTTGAATATCCTATTATCCAACCATGCTTTCCTATGCTTCTAACTCTCTCACTCCCTTACTCCTAGGATATCAATTCTTCAGTCTCATTGAGACTTTAAGTTACATTCTTCAACCAGCATAGAACCCCTGAGCAATAACTTCACCTCTTTACTGTCCTCTCTCTGCTACTCCCTTTCCAACTTGTCCCTCCACTGTACCCTAACAACGCACCTGCCCTTTTTTCACCTATCCTAGGCTGAGTATGACTGGAGAAAAATCACACAAGCGTGTGGATTACTACCACTATAAAATCTTGATCTCAACCTTTGCCTGATCTTCAAATGATCAGAAAATCTTCCTATGTGACCCTAATCAGATTCCCTTTTCAATACCCTCAGTGGCTATTTGAAACTTTCACCAAGCACTTCAAGTCCCCTACCCACCATATCTCCCAATACATTCAGTAGATGAACTTGCCTCCTATTTCACTAAGAAAGCAGACATCATCAGGACAAAAACTCTCTCAACTTTATTCCTCTACCTAGAAACTTATCTTCACCTGCAACTACCCTAACCTCATCCCTCATGCCTCAGAGAAAAAGAGGTGTCTCCTTCTAACCAAGGTTTATTTCTTCATCAGTGCTCTTTATCTCACATTCTGTTTCCTCAAGAACCTTGCTCCATTATCTTTTCTCTCTTCTCTACCTTCAACATCTCCCTTTCTACTGAAATGGCCATTTTCAATGTCTTCAACTTGGACACAGTCATTTTCTTCAAAATTTGTTTAACTTATTTTGAAATAATTACAGATTCACAGGAAATTGCAAAGATAGTACAGAGTGGTCCCATGTACCCTTCACCCAGTTTCTCCCAATGATTATATCTTAATTATAGTATAATATCAAAATAGGAAATTGACATTGGTACAATGTGTGTGGATAGTTCAATGTCATTTTATCATATGTATGTATTCCTGCAATAACCACTGCAATCAAGATATAGAACAATACCATCACCATAAGGGTGTTCATCACGCTACTCCTTTATACTTCGAACACCCCCTTACCCCTGTTATCCTTAACTCAGTTAACCATTGAACTGTTTTCCATTTCTATAATTTTGTGATTTGAGAATGTCAAATAAATGGATTCATACAGTATGTGACTTTTTGAAATTCGCTTTTTTCACTCAACATAATTCCTTTGAGATCCATCCAAGTTGTTGAATGTATCAGTAGTTCATTCATTTTCATTGCTGAATAGTAGTCTATGATATTAATATACTATACTTTACCCATTCACCTGTGTAGGACATTGTGGTTGTTTCCAGTTTGGGGATATTAAAAACAAAGTTTTTAAAACTATTCTAGAACCTGTTCATTTCCATATAAATTTTATAACAAATTTGTCTAATGTCTACAAACAATCTTGTTGGGATTTTGATAGGGTTGCATTAAACCTATATAACACTCTGGGGAGAACTGTCATCCTTACTATGTTGAATCTTCCAATCCATGAACACGGTATATATCTCCATTTAGATCTCTTTTTTTAAGTCTTTCATCAGCATTTTGTAATTTCAACATACATATCTTATACATGTTTTGTTAGATTTACACCTAAGTGTTTAATTTTTATTTTTTGAATGATATTATAAATGGTTTTGTATTTTGAATTTTGGTTTCTACATGTTCATTGCTAGTATATAGGAATAAAATTGACTTTTGTAGTTGATCTCATATCCTGTGACTTTGCTGAACTTACTCATTAGTTCTAGGAGTTTTATTGTAGCTTCCTTGGGATTTGATACATAGACAATCATGTCCTCTGCGAATACAGACAGTTTTATTTCTTCCTTTCCTATCTGTGTGCCTTTTATTTCCTTATTGAACTGATTAGAACTTCCAGTGCTGTGTTGAATAGCAATGATGAGAACAGAAATCCTTGCCTTGTTTTAGATCTTAGGAGAACATTCAGTCTTTAACCATTAAGTATGATGTTACCTGTGGGTCTTTTGTATATGTTCTTTATCAACCTTAGGATATCTCCCTCTATTCTTAGTTTGCTAAGAGTTCCTGTTGTAAAAGAGTGTTGAATTTAGTGAACTGTATTTCTCCATCAATAGATATGATCATGTGATTTTTATTATTTAACCTCAATGTGGTGGATGACATTGATTGACTTTCGAATATTGAAGCAGTCTTGAATACCTGAAATAAACACCAGTTGTCTTTCTGTTAGTGATTTCTAGTTTGATTCTATTGCAGTCATAGAACAAACTCTGTATGATTTCATTTTTTTAAAATATGTTGGTTTGCTTTATAACCCAGGGCATGGGCTCTTTTTGGTGTATGTTATTTGAACACTTGAAAAGAATGTGTATGCTGATGTTTTGGGGTAAAGTGCTTTATAAACATCAATTAGATCCTGTTGAGTTCTTCTATATCCTTGTTAATGTTCTGAAAAGTTGTTCTATTGATTGCTAACAGAGGAGTGTTGAAGTCTCCAACTATGAGGAATTTGTCTATTTCTTCTTTCAGCTCTACCAATTTTTGCTTCACATATTATGTACTTTGTAGGTTTGTTTATATATATTTAGTATTCTTATGTCTTCTTGGTGGATTGACCCTTTTATTTTTATGAAATATTCCTCTTTGTTCCTGGTTATTTTCTTTGCTCTGAAGTCTACTTTTATATAAAATTAATTTAGCCACTCTTGCTTTCTTTTTATTAATGTTCTCATGGTATATCTTTTTCCATACTTTTACTTTCACTCTATGTATATCATTATATTTGAAGTGAGTTTCTTGTAGACAGCATTTAGTTAGAACATGTTTTTTTTTTTTCTCAATTCACTCTGTCAATCTCTGTCATTGAATTGATGTGTTTAGACTATTTGCATTTAATGTAATTATTGATGTTAGGGCTTAAGCCTACAATTTTATTTTTAACAAATCTGGTTTTCTGTTATTTGGTTTTTCAGTTCTCTGTTTTTTTCTCATCTCTCTGTAAGTTACTTGAACATTTTTAGTTTAGTTTTTAATTTATCTCTTTGTATAGCATTTTAGTGATTAATCTTAGTTCTCTGCTATACATGTATAACATCACATTCTACTGGTGTCAATATTTTTTCTAGTTACAGTTAAATATAGAGACCTTACTTCCCTTTATGTTCCTTTGCTCTCCTCCATTTATAACATAATTGTCTTAAATATTTCCTCTCTATACATTGAGCACAACATCAGTGTTACCATTCTTCTTCAACCATCAAATATAATTTATAAACTTGTGAGAAGGAAAGTGTATTAGTTTACAAGGGTTGCCATAATAAAATACCATAAACTGGGTGGTTTAAACAACAGAAATTTATTTTCTTACAGTTATGGAGGCTAGAAGTCCAAAATCAAGGCATTTTTCAGGTTTGGTTTCCTCTGAGGCCTCTGCTTAGCTTGCAGATGACCGTTGTCTTGCTGTGTACTCACATGGTCTTTCCTTTGTGTGCATTTCTGTGTCCTAATCTCCTCTTCTCATAAGATCACCAGTCACATTGGATCAGTGTCCACCCATATGGCCTTATTTTATGTTAATCACCTCTTTAAAGGCTCCAATACAGTCACTTTCTGAGGTCCTGTGGGTTAAGACATCAACATATGAATTTTGGGGAGACACAGCTCAGTCCATAACAGAAAGCTTATTGTATTTACCCATATTTTTGCTCTTTTGGCTGTTCTTTCTTCCTTCCTGATGTTTCACGATTCCTTATTTTATAATTTTCTTTCTGTTTTGAGAACTTCCCTTGCCATTCTTTTAAGGTAAATAGGTCTGCCAGCCATGTATTTTCTTAGCTTCCTTCCTCTGAGAATGTCTTTATTTCTCCATCATATCTAAAAGATATTTTACTAGGTATAGAATTCCAATTCTGATGTTATTTTCTTTTAGCTCTTAAAGAAATCTTGTGCCATTTCCTCCCAACCTTAATGAGAAATTCACTGTCATTCTAATTGTTTTTCTCCTATAGGAAACATCATTTTTCTAATGCTGCTTTCAAGACTGTTTTTATTTGTCTTCAGTTTTCAAAAGTTTGACTATGATGTGTCTTGGCATGGATGTTTTGAGTTAATTTAGCATCTTGAATATGTAGGTTTGTGTCTTTTGCCAAATTAGAGGAAATTTCAGCTGTATTTTTCTCCAAATACTTTCTTAGTCCCACCCTTTTTTCCCCTCTCCTTCTGGAACGCCAATGACATGGAAGTTAGTGAGGCTTTTTTTTTTTTTTTTGGCTGTGTTGGGTCTTTGTTTCTGTGCGAGAGCCTTCTCTAGTTGTGGCAAGTGGGGGCCACTCCTCATCATGATGTGCAGGCCTTTCACTATCGCGGCCTCTCTTGTCGCGGAGCACAGGCTCCAGATACGCAGGCTAAGTAGTTGCGGCTCACGGGCCCAGTTGCTCTGCAGCATGTGGGATCTTCCCGGACCAGGCTCAAACCTGTGTCCCCCGCATTGGCAGGTAGATTCTTAACCACTGCGCCACCAGGGAAGCCCGAGGCTTTTTTTTTTCAGCCTATTATTCACATTGGGTATTTTCTATTGCTCTATTTTCAATTCCACAGAGTCTTTTCTCTGCCTTCTCTCTTCTGATATTGAGTCCATCCACTGAGTTTTTGAATTTGGTTATTGTATTTTTCAAGTTCTAAAATCTCCATTTGCTTTTTCTTTATGTCTTCCATTTCTTTGCTGAGAATTTCTATTTCTTTGCTGAAACTTTCTCTTTTTTCATTTGTTTCAAGCATATTTGTAATTGCTCATTGAATCTCTTTAACAATATCTATTTTTAATTTTTTTGATAATTCTAACATCTGTGCCATCGTGTTGTTGTTGTCTGTTGACAGTCTTTTGTCATTCAAGTGGAGATCACCCTGGTTCTTAGTATGATGAGTCTTTTTTCTTAGTGAAGCCTAGACATTTGTGGTATTTTATTATGGGACTCAGAATCTTACTTAAATGTTTTGTTTTGCAGGCCCTCTCTGATACCACTCTGGTGTGGGACGGGTAGGTGCTGCCTCATTACTTCCACACCGGAATTAAAGTCCAGGTTCTCCATTAGGACCATGTTGATATTCAGGGGGTGCATTTTTTAAAGTCTCAACTCTCCACAAGCCTTCCTCTGACATCACTCCAGCAAGTAGAAGGTGAGGTTCCTCATTACTGCCAGGTGGAAATGAAAGTCCAAGCTCTCCCTGTGATTTTTCACTGACACCATGGAAGGGTGGCCCTGTCACCTCTTGGTGACGATGAAAATCCCAGCTTCCCATTTACATTCTCTGACACTTCCCTGGCAGGTGGTGGCGTGGGGTTGGGTGCCTTGTTATAGCCTGGCCAGGGTGGAAGTCTGGACTCCCCATTTTGTCTTTGCTGACAATGATGGGGAGGTGGTCCACAGATTTTTCTATGGTATTTGACTGGAGATTTCTGTCTTGCTACTTTCCCTCTTTCCTTTGTCTGGAGACAACAAGCTTTTCTAGGCCTTTTTATTTTCTGGGCCTATTGTTGTTGGCCTCTTCAGCACCCAATCTGGGATATATGAAACACGAAGTAAACCCAGAGGATTCACTTCTATATTATTCCTTGGGGTCCAAGGTCTCTAGCTGGCCTGCCTTCTTTTTTTTACCTTGTAGTCTTATTTTTGTTCTATAGAAAATTTCCAGGGCTTTTTGCTACATTTAGTGGACAGAATAGGGGAAACTATGTCTACTCAATCTTACTTGAAGTACGAGTCCCATAATCCCAAATGATTATCTTATATCTTTGACTTATTTGACCTCCCTGTAACATTTAACTCTGTCAACTACACCTTCCTTCTTGAAATTCTCATATTTTGATTGTTATCCTACTCTCTGCTTTTCTTCCGAATCATCTTCCTGCTCATTCTTTGTTGACATTATGGGCTCCTTTTCCCCACTCATCTGATAGATTTGGGGGTTTCCCAGGTTACACATCTGATTTCTAATTTTTCACTCTATGCCCTATCAAGATTGACTTCCAGATCTAACTATCAAGCTCAGTTTCTTTGGTCAAACTCCCCATCCGTATATCCAATTGCCTACAGGACATAAACACTTGAATATCTCACAGGTTTTGGAAACTTAACATATCAAAAATTAAGCTCATCCCTCTTGCGTCTCCCTCCCTCCCACCCTCTGGGGATATATGTATATGTATAACTGACTCACTTTGTTATAAAGCAGAAACCAACACACCATTGTAAAGCAATTATACTCCAATAAAAATGTTAAAAAAATTAAGCTCATCATTTTTCACCTGAAATCTGATTTTTTGCCCATATTCTTGGAGAGGTGGTTAAGGATATAGTGGTTAATCATACACACTCTGTAGCCTAGATTCCAAAGTTCAGTTTATTACTAGCTACATAGCTATGGGCAAGTTATTTAATTTTTCAGTACATCAGCTTCATCATCTGAAACGTGGGGTAGCAATTATCTCATAGGTTGTAGGATGGATCATTATGACTTAAAATTTTTCGGGCTTCCCTGGTGGTGCAGTGGTTGAGAGTCCGCCTGCGATGCAGGGGACACGGGTTCGTGCCCCGGTCAGGGAAGATCCCACATGCCGCGGAGCGGCTGGGCCCGTGAGCCATGGCTGCTGAACCTGCGTGTCTGAAGCCTGTGCTCCACAACGGGGAGGCCACAACAGTGAGAGGCCCGCGTACCCCCCAAAAAAATAAATTTCAAAAGCTTTTCCCTCCTTCAGGATCCAATTCAAACCCATTACCACAGCAAACAAGGTTCAGTCCCTCTTTTGACACCCTCCCTGTCACTTCCTCCTCTGTCATTGCTAATACAGTCTATACTCTGCTCTAATAAATTTGCAGCTTTCAGAATGTACCATGTTCTTCCTACCCCTACTGCCTGAAAGGTTTTGTCCTGCCCTTTTAAAATAACTCTTCCCATCTTTTAAGAAACTACACAAGCACTCAAACTCAAACTTCTGAAGAGCCTTCCTTGATTTATCTAATGCTTATATAATGCTTACCATGCCCCAGGAAGTATTCTAAAAGTTCCACATGCATTAACTCATTTTATTCTTACCGTTCCATGGATAGGTGATATAATTAGCCTTATTTTATTGATAAAGAGAATGAGGCACTGAAGGATCACACAACTAATAAGAGGATAACTGAATATACCACTCTAGGCTCATCCTTCCCAAACTGAAGCTTAGAATTGGCACCACTTTTATGTGCTTCTATATAACTCTCAACATACTTATTAAAAATTTTTATTGGAGTATCGTTGCTTTACAATGTTGTGTTAGTTTATACCATACAGCAAAGTGAATCAGCTATATGTATACATATATCCCCTTTTTTGGATTTCCTTCCCATTTAGGTCACCACAGAGCACTGAGTAGAGTTCCCTGTGCTATACAGTAGGTTCTCATTAGTTATCTATTTTATACATAGTGGTATATATATGTCAATCCCAATTTCCTGATTCATCACACCTCCCCCTTTCCTCCTTTGTATCCATATGTTTGTTCTCTATGTTTGTGTCTCTATTTCTGCTTTGTAAATGAGATCATCTACACCAATTTTTTCAGATTCAACACATGCGTTAATATACCATATTTGTTTTTCTCTTTCTGACTTACTTCACTCTGTATGACAGTCTCTAGGTCCATCCATGTCTCTACAAATGACCCAATTCCATTTCCTTTTATGGCTGAGTAATATTCCATTGTATATATGTACCACATCTTCTTTATTCATTCATCTGTCAAAGGGCATTTAGGTTGCTTCCATGAGCTGGCTACTGTAAATAGTGCTGCAATGAACATTCGGGTGCATACGTCTTTTTGAATTATGGTTTTCCCTGGGTATATGCTCAGTAGTGGGATAGTTGGGTCACATGGTAGTTCTATTTTTAGTTTTTTAAGGAACCTCCATACTGTTCTCCATAGTGGCTATATCAATTTACATTCCCACTGGCAGTATAAGAGGGTTCCCTTCTCTCCACTCCCTCTCCAGCATTTATTGTTTAAAAAAATATAAACACACTTTTAACTTGGCATTTATCTATCAGTCTTTTTATTGTCTATTCTTCCCACAATACATGGAAGTTATGAGACTGTTTTTGTATCCCAGCCCCAGCATAGGACCCAGCCCATTAAATGTTTTCTGAGTGGGAAATGAGTTAATGAGCTGAATGAAACAAAATGAAATTTAATAGGAATGAATGTAAGGAACTGCCCTTGACTCCCAAGAACCAGCTATACAATGTAGGACGGGCAGCGTGTCTTCACACACTAGCCTGTATAAGAACCATGTAGATGTGTGGTTTGACAGTGACCCCCAATCCAGCCAACTGTAGGATGTAGCTGTCCAAAAATATAAAGGAATGGCAATGCTCATTAGCTCAACCCCTCATGGCTAGAATCACTGCAACTCAGCTCTGTCCTCATCATGAGCCTTCCTGACTTAGGCAAGGCATGGTAGTACATTGCAACTCTAAGATGGCATCAAGTGGGAGATACTTCCAAATTTTAAAAACATCAAAATGAAAAATTGCTGAGGGCCATTGTAAGATGCCATTGACTTTAAGACCCATTCTTTCTTCAAAGAAAAGAAAAGCATGCATCTTACAGTTAAAACATGAGTATTTGCAGTCTTAGCCCTACCACTTGATGGGACCTAAAGGAGCCTCACTAGCAATCCATTGGCAATGCTAAGGCTAAACACAAAGCTTTTGTATAACCTCTGAGTTACAGCACTTTCTTAAAATTTATTTCCCTTTTCCCACTTGTTCCCACTTTTCGATATTCGTCCAGGCACTACAACAGGGTGTCTGTCCTTCCCCATTTATTTCTTAAGATTCTATTCCTCTGGTTCTGAGGACCTACTCCAAACCCAAAGTCTATGTGGATGAGACTGAACCCAGATCTCTGAACCTTCCAGTCCCCAAATGCAATTTACAGTTAATACTGGCATTGAAGACCCCTATATCCTTTGGGTTTCTGACTCTCAACCAGCTTTTTCTGGTGGCCTGAAGCGTGCCCTATCCTTTGGACACAATGCATTAGACCCACTGATGATCCCTCAAAGTCTGGCCTCTGCAGCCCAGTTAGTGTCCACAGTACTGCTCTGCTCCTCTATGAAAATCAGCCTCACAGCTGCGACAAGAGCTGCTCCAAAAAACACTTCATCATGGCTTGAAGCCTGCCGCAGTGTTTAAAGCACATTCGCTGCTTGATTATCAGCCTGTGGATCATTTATTACGTGAATTATCTGTGGTCATTTAGAGCCCTTGCTTGCTCCTCCTCCCAATTGCAGAGGCTGCATCCAGGCACCTCCACTTCCAACCACAAGGCCATCCCCCTCCCTTTGCCAACAATTCATGTGTGCTCAAGAAATGCAAACTCATTCTAATACTGGCCCAAGAAAAACAGAATTAGGAACAGAGGTGGCTATAAAAGAAATTCTTAAATCCATCTCTAAGCCAAAAGAAGAGAATTCAGAGCATATCAGTACCAATGATAACCTCGAGTAGTGCGTATAATTAAGAGTGGGCTTGATTCTCTGAAGGCACGCTGAGGTACATACTAACATGTAATCTGATGAAATTCATGCAGCGAAAATAGGCACTGTATATATTGTAGCTGTCCAGAGGTAGATCACGTTTGATATCTGGCTGAGAATAGACTAGAAATCAGAGGACTAGATAAAACCCCGGAGAAAAAGATTGGAATGGTCTGAAAGCTCACTGCCACTGAAAAATAAAAGATTTATAGATGCTAAAGAGTTGGGGTGGGGAGATGAAGAACTAACAAATAAGGTAGAGGAAAGGAGGGGAAGAAGAAAAAGGGATGGGAGAAATACTTGTAGACACCCTGGGGATGTTAGATGGTAACAATGATGAAGATGGAGACTTCTGCTGCAGACTAGGGTAATGAAGGGGACTCCAGGGTAGTACACACTCTGGGGTGACTGTAGTTAGCAAGGGGCGGCTCAGGGCCATCTACAAGGATGAGCTATAGGTATTTGAATTCATTTTTCAACAGGCTCAAAATTTAAAAAGACAAGCAAGAGATGGGGAAAAAATGGTAAAAAGAAGTGATGAGTAAAAAGAAAATGAGAAAACGCCACCCTAAAGAGACTGGGACCAGGACAAAGAGAAGCATGTGGTGAAGATTCAAGCTAAAAAGTACTTGAGGTCCAGCTATTTTAAGAGGTGCCTGATGTGGAGAGCCAAATGAGACACAGCCTTAGTCATCATTATGCCCTCAATGCCTAGTTCAGTGCCTGGCACATTGTGAGTGTTCACAAGGATTTTGTACAATTCGGGATAGGTATGTGTGTGCATGGGCATGCCCATACACATGCATACTTCTGTAGAAAGTTAGGTGTGAGCTAAAAAATAAAATTCTCTTCAGAGATATGACAAATCTAGCAGAGTTTATTCCTATACCTATCTGCAGGAATGCTTGGTCCTCCAGATCACATCAAGCCTCAATCATGCTCCCCTTCTTGGGACCCCAGCTGCCCTGTTAATGGTACCCATAGTGCTCTGAGAGTCTGATTATATGGATTGTTGCCTCTTCTGTGCAGTCATTGAGCGTAGAGAGCAGTTGCCCACAGCATTTCCTGGAACAGAGCTAGACACATAGTAGGTGCTCACAAAAATGTATAGAGTGAATTAAATAAGTGGAAAATCCCAGTATTTTTAAGATAAATAACATATTGATCTGATTCAACAAGAAACTGTCTTAAGGTAAAAAGGAATGGCAACTTCCCAGTGACTGAAGGCTGCTTATTGCTTCAGAGAACACGGCAGATGGGGCTGCTTGCTCGCTCCCTCTACCTTCTCCTCCCAGAGCATCCTGATCCCAAAGGTCATATGGGGAATCACAATCTCTGTTCTTAGTCAACCTACCTTCCTAAAAGTACCCCTTAATATATTCCTACTGCATGACGACAGCTCTTCTACATGCAAAGTGTGACCTCACATTTTAGGACAAAGGTCAATTTTAAGGCATTCTTATTTTTTCAAAAAAACAAATATATCTCTGTGTATTATGTTTAAGAGTTCCTATGCAGTTTGCAGGGATGAATCTCATCTTGCACACAATCAAAATGGTCCTTAGAAATGCCTTAACAGAAATAGGATTAGGAGATGATAATGACACCTAACATTTGTGTAACACAATCTAGTTTGCAAAGGTTCCTCATGTCAATTGTCACATTTAATTCTCACAGCAAATGTGAGGTACAGTTTACACTACCATTTTATAGATTTTTTAAAAAACTGAACCACAATGGAAAAGAATATGAAAAAGAATATATATATATATATATATATGTATGTATGTATGTATAACTGAGTCACTTTGTTGTATAAAAGAAATTAAAACAACCCTGTAAATCAACTATGCTTCAAAAAACTGAGGTTTTGGAGAATTGAAGTGACTTGAGGGCAAATGGTAGATGTAGGATCTGAAGCTGCATATATTGCAAGGATCAGCTCTACCTAGAAACTTTTGCTGCCCAGTCCCACCTTCAAGAGCAGCTTGTCATGCCCTTCTGAAGCTATGATTTAAAGCTCTTTCCTTCAGGAACTCTTCTATTCCTCCATAAGAAGTCTAAGCCACAGCCTGGCTTATCCCCCTCACCCACTAGCCTTCTTTTAGAGGGCCCAGTCTTTCTCTTGGATGCAGGTGAGTTGTCTGTGTAAGGTCTGGCTGGATGAACATGAACAAGTCACTTAACCACTATGAGCCTCATCTCACCTCCATGGGGCAGTTATGAGGATAAAGTGTGACAATGCTCGTCAACCTTCCAGCACAGTACTGACAGCAATGACAACAATTGTTGTCAGACTATGTGATCAGCCATGTTTCATTTAAGAAAATATGACACACACAGAAACACATGCTCATACATGTGCACACATGCATGTACACACACACATGCACACATATTCCAAATCCATATTTCCAATGGTTGACTGGGTGGGGGTTAGCCAGTTGTTTACATTAAAATAATGTTAAGCTGTTTATTTGTGTTTCATGCATTTTTCTGTATGTATGCTATATTTCACACACAAAAAGTATTTTTAAAGTTCTGTTGTTTCCAATTGACAAAGTGAAGTATGTACTTGTGGAGATTGTTTGAAGTATTAAAATGTAGTAAGTGATTATAACACAGTGCTTCTGAAATATATAAAAGTAATCAATTGTCTTTATTATCTCTGGAACAACATGTCACAAATGATAAGACCTCCATTAACTCCGAAAGCCCATAAAAGCCCATACTTTGCCCCTATTAAATGAAAGCAATCACCTCTAGCAGATCCACAAGGATTGGTTTGGGGTACAAACCTCTGAAAAAAATTGTGTATGTGTGGGTGTTGCTGTCCTCTAGGATCCTGTTGACATTATCTGGAGCCAAATGACTAATTCGATACAATGCTGCCATGGAAAAAACAAACATCCAAGAATGGTCATATCACCTCTCTTTCCCAACCTACTCAGGACTAGTTGGGAATATAAGAATAGTGGTAGCCTACTGCACTATTTGTTATTAGATATTTCTTTGTCTTAACCGAAGACAATTCATTAAGAGTGGCTAGTGGAAAAGAACATGATTGCTAAGGAGCAGTTGTACAAAATATCCTGCTACAGATTCAAATTATGGCAACACAATAAAATATCAGGAAATTATTATCTTCAGTCATCATATCCTCTCTGTCTCTGTCTTCCCCTCCCTGTACACCTCTAATCCTTACCACATGCTGCTTCCTCTGCCTAGAACACTGTCTCCCATTCCCACCCCAGCTCTTACTTGGCTAACCTATACTCATCTTCTATCTCAGCTTAAATGACACCTCCAAAAAGCCTATTGAAGGCTACCCAAGGCTAGACTTGATGCCATTCCTCTGTACTCCCATAGCACCCTGTACTACCCCTCTCATAGTCCTGATCACAGCAGATTGTAATGGCTTGCTTGTGGTCTGGTTCACCATAGTAGTCCCAGCATCCATCACAGTTTCTGGCACTTAGTGGGTGTTCAATGAAGGTTGTTGAATGAATAAATGAAAGAAAATTCAGTTCTATGAAGCCTTCCCCATCTCTCCCAGTCAGAGCAAATTGCTCTTTCCATGTTTCATAGCACTTTTTTACAGACCTCTATTCTAGGCTGTCTCATGTTATAACTAGTTGTGTACTAGATGTCTTCCCTCACAATGTTTCATGCTTCCAGGTGGCAAGGAATTAACCTTATTTATCTTTGTATTTTCCCTAGGACCTCCTTATTTGTACAAAGTAGACCTCAATAAATGTTTGTTGAATTGAATTGAATTTCTCTGCCCTCTAGCACCACCGTCACACAGTTAATGATTAGTAATGATTGGTTCATGATCTGTAAACAAAAATTTAACTGCACTAGAGAAATTACTACTTAAAAGAACCAGTTAGCGAATGTTTTGGGATAGCAAAAAAAGAAAAAGAAAAAAAAGAATGTTGTATATTATGAATAATTATCTCTTAGCTTATCTTGTTTGTAAATCCAATATTTCATAAACATGTTTTTCTTCTTGCAAGCAGAAACGTACCCCTGTGATTACTTTAAATTTTGCAATTTTACTATTTTACTGTTTTGGCTTCTTGGAATTAATTCTGTCCCTCCTTTGCAAGGTCCAGAATTAGCATATATATATTAGGGAGGGACAGAATTAATTTTAGAGAACTAAATGAAAAGACACTGAGATGTCATATGCACACACACACACACACACATATGGGAAAAGGGTTATAAATTAGAGAGAACTTTTTAGTCTCAGCTCTAACCTGAGAGGGTCCCAGTTAACTTAGATGAGAGGCAGCATAATGAACATAGCCTGACACTTTTGCAAGTCACTAATTTAAAGTCAAGGCATGCATATTCAGTCTTTTTAATTTGTTGCTTATATTGCATACTTGTCTGGTCACAACTTTGAAAAATTAAATGGAACATTGCCATCTCTACTCCACTGGTCTCCCAGTAGAAACTTTCCCTTACACAGTCCATTTTCCATACAGCTTGCCAGAGTGTTCTAATGAAAACACAAATTGTATCATATATGTATACTGCTTGCAACTCTCCAATGGGTTCACGTAACATGAGAACAAAAATCCAAACTCCCTATCTCAGTCTAGCAGACCTCAGCTGACACAACCCCTACCTACCTCTCTTAACTGTTTTCCACCTCGCTCTGATTTTTGTTCAGTTACTTGAAGAAGCCAAGCTATTCTCAGTTTAGAGACTTTGCAAATACTGTTCCCTTGTCTGGAATGCTCTTCCCTTAGATCTTCCCAGGGCCAGTTCCTTTCCATCTTCCGGGTCCCCGGTCAAATACCATTCCCTGACCACTCTATTTAGGGAAACCCTCCGTCCCAACATTGGTCACTTTCTAAAGTCATTACCTTCATAACATTTGTCACTGTCTAATATCATTATCTTATTTATATACTTGCTTATTGTGTGTCTTCTTCTTTAAGAAAGTAAGTTCTATTAAAGCAGAGGCCTTATACACTGCTGTATCCTCTGCAGCTAGAATAGTGCCTCGTACAGAGTAAGTGCTTAATAAATATTCATGAAATAAATTATTGTGAAAATCAGTTGGGATCCTTTTCAGTAACTGAGCTAGTTCAGTGTCTTGCCAAAGGCTGAGAAATTCAATCTGATTCGATTTAATTTAGTTCGGCAAGCATTTATTTGTGTTATTCACCTCTGAATCTCCAGAACCTAGGAAAAGGGCCTGGCACATTGTAGATGCTCAACTAACAATGGTTAAATGAAGGAGTGAACTGTGTACCTACTGTGTGCAACATTGAGATAGGGGTAGCCACTGGGGAAGAGGGCCACAATAACAAGAAAAGCAGCCCAGGAGGTATTTGTTGACTGCCAACTGGCCAAAGGCAGAGGCTGGGTCTGGTCTCCATGGCAACCTTTCAATAGAAAGCATAGGAAGGAATCTATCTTATACCTTTTCCCCAGGCCAAATAGGAGCTATAAGAAAGATGAAAAAAGGAGAAGATTTTTTTCCAAGGCTCCACGTCACCTCTCTTTTCCGCTAACAGGGTGTGGATCTTCAAACTGCTTATGGGGTCTGTTTGGGGAGGGGCCTTTCCATCAATCTTGTTCCCACCAAAGCTCACTGATGGAGGAGTACAGTACAGAGCCAGTTTTCTAGTAAGGGGATCCCTTGAGGCCTACCTGAATCACTGCGGAGGAAGAGTTTCCATGGAGAGGGCTGCTTCCCTTAACTCCATTAGGCCTAGGTGAAAGGTAGGGATGGCAAGGGGGAAGGGGCCTAGCCTAGATTAAAGCTGCAACTTGGGGAGCAAGAGACAGGTTCTGTGCCACCTCTGGGGCTCTTCCTATAGCTATATCTCTCCCCTGCTGCCCTAGTTACACTATTGGTGACATCTTTTGGAAAAGCACCATCTATACTGTAGATTTTACAGAAAGGTTCTTTCTAAAAGAACTAGTTGAGCAGGGCTGAGCTGGACTACCTATGAAGAATTGGCCCCAAGATATATTACTTCTATTTCTCCAAACTCTCCAAAGTAGGATAATACTGGCCCCATTTTACAAATGAGAGAACTGAGACTCAAGTTAAGTTTAAAAGCTCAGACTCTGAAACCAGACTACCTGAACTGAGCTCTATCACTTAACCCTTCAGAGCCTCAGCTTCCTCATCTCTAAAGTCAGGGTAAAAATAATACATAACTCCACAGAGATTACACACACACACACACACACGCACACTAATCCCTTGAAACTGCTTAGCACATTATCTAGTAAATAGTACATCATTGCTCAATAAATATTAGCTGTTCTCATTTCCAAGGTTACCTAAGTAGTGTAGAGCCCAGACTCAAACCCAGGTCTGTCAGGCCCCAAAGCCCAAATTCCTTCCATTATACCCAGGTTTTTCAAACCTTAGCATGCATCAGAATGACTTAGAGCACTTGGTTAAAGAGCAGGTTACTAGGCTTCACCCCTAAAGTTTTAGGTCTGGGTGGAGCCTGAGAATTTACATTTCTAACAAGTTCCCAGCTGCTGCTGCTGCTGCTGGTCTGGGGACCATGCTGAGGACCACTGCACAAAACTCCTAAGTTGAAGCTTTGCTCTCAAAGAACATCTAAAAGTGGCTCAAGAGGTTTTAGATGATAATAAGGTGTGAATGCTTTCAGAGCAACTGCATTTTAAATAGGGGATTATGGAAGCTGAGAAACTGCACCTTTTTTAGCGCCAGGAACTTGCCCCTCCAGTCAAAGTAAGCTGTAAACCCACTCTTCATCCAGAGACTATGCAGCTATTGTGTGCAACGTAAGAAGGCCTAGGGGAGAATCTTCTCTTGACTGCTCCTCAGAGCCACAGTGACAAACGGCCAACCCTGGAGGGGAGGTGTTTGGGGCTTTTCTAGCCATGTCCAAACCACATTGTTGGCACTGGTTCATGCCCGAGCTCACACCTTGGGGATTTGGGGGATAATGGAAAATATGGAGCCTATAGGTCTGTTTTAACAGTGAATCCTTTTGGCTGGGATGGGCTTTTCCTTTCAGTGCAACAGCTACAAAATACTGCCTCACCAACAATTCATTTCAAAAAGGATAGAACTTTGATACATAGGCCTTCTCAGTTCTCCCACTAACTAAAGTCCATGCTTAGGAATTCTGCACCCTGAAACATTCATATCACCCTTCCTAAACTCCTATCTCTAGTCCAGCTACCATTGGAGTTAATAATGCATCACACATGGCTTATGCAAAGCCCCTCTCCCCACTGCTTCTTAAGGCTCTCTGTCCTATGTTTAATACCCATAGCAGCTATCCACTTCCATTGTAGACCCTCAATTATTTAGTTCCCCCTTATAACAACACCATCATAGGCAACCAGAAACCAGATTTTGATCTACTGATAGACAATATTTCCCAAATTTTCTCAGAAACCCTTGTGCAAAATGTAGTTCTTGGGCATAGGCTCCTCAAAATGCAAGTATCCCTGGCAGAATAACACTCCAAAACACAATAAGTCTTAATGTACAATAAGTCTTAATCACTGACTTAATGTCAGTGATTCTGGGAGTCCTTTTCAAGTGCCAGCAAACTAGGAAAAGATGGGGCATACAACACAAGCTTCTGGAGAGCTGGGTCTATGATTGACATATCTCCATATTCATACTCCCAGGAAGGCCCTGCTTTTATTTTGCCCTGTTTATTTTCATATTTTGTTATTTCTTTGGGAAAGGCACACACACTGTACATTGAAAATGTAGCACACATACTGTACATTGAAAATGTAGCACACATACTGTACATTGAAAATGTAGAAATTTTACATTACTGTCCCAGGTCTCCAGTTTTGAATTTTATATACAATAGATAGCTGGCTTTCCAGAGAGTGAAAGTCCTCTCTGACTCTCTCTCTCTCTCTCTCTCTCTCTCTTTCACACACACACACACACACACACACACACACACACCACACACATACACACATCTCCTCATGTAATGTTACAACTAGGAATTCCTTAACGATCATCTATTGCCAGTGTTTCTCAGTTGGAGGCATGTATTAAAATCATCTAGGTCACTTTTTAAAACCACAGACACCTAGGCCTTACTCCATATCTACTGAGGCTCCAACAAGGGGACCTGGGCAACCAGATCTGCAAAAAACGTACCTCCTGTTGCTTCTAATGCACACACTTTGTTGATCTAATTCAAGCTCTTCATTTTAAAAATGTAGAACCTGAAATCCAGGGAGGGAAGGCACTTGTACAAGGTTACACAGCCAGTTAGTGGCAGAACTGACTCCTCAGTCCAATCTTGAAACAGCCAATTCATTGCCTTGACTCACAACTTTGTCCAGAACTGCTCTGTCTCTTGTTGGTTTACAAACTTAAGTGTACCCAACAAAAGCTATAAAAGAAAGGACACGAAGAGAAGAGATAAAGGAAAAACGGGGAGAAGGAAAAAGAAAACACAGTGGATTTCAAACGATTCAAGGGCTTAGATGGGGATAAGAACCTGGGAAGGTCTGAAATTTCCAATACTTACTAACTGGACAGAATCTGCACAGAAACTATTTGAGAGTCACACTGCAAACACTATTGGGAGCTATACGATCCATGAGCTCAGTCACTGTCATGTTTGTATTGCTATTAGTCACCTTACCTTGGTCTTCCATCCCCCAGTATAATCTCTTCAACTGTCCTAATCCCCAGGCTGTGCTATGTGACACTTTCACCCCACACTGAATCCTACCCAATTTTCTGTCTCTTTGTGGGTCAGACAGGCTTCCATCTATCCTTTCTGTGTTAAAGCTGCTTATGGATGGGCAGAGACAATGTCCCCATGGACCTACTTACATGAGTTAGTTTTCTTTTCAGATTTATTTGGGGAAAGGAGGGAACTGAAAGGCTCCAAAGCTTTTTCTATCAACACATCAATGACATCCCAATCGAGAGGAGGGATTTTTTAGCTGTCACAATTGTCTGTTTGAAATAGGATTCTGAAAGAAATCAAGCTATTATAAATTCAAGATTAAGAAAAAATGGCTAGGGGACACGTAGCATCGATTACTCAACCACCTTAACCTTCTGCCAATAACCCCTACTGTGTGCATTTGTGATTTCTGCCCTTCTGTGCTTTTATAGCAGAGGTCATATAATTATGCTGAAGTCATTTTATACATAGATTTTGGCTCCTCCATTGCATTCCCTAGAGTATCTTTCACATACCTTCTCTGCTCAGTCAAGCCCCCTCTACTCAATCTTGCCTCCCACCTTACTGAAAACAAAGTCATTCTAAGTGAGCGCCATAGAATTCCCTTCTCCCTACATTTCTATGCAACATTCTGTTCCCTTTTTTTATCACTTACCTTCTCTGAAACAACTGCCTCTGTCCATATACTTGCCCTTTCCTTAACCTCCAGCCCTCCGGCTTCTTAGTCCCACCACTCTCCTATACTCTTCTACTTTCATCAGTAAACCCATGAAATGAAATGACAGTTGTAGAGCATATAGCACAGTTCATGGCACAGAATACATGCTTGATGACACTGTAGGTTTTCTCAAACATAAGCAAGCATATGTGTGCACCCATGCATGTGCATACACACACACAAACACACAGGGTCAACTCGAATGACTTTCCCTCTTTCATTCTTTACCTCTTTGTGGCATTTGACACTGTTGACCACTCTCCTTCCATCTCTGAAGTTTTTTCTCTTTTCCTCTTATCCCCTCAAAATATAGTCACAGCCCAAGGTTCACAATGGAAATCCCTTATCTCTCTACATTGTCTCTCCCATAGAGCACTGCTACTCAAACCATAGTCCATGTACCAGTGCCGATCCTCACACTGTTAGTTAGTAGTCCACAATGATATAAGAGTCTTGTCCAGAATCACTCACATCACTAAGCACATAGATTAGTTCAGCTGGTATTTTTTGATAACAAAGCTTTCTCAATGAAGTAAACAGCGTATTGATTTACATTCTGCCAAAAGTGTCTCCTCTCCTCACGGTCTGGTGCCATGAGTACTATTGCCTTTGAGGTCCTTGACATTGTTATGGATTCAGTACTGCCTCTATTCAACATCTCTAACCCCAGCTTCTCCCTAGAGCTCCAAACCTGCATCTCTAGCTGCGTTAGATCCCAACCACCATCAACAACCTGGATATTACATTAGCTCTTTAAACTCAACAAGTCAAAAATGAAACTCATGCCTAAAATCCTTTTTGAAACAAATAAACAAAACTACACGTCTGCAGATATGTCTTTTAATATAAATTTTAATCATATGCATAATATGTAAATTCATTTTCCTTATAAAAATTTTTGAAGTTACAGATAAGACTCATTTTGCGTACCATCAACAGTCAAGGTCCACTCCTCTCCTCCTCAAGAATAACCCTTGTTGACAGTTTAGATTTTGGTATACTTCTAGATCTTTCTCTACACATTTTTATATATATATATATATATATATACACACAGAATACGTACTTATAGAAAACGGCATTTGGGTTTTTTAATCTCAGTGTTATATTGCAATGTATCATTCTCAAATTGTTCTTTTCAATCAACAGAATATTCTGTAGATCTTTCCATGTCAATCTACATAGATATGTCTCATTCTCTTTTTTTAAGTGCTGAAAACTATTCTATGGAAAAGACATCCACAGCTTATTTAGCCATTTCCTATTGATGGACCTTGTGTCAGAGACACTATGTCCCCATAGCAGTGAAAATAGACCCACTCTATTTTCCTCCTGGGTACAGAAAAAGTTACAGGTGGACAATATGACTAGTTCTGGTCAATGGAATGTGGATGGAAGCGATACATTCTACTTCTAAGCCTTGGTGCTAAAATACAACAAGTTCCTCGGCTCTCTCTCTTTCCCTTCTATTGTGACCATGGGGGCCATGTGTGGAAGATGGTGGTATTACAAGATGTGTGAAACTGGATCTCTGAATGACTGTGAGGAGTAGATGATCCCTCACTGACTGCATTGGACCATCTGAGCAAACAATATATCATTGCCATATGAATGAACAATATATCTTTATGGCATTAAGTCACTGAGATTTTAGGGTTGCTCATTACAATAGCTATTATTATCCTAACCAATATATACCTTTAGGTTGTTTTTGAATTTTAGTCACTTCAAACAATGTCACAATGAACAACTTTTGCACATGTCCAGTTGTTTTCCTGTGATAAATTCCTTTCTACACTTTATCCTCTGCTCTGGCTCAAACCTCATGGTCATTGTTAACTATTCCCAATTTTTGCCCTCCTCCCCATCCAATTAGTTTCAAAGTTTTGGTAATTTTTACTTGATAATGTCTCTTACATTTCTCCTTCTCCCACCCCGGTAATATCAACCGAGGTCAAGGCCTCAACCTCCTATCTGGTCTCACTGCCTCAGTCCTCTACCCACTCTAATCGATTCTCACAACCATAGATGATCTAAATTTCATAAACCTCCACTTTGATCAAGAAATGATCATTAGGGCTTCCCTGGTGGCGCAGTGGTTGAGAGTCCGCCTGCCGATGCAGGGGACATGGGTTCGTACCCCGGTCCGGGAAGATCCCTCATGCCGTGGAGCGGCTGGGCCCGTGAGCCATGGCCGCTGAGCCTGCGCGTCCGGAGCCTGTGTGCTCCGCAATGGGAGAGGCCACAACAGTGAGAGGCCCGCGTAATGCAAAAAAAAAAAAAAAAAAGAAAGAAAGAAATGATCATTAGCTCCTCATTCCATATAAGATAAAATATAAACTCCTTGACGTGCCACTTAAGGTCACAATCTAGTCCCTTTCTACCTTCCAGCTTTGACATTAGTTACTTCCCCAAAGAAACTCCATTTCAATCAGAAATACCTTCCCATAAATCTGAATTTGCTGCCTATATTTACAATGCTGCTTTTTTCCTCTCCTTCTTTATTTATCTGAGTCCTACTATCTTTTAGGACCAATATCATACCCTCTCTCTTCTG
Organism: Stenella coeruleoalba; assembly: GCF_951394435.1. Lineage (NCBI taxonomy): Eukaryota > Metazoa > Chordata > Mammalia > Artiodactyla > Delphinidae > Stenella > Stenella coeruleoalba. The sequence continues at coordinate 39,230,981 of NC_137152.1, read as the reverse complement.
TGAAACTATTTCTGACCAGTTTACCTCACTGGAATCTCCAAGTCCACAAATTCCTTCAGCACCTTTATTTCCTCATTTGGCTCATGGACACTCTCTGGTTTTTAACCTTTTGAGCAATGTTTCATATCACCACCCACATCAAGACCTTTCTGTAGAATAATATAGCTTTCCTGCCTCACGACATCATCTGTTCTGAGATTTTCTACCATACATCTATTTTCTGCCCACTTAGGAGTCCTGTGTTACCTCCTTTTTGTCTCTCTTCCACCGCTCATAGTTCTCCTTTTCGTACTTTTTTTCATAAATATTCTCATATCTTCAAGCACAGCTGCTCTTTCTCTTCTGGCTCTTTTCCACTGATTCTCTCATCTCTTGTCCAAATTAGGGTCAAATGGGTAAGGGTGGAAGATTATAACTGTTGCTACTTCAAGGAAAGTGGGAGCAGCAAAGATTTTGTGGTCATGTGTGAGAGTTCTTGGGAATTTCATAAAAGAGGGCAGAGCTTAGGTATAAAAATGGGTAAAAGTCACCCCAGGAGTTCCAGATGAAAGAAATGGATGAAGCAGTCTGGGGAAGGGAAAAACCAAGGCAGAAATTGAAGCAGCTATGCGACTAGGTTCTTGTATGGAGAAAACAGGCTGGATGGAAACTAAGGACCAAGTGTTTAGGAGGTGAAAATGTTACCACTCCTAGGTATCCAAGAATCTATGATGGCCTTAACATTTTCTTCTTTGTTATGTTCGTGATTCAACCAAAAGCTCTAATTATGGTTGATGAGTGTAAAAGCAGTGCTGATGCAACCAAATTAACAAATTGACAGCCATGTACTTTAAAGTGAAATTAAACATGATAAAAAAAATGTGCATCATCTTCTAAAGTCCTTGAAAGTGCCAGAAGTCCTATTCAGAAGCTCTACTGAAGCCTTCACCTTATTTTATCCCACTCCTAATTAAACCAGCTTCTCTTCAAGTACCAGCATTAAAACCCACATCTTATTCAACTTTGTAATTCATTATATTTAATTATTAGTACAACATTATTTCTCATACTAATTTTTATAACAAATGTACAGCATTTCAGCTATGTCACAGGACAAATTGGATTTATGGATGCACCTATAAAAGTGCCCATCTTTAGCAAGTTCCTGATATAAAATGCACTCTAAGTTCTAAGCAACCGCCTTACAACCCACCTTTAAAGACACCACCGAGTCTTTACTTTTCTATATGTTTGTTTCTTCCCTCATCAAATAGTCCATTTGAACCTCAAAGTTAGGGAACTTGCCATTTTCATCTTTTATTCCTCCCCAGTGTTTCCTCAACACTAGGCCAGGCATACTGCTCACATCTTCTCCAAAGAAGAGGACAGGGTTCAAATAAGAATTCAGCTAACTGGAAAAATAAAACTATGTTCTCCATAATTGTTCCCTTCACTTTCTCTCTTCCTTCACCACCACACTTCTTAAAAGAGTAGTCTGTCAGGACAAATCTTTCTACCTCTCTGACTTAGTTTGCACACCTGTATCCTGGGGACACAGTAGTTTACATAATTGATGTAAAATGTTGAGGACAATGTCTGGCTATTTAATGAAAGTAGTCCATCATTATTATCTCTCTTCCTGGCTATCACTGAATTACTATTACAGATAGTGCAAGTCAGACTACCTCCCCCAGGTGGGCTAGAGTGAGAAAAGAATTAAGCACCACTGTCTGAGATGATGCCTCCATGGATTTCAGAGTTTAGTTTTCATAACTGCCTTGAAGATCCCTGGACTCAGGAGTGCTCCCTAGTTTTGATTTGCAGAGAAATCTTTATGCCCAGTAAAGTCACACAGAAAGAGGGGAATTCCCAGCATGCATAAATTCAGATGCTCCCAGGAAGGATTCATACTCTACAGGATAACATTCTCTCTATTCTGGGGCTGGGGCTGCTTTAAGGAAAGTAGGAGCTTTTCCAAAACCAAAGGAGTCAGTAAGTCTGTGGACCTTACTCTCCAGATGGGAGCTCCTAAACTGTAATTGATTGCTTACCCTATCAGAAACAAAAGACACCCTCATATATGTATCTTCATTTATGTGTATATTATATAAACCACAGTAAAATATACAAAAATAAATACTAAGTATGAGATACAGATTAAAAGCATCTGTTACTAATCATTGTACCTCACTGTGCAACAGACCCTCAGGGCAAGGTTCATTGTTATTAGAATGTTTATAAATCCATATTTCAAAGTAAAAACAAAAGGATAATCTCTCAGTCTCCACTTCCTTCCCTCTCATTTGTGTCTCAGCCCCCTTGGCCTGGGCTGCTTCTGGCACAGTTCTACTGAATATGCTCTCTGTAAGGTCACCAAAACCCCAAGTACTGAATCAAGTGGGCCCTGCTCCTATCATCATCTTTCTTGACCTCTGTGCAGTATTTGACACTGTGAACAAGACCTTTCATCTCTCCAAGTTTTCCTTCTATCTCTCTCATTATTCATTCTCCTCCTTCAACAACTTCTCTTCCTGTGCCTATCCCTTAAATGTTGCTGTTTCTAGAGGTCCTATTCATAATGCCCTTTTCATATGTCTGCAAACTTTCCCAGGGAAATCTTTTCCACTCCCATGGCCACAACTACTACATTAATGATACATACATTTTAATCTCCAACCTACACATCTCTCCTCTACTCTAGACCCATGTGTTCAACTATCTACTGGATTTCTTCAACTGATCTCTATTAATGGCCCTGTCATCTATCAAGTCACCTAAACTGGAAATCTGGGAGTCACACAAAACTTTCTCTTCTCCCCGGTAAGCACATTCAATTGGCCACAAGGTACTATTATAATCTTCTTTATAATTGCCTCTTAATCATATTCCTTCCTCATTATTTCCACTGTCACTGCCTTTGTTCCAACACTTATCACCTCTCACTTGGATTTTTGACAGGCTTCTAATCAGTCTCCCTGCATTCATTCTTGCCTCTTTCCAAACTGTCCTCCATGTATTTGCTGGAGTGAATTTTATCAGTTGTCAATAATATTATGTCACTCTTCTGTCCACAAATATTCAATGCTAAATCCAAGCTCTTTAAGGAGGTCCTTCATAATCACCCTAATTTACCTTTTTAGCAAGATCACCTGACATTGCTTCAGTCAAACTGAACTTCTTGCAGATCCTTGAACACTCTATGACCCTTTACATTTCTGTTTCTTTACAAATACTGTTTCTTATGCCTGGAATGACTTTTTCTCTTTCTTTGAAACATAGCTCAAATGTCACCTCCTTTGTGAACACTTCTCTGGTTCCCCTGCAGCAAAGATAGATTATTTCTCTTCTGAGTTAGCATTTTGTCTAGGCAACTAATCATCACACTTATTACTCTGTATTTCAGTGATTTGTGTGTGGCCTTGTCTTAAAGAGAGATCTGTCTGTACAGCTGTAGTTGCATTGAAGGCAGTAAATTGTATGTTATGTGTCTTTATACCTTCAGTACCTATTACAATGCCTGGCACAGAGTAGATGCTCAATAGACTTTTGGTGAAAGGATGAATATGGTTAGCTGCCTAGAAAGGCACTAAACCAAAAAAAAAACATAATAAAACAACCCCCTACCCAGAGTTGCATGTATGCATTGAGACCCATGAATTAGTTGGTACTCAAACATCTGGGGTCACAGTCAATGGCTATATGAACTGTATTCTAAAGGTTCCTAGGGCAATAATGGAGGATTCTATAGCAGCAACCAGAACTACAATAACTAAGAAACTAAGTTACTTAGTTACTTATGGCACTGTGGTATTCCTTTTTATTCTTTAGTACATTCATGCTCGGCGGCACTGAAGAAGAAAAACACTAACCCTTAAGTCTAGTGGTGGAAGTGGGAGTGGAAGGGGGAGTGAGGATTAGCTGACTCCTTCAGTCTCATTCACACTTTTTGGTTTCCATGGAGGAGAGAGAGAGCACACGTGTGATGTCGTCAAGACTACAAAATCTTTCCTCGTCATTCTTGTCTCCAAAGAAGTCAAACCTCTTTTAAGAACTCTATCCTCTGACTTACACTCACCAACATTCACTAGTCACACAAAAAAGAACCTTTATCAGGGGATGAAAATCTATGATATTTCAGTATGTAGTCAGCCAATCTAGTCACCTCTTTTATCATCATACCAGAAGTATGTCTTGATGAAGCTTCATATAGCACAGAAGAAACAGATTTACAGAGAAAGAGTAAAAATCTAACCTGAACTCAGCAGAAAGAAAATGGTTAACGGCAAAGAGTGAGTCATCCCTACAAGCACTACCATAGCTAGTGGTACCTAGGAAAACATGGACATCCATGCAAATATCACCTATGCTTGCTGACTGACTTTGTTGTCAGTGCTCTATATTCTCTCTGTATTGATTAATACTAGGGGGAAGGTTCAATGAGGGCCCAGAAAAGCAGAATGTGATCCTTTGCCATGAATCATGGATATGTTGAAGCCCTAACACTTAATGTGATGGCATTTGGAGGTGGGGACTCTGGAAGGTAATTAGATTTAGATGAGGTCATGAGCATGGAGGCGTTAATGCCCTTTAAAGAAGAGACACCAGAGAGCTTGCTCTCTCTTCACCATATGAGTACATAGTGAGAAGGCAGCCATCTGCAAGCCAGGAAGAGAGCTCTCGCCAGAACCCAACCATCTTGATCTCAGACTTCCAGCCTACAGAACTGTGAGAAATAAACTTATATTGTTTAAGCCACACAGTCTATGGCATTTTGTTATGGCAACCCAAGCTGACTAAGACATCCTCCTAGGCTTTCCCACAGGTTACAACCCCAAGTAATTAGCGGTGGGTTAATTTAGTGTATACTGTGTGCTCCCAGTTCCCTCAACTCTTCCATTTCTCAAGAAGCTCAGGAAAAGTTTCAAAATGCATTAAAATCACTTCTTGATCCCCTTGTTGTCCTCCTCTAGGCTATGAACAATTTAAATAATGTCCATTCTTATGCCTTTTATTCCTAAAGTTGTACAGAAGTTTGCAGATTGGGCAAAGTTCTCCTCCACTCCAAGCCCCTATTTCTTCTATGAAGAAGTTGTGGAGTAGAATAAGGCTGCAGTTCTGTGCTGCAGTTGGAATAAAGCATAAGAGAGGATTTTAAAAGGAAAGAATGGCAAGGCAAGAATGGGAGGAAGTGGTTAATGGGAGGGGGAGGCAGTATTGATAAAGAGCAGATGTCTTCTACCACAGGTATGGAGTGTACAGCAAATAGTAGGAATGGCAGTGGCTAATGTAATGCCCTTCTATCACTTCTAGAGACCCGAACACAATTTGTAGTAAAAACTATTCTCCCCAGAACTTTATTGATTTAGAAAGTATCCACTTGAAGGATCCAATGGTAATGAATCATAGTTGGTATTTACCTCACAGGGCTGTTGGGTAAATTAAATGAAATGATATATGGAAAGGGTTTAGCATGGCTTATAGTAATCACTCCATAAATTGGAGCTGTTGTTGTAGTTGTTGTTGCTGGTGGTGGTGGTGTTTAAATTAAGCTTTCCTTGCCATGGTAACTGTGTTCCTGGCAATGTTAGGTTTGCTCTGAGTCAGTTTTGTGGTGACATCAGTTTTGGTAGTGAGCGGATACAAGTGAGTTGATAGCAGTCCTGGAAAATAACCTGACAAACGGAGAAGCAAGAAATAGATGAAATGTACCAACCATCCTGCTACATGAGCTTAAGAGTCATCAGTGACATCTCTCTCTCTCTCTCTCTCTCTCTCTCTCTCTCTCTCTCACACACACACACACACACACACACACACACACATACAAACACTCAATCTACCACCAAGCTCTATTTATTTATCCTCTTAAATATCTCTTGATTAGATACATAACTGTTCTCCCAACTTCTCTTATTCCTCCCTCATAGTCCATTCTTCACAAAAAAGGTCAGTGTAATCTGCTTAGTATGTAAATTATGACATCCCATTGACCATAAAAATTTGAACACATGCATTTACCTCCACTCCTTTGGCAAACTCACTAAAATGACAGTAATTTGGGGAGAGATGACGATAACAATATAATTTTTGAAGCTAGAAAATAGAAATACAAGTAAAACTGCCTTAGCAGACCTAAGGAAATTGAATCCAAAGTGGGGAAAGTTGATAAGCTACACAATTCAAAACAAAAAACTTCCAAAGGTTCAGCAATTGGTGGTAGAAGTACTTCTGTAAGTGAAGGTGAACATGAGGCTGAAAAGGAGAATATTGCTTGAAATTTTTAGTAAGCAGTTAGATCCCAAGATCCCCTCTACAACTTCTCTGCCCTTCCCCCCCAGAAGATGTGAGGTTTATTCTCTGGAGAAGAGTAAAACAGAGGTTTTCTGGACTGGGGGAACATTGAGCACAGTTGAGGCAGAGGTACTATATGGGAAACAGAAAAATGAAAAATTTTACGTTTTGATTGTTGAGACTTCTAGTCCTTTATCCCACTTGGTTCTCAGAATGCTAGCAGTCAGACTTACAACCGTCAGGCAGGGTATTGGAATATTACTCTTTGGCAATATGAGAAATTCAAGAAAAGCCTTCAAGATGCTTGCATAAGGGGTTGTCCAATGACATGACTCAGCCAGATCATATTGCAGTGAAGCCCATTGTGGTAAATAGACCCTAAGGTAATATTCAATGAGTCCCACTTCCTGATATTCATACCTTTGTGTAATTCTCTTTTTTTGAATGCTGTTGGACCTGTGACTTGCTTCTAACTAAAAGAATATGGCAAAGGTGATGATATATATTCTCATCGTTAAGTTATGCTATATAAGGTTCTGCTGAGAAAGGGTCTCTTCTTCTGGGCTAGATGAAATAAGAGCTCATGCTGGGTAAGCCCACATGGCAAGGAACTGCCAGTAGCCTTAAGGAACTGTGGGTGGCCTCTAAGACCTAAGGGTGACCTTCAGCCAACAGCTAGCAATAAGCCAGGGCCCTCAGTTATACAGGCACAAGGAAATAAATTCTGCCAAAAACCTGAATGAGCCTGAAAGAAAATTCTTCCCCAGTCAAATTTTTAGACAAGAATGCATCCTGACCAACACTTTTATTCAGTCTGTGAGACCCTGAACAGAAGACCCAGCAGTGCCAGGCTCTTGATGCATAGAAACTGTGACATAATCAGTGTGTCTTATTTTAAACCACAAAGTTTGTGGTAATTTGTTACACAGCAATTGAAAATTAGCGCACTCATAGTCTACAAGTCTCAACTAAGCACTCTGATCTTCTAATCACATTTTTTAGGAACCTACTCATAAATATGAGTAGAAAGCCAAGGATGCTGTGGTATTTAAGGAAAGCCTCTGATATCAAGGATAGAGATCTAAACCAACAAATAAACAAAAAATTTAAAAGAAATATAGAGAAAAAAATAACCATTATTATCCTCAAAGAGATTCAAGAAGCTATTGCATCCACCAACCAAGAATAGGATGATATATAAAGGGAAGAAAAGGATACTCAGAGAATAAAAACTTACTCTTAAAAATTCCTGATCTTGAATTTCTTATTAGAAAGTGTTGTATAATAAGGAATTTGTCTGGTCTCTACCCCAGGTTCCTGGGAAGGAGCTTCTAAACCCTTGGAATTTCTTGAGTGATAGGAGTGTTTTGTTATTCATGGTAGACCTCTGGGACTGTGCCTGAATTTATGCTAATGAAGTGACTGATGGTGGGCCTCTAGATAGTTTCAGAATGGGCGCTGCTCATGCTCGAATGACCAACCACATGATTAGAGAGGTAGGGCTTTGAGTCAGATTATATAAGCCCAACTTGATATCTGGGGAGGGAAGGGGGAGCTGGAGAATGAGTTCAATAATTCAATCAAACATGTCTGTATCATGAAACCACAATAAAACTCTGGACACCAAAGTTCAGGTGAGCTTCCTGGTTGGTGAATACATTGATATGCCAGGAAAATGACGCATACTGATCCCATGGAGTCAGGGGAGGGAGGGTATGGAAGCTCCACTTTTGGGACCCTCCCAGACCTCAACCTATGGGTCTCCTCAATGGACTAGTCCTGATTTGCATCCTTTATAATAAAAATGTAATTGTAAATATAGCACTTTCCTGAGTTCTGTGAGTTCTTCTAGGGAATTACCAAATCTGAGGGGGTACTGGGAACCCCTAAGTTTGTAGTCAGTTTGTCAGAAATGTGAGTAACCTGGGGACCCCTGAATTTGTGGCTGGTATATGAAAAGAGGGCAATTTTGTTGGGAACTATGCACCTAACCAGTGAAGTCTGTGCTAACTCTGGATAGTTAGTGTCAGAATTGCATTGTAGTATTGCAGAAGGGTTGGAAGATAAAACTGAGGAAATCTCCTAGCAGTAGAGCAAACAGACAAAGAGAAACAGAAAATAAAATATACGCAAATTATAAGATCAGTCCAGGAAGTCCAACATAAAAATAATATGACTTCCAGAAAAAGAAGTCAGAAAAATTGGAGAGAAAAATATGAAGTAAATAACTCAAGAAAATTTATCAGAATTAAAAGACAGTTTTAAAATTTATCGGAATTAAAAGACAGTTTTAAAATTTAAAGGGTCCACAAAAATGCCCAGCACAATGGAAGACAAGCACTAAGGTATATCAGTGTGACATTGTACATTAAAGGCAAAACAAAGAACCTAACAACTTCCAGAGAAGAAAAAAATTGAAGGTCACTTATAAGAGATCAGATATAAGAATGGCTTCAGGTTTCTCAAAAGTTAGGAACTAGAGGCAACGAAGCAATGCTTTCAAAATTATTAGGGATATTGCAGGATGAGTGCAGTGCCACAGATCTAGAGAGCAAATAAGTCATGTTGGAGAAATTCAAAAGGATATTTCCCAGAAGATGAAATTGATAGAAGAGCCAATGTTCTCAATCTTTCAATCTTCACATATTAGGAGAAGATTTAGTCAGTTGGAGAACAGGTTATACATGAAGTAATGTTAAGTATATAGAAAATTAAGAAATTGAATAAACAAGCCAATTATCAGCTCCATTAAAAACAAACAGATGTGCAAGGAAAGGTAATCATAGCATGCTACATAACTCGACTGTGAATAGAATTTCCATAGTAATAATAATGTAAACACTGAATATGGACATAATCAAATTATGACATAAACTATACCGGGAGAGTGGTGAAATGGGAAGTTTGTGTTTGTGTGTGCATGGGAGTTGATGGTGATGATGAGCCAAACTCTCCTTTTCCATAGAATGCTTTAATCTGAAAATTATGTATTAGCTTTATAAGTATGTTATTTGGCTAAAGGAGTTCAAAGTAGTTGCCTTTGAGGAGTAGATAATGGGGGGAGGGGACACTGACAGCTGTGACAAATAACTATTTGTTTCTTTAAACTGCATATAAAGTAAAAATTTTAGAAAATAAAAACTACTTTTAAAAGAAAATTCAAATCAGATTATGTCACCAAATTGCTTAAAACTCCTAGTAGTTTACCATTACAATTAGAATAAAATCCTAACTCTTCCCCCATGACATATATGACTCATCATGATCTGAATCATGCCTAACTATCTTACTTCATCTCATACCACTCCCCTGCTCCACTAATATCTAGACTCTAGGCCCTGTGGTCTACTTTCTCTTCCTCAAACACAACAAACTTGTCTCCATCTCAGAGCCTTTGTGCTTGCTGTTCCCTCTGCCAGGAATCACTCTCCCCAGATCTTTGCATGGCTGGATCCTTCTTTTCATTCAGGACTCAGCTAAAACCTGCCCCTTTAGAGATGCCTTCCACAGTCAAACAAATCCAAACTGAGGGACAGTCTAAAAGTCAACTGACCTGGACTCTTCAAAAATGTCAATGTCATGAAAGAGAAATAAAAGCTGGGACTAGTCTACATTAAAGGAAACTAAAGAGACAAGAACAATTACATGCAATTTATGATTTGACTATTTCTATTTTTAAAAAGCTATACAAAGCATTATTGGGATGATTGGAGAAATTTTAATATATATTGTATATTAGATAATATTAATGTGTCATTGTTAAACTTCCTGAATATGGTAATTATATTGTGTATGTACAAGAATGTTTTTGTTCTTATGAGATATATGCTGAAATGCTTTTGGGTGGAGTGTCATCTTGTCTGCAACTAATTTTCAAATGATTCAAAGCAGAGACAGAGAGAGCGAGAGACACAGAGAGAAAGTTGATAGTTTATAGATATCAAGTAAATGTGACAAAATGTTGACAACTGGTGAATATTAATGAAGAATATATGTGTTCACTGTTTCATTCATGCAACTTTTCTGTAGAACTGAAAACTTACCAAATCAAAAGTTGGTGGAAAAAATCTCGAACTTTATTTAGCAGGTTTGTTGATAGTAGTATTGGTGAGGTAATTCCAAACTATCGATATTTTGCATATGTTATAGGATTAGGCAAATAAGTAAAAATATCGACCAAGGTAGCCCTCTAGGCACTTTCTACCACACCATCCTGTTTTGTTTTCTTCATCATATTTATCATCTCTAAAACATTTATTTTGTTTTTGTATTTGCTTGTCTGTTTAATGTCAGCCACTATCCCATAAATGTTATTTGAGCAGAGATGGTGTCTGTCTAATTTACTTGCGAATCCCCAGGATTCAAACAAGTGCCTACTTAGCACATAATAAATGTTCAATAATTACTTGTAGAATGAATGAATGAATGAAGCAATCCCCAAAACCCTTGAGTAGAAACAATGGTCAGGCAGCTGCAATTTTGCCCCTAGGGCTAAGTTAAGGCTCTGAGGCTCAGTTGGGAAAGGGTCTAGTTATTGCAGAGACGTGTGAAGTTGAGAGAGGAAAAGGAGAGGGAACTCAGCCTCGTTCTGGCATTTGGAATGTGGTTAAAGGGAACAAAACCTACTCAAAGTAGGAGTGACCCCAAAGGTTACAACTACAGGATAGGGACTTAAAACTAAAAGGTGAATATGATGGGGACGTCCTGGAAATGACTTTTCAATGCTTTAATCTGCATCCAAGACAACTGAGTTATGTGCACCTTGTCCTTGCAAGTCACTTCAATTGTGTAAAGAATATATATGTTACCAAATGTAAGGAAGATAGCTAGTGGGAAGCAGCCGCGTAGCACAGGGAATCAGCTCGGTGCTTTGTGACTGCCTGGAGGGGTAGGATAGGGAGGGTGGGAGGGAGGGTGATGTAAGAGGGAAGAGATATGGGAACATATGTATATGTATAGCTGATTCGCTTTGTTATAAAGCAGAAACTAACACACCATTGTAAAGCAATTATACTCCAATAAAGATGTAAAAAAAAAAAAGACTCTTGCCTGAAATTCCCTCTTCCCACAGAGCCAATGAATTGTGCACTTCGAGCTAATGCTCAAGAATAGAAGAAAACTGCAGGGGGAGAGAGAATGAGACACCTAAGAACGCAGTAGCTAATTCTTTGGAGGAAAGGAAAGCTCCCTTACTCCCCAAGTCTTTTCATCACAGCAGTTCTGCTTATTAATGTCTCCTTTTTTTTTTTTTTTTTTTTTTTTTTTTTGCAGGATCTCATTTCCCTGACCAGGGATTGAACCCGGGCCCATGGCAGTAAAAGCTCTGCATCCTAACCACTGGACAGCCAGGGAACTCCCCAGCTTCTCTTTTTCTTAATTTCCTTTCCCTACCTGTTTCTTCCTCCTCTATCATCCCTCCCCACCAGGCTGGTGCCAGAAAGAAGTGTTTGTGGACAGTGGTGGCGTAATAAATTAATTTTGTGTAGGGACAATCCTTACTAAAAGAATATTTTTTCATTTTTGGATAAAGACATACACACCACGAGGGTTCTAAGAATCTTTTCCAGTCTTTCTAAACACCATCACCTCAGGAATACTATCAGCTCTATGCTCTCCCTCACCCACATCCTACCCTCCCACACACCTGTGACCTGTCACACCAAATTGTACCACTACTTTCTCTATGACATTAGAGCAATCTGTTTTCTCTTATTACTCCAAGCTCAGTTTAGGTTCTTGGCAGTTCTGGACTGGATGGCTGTTTCTCATCAGCTTTTCCCCATATCTAAATCATAGTAAGTCAAAGCTTCTACAAAGATCCATTTTTCTTATCCTCCTTCAAATTGTCCTCGATCACTTAATATGTTTTCAGGTCCACAGCCATCCCACTCCTGCCTGCCTAAGAAGACTTTTCTCTCATCTCCTCCATTCTGCTGGTCATTCATCATCAGTTAGAATTTCAAATTAGGAATTCCATTAGCATGTTGAGTCCATTGAAGCCAAATGACACATTATGGACTGAATCCAAATGTATAGGCAGGTGGTTATGCAGGTCAGGCCAGCAGCCTTGGCAATGCAGACCCGAAACTAGAGGTTGCAACAAAAATCAAGAAAGAATCATAATTTCACAAATGACCCCAAATTAACTGGATGCCAGCTCAAGGGGAACAAAGCAGATTTGTACATGCTTCCAAAACTAAGTACACTGTCAAGGATAATTTTTTTTTACTAGTTAGTTTTACCATGTCACCCCTATACTCAATTTTCATTGGCTACCAATTACCTTTAAAATCAAATCTTCAAACCCTTCAGCCTGGCATTCAGTGCCTTTTACATCTTCCCTTCGTTCTACCACTTACTCTGCTCTAACCTCATCTCTCAACAATCCTTGATCTGTTCCCCTACCTCAACCAGCCTGGCGTATTCTCACCACCAGGTTTCAGTTCTTGCTCCTCTCCTTTCCACTTCCTTCTTACTGATCCATATTACACTGCATCATTCAAGACCCACTTCAAGTATGCGCCCTTCCAAGAAGCTTTCCCTGATTCACTCACAGTGTCACTGATATTTTGTGCTAGAAAAGACTTTAAAGCTAGCTGATCAAGTTCAACTTTATCCTCCCCCCCATTTTTCAGATGAGAAAACTTGAGGCCCAAAGATATTAAATGATATGTATAAGGTCATGCTGTGAGTTTAATGGTAGAAACTTAATCTGAAGCCAGAGTTCCTGACTCCCTTTGCAATTTCCTTTCCATACTGTCACACTTTGTTCCCACTGTCACACCCCCCACACACAATACAAAGTGTGGTGTCATAATCATAAACTGATATCTGTGTTTGGATTGTTTTTCACCTGTATTTGTCTTATCTCAACCACCAAGTTCTAAAAACTCTTGAGGGAAGGGATAGTGTCTAATATTTCTGCCCCATCTTCTCTTTCCCCATGGCACCTAAGAGGGCTGTATACACCTCAGACTGGCAGTAAATGCATCTTAACTGTGGAGTGCTTCACTTCAAGAAAATATAAAAACAGAACCAATAAAAGAAGTATGCTCTGGGTGGATTATTATATAATATACATATTCAAAAGGTTCCTCTAAACAGGGACCTCCTATAGTGAGCTTGGTTACAGATCATTAACTACCATCCAGAGAAAGAGTGAGAGCTGAGAAATCTCAGGATAAAAATGTAAGAATCACTTCTCCTCTTACAGACTCGAGAAATAGAAAGGCATTAAGGTAGGCTTCCCACTTTGCCATGGAGAGGATTTATGCAGCCTCTGTCTCACAACCCCCAACTCAGCACTATGCTCTGGGAGTTGAGTGACACAAGTCCTAAATGTCTGTTCCACCACTAATTATCTCTGTGACCTAAGACATACCACTTAATCTCAAGGGACTTGTGTTTTCTCATCTGTAAAAGGTTAAGGGGTGGGGTTGTGGGATGGAAGTCCAGACTTGCTTCGCCTCACACATTTGTTGTGAGGCTCAAGTGAGATAATATATGTGAACGTACTTTAAAAAGCAAAAGCATTATATGAATACAAGGTATTAACTTTAAACTCCCAATCCTGGATCAATTAAATCCTAAGAGACTAGAGCAAGTGAAGGCTGATGGGTTTGCATGTTAATCCCATTGAAATTAATTGTCTGAATCCTCTACCTTCCTCAGTAAATGCTGTTCTTCATCCCATCTCTTTATTTTATTTAGTAGAGTATTATAAATGTTGCTATTTTGGCTTTGCACATTGCCAAGGTGGCAGAAGTGGGGGAGGTCGGCAGCTGCTAAGACTCAGGAGAGGCACTTATTTCTTCCCTAAAGGGAGGGTTTAGGAAAATGGAAGCTATTGGTCAAGGAAAAAAGGGCTTGCACTCTAGCTCTGCAGTGTCACACTCTCATTCAACAGTGAAAAGAAAATTTTTAAAAAGGAGGAATAAGAGCTTTAATTTTACCACATTTCTCGGGTTTTCTCTCCTTTGCCTCTCCAGAACTCCTAACATGCCTGAAATCAAGGATCTCTGTTCTGACTTGGATGGACTTTATTTTGAGTGGAATCAGGATAAATAAATGCTGGGGGTGAGTGTGAGATAGCACATTGCATGCTCAAAGATATGAGCCCACAGTACTGATCTATCCTTCATCCAGCGCGATTGGGCAACATATATAACATGACCAAAAGTCCCAGATTAGGGACCATGTCTGCCCCAGGACAGCCAGAATCATGTCCACACAAGCCTCTGTGGAGATGGTCATCATTCTTACTCTTACGTAGCTCTTGGCCCATATGTCAGTATTGTTCAACTAGAAAAGAGCCTCTTAGGAGATCATCAATCATCTAAAATATCAAATACTGTTTAAAAGCAATGCAGTAAAAAAAAAAAAAAAAAAAAGACACCCTAACCAGTAACCTGTAATGAATCATCTATTTAGCAGACATTTCTTTTTTTATTTTGTTTTTTGTGTGTGTGTGTTTTTGCGGTACGCGGGCCTCTCACTGTTGTGGCCCCTCCCGTTGTGGAGCACAGGCTCCGGAGGCACAGGCTCAGAGGCCATGGCTCACAGGCCCAGCCTCTCTGCGGCATGTGGGATCTTCCCGGACCGGGGCACGAACCCATGTCCCCTGCATCGGCAGGCGGACTCTCAACCACTGCGACACCAGGGAAGCCCGACATTTCTTTTTTTTTGTTTTTTACATCTTTATTGGAGTATAATTGCTTTACAATGGTGTGTTAGTTTCTGCTTTATAACAAAGTGAATCAGTTATACATATACATATGTCCCCATATCTCTTCCCTCTTGTGTCTCCCTCCCTCCCACCCCCCCATCCCACCCCTCTAGGCGGTCACAAAGCACTGAGCTTATCTCCCTGTGCTATGCGGCTGCTTCCCACTAGCTATCTATTTTACATTTGGTAGTGTATATATGTCAATGCTACTCTCTCACTTCGTCCCAGCTTACCCTTCCCCCTACTCATGTCCTCAAGTCCATTCTCTATGTCTATCAGACATTTCTTGAATCCCTACTATGACCTCAGCCCTGGGTTAGGTTTTGAAGAAAATACACAAGCATCCAAGTAAAGCTTCCTCTGTTAAGAGAATAGTAAACTATGGAGGAGAGGAAGGTATAGACAAGATATGGCAAAAGTGTCTCCCTAAGTCAGACACTAATCAGTGCATTCTAACCATCCTCCCCTTCCCCCCTCCCCCCGCCACACCATGGTCCATGCAAAGCATTATGTTCAACACTGGTCTGAGGAAAGAATAAAAAGCAAAACAAAATGTTGTTGTAACATAAGGCAATAAGGCAGCTTGTGATGTGCTGAGAATTTTTTAATTAAATTAATCATAATACAATCTAGCCAGTATATGTCTAGTAACCCACCCTAATGGAGCAAAAGCCAGACACAAAAAATTATTTTAACATTCACCCTCAAACTGATCTTGCAGCAAGAGTTTACATCATACATTTTGGACTCCTTGTGATTAAGTATAGAATTATAGACAAGAGTATCAATGAACATATATAAAGCAATAGCTCCAAGTTGTCCCCTGGTGGTGTCCTGCTTGATGACACCCGGTCTGTGCCAAACCCCACTCCATCACTCTCTAACCCAAGAGGCCATTCTACTCAGTGACTCCTCTGCCTTCAGCCTTTCTAACTAATATGCCAGGGCTTAGTGAAAATAAGATTTAAATGTGAGATATTGGCCCCTTCTGAGGACAGAGATTTCACCAAAGTCTGAAAGCCTGAGAAGTGAGCTCCAAGCATAGGTTTACTGGCTGGTCAGACCTGGCATCTGTATGTTTCTGTCCTGAGCCCTTAGGGTTAAAAGCAGCTTGGCTGCTTGAGTGTGGGATAGAAGAGGAGTGTGGGATAGAAGAGAGGAGAAAGACACCAAGGAGGATGAAGAAGATGAGCCGTTTGTGTGGGTCTACTGGAAGGAGACCTGCCATCAGTGAGGAACTTGATAGACAGGGTTCACCTCCCCTGGACTTCCCCAGCCCCAGAGGTTAAGGATGGTCCCGCACTAGCTTAGTAGCTGCCAACCAGTGTAACCCTTCTCCAGAAGAGTGGGCTTAAGCTGGGATGCTTTAGTGAGGATCTGGGAAACACAGGTATCAGAGATTATGATCTTTGGAGGGGGCTAGGTGAGACTGTCTTCAACGGTGTTATCTACTGCTGGGATGTGGTGTAGGGAATGGAAAAATGCTGCAGGTTCTAGAAAATTCCAGGTGGGTCACTGTCATTTGGCAGAAGAAGAGGGATTAGAGTAGGATATGGTCTGAGAGGAGAGGGTGAAAGGAGGGGCTGCAGAAGGAAGGCTGCCATCCACAACTGCAGCATTATGTGTGTCGGAGATAAATTCACTTGTCATATTTCAAATTAGGTTTATAGGTGCTCCGTCCCCCACCCCCACACAGCAGTGGCTCAACGGGTGATTTTCTCAATTTTTAATTGAAATTTTGCAGTATATTGGCGTCTAAAGTCTAGGTCCGACTGAAGTGATGGTTTGTATGTATGTGAACGTGTACGTGACTAACAATCGAGAGAGCTGCTGAAGTCTCCCGATGTGGTGGGAAGGGTGTTGCGGCAGGGACCTGCCGTTCTCTTCGCAAGAGAATCTTCCATCCCTAATGTCAGAGTGCTTCCGAGGTATCAGGAGGTGAAAAAGGTGTGGGTGTTGCAGTGAATTTCCCTAGCCCAACACACACACACACACACACACACACACATATTAAGGAGTTCAGTAAAAAGTCTTCATGATGCCTGGGAAGTCCAGCTAAAGGCAAAAGGCAGTCTCCCATGGCGAAGGCGAGCCAGACAGACGCCCGGATCGCTGCGGAGACCCGCGCAGCCTCAGCTCCGGAGCGCGCAACCCAGCCGCCGCTACCCGGGCACTCTTGCCTGGCTCTCGGGGCTACATCAGCAGGCTGCGGAAAGCCAAGGCTGCCGCCCACCCTCACCATACACCTTTCCCGAAGCACCCCCAAACCCTGGACCCAACGGCAAGCCTCTCGGATCTGGCAAAGCTCAGAAATGCAAAAACTGCGGCGGGGGACAAATTTTACTTCAATCCAAAGGATTGAGCGCACACACACACACACACACACACACACACACACGAATTTTACTTCAACCCAAAGGACTGAATACACACACACACACACACACACACACAGAGAGAGAGAGAGATGCAACACCCCCAACCCCGCACCGCTTAATTTCTTTTCCCGGGTTAGAAAAAAGGATTACTTGCCCACAGAGGCTTGGAGATGAGGGGCAAGAGGTTGGTCCGAGGCTAGGATCACCTGCTGCTGAGGTGAGAGAGCAGACACAGGATGGAAGCTGTTCTGAGCAGCAGCTCACACTGAGTGGTTAGGGGGATTGCAAAGACCCTCAAGTTCGCCTCTAGCTTTTTTTTTTTTTTTTTTTTTGCATTCGCGTCACTAAAGGGTTAAACGCGGCCGGGCTTCAAACACTCCCCCCCCCCAACGCCTCCCCACTCCCCCTCCCCTTTTTGCCCCCCCCCACCCCGCGCGTCGCTAGGAGGTCATCAAGCGCTCTGTCCAGTCCGCGTTCGCAAGCCCCTCTGCTTCCCGCCCATCGGGCCCGTGGCTGCTTACGAAGAGGTGTGCGCTCACCGAGGGGCGTGTTCCAGCACTGGGAGACGCCGAGCGCCCCCGGGTTAGACCTCAGAGCGGAGCCAGCCATGGAGCGGGGCGGGGGAAAGTTTGGCACCCTGGAAGGGGTTGTCAAACTAGGGTGGGCGGGGCGCCCGAGGGTACTTTAGCCCTCCGAATTCAGGGTCGCCCGCTGCCCGGACCTGAGGCGGTGTGCGGCCATGGACCGCGGAGCTGCCGCGGCCCAGGGCACTGCCCCGCCTCAGGTTGGCGAGCAGCCCGCGGAGTCTCCAGAGCCGCCGCCGCCGTGGCCACCGCCGAAGCCGCCGCCGTCAGCGCCGGCGCGAGCTCCTCAGCTGCTCCACGCGCCTTCGCCGGCACCGGCACCGCAGTTCTGTCCAGAGCCTGCTCCAGAACCCGGTCCGGAGGCGATCCCAGAACCAGCCCCAGAACTAGACACACAAGCGATCTCAGAACCAGCCACGGAACCAGCCCCCGAGCCGGCCCCAGAACCAGCCACAGATCCGGCCCCTGAGCCGATCCCAGTACCAGCCGTAGAACCGGCCCCCGAGCCGGCCCCAGAACCAGCCACAGAACCAGCCACAGAGTCCTGCCCTGAGCCGGCTCAAGTGTCCTGTCCGGAGCCGAGCCCAGCACCACATCTATTGCAGTGTCCGGTGGTCGCTCCAGAGAAAGGTCTAAGGACCTCGCCATCGCCACGAACGCTAGTGCCAGTGCCGTTGTCCAATATAAAGGTAAGAAAAAGATCCCCTGGGGCGGGAGGGAAAGAACCCAGGCGAGGCCGGATGGCTATCCAGCTTGCGGGACTCTGGGCACCCTTAGCATCCCATTTGGTTGCCACCGACTAGCAAAGATGCTGGGAAAGATGCGGGGATGGGGGAGCCCAGGGGACTGGGAAGCGGTTGGGAGGCGGGAAGCAACATGTGGAAGTGAGAGTGGGCTGTTTGGGGCTAGAAACGGGGGTGATAGCACCGGTTGGGAGTCGGAGCAGTTTTCCTCATGAGGAGAAGTGACAGTGCGGTGAGCGCCTATATCTTGAAAAAGAAGAGGAAGCCCAGGGAGCGCAAGAGACCTAGAGAGGTGTTAGGGGCTGGCCCAAGGTACACAGGGACGGGATTGGGGAGGGGGTGGGCGGTGGGATACACCTCTTAGCCGCGGTCACTGCCGCAGAGGCCCAAGCTGCGGAACAGCAGCGTCTGTTTGGCCCCCTCCCTGCCATTGGGGAGGGGGTTCCTCAGCTGGGGCACAACTGGCAACGCTCCAGGGAGGGGCCCGGAGCCTCTGTTGGCTGCTGGGCGCTGGTACTCCGCGTGGGGATGAGGGGTTGGGCGGCGCCCACGCGCACTGCAGGGGAAGGGCAGGGTTCGCAGGGGAGGAGGGGGAGAGCATGCGTATGTCGAAGCCACCATTCCATCTCTCTGCAGGATTTCCCGGCAGGTAGGTGCAAACACGGTGATACAGTGATGGGCCGCGTCACAAACGGTCAACTGGCATCCCGCACTGGTGCCAGTTGGGATGGTACAGGAGCCCCAGTTTAGATACACGAAAATGAGTTGGTATTTGAGAGCATGTGAATGGGAACCCTCATCTCTTCCAGTCTTCAGAGACGACTTCTTAAACGTTGCACTTAGCCGGAAGAAGACCAGTGGAGAATCCTCGGGCACCCGCCCACGGGGGAGGGAGGAGGAAGAAGGTTTTCAGTCCGAAGGTTTTCGGACCCTGAAACCCCCGAAACCCAGTTTTCAGTCGTTGCGTTGGACCCTGAAACCCCGAAACCCAGCTCTTCAGAAGGAGTCTTTCTTACTTTCTCTGTGCTCCCCCTACTCTTCGTTTTTCCTAAACTTTGTTCCACAAGATTGTGAAAATCATAATAATGCATACATACACCTTCATTTAGCTTCCCCGCAGAGAAAAACAACAAAACACGGAAACAACACATCACACCAACGATGCCCGTCCATCCTGCTGCTTAGCAGGGCATAGGAACACGGCTCAGAATCCTTCTGCTCTGGACTGTACACTTGTAGAATGTAGGGGAAGGGGGTAGGGGTTGGCATCTCTAAATGGAAATGGAAGGGCTGGTTGCTTCCTGAGTTATGACTAGGGAGGCTTGAATTTGCAAAATAACTGAAATGATAAACGACTGAGAAAGAGGAACTCTAAAGGGAAAAGTTTCACAGGGAAAAAAGGGTGCAGAGGTTTCAAAAGAAATAAAATAGAACTGTAGGGAACTAATATATATATATATATATATATATATATATATATATATATATATATATATATATATATATTTTAATCCAACAACTCCGGTCTCACCAAATGGTGGATCTCCACACACACACACACACACACACACACACACACACACACACACCCTTCCTGCATCAGAGCAGCCCTTCCCTTCAGTGATCTCAAGAAGGGAAAGGGCGGGGCAGCTAGACCTGGGAGGTCACCCTAACCAGGTGCTTGCTCTTGTCTTTTTGGAAGAGTTTGCATAAAGCTGGTGAGAGGGAGACCAATAAGGACCACCTAACTTGTGGCCTTCTTAAGTGACATTCCATGAACGTGACTGAGAAACTGACATCTGAGGGCTTAATTACCAGGATAGTCAGTGAATGTATGGCCTCTTTGGCCTCTGGAAGACTGACTGGAGGTCGGGAGCTCCAGGGATGAGCCCTGTGACAGTGGGAAAGCATCTCCCAGCAGCTTGACAAGAAAATTTCTATTGCCAGACAGATAAGGAGGATCAAGGTAAGGGGAAGCAGGTTAGCTTCCTCTACATAGTATCCATTCAGGCGTGCTGGCCAACTGACCCACGGGCACTTGGCAGCCCTGGCAGGGGACCAGGACCACCTCCCCCAGTTTCATTTTGCCAAGTAGAGCTGGTCTTTTGTTCAGTCACTTATCTTGCAGAGTGGGCTTCAAAAGGGCCATATAAATGAACCCTAGAGGATTTTGAAGGATGCAAAGATCTGGGTAAATGCTAAAATTCCTGGGAGGAACCCTTCTCCAACACTTGAGGTGTTGCTATGCTATTGCTTTCTGATGCAGATGAGAACATCTGATCTTCAGTGATAGGACCATTCTCTGCTGCATTCTCCTGAGGCAAATAGCACCCATAGCCAGCTGACTTGCATCTTAACATTCAAGGCAAACAGGTTGCCATCTTAGCTAGGGTTGCATTATTCTCAGACACTGCCTCCTTGAGGCAAGCTTAGGGAATGACATACGTGTGTGTGTGTGTGTGTGTGTGTGTGTGTGTGTGTGTGTGTGTGTGTGTGTGTGTGTACACACACAGAGAGAATCTTAGAGCTCAAAACTAAATATAGCTCTCATCATACAATGAAATCCTACGTGGTAAGACACAGTCAGTACCAGTAGCATGAAACTAGCCTGATAAGTCAAAGGATAAAATGAGCAAAACAAAGGGTTTGAATGTGACTACAGATTTCTCCCAGATAACTTTGCCGACCAATACTGCAGTAAAAAACCCAACATCTTCCAGTGTGTGGTCTGCTCTCTTTGGGGGTTTCACAACCTGCTGGTTGCAAATCTATGACAAGCATGAGGGTAGGGACTGAGAAAAGGGGGCTCATGTTTTCTTTCTGAATGCCTACTTGGATAACAGTCTGTGAACCAAACCTGTCTATTTCCTTCCTTTCTGAAATGGTTTAATTTCCAGGAAATGAGCCGTGGTCTCCCACCTGGTGGCAACAAGTGTAAGTAAAGATGTGTGAATTGGTTCTTTAACAATGCTATAACTCTCTTTGGGGGTGGGGGTTTACATGTAGACCATATTTGCTTCCCTTCACTCAGCTGTGGTTGAAGAAAGACAGTTTATATTTTTATTCATTGGGTTTTGACCAGCTATGAAATTATAATCACATCATACAGGTGATTAATGAAATACACTTTTATGGCTTTTATTTCTGGGTTAGAGAGGGGTCTCTGTATCTCTCACTCCTAATGACTACACAGCAATTACTATTACATCCCAAACTATAACAGAACAGTTTCCTGGTATTTTTTGCACACATTTTCTTGCAAAGTAGCAAGCATTTGCTTATATGACATCTGGTAATTCTTGCCTGAATGCTTCATATCTTACCTACGTCTGAGCTTCTCAAAGGTAGATACTGTCTCTCCTTCCCAGTGCCTAATATAATTCAGCCCTCCCTATTTTTGCTCAATACACTTGCTGAAGCTTGAAACCTAGCAATTCCATTTTCAACAATGACGTAGAGACTGCTGCTGTGAATGAATTTAAAAAGGCATTCTCACTCGTTTCAGAGTGAGAAGTAAATGCTTATTTAAATAGCCTGGAATATATAGCCCTTAGGAAATGCAGTCAATCTCTCCATTTTCAGAATGGATGTTAGAACCATAATTAAGAAGAAAATTACTAACAATTAAAAAAAAATGATTTGGAAAGTGTCCTTATCCCCTGCAGTCCCGGCAGCAGCAGACTAATGATGATGTTGTTGGTTTCAGGGGTAATAAATTTTTTTCCTAAGTGAACAGAATATCTGCAGTGACTGTAAACAACTTCAGGATGTAGTTCTAATGTTTAACCTGTTGAAGGTCAGGATGAAATTACTTTCTTTCCTCATAGGTTCTTTCTCCCCTCCTTGCCAGGTTTTGATGATACCATCTGATTTATTTGGTATATTCTGAGAGCTCCTGAGCATTTGCTGCAGGATGTTTTAGAAACGATAATGAGATATTTGTCCAGTGGTCTTTCTTTTCTGAGAATACAGTTCTTTTATGTTTATTAAAATCTCCAACTGGGGCTTCTGCAGATCTGCAGCCCAAAAGGCAAGGCTGAGCCATCAGTTACCCAAAGTGCTTCCAAGAAAAGGGGAAAAATCCATAGAGGCCAGGAAAGCATTCAGGGGCCTTATAATAAGGATTATATAATCCCTACTGCTAGTATGGCACTTTACAGTTTGCAGAATGCTTTCCTCTGCATTATTAACTCTTTTATTCCCCTGAAGAAGGCAGCAGGGTGGGAAAGAGCAAAAATAGAACTTGACACCTAATAGGATATAACTATTAATTTATCTATTATGGATTTTAAAAAATATCCAACATATGGCTTTCTGTGACATGTAGGATACTCATTTGTCTAAGAACAATCTTTTAGCTGACATTCCATCAGCCTTGATTTTTTTCCAAAGCAGTGATTGCTTTTCCCTGTCTGATACTCCCAGAGGAGGCCATCATAGAACAGGAGCCTGAGACGGAAGAAGAAGAGGCACAAGACCCTGAACCTATTACTCCCAAAGAAGGCCTTTTTTTTTTTGGAAAGAAAATAAATAGAAATTCTGCTAGGGATACAGTTCCCAACCTTTCCAAAGCCCGCCGACTGTAATTCTCTCAGTGGAAAAATAAAAACTTAAAGCATTTAAAAAGGAAAGCAGCCATTCCTAAAGGGAGATGCCCCCACCCTCACCAAAGCAAATAAACCTTATTCTCAAAATAGAAAAACAAATTTACAAATTTTTTAAAAAAGAAAGGGACAGTGACCCCAGATAATGAAACTTATACCTCCCCTGAAAATTATTTTAAGAAAAAAAAAGAAATTCTAAAGGGAGGAGCTCCTTGCCCTTTCCAAAGCCCATGAAACATATCCCCAAGAGAAAAATTTTTAATGAAAAGGATGAGAAATCATCTCAAGGTAAACAGTATTTTTAACCCTAAAATTTTCTTGAAATTTATAAACTTTATTTGCACCTCATGGCCCATGCCCAATCTCTCACAAAAATTATGGGGGCAAAAATAAGTCTCCCAAATGTTCACCAATCTCACCAAAGCTCCCTACAGTTATTTCTTCCAATTATACGAAATGTCCAAAATAGGCAAATCCTTAGAGACAGAAAGTAGATTAGTGGTTGCCAGGAGGTGAAGGAAGGGGGGAGGGGAAGTGTGGGTGATAGCTAAAGGGTACAGGGTTTCTTTGGGAGATGATAAAAATGTTCTGAAATTAGACAGTGGTGATGTTTGCACGACTTGTGAATACACTAAAACCCACTGACTTGTATGCTGTAAAATGGTGAATTTTATGTTATGCAAATTAGATCTCAATTTAAAAAATAAGTAAAGATCGTTCATCCAACTATATGATAATGAACCTACTACCTTCCCACAAATAAGCAAACAAAACAAATGAATAAATAAGGAAAAAAAGAAATTTTAAAAGAGGGGATCCTCTTAAGGACCTCCAACCTCACCAAGAAAAATAACTTTTATTCACCCCCAATTTTTTTTTCTTTTGAGAAAAACAAACAAAAAAGGAAATCTCTTCAAGAGCAGATACTTTCAAAATCATCAAAATCGATGAAACTTACTAATCCCTCCACCCAGATACACACAAACATTTTAACTTAACAAAAAGAATGAAATATTAAAGGTTAGGGTCCCTAATCTTACCAAATCTCCTGAATTTTTAATTCCCATAAAAGGAAAAAAAAGGAACAAAAGAAATAAATCTCCCCAAAGGGAGATGCCCCATCCTCACCAAAGCACATGAATATTATTTCAATTTCTTTATTGAAATATTTTACAATTTCTTTAAGATTTAAAAGAAAATTAATGAAGGAAGGATGTGTATATTGGTGGAGGGGATAATACCAATGAAACGAAAACAAAATCCTCTTAAAAAGAAGTGCTCCAACCTCACAAAGACACATGAACTTTTCTGTTCAAACACAACGAAGATAAATGCAGAAAAGAAGAAAAAAATAAAAGGAAATCCCTCTAATGAGAGGTGACCTGAATTCATCCAAACCCAAAAGCTTTATTTTTAATATAGGAAAATTTTAACTTGGAAGAGAAAGGTAGGAGAGAAACAGAAACAAAACCAAGAAAACCCTCTTAAGGAAAGATGTCCCCAGTCTCCACAAAGCTTCCTTTTCTCAAAACAAGTACATACATTTAGAATTAGAGGGGAAAGAAGGAAGAAAATGAATATATTTTAAAAGAGAAACCTCCTTTTTAGGGAATGAAGAAGCCCCCAAACTCACCAAGTCCCTGAACATTTTTTCTCCAAGAAAAAAGAGAGAGAGAGAGAAACAAAGAGGGAGGTGAGAGAAGAGGAGGAGGAAAGGGAGAGAAAGGAAGGGAGGAAAAAAAGGGGGTAGAATGGGAGGAAGGGATGGAAGAGGAGGAAGAAGAAAGTTAATTAAGGGATAATTTTTAAAAAGAAGAAATTCTCAGGGAAGATGAACCAATGAAAATAATGAATGTTATTGAAAATAATGAATGTTATTCCTGATAATCAATGCATTCCACCCCGCATAAAAAGGAGAAAAACCCACAAAATTTCCTAAAGCTTCTTCAAAGGGAGATGCACCCAATCTCACCCAAACCCAGGTGCCTTATCTGTCTTCCAGCCTTCAAATATTTATTTTTTTAATAAAAGGAAAGGAAAAGAAATCCTTTCAAAGAGAGATGTTCCCAATCTTATTTCTTCCAAATAATTTATTTTAAAGAAAAGGAAAGAAAAATCCTCCTAAGAAGGGCTCCCCAACCTCATTAAAGCCAGTGGCCTTTATAGCTCCTCTCCACAAAACCTAGTTTTCAAAAAATGAAAATCCTCCAAACCTGAAGACAGATGCTCCCTCAACCCTACCAAAAACAATGAACCTTTTCCCCAGAGATGATTTTTAAAGAAAAATACTTCCATCATACGAGATACCTTCAACTTCACTAAAATCAATAGACCTTATTCCTCTCCACACACAAAAGGAAAAAAAGAAAAAGAGAAATTTAACAGGAAAAGAAGAGAAACCCTCCTAAGGCAAGTTGGCCATAATCTCACCAACACCATTGAACTTTATTCCCCTAAAATTTTTTTTAAAGAAAGAGCCAAAAAGAGAAAAAAAAAAAGGCCTGTGTTTTAAGAAAAAGTATCCTCTCCACCCATCCCACTCTAAAGACTAGAAAGTGTTATACAAAGAAAAGGTAATATCATTCGAGAAAAGTACCAGTGAACCTTAAATTCAGCACGTGAGGCTGAAGGGTAGTCAATGGTTAATCCCAGGCTGGCTTCCCTCTGCCTCCAGCCCATTTCTGGTTACCTTTCCAATCTGTCATTCAGGCTGTACACTCAGTAAAGGAAAACCCTGTCCATGGAAAACAGAATTAAGAAGGCAAAGCTTCTGAGGATAAATCATATACCTCTTTTCCAAACCAAACAGAAATGATTTGGGAATTAGCTGCATCACCATTCTGCTCTAATACTATAGAAACTCAAGAGTTGATGATAAACTTTAAAGCAATGACACGCTTACTATTAATTTTCAAATTAGATAAACACCCCTACCTAGCACAGAAGGAGCTTAGCCAATTCAATAATGGGGTTCTGACAGTGGTTTAATCATGTGCTCACTTAAATGTCTGTTCTCATAGAGCGATAAAGGGCTTCACTCACAAATACATACAATTTGCAAGTCAGATTTATAAGCAGAGAATAAGACTCAATGTTTTCCAAATTTTTTAATTCATTTACTTATTTAAAAATTAAAGTGAAGGACCTACTGTATAGCACAGGGAACTATATTCAATATCTTGTAATAACCTATAATGAAAAATAATATGAAAAGGATATGTGTGTATATATATATATATAATATATAACTGAATCACTTTGCTGTACACCTGAAACTAACACAACATTGTAAACTAACTGTACTTCAATTTTAAAAATGGTTAAAATATTTTAAAAATTAAATTGAGTACCTGCTCTATGTCCTACATGCTTAGCACTGAGGAATCCATGGTGGGCAAAATCACATAGATGAGATTTCCTTTAAGAAGCAATGGTAAATGAGGGACCCAATTACCAAAACAGATGTACAGGGAGTGATTATTTGTTTTACCAGATGTACTTTACCAAGGTATTCACTCAGTCAATTCTCTCAGCATACCTCTTCTTAAACAAAAATGTAATGTAATAAAATAATGGAATATATGCTAATTTCAGAGAATGTGGAAAATCATGAAAGCTTCCAGAAAGTAAATAAAAATTATGTAGCACCCTGCCATTCAAGGGATAATTACTGTTAATATTTTGATATATTTTTTCCATTTATTTTCTCTGAATATATGCTTATAGTCTACAATAGTAAGACTTTAGGGAATGTGCAATTATGTCTCAGGCTTCCCCCGTCCCAGTCACCTTTCCCACTTAATTATTAGATTACGTACATTGTTCTACATTATATTTAGGAAACACTCATTAATTTTAGCTTAAAGTGTATCTACCTGTATGATCTGCTTGATAAACATGTGCTTGAAACATAACTGTTCAGGGATGTATTTGCAGTGTAAAGCAATGAGAGTATACATTTTATGTAGATACAATTGTTGTATCTACACAAACAAATGTCCCATATATAAATAGTTGACTGAGCTCACGTTTACTAACAGCACTTTCTTGGTCATCTAGATTTCATTTGTCCAGCTAGCTTTTGTGACTTGTGTTTCGAGGAGACCCAGAACAAAATCCACCTTCTTCCTACTGTTAAATTCCCAAAAGGAAAATCTAAATTTCTGAGACTCTATTGGGTCACTTTTAGCCATATGCAAAGATGTACTGATGGTTTTGTCTCTTTAACACAAACTCACAGCATCGTGCTCTTCTGGGTGCCTCCTACCCAGAAGGGAAATACGTATGTGTGAGGACATTAACAACAATTATTAGGAGAAAGACTATTCAATTCATCCAGCTTTCATTAACCAAATGTGGTAGAAAATTGAGAGAGTTAATAAACTGTATACAATCCAACCAGGGTTGAATCAGTAATTTAAAAGGCGAGTGTAATGCACTTCTTTTAAGATCAGAATCTTCAGCCTTGTCTGCAGCACTTAGAGATTTTCATCTTCCAAAGCATTACAGGCATTTGCTGTTTAAGCCTTTTGCTTTTAAAGAGCCTATAAAAGAGATATTGGCCCCTGAGAGCAAGGATTCCCGTTGCCTTTTTTCCCTCCCAGCAGCACAGGGCGAGGCATGTGATACTGTGGGATTCTGAGAGATAGGCATGATGCTCCCACCCCGAGTTTTGTCAGTTCTTCTGAAAGGAGAGGTGATGGGCATGGGGACTGAGCCTGGCCCCTGCCTACAAGAGTAGGAGAGGGCTGGAATCACTGCTTGCAGGGCTCAAGTAAGAACATCCAGAATCCTGAATGTTCATTCATTTGCTTTCTCCTGCAGCTAATATCCCTTCTGGGATTTTGCAGCGTGAGGCAGGAAATGAAAGGTACCTGCTGAGTAAAATTTGTTAATCTCCTTGGCTGTGAGTACAGATACTTGAAACCAGGAAAATTTTCATTAAGCCCAGGCTTTGTCAATTGAGTCCCCATTCTCCTGAAGTGGCTCCAGCATGACAGCACCATCCTCCAAACCCCAACTCTAACAGTAGTCTCTGCATCTCATTTTAGAATTACCTTGATTGTTAACTTTCCCTTAATAAGTGTCATTTGCATCTATTACTACCTTTAACATATTATTTCATGGTTTACTTACATCACTGTACATCTCCCTTTCAGTATAAAAGGAAAATGTGATGTAGCTTTACTAAAACAGCTAAGCATAAACAGCAGAGAGGCTACAAAACAAGATTACTGATTTCAGAAAATTAACAAGTTAGTGCCCTTCTCACTAACCTCAATTAATGCTTACTGTGACAATTTCCCTCCTGCCAGGCTTGAGTAGAACATAACTTTTCTCTTACCCATAATTTGGATATTGTTGTCACTTTCTCCCTCACTTTAATTGGTTTGACTGTTAAGACTAATTAAAATGATAATTTTGGTGTTTGCTGTGGTCTCCTTTGCTTTAATGTACTCAACTGGGTGACAAGACCTCCAGGGCAGTTTTGTTTGTTTTTGGCTTCACTTTGGTTTCACATGGAATCAAAGCACCCCCTCAGTGGCTCTCTTCATGGTTTTCCTATTATATTGCTTCTCACTAGTGAGTCCTCTGTCTAGAAGTTCTTGGAAAAGCTTTATTTTGTCTTTCCATCATCCCTCATCAGAACTAAACTTTTAAAAGTTTTTAAAAAAGATGAAAAAGTCTTTCCTTCTAATGGTGCAAAACGAAGATAGACATTCCCAGGCAGCTTGAAAGCCTGCTTTTTATTTATTTATTTTTTTTGGTTTGTATCCACTATAGTATAAGCATCATTGTGAACTACACATATCTACTAATTAATTCATTAAATGTTAATAATTAGGCATTGGTGTTTTAAATGCTTTACAATATGATACATATTTGGAGGACTGTTACAGAAGTATTTTAGAGTGTTTTACTGGTATTTGAGGAAACTGGTTGGGGGTTTGGAAGATGCAATGGGAAGGCATTATTACTTTTTCAATTGAGAAGAATGGAATAAAGTTGCCCACTATCTGAAATTCACTATCCAGCGTTTTCGGGGATGGACTAGATTCAGATATGAGGGATTACCTGATAGCAAATTCACGTTGACATAAGAAATTTAGGGGAAAGAATGAAGTTGTCTGAGGTAAGTGGGAACAATATATCTTCCTCAAACCTAGAGAAAAGTGGAATTAAATTAAATTAAGCAATGACAGTGAAAAGTATCAGACAGAGGTGCAGCTATGCCTGATTTGGGCAGGTTAGGCCAGGGCCTACAGACAGGAGAGTGAGGTATATGGACTTAGAAAAAAGGCGACTTTGATAAAATTGTAGAGTACAGATTGAAATCTTGTGGAAAATAAAGTAGATTGGGGAAAGTCCTATTGAAACTTTGAAGGCAACCTGCAAAATTGTGTATATCATCTGATTGATGAGGTATAACCATTGGAGGGCTGTTGATTAGTAAAATAATGACTGAAGCAGAGGGTTGGCTGATGGGGCATATAATTAAACACTACAAAACTTTCAATTTCCTTGTATACCAAATTCCAGACTGTCCTGAAAGGGACCTTTGGAGATCAGCTAGTCCAGTGTTTTAAAAACCTTTTCAGCCATAGAATCTTTTTATGTTTTTCTCAATGAAATCAAGTGAAAGCCTACAAGAAGTATTTCATTAGTCCTCCTCTATGCTAGTTTGGGTTTGTAACTGACATGCCTTCCCAGCTCTTTATTTTAAGCTAATAGGAAAGTGAGTTTGTACTCCCTGTTTATTACTGGCTTCTTAGCAAGGATGCTGGTGAGGTAGGAATACACTGTATAGTAAAAAAGAAACAAGTCAGAGTTTAACATTTGGCCTAAAATATTCCAGAAAGTAGATAATACTGTCCTGGAAACATGTCATTTTAGAGTTCCTCCCTCCTCACTCACCCTAGGAATGTATTACAACTATCTTATAAAGTGGGTTGTCATAATGTACGCTGTCTTTGCTTGTAGGAACATTTTTATTATTGGGGATTGTGTTCCTGACCAAGGACACCACACCAAGTAAATTGTAGATATAACTAAAAATATGTAATAAAAGCTAATATATAACTGTAAGCTTCTGTAATAATTTAAAACAGCAAAATTGTTCCAACACCTATAAAATGGGCATAAATGTACCATACACACTGATTTTGTAAGGGGCCCCAGTGTACTATAAAATGTACATGCAGCACATAAAAGAGCCAATTCTACATAAATTTAATCTATTGTTATTATTTACTTAGAATTTGCACTCTGCCCGCATCCAAAAAGGATATAAAGTATCCTACAAAATTAAACACATATAAAATAGGACAATTAAGCACAAATAAAAACAGAACAAAACCAATTCAAAGCAGTGGTGAATGAGACTTTAATATATGCTAGTTGTAATAAACCCTAATGACACATTTAATTAGCAGTACTTTTGTTTGCTGCCTTTGGTGGTAGAAAAACTTTGGGGAATGATTTGAATGACTCAGGCCTCTTAAAGTTGGTATCTGAGGAAGTCTGAGCTAATGCCTCATTTTTATGCAATACATCTTCCTGTAGCAAGCTGCAGCAACCACAGAACGAAGAACTAAATGTTGCCAGGATTGTGGTAGAGGTGTTAATTAGTTGTCCTAATTAACATAGGTTTGGGTTGTTTTGGTGTGCCTGAATTTTTCTAATATTCTAATGCATGTATGCAACTGTGAGGCATATGAGTATTGGACCTTCTCAAATAAAATTCTATTTCAAATAAAATTTATTTCTGAAATAAGTCCAAATGGTACCTTGCAGCCAGACATTCAATAGTTTGGACTCTTTCTTGGATTGGGAGTTACTTCAGATTGATTCTAGGCCTGATTCCACTTTACATAGCTGTGTAATGTGGGGTAAATTGCTTAATCTTTCCATGGCTTAGCTTTTGTGTCTCTTAAATTAAGCCAATAATGTGCAGCTGACTCAGCTCAGCTCAGCAGTCTCCTCCAGCAAGTCTTCACTGTTATCCCATCTAGGCTGGGTGCCCTTCTTCTGGGCTCCCTACCACCCTGTACAAACTTCTGCTTCTCATTTGCTTCTCATAAACTGAGATTATCAACTTGAATATCCCATTAGGGCTATAAGGATAAAGCTCTTAGGGCCTAACATACTGCCTGCCACTCAATACATGGTGTCTGAACTACTTTATGAAAATGCCATAAAGGCTGAATGAGAAATTAGATTTTAAACATATATTTTAAAAATAAGAAATATGCAAATGCTAGCTTATTTTAGTATCGTTTGTATATATGCCATGATATTTGCTATCATCACTTTCTATCTTTAGGTATGTAGGTAAGTTTTAATATATTCACCCCTCAAAAAATGGACTTAACAACTCAGGTGCATTGCCAGTAGGTGATTGTAGGCAGGGCTGCCTCATATCCTCCCAGAGGGCTGTAGTTTTTTCTAACTCAGACAGAGGGACCCTACACATTAGTAGCAGCCGTGTATTGATCATGTGGATTTGAATTACTAGTCTTTGGTTATATGCATAGTTAATCTTGACAAAAATGAGAATGATGAGTTATCTAGTCAGTTCTTTTAAAAAAACAAAATGCAAATTTATTAAAACACTCAAGTATAGCAACACTAAAGAATATTATACTTAATTATAGTATATAGAGAGCAGGGTTAAACACATAACTAGGTACCAGTTGGTAGTCTTATCACTAATCTTAACTGTTAATTAGGATTTAATCTATTTATGGTATTCTTTTAACCATAATTGAAAAGCTCCTGACTCATTGCCTTGGTGTTAAATTTCTCCTGTATCTGACGCTTGAATTTGGAGCTAGGTGTCAATATGACTATTCTGAGGTTCTCCCTTTCTTGTGAGGAATAAAAAGCAACAACTAAGCTTTGATGTCCCCTTGGCAGTCCAAGTTTTATCCAAAATAGCTTTCTACTAGTTACAGGAAAAGCCTTAATTTGTTTCACCAATGCCTGAGCACCCTGACCTTGAAAATGGTCTGATCAAGAAAGTGAATACAGAGTCTCTACTTAGACAGCAGGAAACCCTAATGACCATCTTGTTTCCAATCAGAAGGAACTTTTTCATTAAAGGAGGTAGAAAACTTCTACCCTTTCTAGAATAGCTACTGGGCAGGATCACCACATAAAGTTGTACAGGTTGTACACTATGTGAGGCTGCCATGACTAAGGGGAACACCTTTCACAAAGTAGACATCATATAGATGGATATAGATATAGATATAGATAGATATTTATTCTAAACAGTTTTCCTGAAGATGGCAGTCAAGTGCCTCATGCTAACAAAATCAGTTGACCCCTGAACAACTCTGAGGTTAAGGGCACCAACCTTCCACGCAGTCGAAAATCCTCATATAATTTATAGTTGGCCCTCCATATCCGGGCTTCCTCCTTATATGCACTTCCTCCATATCCAAGGTTCCGCATCTGTGGATTCAACCAACCACAAATCGTGTAGTACTGTACTATTTACTATTGAAAAAATTTCCACGTGTAAGTGGACCTGCACAGTCAAACCCATGTTGTTCAAGAGTCAACTGTATTATGACAATTTTCTGACAAATGGAACTAAAATATTTTTAGCAAATGGTGCCTTTTCCTGATGTGCCTTATGGGCTGATCCTGATACTAATTCTTTACATTTAAATACAATGGCTCTCTTTGTAACTCCCTAGAAGCCTATAAACCATATGCTCAGAACTGATTTCCAAAATATCCTATTTTATTTCATATCACATTTACCTTGGGCATCATTTTATGGGCCCAGCATGCTTCCACTGTGCCACTCTGCTAGGTGTGACCATCATTTTAAAACAGAAAATTGTGACAAGGATTTGAACCAGGAATTTATAGGGGCACAGTCATGGGCAGGCATGCATCCACAGGTACACAGTGGTACATTTGCTCCCAGGAACATACCCAAGTATACATACTCCAATAGCTGAACAGCCTGGTAGGTAGGCACAAGTGCACACGTGCGCGTGTGCGCGCGCACACACACACACACACACACAAATAGAGATTTAGTTGGACATTGAAGCATATGAAGGAGGAGGCTCTGGCTGCTCACTGTGGTGCCAAGCTCTTGCCCAGCTCTCCTATTTAACCTATTTTCAGCCTGTTTCACTCCCACAAGGCAATGAGTTCCCTAAAGTTTGCATGCTCTCATGTGAGTTCATTTCAACAAACCACTTTTAGGGCGTACTAGTGACAAAGAACTGTGCTAAGTAGATATAGGGACCCACTCAGTCTTGGAAGGTTATTTGAGGGAGGTAAGATCTGAACTGTGTCTGAAGTTTAAGTAGGACTTTGATAAGTAAATGTGGGAAAAGAGACAGGAGGCAGAGGGACTATCTTAAGCATAGACATGGAAGAATTAGAAAGGGCGATGCTCTGAGAGTCCCACAAAGACGTTTGGAACATTTAGTGCATCAGGAAGAAAGGCTAGAAAACTTAGTTGGGAGGTAAATTGCAGAAGGCCTTGAATGCCATGTGAAGGAACACGTGTTTTATTCCATAAGCAGTGGAGAATCATGGAAGGTTTTTGATTAAGAGTAACATGACTAGGCTTAGATTTAAGAAAACTGTCAATATATAGGATGAGTTAGCCAGGAAGATTCTAGAGAAAGGGGCATCAATCTATGCAAGATATATTGAGGACCTAATGCAATCAGTATGGGAAAAAGTGGATAGAAGAGATGCTGTTGGGATTTGGTTTGTAATTGATTAAGAGTGGATGGTGGGGAAAGAGAAGAATGGAAGGTGACTCTAAACTTTCTAGCCTGGAGTTGTTAAAATTATAAAAACGACAGGAGCAAGAGCAGGCTTAGGTAGTTTCCAGAGGAAGATCATGAGTACAGTTTTGGAAATTTTGAGTTTGAAGTGTTGGTTATGCTCAGCACAGTGATTAGAGAAGGATGAGAACTTAAGGGTTAAAGGACCAAAGTATGTATGTTTTACCATGAAAAGTAAGCAGGGTGGAAAAAGTTTGTTGCTCCCCCCACTACATACACACTAATTGAAAGCAATGAACAAAATCAATAGAATCAGATAATGGAAGAGAGATGAACATGGACAAATAATGTTTGGGGAAATAGGCAGAGAAAAAGTTATTGATTTTGAAGTTGAAGTATTGAACAAGAAGGGAGAAAGAAGAGAATGTGTAATTTTTTTACAGGAACATTTTCTTTGAAAGTGTCAATCCTGAGTAATTTTTTTCAACAACTTTTCTATCCTCTCCTTTGGCTGTTTTCTCTTTGTTGAGAAAAATCCTCTGAATGGTCTTGAAAGGAGAGGGGATATTGTTCATGTGTTGTGCTCGGATAGAATGCAAGTAGCTTTTCTCTTATTACCCAAGTCTTTATTTGTAAGCCTAGGAATATAGTGTGATTTTGGAAACCAGTAAGGTTAACAGTTATCTAGTTATTAATAGAAGGAGCATGAGAACATTTCTCTTGTGTTAAAGAAGAATATATTCTCTATAACAAAGATTCTATTTTAAAGCTCTTCATATATAGTAGACACTTAATAACTGTTGAATTTATAAGAAATAACAAAACAGTCATAGATAGATAGATAGAGATATAAATATATAGATATTAAGATATCTCCAGAGACAGCAAGCTAATATATACTTAGGGTATTGTAAGAGTAGCTCTGAAAATGTTGAGGGGAGGTAGGGACTTTCTTAAAGAAAACTTTTCTTACCAGGTAAACTTTGTCTTTTAGGTATGAACTGAATAATAGCCCCTTAACATAGCAGCAGAAAGTGGAGGAAACAAAGGGCAAGCCAGATGGAATAATCAGGGAATAAATTGACAAATGTTTGAAAGTGTGAACTGAAAGCTTGGTAGGCCCCCAGCCCTTTGCTAGTTGGTGTGGAAAGAACAAGGGTAGATGTGAAGGCTGCAATCTCACTTGGAAAAAAAAACATGTACACCAGAGACAGGTACCTAACAATACAAGAAAATATACGATTAGGTTACAGCAAGTGTAGGTCAGAGAGTAATGCTGTATGATTATAAAAGAGGGGAACGATAAGGGATGGAGTAGTTAAGGAAGGCTTCCTGATGGAGGTGAGATCAATCAAACCTAGATCTGAGAGCAACATACACAAAGACTTGGATGCAGCAAGGACTCTATTCAACTGATATCAAAGAGTTTTGAGAGAAAGGCAGGATTTGGACTTTATTCTGTACAGCAGGGTATTATTTAATGTTCTTGAGTAGGAGAGTAACATAATAAAAGTAATTTTATCTGATATATATTGTGATAGTGAGAAAGATAGATTGGAGGGGATAAGATAGGAGGCAGGGAGATTACCTAGGCTGTTGCAAAAATCCAGGTGAGAGATGACGGTGGCCTGCTTATTGAAAGCAATGATGATCATTTGTTCATTCACTTAAAATCATTTCTTGAACACCTACTCTGTGTCAGGCACTGTGCCAATAACTGTAAATTAACTGAAGGAAATTATAGCTAAGTAAAGAAAATAAGACCAAGTATACAAATAACTACAACCCCAAGTAGAAAATGACAATGGCCATGAGAGAAACTCTGAGTTCAAAGGAGATAAGAACTGATTGGAGCCTAGCAGGATGGGGTAGACTTGAGTTCGGAGATGAGTAAAAGTTTTCTTATTTGAGAAAAGATGCTGGGAAGAGTGATAAGAAGGGAATTCTAGGCAAACAAAACAGTGTGAGCAAAGGAACCAAGGTGAGAAAACACTGGGTATTTTTTGGAGACAAGAGCATGTGAAGCTTGGGGATGCAGACAGAAATGAAGAGCTAGGAGAAGGTGGGGGTAGGACAAGTGAATGGAGGTGGATGGGTAAGGAGGAGGGGAAATGGTCAGGGAAGATAGCATAGGACATTAATAATTTCTAATGTTATTTCTACTTTGCAACTCACACTTTGCTCAAACTCTGTCTGTATTCTTTCCAAGGGTCTGGGATGCTTTTGTTTCATTCCTGGCCTACCCACTTCTATGCATCATCTTCTCTGATGTGGGAGCATAAGGTCCTGACTGATAGAGGTGCCCTAGCCTGAGAAAGGAACTGATTCCCGCATGCATCTCATACAAGGCTAGTTTCGACACTAAGTAGTATCTATATTCAATCTTTGGTGTTCAGGGACATCTCTCAGTCTCGGTTTTGCTGCCTGTATATACCTGTTTGACATACCTTTGGAATGCCTTGTCATGCGTGTAAGGAGAACTGTTCCTAATTTGTTTCTCAGTACATTTCAAACTGAGCCTTCAGAGACACTTCTCAATCAGTTACGTTATAGCCATAAAAAGTAGTGGTCTTTCTAGACTACTACTTGATATTTGTATCATACTCTACAGCCTTCTAAAATGCTTCCATATTTCCCATGTCCTATGTCCTTGAATTCTCACCACAACTCTGTATGTGGTATTGGTTTCACCCCCATTGTGCAGATGAGAAAAATGAGGCTAAAGGATAATCAGAGTCAAGATTCAAGCCCAAGGCTCCTGACTCCAAAACCAATCCCTAATCCATGTCAGGCTATTTAGTACCAGGTTTTCAAAGCAGTCCTCTTGAGCCCAAAAATGATATAGTTTCCTCTAAACAAAGTAGGATAATGGGGGCCATCTGACTTTATCTCAGGACTAATTACCTTCCTTAAAGCTAACAAAATCCACAGGCTTAAGATGAGACACAGTTTTAAGGTGGTTGTAATGGTTGTTTCATATAAAACTCTTTTGGATGCTTATAATGATGATTCATTGTGTAAATAGTTTGGGACTTCCTAAGATCAGAATGCTCAGAAGGTTCTATAATTCTTAAGAGATTAAAAAACACACCAGTCTAGATGTTTGGGCCCAGAATTGAGATTTAAGAGGCTGATTCTATTCCTAGCTGTGCCTTTGCGATTTGAGGTAAATCCTTTAACCTCTCACTTATTTATCCATTGGTAAATAAGCATAATTCCCACCATATAGTAACTGGGAAGCACTTTAAAATTCTAAGCTCAAAGGTATTTTAAAGCCTTAAAACTTCTGTAAAGCACTTTGCACAGCTTCAAAATGACTGTGACATCAATACACGGTGGAATTAGTTAATTTAAAACGAGTATATGGAGACAGGGTTAAAGCACAGATTTCTGCCTGTCTACTACTGTTTTTAATAGGCACAGCTGAAGTCTGTGTTCCCCTTTCATATCTGCCACAATGTGGTGTTGCCACAGCAAGTTGGCTCATCCTGCATGCTATCTCCTGCAGGATCATATGTCACTACAACTAATATCCCTGGGTAGAGATTTTTCTAAGGTAGAAGCCTAGTGGAGAAGGTTAATTCTCTATTTCATTTTTCCCCTTTGAAGCCTGGATTGTGTGGAAGGGAAAATGTTTTAGACTTTTTGTAATAATACTTCTCTGTCCTATGCCTTAATGTCCCTGTCTATAAAATGGAGTTACTAAGATCTGCTTCTACCTGCAGAGGCAATATGTGAGCCTAACCGTGGGAGTTGCAGCGTAACATAGTGAGCTTCACAGTCAGACACATTTGGGTTGAAATTCCAGCTCTGTCATTTCCTAGCTCTGTGACCTTGGGCAAAGACCTTCACTCACCTCTCTGAGTCTCATTTTCCTCAATTATCATATGAAATTAATAATTCCCACTTTGTGTGGTTGCTCTAAGGATCCATGGCATAGAAAGTGTTTAGTTCAGTGCCTGGTAGCTGATTAGTTCTTTTAAAAAAAATGGTAGCTGCTATGATATGAAAGACACTGGTTTCATTTCAAGCAAGTACTATACTCGCTCACTGTCTCTGCAGCCCCTTCCTGTTCAAAAGGGGTGAATGTTCCACGCAAAATAAGGAAAACATGGGAACAACAAGAGTGGCTATCATTGCTTTTTAACACTGCATCTTAATATCACAGTCATGGACCCCCTTTACTTACTGCTGTTTTCTTCTGGTTAAAGGGGCATGTCAAGAGAGAGACTTGCAATTCAATTCAACAAGTATTTTTGAGCACTTAGTAATCGCATCTCTGACTTCTTTCATAATAAGTTCTCTCTTCTTTCTATAATTTATTGGTAATGGACAGGTATTTCATTCATATTAATTAATTATAGAATTCTAAGTTTCTAGTTAATTATTTCAATCCTTCCTGACATTTGAGTCACTGATACCTCTCAAGATTTTTTTTTTCCCAGAAAAGCAGCAATTTTAATTTGAAAGCAATTTTATGTATGAGTGAAAGAGAGGAAAAAGGAACCCCCGAAGAGCTGCAGGGCAAAAATCATTCAGCGGCAGCACCCTATCTCTGCAGACCTGCAGAGACAGAAAGAGAGAGAGAGACAATAGATGATAGATAGATAGATAGATAGATAGATAGAAAATAGATTAGATAGGATAGATAAATATAGAGACAGATACATAGATATAGATGATAGATAGATACATAAATAGATAAATAGATGATAGATGAAACATAGATACATAGAAATGATAGAGAGAGAGATGATAGATAGGTGACATATAGATGATAGATAGATACATAGATAGATCTAGATGATAGATACAGAGATATAGAGATAGATAGATAGATAGATAGATAGATAATCTCCAGGGTACACAGAATTGACACCAATTTAATTTGGGCGGGCCTCCAGCAAGAATGTCGGTAACACTTGAGTGA
Organism: Stenella coeruleoalba; assembly: GCF_951394435.1. Taxonomy (NCBI): domain Eukaryota; kingdom Metazoa; phylum Chordata; class Mammalia; order Artiodactyla; family Delphinidae; genus Stenella; species Stenella coeruleoalba. The sequence goes on along the minus strand of NC_137152.1, from coordinate 39,191,984 downwards.
TCTTCCTTCAAACATCAAAGGGGATGATGAACTTTCATGATAAAGGAATGAGAATTTACGAAGTCCAGTGTTAACTTTATTCCAACTTTTGAAGAAGTTGCTTCAGAAACCTAAGTCCTGAAAGAGACTTTTTTCATTTGGAGACTCTCCTAGGGAGATTTTTCAAGCAGATAGGATTTTCCTAGTACTGCTTTGTAATTTGAGGTTGCAGCATAGCAAACATAGCAGGCACAAACTCTGACGCATGGATTTATATCTATGAGGAGAAGTGGAGGGAACAAGGATGTTTATGCACTGATATTACTGCAATATTTGCTATTAAGAGACTTGAGCTCTGATATCAAGTTTGGCTGCATTGACAAGGTCTCTCAGATCCTAAGGCTCCTCATAGTGAACAATATCATGTATAACCAACTCTCCATCTCTAGGTGAAATGAAGACAGATTTAGGTATTTAATCCATGGTGCCAAGTAGCCTTGAGATTTTATGGAGGAGGCTCATGTCTGAGCACGTCTCCTGTCTTCTGAGAAATTCTTGGACTCTGTAGTTTAAAAATAACATTAGAATTCCAAAGATAGTCATTTAGATACTGCTGTGGTTAAGTGGTCGTATTTGCTAAGCACACACCTCAGAAGACAGGCAAATGATTATAAATAACAGTACAGATGCAGCACTGCACTTCTGGGAAGCAAGAACAAATCCAGCTTATGTGTCATCCTGCAACAGGATCAAGTTCTGTCCACAGATGACACTCAGTGGAAAGCTACCACTTAAAACCCACCAATGGAACAAGGAGGGCAGTATCAAAAAGTCAGGGCAGCAACATCTGAGTTCCCATCACACCTCAACTCCTCTGAGTTGGTACTCTGTGGATTATAAATGGAAGCTAGAAATTCAACAATCGGTATGTGATGAGGTGAGGTAATCAGAAGCCTACAGGATAAAGAGAAGCTTCCAAGACACACTGAAGCATAGCATGACTAGACCTTGGACTTCTAGCAAATGAGAGTGTATGTACAGGCCATTCTAGTCAGGAATTCTCAGAAGTAGCATATCTTTTTACATATTGATATTTTCTACTACAAATATAAATCTTAGTAGCAAAGTTATGAAAAACACCTGGCATGAGTAGTGGATAAGGCCAGCCTCAAGGATAGGGTTCATGTGTAGAACATGGAAGAGATTGCCCCCACACTAAATATTTACAGCCATGTGTATACATGACTAGTCATTACTCTCGCCTATGCCACCTTCCAGCATGAAGGACAACTATGTGTGCCTTGTTTTTCAAGTCCACATTTCAGAAGGCTGATATACACATTTTCTATGACTTGGGGGAAGTGGAGAGGAAGAGAAAAAGAAAAGAAAAAAACACCACACAAACCTAGTCATCCTTTCTAGGCTGAAACCAATCCTAGGAACTGACTCATGGTTGCCAGGGGGAGTTTTATGGAAAAAGTTAAAGTAGTGTAGCTGGAGAAGTCAGGCATGAAAGCTTCAACTCACTGTAGGAGCTGTTTAATCACTCTACACTCTAAGTGTGTCTGAGCAAGGGTGGGCATCATACCAACAGTGTAACCAGTAGCACTGGGGTGGTTGTGAGCCAGCCTAGCTCTTATGAACAGAGTGCTTTATTATTGGTTTTTCTTTCTAGGGAGCCTGGTAACTGGGGTATATGCATGACCCATTGCATTCTTTGCTCAGTGGCAGCATAGGATATCTGTTCTCTGGCATGTAGCTTCTTTCTAAGTCTGGAGTGGAGGGAGGAAAAGCAAACAATTAAAGTAGTAGTTGGCCTTCTCTTTCCTCAGTGTCTTCTAGTCCTATTGGTGTTGAACTTTGTCTTAGCTGTTTTAATCAAGGCTTCCACCACAGCAGACATTTCCTTTGTGGGATGGCTGTTGGTGGGGCATTTGGGTATGTAATCACCTTCAGGCAGGCCTTTCCCAGTTTCCGCTTGAGGAGGGGAAATGTGGGAGGAGTAAGGGAGGAGAGGAGGCTCCAAATGGGTAATATCTCAGATTCTGCTATTTTCCCCTTCTGACCACTCCCTGGGCTGCCATCCTAAGGCGCACATGGTTCCTGGGTTTTAGTGTCACCATGTGGTTTAGCATGTTACTCATACTCCAGAGCTTGGACTTCCTGCCTAGCAGCAGCAGTGTAGTGGTGACCTCAACAAAGAAGGAAGTTGATATTCTTTGTGAGAAACAAAACTAGTGTGGGCAGGCTGCTGATGCTATGGGCTGATGACAATGACCTCCTCCTTAACCTGCCCCTGCTCTAAGAAAAAGGGCCCAACAAATCATTATAGGTAAAGATAGCACTCAGTTCATTCTAATATCCTGACAATTATTTTCTCAGGTTGGATACAGAGTCACCTCCCCATCTCTCCCAACTTCATATGTCCCTGCAGTTCCTCTGGGGCAGTGAAGATCATTATTTGTAGCGAATCCTGCAGGAGGAGTTGCAGGTCAGGGGGCAGGATGGAGCCCTTAGCTTTTATGGAATGCAGCTTGGTTTACTGTTGGGGCACCTTCCACAGTGACTCATAGTAGGCGCCTGATCTTCTGACTCACCACTATTAAGGGAGCATGGTCATCCAGTGCTCATTATGAGCCCCTGATAGCTATGCAGACTTTACAGACCCTAAGAAGTATAGGAGAATCTATTTTGAATCTCACCACCCGCTACTGCACCCCCTCTATGCATTATTGAGTCCATTTGTGGCTTGCTGTATACTTATGCACATTCATATGGATTTGCCCCTGCTGATGTATGTGTGCTTCTCTTCCTACCAGTGTGAGTTAGTGTTTTTGTGTAGGAGTCCAGCATTATATTTTTACGTCAAGTCCTGTGAGGGGCATTCTCAGAATTAATAAAGCAATTTGTTTAAAAAGAACTTCCCACCTCCAGATGTCCCTAAGCAGACCAAGCTGATTACAAAAAGGACCAGTTCAAATCAGAACTCTTTGAGGAGTTTCCAGAAGATCAAATAGCCCAATATCAGATCAGCCATTTGTGGTCTAGGGAAAGATATTGGGACTAGAGCCTACAAAATGGAGGTACTGAGGATGGGATGGAAAAAGAGGAGGAGAGAAAGGAGGTTTGGTAAAAGGTTAAAAAGAACAACAACAAAAAAGGACATAGCCCCTGTCAGATGCCTAATTTCTCTTTCAATGTTTGGAAATACCACACAAATAGCTCTTGCATTCGAGTTGTCCAGGCGGCTGGAGATCTATTTATTTTGCATTTAACCAAGGGTCAAAGGATCTTTGCTGATGTTTTTGCTTAAGGGTTGTGAATAAAATTTCCACCATGCTTATCTGGGAGTGGACCGAGGTAGAGGAGGTTTATCCAGTACTTAAGTTATTTTTAGATCACCTTTAAGTCACTCCTTTGGAAGAAAGCAGCATTTATGTCCTGAAGGATTTCTGAAAAGAATACAGAAAAGCTGGGTTACTGCCCCCTTCATTCCTGACTCTGAAAAGATTTCCCACTGGGAATCCGAGTAAGTCACTTGGACTCTCTGTTTGCCCTGATCTCAAAGAATTATTGCTCAAATAACTGGAATTGGTCAAATAGTGGTAAAACCTAAGGCAACATATCAGAGATCTAGCCCTACCTTACACTAAATTGAGTTTCAACGGCTGATAATGACAACTAGTCAGTGCTTGGTGATATAAACTCATGGAATCTGACGGTCCTCATATGGAACACCTAAAACCAGTGTCCTGCTATGTCTCTTTTTACTCAATTTTGATTCTTGTTATCTACTTACTAAAGTAGGTGTTTCAAGCATTTGTTGTACAGTAGCCCTCAAGTCTCGATTTCTGCAAAAGTATACACTGCTTCTCCTAGAAGCTAAAGAATTTTAGCTTTTGTATTTTTTGCCGATGTCTGACTACATAATTTTCAAGGTAGAAATTTCACAGATTTATTATATAACATTGTATATATACTAGTCATGCTTCTCTATTTTTTCTAAATGGAAGACAGTATAATTCAAAGAGGAATTGTAACTTTATGAGCTATTTCTCCCCTGCTCACATCAGGCATGGTAAATAAACTCTCAAAATTCACTATGTGTATTTTGTAGTATTATACTCAGCTCCAGGAGCTGCATAGTAGTACAAATGCGTTAGTAATTATGCACAAGCAATAAGCTCAAAATCTTTTAGTCAGGCCGGTCAGCGTGCATGCACGCACATGCACACACACACGGAAAATCCTCCAAAGGCATTAAAGATAGCAGAAAGTCATGGTGAATGTTTCTCCAAAGGTGTTATATAATAGGCATATAACAATATGATACCAAAAGCATGATCCATAAAAATAAAAATTGATATACTGGACCTCATCAAAATGTAAAACTTTTGCTCTGTGAAGCTTGTTAAGGGGATGAAAAGGCTAATTACAGACTGGGAGAAAATATTTTCAAATCACATATTTAACAAAGGACTTGTTTTTGGAATTATAAAGAACTCTAAAAACTCAACATTTTAAAACCAAAAAAATCCAATTAGAAAATGGGCAAAAGACATACATAGACATTTCATCCAAGAGAATATACAGATGGCAAATAAGTGTATGAAAAGATGTTCAATATCATTAGTCATTAGGGAAATACAATTAAGACCACAGTAAGATGTCACTACACACCTATAAAATAAAAGAGTAGTGACACCACCAAATTCTAGAGAGGATATAGAAAAACTTGATCATTCATACATCGCTGGTAGGAATGTAAAATGGTACAGGCACTCTGAAAAATAGCTTGACAGTTTCTTTTCAAACTAAAATAGGTTTGCCATACAGCCCGGCAATTGCACACTTGGGCCTATATGCCAGAGAAATGAAAACTTACTTTCGTGCAGAAATGTGTACACATATGTTCATAGCAGCTTTATTCATAATAGCCAAATACTGGAATCTACCCAGATGTCTTTCATTAGATTGAATGGCTAAACAAATTGTGGTACATGCATACCATAGAATACTATTCAACAATACAACTTTGATGAACCTCAAGGAAACTATCCTACGTGTAAAAAGCCAATCTTAAAAGGATATATACTGAATGATTCCATTTATGTAACAATTGTGAAATAAAAAATTAGATGGAGAACAGATTTGTGGATGCCATGGGTCAAGGATGGGGGCAGGGGTGCAGAGGAAGTAGGTGTGGCTATAAAGGAGTAGCACAAGGGAGTGGTGATGGTACCACAATAGTGGTGATGGCACAATTCAATATCTTGACTGGCATGATCTTTACTAAAAGCTACAAATGTGATAAAATTGCATAGAGGTACACACACAACACCTACAAAATGGGTTCATGTATAACTGGTGAAATCCAGATAAGATCTATGGATTGTACTAATGTCAATCTCCTGCTTTTGATATTGTACTATAGTTATAAAAGATGTTAACACTGGGGGAGGATGGGTGAAGAGTACACAGGACCTCCCTGTACATTTCTTTGTACCTTTCTGTGAATCTGTAATTATTTCAAAAATTCTTTAATGTTTTCTAAAAAAAACAAGGGTAATATTTTTTGGATGCTGTATATTTTGTTTCATATGTAAGGCACAATTAATTTCTTTATTTTGTGCATTACAAATAAATCCTGTGTATTAAAATTAATTTTGTCTTTTTTTGCCAAAATATAGCATAATATTTTTTTTTAAATATAGCTTCTAATGTAAAAATATGTTAATTCTCTGCTGTAGGGATGTGATTGTGGAAATGGGAGATATCTAACACAGCCAAACTCAGAGTTTTATAGCTCATTGTTAAACTGTAATTGACAAATTTAATAGGATTTTTTGTTTAGGATTTTGTAATGATCAGTCCTCAGTTGTGTTATAGCTAATTAGAATACATTTATATTTGGCTTTTAGCACTGGTTTTATGCTTTCACTTAAATATGCTTATATAAGCCTGAGTGACTTCATATTGCATTCAGAAAATAGATGGCAATAGATTACATCTTAATTTCATGCAAAGTACAGAATACCGTCTTGAGACTTGAAAAATGTATATTTCACAGATTTCTTAGCTCTTAGTTGCTCTTGGTTGTTTATGATGTGGAGAAATGGCTTTGTGACATTTACCATGAGGAAATTAATCAAACATTTTGATTCAAGAAGCCTCTTTTGGTTGCATTAGAATTCAAGAAGAGAATACAGAATGTTATCAGTAAACTTTCTCAAGATTCTTTGTTGAATTCTATCAATGAGTTCCAGAAAGCATTTGGGCCTAGGAGAATGAGATCATTTTTATTTATTTATATCAATTTACTAAAAGGTTTATACCTTTGACTAATATATATATACACACATATTTTGAAAAAAGCATATAAGTGGTGATACTACAAAATTAACGTGGTCTATAACACACTTTGACACTTCTTAGAAATAGATGCTATTGAGAAAATACGACATTTTACTTACATTAAACTTGGAGAAGGAAAAGCACTAAGTGTACCTATTGAGGCAATGAGTTACAAAGATGATAACCTACTTTCTCAATGGCTTTGTGTGATGTTGTAAGGATATTTAAGCTTCATGTAAAATGTATGCTTGAAACATTTTTCCATACAATAAAAGATTTTATGCAATGAATTCTTTCTTTTTTTAACATCTTTATTGCAGTATAATTGCTCTACAATGGTGTGTTAGTTTCTGCTTTATAAAAAAGTGAATCAGCCATACATATACATATATCCCCATATCTCCTCCCTCTTGCATCTCCCTCCCACCCTGCCTATCCCACCCCTCTAGGTAGTCACAAAGCACTGAGCTGATCTCCCTGTGCTATGTGGCTGCTTCCCACTAGCTATCTGTTTTACATTTGGTAGTGTATATATGTCTATACCACTCTCTCACTTCGTCCCAGCTTACCCTTACCCCTCCCCGTGTTCTCAAGTCCATTCTCTATGTCTGCGTCTTTATTCCTGTCCTGCCCCTAGATTCTTCAGAACCATTTATTTTTTTTAGATTCCATACATGTGTTAGCATACGGTATTTGTTTTTTTCTTTCTGAACTACTTTACACTGTATGACAGACTCTAGGTCCATCCACCTCACTATAAATAAATAAGTGTTGTTTCTTTTTAAATTTTTTAACATCTTTATTGGAATATAATTGCTTTACAGTGGTGTGTTAGTTTCTGCTTTATAAGAAAATGAATCAGCTATACATATACATATATCCCCATATCTCTTCCCTCTTGCATCTCCCTCCTTCCCACAATCCCTATCCCACTCCTCTAGGTGGTCACAAAACACCGAGCTGATCTCCCTGTGCTATGCAGCTGCTTCCCACTAGCTATCGGTTTTTACATTTGGTATTGTGTATATGTCCATGCCACTCTCTCACTTTGTCCCAGCTTACCCTTCCCCCTACCCGTTCCTCAAGTCCATTCTCTAGTAGGTCTGTGTCTTTATTCCTATCCTGCCCCTAAGTTCTTCATGACCTTTTTTTTTTTTAAATTCCATATATATGTGTTAGCATACAGTATTTGTTTTTCTATTTCTGACTTACTTCACTCTGTATGACAGACTCTTGGTCCATCCACCACACTACAAATAACTCAATTTCGTTTCTTTTTATGGCTGAGTAATATTCCATTGTATATATGTGCCACATCTTCTTTATCCATTCATCCATGATGGACACTTAGGTTGTTTCCATCTCTGGGCGATTGTAAATAGAGCTGCAATGAACATTTTGGTATATGACTCTTTTAGAATTATGGTTTTCTCAGTGTATATGCCCAGTAGTGGGATTGCTGGGTCATGTGGTAGTTCTATATGTAGTTTCTTAAGGAACCTCCATACTGTTCTCCATAGTGGCTGTACCAATTCACATTCCCACCAGCAGTGTAAGAGGGTTCCCTTTTCTCCACACCCTCTCCAGAATTTATTGTTTCTAGCTTTTTTGATGATGGCCATTCTAAATGGTATGAGGTGATACCTCATTGTAGTTTTGATTTGCATTTCTCTAATGATTAGTGGTGTTGAGCATCCTTTCATGTATTTGTTGGCAATCTGTATATCTTCTTTGGAGAAATGTCTATTTAGGTCTTCTGCCCATTTTTGGATTGGGTTGTTTGTTTGTTTTTTTGATGTTGAGCTGCATGAGCTGCTTGTAAATTTTAGAGATTAATCCTTTGTCAGTTGCTTCATCTGCAAATAATTTCTGCCATCCTGAGAGTTGTCTTTTCATCTTTTTTATGGTTTCCTTTGCTGTGCAAAAGCTTTTAAGTTTCATTAGGTCCCATTTGTTTATTTTTTATTTTATTTCCATTTCTCTAGGAGGTGGGTCAAAAAGGATCTTGTTGTGATGTATGTCATAGAATGTTCTGCCTATGATTTCCTCTAAGAGTTTTATAGTGTCTGGCCTTACATTTAGGTCTTTAATCCATTTTGAGCTTATTTTTGTATATGGTGTTAGGGAGTGTTCTAATTTCATTCTTTTACATGTAGCTGTCCATTTTCCCCAGTACCACTTATTGAAGAGCCTGTCTTTTCTCCATTGTATATTCTTGCCTCCTTTATCAAAGATAAGGTGACCATACGTGTGTGGGTTTATCTCTGGGCTTTCTATCCTGTTCCACTAATCTATATTTCTGTTTCTGTGCCAGTACCATACTGTCTTGATTACTGTAGCTTTGTAATGTAGTCTGAAGTCTGGGAACCCGATTCCTCCAGCTCCATTGTTCTTTCTCAAAATTGCTTTGGCTATTCAGGGTCTTTTGTGTTTCCATACAAATTGTGAAGTTTTTTTGTTCTAGTTCTGTGAAAAATGCCATTGGTAGTTTGACAGAGGTTGCATTGAATCTGTAGGTTGCTTTGGGTAGTAGAGTCATTTTCACAATGTTGATTCTTCCAATCCAAGAACATGGTATATGTCTCCATCAGTTTGTATCATCTTTAATTTCTTTCATCAGTGTCTTATAGTTTTCTGCATACAGGTCTTTTGTCTCCTTAGGTAAGTTTATTCCTAGATATTTTATTCTTTTTGTTGCAATGGTAAATGGGAGTGTTTCCTTAATTTCACTTTCAGATTTTTCATCAGTCGTGTATAGGAATACAAGAGATTTCTGTGCACTAATTTTGTATCCTGCTACTTTACCAAATTCATCGATTAGCTGTAATCGTTTTCTGGTAGCATCTTTAGGATTCTCTATGTATAGTATCATGTCATCTGCAAACAGTGACAGTTTTACTTCTTCTTTTCCCATTTGGATTCCTTTTATTTCTTTTTCTTCTCTGATTGCTGTTGCTTAAACTTCCAAAACTATGTTGAGTAATAGTGGTGAGAGTGGACAACCTTGTCTTGTTCCTGATCTTAGAGGAAATGTTTGCAGTTTTTCACCATTGAGAATGATGTTGGCTTACACACTGAATTGTGCCTTCCTAAAATCACTTCACTGACACCTTTTCCTCTAAGTTAGATTCTTCTCTTTGATTCGCCTATCCACTCACTCCAGAACTACCTTCTTTCATCCAAATGTCCATATACCCATCCTAGTTTAAAGCCATCAATCCACATCTTCTCTCACCTCTGAACATGCTATTTGGAGGACATGTATATGTGGGTCTAAATTAGGAAATTGAGATAGACCAAAGGGCATGCCAAGGCACCCCTGAGTTCTTGAATGAGGAGATGACATGTATATGTATTTTACACATTTTGTAAAGTACAAATTTGGGGGTCAGAAAAATTGTCTCCTTTCACACTTACTCAAGGTTCATGAGGTTTTCAGTTTGCATTTCCCTTGTTATTTTTCATCATGTAATTTGCTTCTCCTGGCTAAAAATGGTTCAGCAAATCATGAGCCTGGAAAAGAGTCTTACCATGTCTCCAAGTGAGGAGGACCTGGAGAAATCAAAAAGCCCATCAGTTGGGAATACCAATGTGGGAATTTCTGCCCATCAGGAAAACCCCAGGGATTGCAGGCAGACATGGAGAGCTAAGAAGAATGAGCATCTCATTTCTCTGCATCAAGGGTAAAAGGAGAAGGAACTTTTAAGAAAAGTAAGAACAGCCATTTGGAGGGGATAGCTTAGGTATATAGTCATCTCACATAGCCATGGGCAAGTAGATGGATTTGTTGACTGTGAAGTCCAATCCAACCATCTTAAGCTTTTGAAAGGAACACAGATAAAATGCAAAGATACATTTGCCAGTGTTTGTTGCATAGCTGTGCATTTAGACTTCCCTTGAAAGCCCAAGGCACATGAATGGCAAAGTAGAATAAGAAAGGATTGGAATTTTTACTTTAGGATAAGCACATGGCAGAAGCTGTTATGTGGGTAGTTGCAGATTTCTACGTTCTGTCCATTGTAAAAGATCTAGTCAGTTGGTATAATAAAACCCTGATTTTAGTTATTTATGTGGGAAAATGGCCCTGTGATATTTACCTTTATTTCATTTAACTAGTTCTAAGTTTGCAAGTTTATACCTCTAAAAGCAAATGATTTCTTCCTAGATAATTGGCCCTGAATTAAGAATACTATCAGTAGAATAAAATGCCACCAGGTAAATGGTGATGCTTTAGACATGGAAGATTATAGCTGCTCTTGAAACTGCATTTCCCATAGTTGTGGTTAATGGAATACAACAGAAGAGGATGTTTTCAACTCAGTTATCCTTCTTGTCCTTCAAAAATTGCCTCGCTGTTTTAACGTAAACACGAGAGAGGATTAGATTTGAAATGTCTGTGTGCTAAATTTAAAGAGATACAAACACTTGGGTTCACTAATCCTAACTGTTCTAATCACCACTTGTTCTCACACTGGTTTCTCTTCCAGGCTTGAATAGAACATTCCTCTTAACTTGCCTTAAATATTCAGACCTACCATCAGAAGCCCTTCTGATGTTCTAAGATTCTTTTTTTTTTGAGAGAGGGGAGTTCAAAATTCCCAGCATTATGAGTATCTTTATGGGGAGAGCAGGCACAGATTCTTCTCCAGACTTAAATTTGATTTTCTATTTATAGTCTTTGTTTCCTTTCTCAGCCATCCGTGTTCTGTTACTCATGGGAAGGAGAGAGTCTGTGCTTGCATGGAATAATCCACAAAAATCAAAAGCACACTAATAGCTGGTACTAAAGACCCACTGGGCTTAGATTATTAGTATGTAAATTATGCTCCCAATTTTGGCTCAAATACTGATTTCAAATCAATCCCCCAATACCCCATTGCAACCACATATATACTTACACTTGATAAGTCTTGTGGTCCAATTTAGGAGTCAAAAATATTGCCACCATATCCACAGAAGGAAAGAAGAAATATGTATTGAATTTCTACTTGGCACTAAGCACTTTCATGTATTCCCTTGATCTTTATTAAGAGTTGAGTGTCACTGTATGTGGTTTTGTAGGTAAAAATGCTGAGGTTTGTAAGTTAAATTACTTGCCCAAAGACAGACACATAATAAGAGATGGAGCTGAGTTTCAAATCCAGGTTTATCTGATTCCAAAATCTACACTCCTTTTCACTGCACAAATTGGGTTTTGCCAGTTGTGCTTAGAAATATAAGGATCTTCATGTGTTTCCTACAACAGCAACTGGCTTTTAGAAGCCAAGTGATAGGACATGGATCCCTGAACATTTGAGAACAACTTTTTTCATTGTCCTCCCTATGTGTGTTTTACTTCACTCAATTTCATTTTATAAACATTTATCAAGTACCTACTATGCATAGGTTGTGGCACTCTGGGCACTTTGCCTATCGGACATAACTCGGCTATGACATATTTTGTGATTTACCAAGAAAGCTTTATACTGAGGTTTGCCTTCCTGACCTGCTCAGTTTTGAAATAATTTCTATTCCTGGGCCCAGGCCCTATCTTTTGCTGCCATGTTTAATTTGGTAGGAGGTTACTTTATGGCAATAGACCTGAGCAACATTAGCAGTGTTGTTCTGTTATGTCTTTGTCGTCCCTTGCTGAAGCAAGTGCCAAATTTTAGCATATTTATCCACAGCTCTTAGTAAGGAGATGGCAGCTTGGGGAAGGGGCATGACTTGCTTACATAGCAGTTTACTGGAGCTGCCCAAACTGTATGCAATTCATAGTCCATTAATCCACTGTCTTCTCCTGGTGCCATATCGCTGCCCATACTGCACCCATGTACAAATATTTCTGTGAAAACTCACAAGTTGGATCATTCAGATCTCCTGTGGTTTTGCCAACTATCCACTCTCTCTCTCACCCCAAATCAATCCTCACTTTCCAGGAGAGAGAGGCTAGGTGTATAGTATAATGAATAGAAATGCTTGTAGGCTTTAGAATCAGACAGACCTGGGTTCAAAGTCATCCTCCTTTGTAACTGTGTGTGACCTTGGAAAACTTGGTAGATCATTCTGAGTTTCAGTGCTTCATCTGTAATATGAGGCTAATAATACTTACCTTGCAGTATTGTGAGTATTAGCACTAATGGATACAACTTGCTTAGCAGGATACCTAACCATAGTGGATATTTCAGAAAAGGTGTGGATTTCAGACTTATGTCTGTGAGTACATTACTTGTTAATCATATTATGAGGGGCCAAAGGGGTTAGCTGTGTCTCTATATTTCTCTGTATCAATTTTGGTGTATGTATATTGCTATTAGTGAGACTGTTTAACACTGACTCTCCCCTGCCATCTCCTCTACTCCTTCCCTTTCTTAAGCAATCCTAGTTTTTAGGTCCTGTTTCCAATGAAAGGACAGTCCCCTCCCCCTACAAGAGGACAATTTTGCCTACAGGTCTAGCTGTTCCCCAGATCTCAGTTGATAATCCTTCTCTTCCCATTTTAGTCAGCACTGCCTTCTCCCCAGCAAACTTAAAATAGATAGTTGCACACACTGGTTAGGGCACAGTCTCAGAGCCAATGAAATGGTGGTTGAGAGATGGTTCCAGGATGAGTGAGAGTCCTATGCATCACTGGTGGGGAAATGAACCTCTTGTGTCATCTGTAAGTCTATGAGTGTTTTCAGCCACCCCCCAGCCACCCCTCCATGCTCGAACTAGTCATTGCTTTTCTACTCCTCTCTTCCCCCTTTCCAGGCCTGTCAGCTTGACTTAGAATACCACTGATCTCTTTCTTCCTCTCTCTCTTTCCCTCTCTCTTAGTGCATCTGTACTTTTAGGTGGCCCCTTCTGGATAAGCTATCAAGAGTTGAGCAGCACAAGATCCAGATGATAACAGTCAGCATTGCTGTAAACCTTGGCCAGTGGGTGTTAGAATTTGATTGCTGTAGTTAGTAGACATTTAGGAGTTGAGCAGTCTTAATCCCTTAAACATAGCCTGGCTAGAGAGAGTGGTGTTCTACCAGGTGTTTGCCTGCAGGGAGAAATTAGAGAAGGATGCAGGTCTGAATGGTGTTTCAACAGGGAAATAAATGAAGGTCTAAAACTATGAAAAGCTTAGCAGTAGGTCTTAGGGTAAAGCATCTGAACAAGATGTGGGAAATGGCCCCCGGGAAGGGAGGGGAACAGTAACAGCAATGTTCTCAGTCTTTCCTAGTAAGATCCTTGTAGAATGCTTTCCTGCAGTAGATGCACTGCCAAGTTAATTTTTCATTATTGCTACTAAGAATCATCCAGGTCAGAGAAGAGCTTCCCTTAGGGCCCAGCATGGCACTATCATCATTAACCATGAGTATGCATAAAAATGGCACACTTGACTATGCCTATACTTCTTTACCAACAGTGATAACAGAGATTTATACTGCTGGATGGCAGAAAAGGGATGAGAAGGCAAAATTAGGCTTTGAAAATACAGACTACTAATTAAAATGATATCAAACAACACAGAAAACATAAAATATAGAGATACAGTGAAAAGAGCCTTGTGCCAGAGCCAGTTTACAACATGGTGACCTTGGGCAAGTCACTTTACTTCCCTGAGTCACAGTGTTCTTATCTGGAAAAGAGTCGTATAGCTGATTCACTTTACTTTTTCTTTTTTTAACATCTTTATTGGAGCATAATTGCTTTAAAGTGGTGTCTTAGTTTCTGCTTTATAACAAAGTGAATCAGCTATACGTATACATATATCCCCATATCTCCTCCCTCTTGCGTCTCCCTCCCACCCTCGCTATCCCACCCCTCTAGGAGCTCACAATGCACTGAGCTAATACTCCTGTGCTATGTGGCTGCTTCCCACTAGCTATCTATTTTACATTTGGTAGTGTATATATGTCCATGCCACTCTCACTTCGTCGCAGCTTGCCCTTCCCCATCCCTGTGTCCTCAAGTCCATTCTCTACCTCTGCGAATTTATTCCTCTCCTGCCCCTAGGTTCTTCAGAACCATTTATTTTTTTTAGATTGCATATATATGTGTTCACAAACGGTATTTATTTTTCTCTTTCTGACTTACGTCACTCTGTATGACAGTCTCTAGGTCCATCCACCTCATTACAAATAACTCAATTTCATTTCTTTTTATGGCTGAGTAATATTCCTTATATACATTTGCCACATCTTTATCCATTCATCTGTCAGTGGACACTTAGATGGCTTCCATGTCCTGGCTATTGTAAATAGAGCTGCAATGAACATTGTGGTACACGACTCTTTTTGAGTTACGGTTTTCTCAGGGGATATGCCCAGTAGTGGGATTGCTGGGTCATATGGTAGTTCTATTTTTAGTTTTTTAAGGAACCTCCATACTGTTCTCCATAGTGGCTGTATCAATTTACATTCCCACCAACAGTGCAAAAGGGTTTTTCTCCACACCCTCTCCAGCATTTATTCTTTGTACATTTTTTGATGATGGCCATTCTAAACGGTGTGAGGTGATACCTCATTGTAGTTTTGATTTACATTTCTCTAATGATAAGTGATGTTGAGCATCCTTTCATGTATTTGTTTGCAATCTGTATATCTTCTTTGGAGAAATGTCTATTTAGGTCTTCTGCCCATTTTTGGATTGGGTTGTTTGTTTTTTTTGATATTGAGCTGCTTGTAAATTTTGGAGATTAATCCTTTGTCAGTTGCTTCATTTGCAAATAGTTTCTCCCAAGATGAAAAGAGGGTTGTCTTTTCATCTTGTTTATGTTTTCCTTTGCTGTGCAAAAGTTTTTAAGTTTCATTAGGTCCCATTTGTTTATTTTTGTTTTTATTTCCATTTCTCTAGGAGGTGGGTCAAAAAGGATCTTACTGTGATGTATGTGATAGAGTGCTCTGCCTATGTTTTCCTCTATGAGTTTTATAGTGTCTGGTCTTACATTTAGGTCTATAATCCATTTTGACTATGGTGTTTATTTCTGTGTATGGTGTTAGAGAATGTTCTCATTTCATTCTTTTCCATGTAGCTGTCCAGCTTTCCCAGCACCACTTATTGAAGAGGCTGTCTTTTCTCCATTGTATATTCTTGCCTCCTTTATCAAAAATAAGATGACCATGTGTGTGACGGTTTATTCCTGGGCTTTCTATCCTGTTCCACTAATCTGTATTTCTGTTTTTGTAACAGTACCATACTGTCTTGATTACTGTCACTTGGTACTATAGTCTGAGGGCAGGGAACCTGATTCCTCCAGCTCCATTTTTCTTTCTTAAGATTGCATTCGCTTGTCGGTATCATTACTGTTTGCATACAAATTGTGAAACTTTTTCTTCTAGTTCTGTGAAAAATGCCATTGGTAGTTGATAAGGATTGCACTGAATCTGTAGGTTGCTTTGGGTAGTAGAGTCATTTTCACAATGTTGATTCTTCCAATCCAAGAACATGGTATATCTCTCCATCTGTTTGTATCATCTTTAATTTCTTTCATCAGTGTCTTATAGTTTTCTGCATACAGGTATTTTGTCTCCTTAGGTAGGTTTATGCCTAGATATTTTATTCTTTTTATTGCAATGGTAAATGAGAGTGTTTCCTTAATTTCTCTTTCAGATTTTTTATCTTTAGTGTATAGGAATGCCAGAGATTTCTGTGCATTAATTTTGTATCCTGCTACTTTACCAAATTCATTGATTAGCTCTGTAGTTTACTGGTAGCATCTTTAGGATTCTCTATGTATAGTATCATGTCATCTGCAAACAGTGACAGCTCTACTTCTTCTTTTCTGATTTGAATTCCTTTTATTTGTTTTTCTTTTCTGGTTGCTGTGGCTAAAACTTCCAAAACTATGTTGAATAATAGTGGTGAGAGTGGACAACCTTGTCTTCTTCCTGATTATAGAGGAAATGCTTTCAATTTCTCACCATTGAGAATGATGTTGGCTGTGGGTTTGTCATATCTGGCCTTTATCATGTTGAGCTAAGTTCCCTCTATGACTACTTTCTGCAGGGTTTTTATCTTAAATTGGTGTTGAATTTTGTCAAAAGCTTCTTCTGCATCTATTGAGATGATCACATGGTTTTTCTCCTTCAATTTGTTATATGGTGTATCACATTGATTGATTTGTATGTATTGAAGAATACTTGCATTCCTGGGATAGGCCCCACTTGATCATGGTGTATGATCCTTCTAATGTGTTGTTTGATTCTGTTTGTGGCATTTGGTTGAGGATTTTTGCATCTATATTCATCAGTGATACTGGCCTGTAGTTTTCTTTCTTTGTGACATCTTTTTCTGGTTTTGGTATTGGGGTAATGGTGGCCTCATAGAATAAGTTTGAGTATGTTCCTCCCTCTGCTATATTTTGGAAGAGTTTGAGAAGGATAGGTGTTAGCTCTTCTCTAAATGTTTGATAGAATTTGCCTGTGAAGCCATCTGGTTCTGGGTTTCTGTTTGTTGGAAGATTTTTAAACATCGTTTTAATTTCAGTGCTTGTGATTGACCTGTTTATATTTCCTATTTCTTCCTGGTCCAGTCTCGGAAGGTTCTGCTTTTTGAAGAATTTGTCCATTTTTCCCAGATTGTCCATTTTATTGGCATAGAGTTGCCTCTTGTAATCTCTCATGATCCTTTGTATTTCCACAGTGTCAGTTGTTACTTCTCCTTTTTCATTTCTAATTCTATTGATTTGAGTCTTCTCCCTTTTTTTCTTGATGAGTCTGTCTAATGGTTTATCAATTTTGTTTATCTTCTCAAAGAACAAGCTTTTAGTTTTATTTATCTTTGCTATCGTTTCCTTCATTTCTTTTTCATTTATTTCTGATCTGATGTTTATGATTTCTTTCCTTCTGCAAACTTTGGGATTATTTTATTCTTCTTTCTCTAATTGCTTTAGGTGTAAGGTTAGGTTTTTTATTTGAGATGTTTTTTGTTTCTTGAGGTAGGATTGTATTGCTATAACCTTCCCTCTTAGAACTGCTTTTGCTGCATCCCATAGGTTTTGGGTCGTCGCGTTTTCATTGTTATTTGTTTCTAGGTATTTTTTATTTCCTCTTTGATTTCTTCAGTGATCTCTTGGTTATTAAGTAGTATATTGTTTAGCCTCCATGTGTTTGTATTTTTTACAGATTTTTCCCTGTAATTGATGTCTAATATCATAGCATTGTGGTATGATTTCACTTTTGTTAAATTTCACAAGGCTTAATTTGTGACCCAAGATATGATCTATGCTGGAGAATGTTTCATGAGCACTTGAGAAGCAAGAGTATTCTGTTATTTTTGGATGGAATGTCCTATAAATATCAATTAGGTCCATCTTGTTTAATGTATCATTTAAAGCTTGTGTTTCCTTATTTATTTTCAGTTTGGATGATCTGTCCATGGGTGAAAGTGGGGTGTTAAATGCCCCTACTATGATTGTGTTACTGTTGATTTCCTGTTTTATGGCTGTTAGTATTTGCCTAATGTATTGAGGTGCTCCTATTTGGGTGCATAAATATTTACAGTTGTTACGTCTTCTTCTTGGATCGATCCCTTGATCATTATGCAGTGTCCTTCTTTGTCTCTTGTAATAGTCTTTATTTCAAAGTCTATCTGTTCTGATGTTAGAATTGCTAGTCCAGCTTTGTTTTAATTTCCATTTTCATGGAATATCTTTTTCCATCCCCTCATTTTCAGTCTGTATCTATCCCTAAGTCTGAAGTGGGTCTCTTGTAGACAGCATATATATGGGTCTTGTTTTTGTATCCATTAATCCAGTCTATGTCTTTTGGTGGAAGCATTTAATCCATTTATATTTAAGGTAATTATCAATATGTATGCTCCTGTTACCATTTTCTTAATTGTTTTGGGTTAGTTATTGTAGGTCTTTTCCTTCTCTTGTGTTTCCTGCCTAGAGAAGCTCCTTTAGCATTTGTTGTAAAGCTGGTTTGGTTGTGCTGAATTCTCTTAGCTTTTGCTTGTCTGTAAAGGTTTTAATTTCTCCATCGAATGTGAATGAGATCCTTGCTGGGTAGAGTAATCTTGGTTGTAGGTTTTCCCCTTTCATCACTTTAAATTTGTCTTGCCATTCCCTTCTGGTCTGCAGAGTTTCTGCTGAAAGATCAGCTGTTAACCTTATGGGGATTCCCTTGTATGTTATTTGCTGCTTTTCCCTTGCTGCCTTTAATTTTTTTCTTTGTATTTAATTTTTGCTAGTTTGATTAATATGTGGCTTGCGTTTGTCTCCTTGGATTTATCCTGTATGGGACTCTCTGTGCTTCCTGGACTTGATTGACTATTTCCTTTCCCATATTAGGGAAGTTTTCTACTATAATCTCTTCAAATATTTTCTCAGTCCCTTTCTTTTTCCCTTCTTCTTCTGGGACCCCTATAATTAGAATGCTGCTGCATTTAATGTTGTCCCAGAGGTGTCTAAGACTGTCCTCAAGCATTTTCATTTTTTTTTTATTCTGCTCTACATTAGTTATTTCCACTATTTTATCTTCCAGGTCACTTATCCATTCTTCTGCCTCAGTTATTCTGCCATTGATTCCTTCTAGAGAATTTTTAATTTCATTTATTGTGTTGTTCATCATTGTTTGTTTGCTATTTAGTTATTCTAGGTCCTTGTTAATCATTTCTTGTATTTTCTCCATTCTATTTCCGAGATTTTGGATCATCTTTATTATCATTACTCTGAATTCTTTTTCAGGTAGACTTCCTATTTCCTCTTCATTTGTTTGGTCTGGTTGGTTTTTACCTTGCTCCGTTATCTGCTGTGTGTTTCTCTGTCTTCTCATTTTGCTTAACTTACTGTGTTTGGGGTCTCCTTTTTGCAGGCTGCAGGTTCACAGTTCCCGTTGTTTTTGCTGTCTTCCCCCAGTGGCTAAGGTTGGTTCAGTGGGTTGTTTAGGCTTCCTGGTAGAGGGGACTAGTGCCTGTGTTCTGGTGGATGAGGCTGGATCTTGTCTTTCTGGTGTGCAGAACTGTGTCTGGTGGTGTGTTTTGTGGTGTCTGTGACCTTATTATGATTTTAGGCATCCTCTCTGCTAATGGTCGGGGCTGTGTTCCTGTCTTGCTGGTTGTTTGGCATAGGGTCTCCAGCACTGTAGCTTGCTGGTTGTTGAATGGAGCTCGGTCTTAGTGTTGCGATGGAGATCTCTGGGAGAGCTTTCGCCATTTGATATTACATGGATCCGGGAGGTCTCTGGTGGACCAATGTCCTGAACTTGGCTCTCCCACCTCAGTGGCACAGGCCTGACACCTGGCTGGAACACCAAGACCCTGTTAGCCACATAGCTGCTCACTTTTCTAGTTCTGCTCCAGAATCACAACAGAGCTCATTTCCTGGGCCCTGGGCCCCCCACCAGACAGTTGTATTCACTTGCAAATGCCTAGACTGGTGGAACTTGTTTTCTGGCTATTGTTGAAGGCAATTGTTCCTGTGAAACCCCAGGGCCCAGCGGAATTAGATCCTTTGGTGTGGATGAGTGAGCAAGCCCAACCAGGGCTTAGCAGCACCCCCTGGGGAAGGGAAAGGGTTTGGCCTCACTTTGTTATACAGCAGCAACTAACACAACAATGTTAAGCAATTATACTTCAATAAAGTTGTTAAAAAAAAAAACCCGAACTGAACCAAATACCTGCGATTCACACCATCAGTCTCCCCCCCCTCCGCCATTCTGCCTCCTTCAGTCAATTGACATAGGATAGGGTATATCTTGCAATAAGACCAGTGGTTTAAACCTTACTTTTTTTTCTTTCAGTGAAGGAATAACTGGTCTTCCATGTCCTGTAAAATCCAAGAGAGATATTAGCTCTGCCATTTATTAACCTATTAAGGGAAGTTACCTAATCTCTCTAAGCCTCAGTTTCTCAATCTATAAAGTGAAGGTTGTTATGGCACCTACTTTTTAGAATTGTTATTGGGCTCAAATGACATACCCCATGTAACATGATTTAACACAGTGCTTCCCACATAGTGAAGACCCACCAACTGTTAGTAATTCATATTACTACTACTATTACTACTGCTACTACTACTCAAGAAAGCTTATCCCTGGTGGCCTCCTTTTACCAACTGGCACAGCTTTTCAACTTTGTTACCTGGCCAGTAATTTCTCTATAACCAAGGCCCACAACATAGTTTCCTCCTTGACAGATTAGTGTCTCCTGCAATCACAGCTCTTTCCTCCATTTTCCCTCCAGGTTTTGTGGGCTGTCAAATTACCATACCTCATACCCTCTTTCCTCCACATGAGGCAATTTTGTTCAGCCAGGGACAGTCCTCTGCTCAGAGGCAGCAAGGCTATCCATAGCTTTAGGCATTGGGTGGAGTCTCCCATGGGTCTGTCCCTCACCCTGCCCCAAGCTCTTCCTACCCCTGAGGTGTCCTTACCTGAGACCTTGCTCCTGCTCTCACCTACCACTAATGGGGCAAATTGGGCAAACACACACACACACCGCATGCACACAGGTTGCCCATTCCCCCCAACACAAAACCACTAGTGAATTACTGAATTTAATCTTCCCTAGACTACTATTGCTGCAAGAAGCAAGCAAACCAACTGGTTCTAGCATCAGTTTCTGTCTTCCAACTTCATGATTCTTGTCAACACCAGTTCATAAGGCTGAGAAAAAAATGAAAAGTCACACATCCCCTGTTTATTATCTAACCACTTCATCCCCAGAGGACCTGTTAGTGAATGTAGTTTTAGATCCTGTGTGCATCTTCAGATAGCTATCTGCATGGGGCCAGTTTGGCAATAAGGCAATGTCCCCAACTCCCTAAGAACATGTGGTTAGGTGATATGGGCTCACCACGCCTACTTTATTATAGGCACTTGAAGCCATGATTGGAAAGAGGTAGTTCTAAAGACCAAAGCACAGGAAGCACCAATTGAGTCTTCATTGCTTTGCTCTTAGAGTGAGTTGTAGCCAAATGAACTACATATTTGCATACTTGCAAGGTTCATTTTGGCCTTAGGTTGCAAACATTTAAAAATACCTCTAAAGGCTGAAGTTCCCACGTTTAGGAGCTCCTAGACGGTCCAGCATATTGTCACAAAGTATCAAAATATGCAAAATATGGGATTATGACATTTCAGGCCTCTCTCCAAAAAACAGTTTTTTTCCTCCCCTTTGTGAAATAATTTGTAGTACATGGTCTCTCTCAGCTAAACAAGTGGGAAATCTGCAGATATTACTGTCCATGGCTTTTCCTCCTAGGTGAAATTGTGGCCCCTAGGGGAAGAAATAAGTGGACTGAAGTGATCCTCAGGTTGGACCTGACACCCAAGCCAGATCATTATGACCATCATCCTTTAGATGCTTAGGATTTGGAGGGGAGAGGCAGTAGAGTCAAACAGACCTGGCTTTAAACCCCATCTCTGCCACTCACTGTGACTTAGAACTAATCACTTAACCTCTCTAATCCTCAACTTCTCCACCTCCCCAACAGGACTGTTTCTGTGGGCATTAAATGAGATAATGCATGTAAAGCAAGAGCAAATAGCAGACATTTGTCATCCAGGAACAACTCTCTTCCTCTGGAGTGGGATAATTGAAAAGAAACTTAGAGAAGATGCTGCCTTGGCTGCTTCTATGAGGACATCGCCAGAGTCTGAACAGGAGCCACTGGTCTCACAGAAGGTGGTTAGGATAAAGAAGGCATGTGGCTTGGTGGTGGGACCCAAGGGCTAGAAGCAATGGGGGGAGTGTCTCTGAGAGAAGAAACATCCACAGGATATTAAAAGAACCTATCCATCTCTGGCTGCTGATGGTCAGGTGAAAGGATGGGGAAGAAAGCAGTTAGAAGCAGGCATGTTTTGTCATTCCTTGTAATTCAGTGACACTAGATATGATAGTTGCTGTCCTGGCCTCTGTGACCTTGGTTAAGCTGAAGACCCGTGTCCAAAATTCCATGATATCTTTCCTTTAGGGACTTTGTGTGACCACAGAACTTCCTTTTCTAGGCAGCAGCAACTGCAGCTGTAGCAACAGGGGTCTTCTGCTAAGCTTCTGCTTATACCACTCCTTTAACTGGATTTCCTGCTTCTGAGATTTTGGTTCTCCCAAGGCTCAAAAACAATCCTCCTCCCCCTAGTTGACACCTTTCATCTTCCCTGCATTTGCAGAGCAAAACCAACCTTTTGCAGGAAGCGTTCCCCTTAGCCACTCTTCTCAAACTTCCAAAGCTCTGACCCAGTCTGTCCTCTTGATCCCAGTCTTGGAGTCAAGCCATGTTCCTGCTGGTATCCTCGCACCCCTTTCCATGCTCTTCCTCTGAAGCCCCTCAAAACTATATACCTGTTCCAGGAGGTGCTGCCAATATAGAGCAAACTCAATGGCTGTGGTTATAGGGCCCCTCCACTCACATGAAGGAGGTCAGAGAGGATTCCCCACATCACTGAAATAGAGTGGCCAGAAGCCCAGTACTGGTTCTGTCACAAATTTCCTGTTTGACTTGAAGTGTAGCCCCTCTGGGGCCCTATTTTCATCATCTTTAACAGGGTGGGGAGGGAGATTACTCATTGCTAAGGTCAGGTTAGCTCTGAAAGTTAAAAGGCTGTTTTGTGGCAAGAGCACAGACTTTGAACTACATAGACCAAAGCTTGTATCCCCACCCAGAGCCAAGTTACTTATAATCTCTCCTAGCAGTGAAATGGCTTGTTCAAGGCTGCACAGTTCAAACCTGTGTGTAGGTCTGGAAGGACTCAGCCAAGCTCTTCCCACTTTGTGGCTGGTGCTAGTCCCAGGGCAATTACCAAGAGCCAGGTTACTGCTTTCTGCAGTTTGTCAGCCTGGGTCCAAATTGCTCATCTCCTCCCCAATCCGCAAGCAATTAATGGTCCTTACCATTCCTAGGAAACTCCAATAACAGAAAAAGAAAGGAGAGAGATTTGAGAAGACATATCTTTTTAGGCTTTATGGTCCCAGTGGACTAGTTTTAAAGTTACCAGCCATTGATATTTATCTTATCAATGTACTCACATCAACGCAAAATGACATGTATATACAGAGAGTCATTGCAGTATTGTTTGTAATAGAATAAGATTTTAAACCATTGTCCATCAATAGGGAACTGTTTAAATAAATCATATTATATCCATACAGCAGAATGCTATGCAACTGTAAAAAGAAATGAGGCAGCTCAGTATGTACAGATATTGAAAGGGCTCCATGATATATTAAGTGTAGAAAGCAAGAGACAAAACATGCGTAGAATGTTATGATTTACGTGAAGAAAGAATATATGTGTATAAAATATCTTTGGAATGATATGGAAGAACTGGCTAAAGTTTTTACATAGTCAGAGAAAAATGTAACATCATTTTCAACTGTCTTTTATTTCATTCATAGAGAGCAGGGATGTGGTTGAGGCTCTATAGTTCTTCCTTAGCACAGGAAGCAGTGGGAGGGATTTGCAGCTATAGCCCTTGCAGACATGAGCAGCAGGAAGACCTAGCACCTGAGTGCTAGGGTGACAAAAGGTCTCAGTTTGCCCATGACTCTTCTGGTTTTAGCACTGAAAGTCCTGGGAAAACTGGGACAGTTTGTCACCCTATTCCTCATTCTTCTGCTTCAGTCTTTAGCCAGCCCGGCTTGCTAGTGCCAGAGAGGGGAGCTCCCAGCAGTGAGATGAATGGAGTGCTTGCCTCCACAATCCACAAGGGACTCACAGTTATAGAATGGCTAGCAGGCACATGCTGTGCAAGGTGTTCTCATCTAACAGACAAGGAAATTGAGGCTCAGAGAGGTTAAGTGATTTGCCCAAGGTCACACAGCTAGTAAGTGCTGGAGCCAGTCTGTCTGACTCCAGCTATGTCAACAGGACCCTGGGGAATGTAAAGCTTTCAGGAAAGCAGAGGGCCTGGCCTTTCTTAAAGCCTAAAGCACCCATAGTTGCATTTTAACCAAATCAAACATTGTTTCTCTGAATCAACTTTGGCAGTCCTGTGTTAGGAAATGGCTTTCTTCCCATCACCCCAGCCCCCAAAGCAAAGAGAATACATGTTCCAGGTTTTGGAGCCATAGACAGAAAGCTGGCTTCTGTAGCTGTGCTCATAGTGGAAGTCTGGTTTTCACTGGAGGAATAATAACCTACTCATCCCAACTTGATCCAGCCTCCCTCCCAAGAGCCGCATGAGAAAGTAAAACAGCAGAGCAGCCAGCTAATAACAGGTAGTGGTGTATGTTATGATGCTTGCTTACTTTTTGATTGGGTGGGGGTGGAATTCAATTTGGCTATGTAATAGGGGCTTCTTTTGCTAGGAAAGGGTAAAAGAATCCTCCAAAGCCTCATACATCAAAAACCCACCGAGCCACAGAAAAACAGACCTAGCAGATAGTAGAAGCTTTGGGGGATTTCAGAGGAGCACAGGAAAAGGTCATAGAAGCAGCTGTACTTGCCCTTTCCCAATTAAGCAGCAGGCAGGTGTTAATTATATATAGGCGATTGGACTGCTTTATAGACCCTGTTGAGATATTCTATAGAATATATTTTATAAATATGGAGCAAGGGAAATGCTTACCATCACTGTTGGCAATTAATTTGTACATGCTGAGTTGCAGAGCACTGGGGAGAGAGATCACTGGTACCAGAGTGCAGGAGTTTCTGGGAATGATGAATTGGGGGATTGGCTTATTAAAGATGATGCAAAAAGAAACTGCTTTCTCTGCAAGAGCTGCCACAGGTTAGGCAAAGACATTTTGTGTGAACGCTGTACTCAAGGCCTGAATGAACTATGCCTCGATAAATCCCGTGCTCTTGGATTTGAATGAAGTCAGTTGATGACTGTGGTGATTGAATTCAGCACCACACTCACTCCCACTACTAAACTTCCAGCCTTGAGAGTTTTA
Source organism: Stenella coeruleoalba (assembly GCF_951394435.1). Taxonomy (NCBI): domain Eukaryota; kingdom Metazoa; phylum Chordata; class Mammalia; order Artiodactyla; family Delphinidae; genus Stenella; species Stenella coeruleoalba. The sequence goes on along the minus strand of NC_137152.1, from coordinate 39,166,859 downwards.
GAGACGGATTTTAATATCACATAGAACTGCCTGCAATATGTTCTGGTTTAAGAAGCATTAGGTGGGTCACGTGGCATTTCAGTATGTACAAGGATCCAATGACCCTTCCTAACTTCTTCCTATCTGCAGCATCACAAATATTGCTACAGGAATGTGACAGCTTGGACCAAGAGGGTTACAGGTGTGCCTCATTTTATGAACTAGCTGTGTGCCTGTAAACTTGGCCACCAAAAAACAATTCCCGTATAGAATCCCGTTCCTCATTGCCTTCCATAATAACACTGGAGATGCATTCTTCTGACAAATATTGTAGCCCCAAGATGCTGCAAAATCTTAAAAATGTCAAACATTGACAATCTTACTTGAGAGGAAAAATGTCAAATATGTTGATAATGTCTTAGAAATAAAAATATAAGCCACTGGGAATTCCCTGGTGGCACAGTGGTTAAGAATCCACCTGCCAATTCAGGGGACACAGATTCCAGCCCTGGTCTGGGAAGATCCCACAAGCCGTGGAGTAACTAAGCCCGTGCACCACAACTACTGAGCCTGAGCTCTAGAGCCCGTGAGCCACAACTCCTGAGCCCGTGTGCCACAACTACTGAAGCCCACGCACCTAGAGCCCGTGCTCTGCAACAAGAGAAGCCACTGCTATGAGAAGCCCGCAATGAAAAGTAGCCCCCGCTTGCCACAACTAGAGAAAGCCCACGTGCAGCAACGAAGACCCAAAGCATCCAGAAGAAAAAAAAAACATATATATATATATATATATATATATACCACTTAAAGAAACCGGAGTTCAGGGTGTCTTTCACAGGACAGAACTGAGTTAGATGCCTTTCACTACCTACTTCAGAGGGGTGCTTGGAAGATTCAATAACAAAAGTAAAAGCACTTTATCCATTCCAAAGTGCTGTATACATGTGAATTCTCCTTACTCTTCTAGTTATTCTTGGACAGTCACTTTAAAGAAACAGGAGAACTACTGATCTAGAAATTGGAAGTAACACTCCACATGGTTGTGGCAAGGAGTCAATGAAATGATGTTATCTGCAAGAAACCAGGAACTGGAAAGCACTGTGAAAATCCTGTTACAGGATAGGCGAGGGCTCTTCTACTAATGCCTCACTTTACAGGATGTATTTGTTTGTTTGTTTGTCTCTTCCAATTTTTGTCTCATGTCCTTGTTAAGCTTAGTGACCCTAGGCAGGTAAAGGTTCATTTGCCTGCATATTTTCTTGACTTGAGGTAATATATTGATTGAGTGATTTTTAGCTTCTGCTTGTTTAAACTGGCTTCCAGGGGATGCTTGTTGGGTTTTTAAGTAAACCATGGTTTATTTAGAAACATCTCCCAAAGGGGGACAGAGTTTAAAGGGAAAGAAACTACAGGAACTTTACCTTCTCCCAACCCAGGTTTGGACATTTGTAGAAGTTCAGAGTTGACAATATAGAGCCTGTGTTTAGAACTTAAGAAACTCTTATATTGTCTTCTAACCTTTCTCCCTCCAATACATAAATAAAGTTATCTGCTACCAACTTGGTAATATATATCTCACATGTACAGGCTCCTCGCACACAAACTCTGAACTCATACACTGCAACCTCTTCTATCGCCAGGAATACCTACCACTCACTCACTTTGTCATCTTGAGAAATTCACAGTAGTTATAGTTCAGAAATTGCAAATTGGTTGCCTATGGGCAGATTTTGGCCTCATCCATGTTTTGTTTGGCCCTCACAAGTTTTTTGTTGTTTTAATTAGTAGCTAGTATTTCCATATTCCAAAACTTCACACAAATTTTCACTTGGATTGCCAGCTTGTCTTGAAAAATGGAATGAACTGGTAACACCAGTCAGCATTCAATCACAATCACCTAGAACTTAGAAGCAGCTGGGCTTGGGCTCCTCAGTTCCCCTGCTAGGTTGTTGACTTCTGTTACCAGCTAGACTTCTATGGGCATTGAGTAGACAGTCCTGCACTTAAAGCTAGTTCATACAAAGCAACCAGTTTAATATCATGGAAAGGAGAGGAGATAATTGTGATTTGGCTGGTGTACCCAATGGCAGGATGTGTGAGTGGATAGCCACTGTCTTAGTGGAACCTCTCATTTGAACCAGAAGGTAAACATTTAGCACAATGAACATGAAGCTCCCAGGGCTTTTTTTGCTTTTATTTATTTATTTATTTATTTATTTATTTATTTATTTATTTATTTATTTATTTCTGGTTGTGTTGGGTCTTCGTTTCTGTGCGAGGGCTTTCTCCAGTTGCGGCAAGTGGGGGCCACTCTTCATCGCGGTGCACGGGCCTCTCACTATCACGGCCTCTCTTGTTGCAGAGCACAGGCTCCAGACGCGCAGGCTCAGTAGTTGTGGCTCACGGGCCTAGTTGCTCCACGGCATGTGGGGTCTTCCCAGACCAGGGCTCTAACCCGTGTCCCCTGCATCGGTAGGCAGACTCAGCCACTGCGCCACCAGGGAAGACCCAGGGCTTTTTCAAATGGTTCTCTGAGCTCACATAACCTCGTGTTTGTCTCCCTCCCTCTCCACTCCCACTGTCCATATCTCCATATCTTTGTGACAGGGAATATGCCTGTAACTTCTTTAGCTGCCCTGAAGGGCCTAGCAAAAGGTAGAGTCAATAGTAGAAGCTCAGAAAATACAAATGAAGCACTCTATCCAATTATAGATGCACCATGAAGTCTTTGTTTTCTTGACTGTGACAAATGCTGAGTTCATGGAATGGGAACTGAAGGTTTTGATGACTTGCTGTGTCCTCAGATTAATGGATTAATTAACTAATTAATTAATTGGTTTGCTGTGTCCTTAGATGGATAACAGGATGTTATTTATTAGCAGGGCACAAGTAAGGGAAGAAAAGGGAACATTTCTTAAGTACCAGGAAGGGGAATTAAATAGTGCTCATTACTACGGGTTGACAGAAGGAAGTAGCTGGGGAGAAGAGGCTGAATTCTACTTACTTTAGTATGTCAAATGAACAGGGTATGGGAATTTTCTGAAGGAACCAGAAGGCCCAGGGTTGTGGGAATCTTCTGGAGAAACAAATCCTCTTCCTTGTTTCATCATTGCCACCTCACCCCATCATCCTACTCCTGAAAGAAGAGAGCTAGGCATGGCAGCAAGGGTAAGAAAAAATAGTTGAAGGGAGGTTTTAAACTGAAAATGGAAGGAAGGGTAAAATATTCAGCCAAAAACTGTAAATGGGCTATTACAAGGGATACTATACATGATAAAATAAGAACAATGGAAGCATTTAGTAATTGACAAAGTAGAATAACTTGGGAAAGGGGCAGAATGGGTGTGGCTTCAGTTGTACAAAGTTGGAGCAGTTAAAATTTTGAACTTAAGTCTTTAGCAGAAAGGGGTAAATATGACTGTCTAGGTCTCATGAAGACTTAGTGTAGAAGAATATATGGCATAAAGGTGAGAAGGTTGGATAGAGAATACCAAACACCATAAGTGAGAGTGTATTCCATAGGCTATCTGACCAGAGAACGGAAAGAGTGATGTAATCACATTGTCTACACAAGAGTTGTTTTCTCATTGATGACTCAATTTCAACAATTTAAATGTAATTTCTCAGTCTCCATGCCACCTTCAACTTTCCCACAAGATCTTATTGATTTCTTGTCTTGATTCCTTGGCACCATTCTTTTGTAAACATATCGAGGGTGGTACAATAACCTTGAAACTCCCATAAGTTATCAAGACAATTCACGTAAACTTTGAATGCTATGAACTACGTTTCAATTGACATACAGAGGTTCTGTCCATTGGTACTAACTTACTGGTTAAATAATTGAACAGGTAATGTAATAGATGTGTGTATATTTGGGAGAATGGGAGTAGCAAAAGATTGTTCAGACAGGGTTCCAAACTTAAATACCTGCTGGAGTCGGGTGCCCCATCTGAAGGGAGCAGCTGCTACTCTGTTCCAGCAGATTGTTGCCATGTGAGAAGATAGGTCCACTGTTACCAGCTGTTCTGATTTTTTAAAAAAATGGAAACTTGGATTTTTATTTGAAAATTTCTGCCTTTTAAATATTATGAACTAATTAAAAACTGAAAAAACATCAGATGGGCCAAATAAAACACTTCCACAACCACCAAATGGTGAATTCTAATTTAGATGTTGGATGGAATTCATGGTAGAGCTTTGATCCAATGACTTAACGTCTGTCTCTTCGTCCATTCAGCATGGGCTTTGTTCCAGCTTGGTGGGTTTGAGTACTTCTCCCAAATGGTAGACTTGCATATTGATTTGTATTCTATAAATGTAACTGAGAACCTCCCCAATTGTAACAGTGGTAAGTAGACTCTATGCTTGGTTAGAGTCAGTCTATCTGACAAGTAACTGAAAAATCAGTTGGTCAGACTATGAGATATGTAAAGAAAGTAATCAAATGGTAGTTCCTTTTTGGTGTCCTTTTTGCTCTCACCAGATCATGAATCCCTTGAAGGCCATGGTTAAGACTTGGGATTTGTTTCTAAAAGTGTTGGGAAGCCATTGGAGGCTTGTAAGCAGGGAAGGAATGTGATCCAACTTAACGTTCTAAAAGGAACACTCTAAAAGAGCAGAGAGGAAGGCCCTGTCCAGGCCTACAATCTGGAGACTTCCAGAAAATCTGCCTTTACTGAATTCAGCCTCTTTCCCGACCATTTGTTCTTCCCTAGGAATGTAGTTCTTATATTTATGTGTTCTGTCCCTCCTTCCCACCTCCCACCACCAATGGCAATGTTCTCCATGGTTCTTGGGCCATGTATCCTTAGAAACTTAGAGCCTATATCACCCTGAATGTGTTATCCAAGGGTAACCAATACCCTTTCTGATTGAACTAACTTCCTCGTCTTCTTGCCTGGACCTTGAGCCATTCCTCAGATATGTGACAGAGAGCTTTCCAGATATCTGATCTTCTCAAATGAGAGGACAAGTGATATGGTCTTGCAAATTGATCTAATTACTCAACACTATGCTGCTATCTTTCAGAAAATACTGAAGGAAGGACCTCTGCTGAAGAACTGTAACTCCTTCAAGAGGTGGAAACTCAGATATTTTCTGGTTCGAGGACAAAGGCTCTGCTTTGCACACCATCCTGCGGTAAGAGAATATATATATATTCTTGTCAGTTGGGTTAATGGGTGGGTACCAGGAAATGTTTTGTGGGGAGATGGGCCAACATGTTGGCAAGCATTCAGGTGGCTAACCCTTACCTGCTCCACTAGGCCCCTAGATAGACCATATCCCATTATCTTCTCCAGCGTAAACCTTTAGGTAGCTGAACTACCTAAGCCTTCCTATAAATCCACATAAAAATTTTGGGAAGAGTTGTGTTTTTGGTTTAGTTTGGTTTGTTTTTTGTTTGTCCCATGATATATCAATAAAAACCATGATGCTAAATAAATCCCAGCTCAAGCCAAAGAAATAATGGGATCATGACTGCCAAAAATGCCTAATAGTGTGCGTGTGTGTGTGTGTGTGTGTGTGTGTTTACCTTTTAGTGTCTCTTTGCCTTATTAACCAGATGGTTCCTTTTCCCTCTCCCTCTTATACCTTTCCAGTTTGCACGCTTTGAAACAATTGATCTGTCTCAAGTTGCCTTGGCAGAAAGCAGCTGTAGAAACCTTTGCCACAGTTTTTGCGTAAGTAAGATTAGGAATGACTGAATGGCCAGGGGTGGGAGCTAGTTGGGAGGAGGGGTTGCCATAACCACCTGTTGCCTCTTTAGAGTTCAGATTTCCCAAGTTTCCTTTGATCCCAAAGTGCGTATGGAAATCCACTTAAAGTAGCATTGCAAATGAATGCTAAAGATTATTCATGTGAATATTTTCTACCAGCCCACTGATGGGAAAAAAAGTGATGGCCCTATTCCCTACTACCAGCCTGATATAAAGCTGAGCTGATTTGGGGGCGGAAGGAGTGACTATTACAAAAATCAATCCTCCTGGTGAAGATAATTTAGATGAGTGTCATTGGGAGGCTTTCAAGAGACTGCCAATATGTTGTAGAATATATCAGGATAATCAAACTACATGACATTCTCTCCTTTGATGAAATAGATAAGAACGTAAATCCAAACTGAAAGCTATCCTATGCTGAGATTACTGATGAGAGTACTTCAAAGAAAGCAGAGGATTTTCTAGGGAAGTATTCAAGGGCTTGTCACTGCTGAAATGTCATAAGGCTTTGGTCATTCACGTAAATCCAGAATAGAAAGCTCACTGAAAAATAGCAAGTCCATTGGCCCAGGAATCCTCCTACCCACCTCCTCCCAGAAATGCTTTTTCTCAGCCTCAGTGGTGGGTTATGGAGACCAGGGTTCCTCTTCAGGCAGGTAGAGAGTGGTACTTAGCAGACTAAAGAGCTATGGGCCCAATACCCTGATTCCATGGCTGGTCCACAGTCTATTCTCTTTTGAAGGGAGAGCAGTTGGATATAAGAGGAAGATCCTGCTCTCATTTCTCTCTTATTACATCATACTGACCCAGGACAAAGCTGAGGTTTCTGTTGACCCAGTCCCAAAAATCTTAACCTTTGGGTGATGAATATGCAAGATAATGTTTTTGGTCTCCATTCTACAAAGAAATTCCAAGGGTTAGGTTGCCCCTTAGCCTAATTAAAACACAGAGGCACTATTCATCAGCCCCACACAAGAATGGGTTTGGACCAAAGGAGCGGCTATCTATTGTCACAATTCCCACTAGTTCCTATTACCATTTATCACAGACACGTGCACAAGGAGAAAGAAGTTGCTTGTTGGTGTGGTAAGCTCTAGCTCCAAGATTTGGGCTTGGGGTGGGGGCCGCTTGTAGTGAAGGCAAGTAGGGCCATTGAAGCAATGACTGATGCTACAGCTATCCATGCTCCCTCCTGTCCTCTGTGAGAAGATGAAGCCCTGATCATGGCCTACCTCTGCTAGACCCTCAGCATGGCTTTCTCATTGTTCCTGAAAGGTTTTTGCACCATGCAGGATTAAGAGAGATGATAGTAAAATCCTCTTCAGGTTGTCCCAGACCATAAGAAAGAAAGAAACTGGATTTGTAGTTTCCCCACTCCATTCTCACTCTCCCCTCAAACAGAAAGAGGCACACCCTGATGAAAAATATACCCTTTCACCCTTTTCAAGTAGATAGAGCAGCAGTAAGCAAGTAGGATTTTCACACAACCTCATTTGAATAACAGATGGGTGCATGGCTTAGTGTTTAAGAGCATGTGTGCTGGAGCCAAAGAATCTAGGTTCGAATTCTGGCTTAGCTTTTTACCTGCTAGGTGGACGTGGGCACGTCATTTAACTCCCTTTGCCATGGAAAAATATCCTATTAAGTGGGAAAAATAATAATGCCCAGATCAAGGGGTTGTAAGGAAGATTGAAATAAACAATATACATAAAGTACAATAGAACAATGCCCAGTACGTAGTAAGTGCCATTAAAGTGTTGTTTATTATTATTACCATTATTATTAGTTGAGGTGGTTATCTAAGGAACTGTGAGTGGCTCTGGGAGCTTCTGTCTTATATTTAAGAAATGGCTTGGGATGTGCTTAGTAGATCTGTCTAGTTTCTTAGAGAGTTCAAAGGCTTTGTTTGGGGGCAAAGTTTTGGAGTGGGAACCAGCTAATAATGTGTTTTTGTGTAGGTGATCACACCACAACGAAAAGTTACACTGGCTGCACCCAACCGGAAAGATATGGAAGAATGGATTAACGTCATAAAAACCGTGCAACAGGGAGAAATTCGTAAGGTAAGGGAAATAATAGAGAATCTACACAACTCTCACGGGTAAACACTTAATTGATTGCATTAGCTAAGCTACCTTTCCAACAGGGAACTAATAAGATGGAAGCAGATACAATCTGGTCAGGAATTGTGGGTGGATATCATTAGGAAACCTGTTTATAAATAGGAGTAATTCACTTAGACTCAAACCTTGGTAAGTATGTGGTTTAGATACCTCTGTACACATCCACTTGATATGTAGATGTCACTGTATGCTCAATGTATGAGGCACTCAAGAGGTATGTGAGCAGCTAACTTAGATGTTCTTCTGTTAGCTTAGCTGCAATCAGCAGTCTTCACTTGGGTCTGCTGAGTGACTACAGTAACAGCTAAGGAAATTGAGGCTCAAAAAAGAGAAGGAACCAGACCAAGATGAAATAATTACTCAGTAGCAAAGCCAAGATTTGGACCCAGGCTGTGTGACTCCAAAGCCTATGTCCTTAACCATTATGTCATTCTGCCTCTCTGTGTACCATCTACAACAAACGAAATGTAGAGGGAAAAGCAAGGAGCAGTCCTCCCCAAAGAATGGCAGGCTTCCTTTTCTCCTTAGCAATACAAGTTATGTAAGTTTCAAGAGGGGAGGGATTTTGTCATTTATTTACTTAGCACAGTGTCTGCCACATAGTAGAGGCTCAATAAATATTTTTTGAATGAATAAATGAATCTGAAGGTAATCTTGGAGTCAGGATTTAGAAAGAGAATGATACATGGTTCATCCTAAAGCAAAGTTCTGCTGTGAAGGTCTTAGAGATAAAGGGGAAGATGAATCCACCCTTAAAAAGAACCTGATGTCTTAAGTAACTAGCAAAGGGTAGAGGATTTTTATAAACATTTGGGGTGGAGCAGTGTAAAATAATGGGTAATAATGGGTTTTATATATAAAAACAATGCCATGGAGAAAAAACATCTGTCCTCACTCCCCTAGGAATTCTCAGGCTTTTGACCACTTACTTTCATAACTATTCATTCTCCTACTCATGGCTATGAGTATATGACAAGTTGACTGAACTAGGGACTAGGTACGTCTCCACATATCATTGAGACCTCTCCTGGTCCCACATTGTAAATGCTTAATTGAGAGCTTCTTTGCTTAGAATCTGATGATGGTCTTTACATGACTTAGCACTCAGCATTTCACTCCTTTGTTATTTTCTTCTTCTTTTCCTAATGGAGAAGCACATCCTGTCCCTCCTGCCCACCCCCAATACAGTCACTATGACTCAGCATTAAAGGTAGCCACAAAAAGTTATGATTTCCACACTCCTCTCCTATTCTCACCCCTGTAGACCAATCTCTTTCATTTCCTTGGCTTATCTCTACCCACACTGGAGGACTTCTCAATTTCAATTTTTCATAAAAGGTCACATAGAAGATCTTGAATTTTAATTATCAGTCCAGGAATGCAAGAACTTCTAGAGAAAGCCATCAGAGCATTGATGTGCCATTCCTGACTCAACTGAATTAAACACCTTCTTGTTGACTACCCAGCACAAACTAGAAAGGAAAAAAATCTGCCTGTTAACTCTCTTGAAAGAGTTGTGAATTTCAGTTTATAATCACAACCTCTGTGGAGCTGCTCCAGGGACCTAGATCTATTAAGGAACACTTTTAGCCAATAGTAAAATATCTCACTACCTGCATCTTAGCAATTTGTCCTGCTTGAGGCTTGAAGAGTCAAATATGCTTTCTCTCATATGCACCTTATCAGCTGTCAATGCCTGACACGGGGTGAAAAAAGGTTAATCATGGACTTAGTGGACTACTAAAGTCACTACGAAGTAATGGGGTAACCTATCTAAAACCAGTCAGTACACATTAAGAAGTGAGCCCCTACTAGGTGCCCAGTTCTGTTCCATAGAGAGTTGAAAAGAAGGTGTAGCCTTGGTTCCTGATCTCAATGAGCTTTTTAGATAGTTGGGGAGATAAGATACACACCAAAGAAACAGTTAAATGAAAATATTCAAGACAAATAAGTTTTCAAAGATGTTACAAGGCAGATGCTTGATTGCCAGATGAATGAAACAGACAGTATAGTGATATGGAAGTTCAGGGGAGGAAGAGATTAATATGGTCTGGAGTCCCCTAGGAAGAGTTAATAGAGGAGAGATTTGAGACTGACCTTGAAAGATGAATAGGATTTTATTGGTGGTAGGGGATTAGGGGCAGGAGGAAGTCCTGAGCAGGGGACTTGGTATAAGGAAAAGCTAAGTAACAAAACAGAACCTTTTTGGAATAGAGTAAAATGGGGACTCCATTTGACCAGAAGAGTTTGGGAAAGTTTAAATATGTCTGAAGAGGTAGATGGGGCCTGATTGTGGAGGATTATCAATGCCAGAATAAAGAGTGGAGAAGAACTTCATTAATCTGTATATGTCTATATATTTACCTTTACCTGTGAGATTTATACTTTCATGTTGCTGTTTAGCATGTTTTTTTTTATTTCAATTTGAAGAACTCCCTTGAGCATTTCTTGTAAGGTAGGTCTAGTGGTGACAAATTCCCTCAGTTTCTGTTTGTCTGGGAAAGACTTTATCTGTCCTTCATTTTAAAGGATAATTTTGCCAGGTATAGTATTCTCAGATGTAAGTTTTTTTTCTTTCAATACTTGGATTACATCATCTCACTCTTTCCTGACCTGCAAGGTTTCTGTTGAGAAAACTGCTTATAGTCTTATGGGGGTTCCCTTACATGTGATGAGCTAATTTTCTCTTGATGCTTTCAGAATTCTCTCTTTGTCCTTGACTTTTGACAATCTGATTATATTGTGTCTCAGTGTAGTCTTCTTTGGGTTGATATTGTTTGGAAATTTTTGAGCTTCATGAATCTGGATGTCCATTTCCCTCTCAAGATTTGGAAAGTTTTTAACCATTATTTCTTTAAATAGCTTTCTGCCCCTTTCTTCCTCGTTCTTCTCCTTCTGGGTCTCCCATAATGTATATATAGGTTTGCTTTCTTTCACACTTTTTCATTCTTCTTTTTCTTCTCTAACTAGATAATTTCAAATGACCTGTTTTCAGATTCTTTCTTCTGCTTGATCAAGTCTGCTGTTGAAACTCCCTTTTGCATTTTTTCATTTCATTCACTGTATTCTGCAGCTCCAGAATTTCTGTTTGGTTCTTTTTTATGATTTCTGTCTTATTGTTGAACCTCTCATTTTTTCAGGTATTGCTTTCCTGGTTTCATTGAGTTGTCCATCTGTGTTCTCTTATAGCTCACTGAACTTCCTTAAAACAATTATTTTGAATTCACTTCCAGGAAATTCATAGATCTCTATTTCTTTTAGATCAGTTATTGGAAAATTATTGTTATTCTTTTGTGATGTTATGTTTCCTTGATTTTTTTGTGTGTTTCTGGTAGCCTTGTGTTGATGTCTGCACATTTGAGGGAGCAATTGCCTTTTCAGGACTTTATGAACTGTCTTCAGGGGTAAAGACTTTTACCTATAGGTGGGTGTGAGAGTGTCAACTGGTTTGGATATGGTGACTCCAGCTCCAGGGTGTGCAGCAGTGGTTCTGGCTTCAAGGAGGGCACAGAGGCATAGTCCTTATAGAGCTCCATCAGCTGAGGTCAGTGTCAGCAAAAACTGCAGAGGACCTCAGTGACAAAGGTTGTGAGTTTACATAGTGATGGTAAGGGCTATTGTGTTCCTTGCTGGTGAAGACTGCTTGGTCCTCCTGTTCTCCTTTTCCTCCACAGGAGGAAGTCATTGCCAAGGGGATCGCTCTTGTTGCTGGGTCCAGCACACAGTTACACATGTGGTAGCAATGATGCCAGGATCAGGGGCACAGACACATTTGTGGAGGCAATAGTGTTGGTGTCTGGGGAGTGGGCACCTGCAAAGTGACCATGGTACCAGGGTTGGAGCTCAGGAGCATCTAGAACAACTTTGGTACCTGGGGCTGGTGGACAGGTGTGTTCACCATGATGGTAGCCTTAGTATGTGAGGCATGGGTGTGTGCTGAACAGCCATGGAACTGGGGTCCAGGGTGTGTACATGCTTTCAGACGGGAGGACTGTGACTCTGGCAGGGGGAGCAGGATGCAGTGGTGTCAGCTTTGATTGGAGGGATGCATCAGCACTTTCCCAGTGAGGGTGCAGTGGTGGCAGCTTCTCTGGGAGGGGATGCTGCAGTACCTTTTTCTGGGGAGTGGTCGCAGCAGTTTGGGTTCCAGGCAGCTACATCACCTGGATTCAATGGCAATGAAGAATTCAGGGCACCACCATGTTGAAATATGCTTGTGTCCACAGCAATGATGTAGGCTACTGAAGTCCTCCTGCTCTTCTTTCCACTTGTTGGGAGAGGTCAGGCCAAGGGGGTTCCTCTTGGCCCCAAGCTCTGTCAGCCTGAGGGATGGGGCAATGAAGTTAAACTGCTTACTATACTTTTCTATGTGACCATTCTGTCTCTGTGCTCCATGAGTTTCTGCAGCTTTTTTTGTTGTATTCTGGAGCTCTTTCAACTCCAGAATATTGTAGATGGCATGTAGTTGTTTATTTGTTGTTTTTGTGGGGGAGGGGAAGAGCATTGGGAGCTTCTAGTCCATCATCTTGCTGATGTCACTATGAAAAATTAATTTTCTATACAACATGCTCAGAAGCAATTATGTACATAGTTTGCTTTAAATATTTCCAGTGACAGGGAGCTTTCTACCTCAAGAGACAGCTGATGACATTCTCAAAGCTCACACTGAATGTTAGAAAGTTCTTCTAGTAGGCCAAAGATTTGGGAAAATCTTTCTAAAATTTAGAGTTTTAGGAATATTGAATGGACTCTTTTGCAAGAAACTTAGTCCTCCACCTTTGGAAGCATTCAAATAAAGGCTACATGACTTGATCTAAAGATGCTTTAGAATCTAGAATCTGGAGTCTAGATGACATTTTTTTAGCTGACCTGTGTGGCTTGTAGGATCTTAGTTCCCCAACCAGGGATCAAACCCTGGCCCTCAGCACTGAAAGCATGGAATCCTAACCACTTGACCACCAGGGAAGTCCCTAGATGACTTTAAGGTTCATTCCTGTTCTCATAGGCAATGGTTCCATTAGAATTCATCAGAAGGAGCTAACCTTTTAATCTAGTCTTCTAAGCAGCTCATTATTTCCAATTTTCTCCTTTTTATTCTTTCTTTAAGTCTCCCAGGCTCAAACCTTTCATCAGTCTGAAGTGTTTCATTAATGATAATGGTGCATGAATTACTTTTAACCCTAATATAAAAGTTAGTAGATAAAAATTTGTTAGCGGATACACAATATAAAAAGATCAAACTCTGACCAAAAGAACATAAAGTATAAGTGCTGGGGGGAGTAAAAGTATTTTGGTATGCTATTAAATTTAAGTTTTTAACAACTTAAAATAGAAAGATATAACTACAAGATATTTTATGCAAACCTCGAGCTAACCACACACACACATACACACACAAAATAACACCTATAATAAACAAAAGACATAGAGAAGGAAACCAAAGCAGATCACTATAAAAAAATCATCAAATAACAAAGGAAGACAGCAAGAGAGGAAGAGAGGGTCAAAAGAACTGCAAGAAATCAATTATCAAAATGGTAATAGTAAACCCTCACTTATCAATAATTATCTTAAATGTAAATGAATTAAACTCATCATTCAAAGAGCACAGAGTGGCTGAATTGATTTTAAAAAACAAGATCAGAAATACTCTGTCTACAAAAGACTCACTTTAGAATAAAGACACCATAGCCTGAAAGTGAAGAGATGGAAAAAGATACTGCATGCAAATGGTAACCAAAAGAAACAGGGGTGGCTATACTTATATCAGGCAAAATAGACTTTAAATCTAAAACTGTCTCTAGAAACAAAAGACATTATATAATGATAGAAGGGTCAATTCAACTGGAAAATATAACAATTATAAACATATATGCACCCAATATCAGAGTACCTAAATATATAAAGCAAACAATGACAGATTTGAAGGCAGGAATTGACAGCAATACAATAATAGTAGGGAGCTTCAATACTCCACTTATAATGTGTAGGCCATGCAGACAGAAAATCAATAAACAAACAGCTGAGTTGAATAACAATATTGACCTAACTGACATAGACAGAAATTTCTGCCCAACAGCAGCAGAACACACATTCTTCTCAAGGGCACGTAGGACATCCTCCAGAAAGATAACATTTTAGGTCACAAAACAAGTCATAACAAATTTAAGATAATGGAAATAATTCTAAGTATCTCCTCTGACCATGACAGAAAATGAAATAGAAATCAATAACAGCAGGGAAATAGAAAAATTCACAAATACATGGAAACTAAATAATACACTCTTGAACAACCATTAGATCAAAGAGGAAATCCATAGGGAATTTTAAAAGTATCTTGAGAAAAACAAAAATGAAAACACAACATAATAAAAATAGGGATGTAACAAAAGCAGTTATAAGATGGAAGTTTATAGCAGTAAACACCTCCATTAAAAAAGAAGGATCTTAAATAAACAACATAACTTTACACATTGATGAACAGGAAAAACAACAAAATAAGCCCAGAGTTAGCAGAACAAAGGAAATAATAAAGATCAGAGCAGAACTAAATCAATTAGGGAAAAAATTATAACAAGTCAACAAAACTAGAGGTAATTATTTAAAAGATAAACAAAATTGACAAACTCTTAGATGAAAAAAAAGGAGAGAAGATTCAAATAAAATCAGAAATAAAAGAGAAGACATTACAAAAGATTCTTCAGAAATAAAAAGGATCATAAAGACCTATTATAAACAAACTAGATAACCTAGCAATGGATAAATTCCTAGAAACATACAAACTACTAAAAATTAAATCAGAAAGAAACGGAAAGCCTGAACATACCAATAATAAATAGGGAGATTGAATCAGAAATCAAAAATCTCACAACAAAAAAAAGCCCAGGACCTGATGGCTTCATGTGTGAATTCTACCAAACATTCAAAGAAGAATTAATACTAATCCTTCTTAAACTCTTCCAAGAAATAGAAAAGGGAATACTTCCAAACTCATTTTATAAGGCCAGCATCACCTGTTACCAAAACTAAAGAAAGTTACTAAAGAAAAGAAAGATACATGTCAGTATTCCTGATGAACATAGATGCAAAAATTCTTTTTTTTTCTTTTTAATGATACCTCTTTCATTTCTTCACAGTGGGGGCCCATCTACTAAGCATTATACAGACATTACACCAATCACTTATACTTCTGTTTCATAGATATCAACATGTTCTATTCTCTATTACAATGAAAGTCTGACATAATAGTACCCAATGGGATGAAAAAGGTCTTAGGGGAAGTATACACAAAATAAACATTATCATAATGGTACTTTTTGATATATAATTTATAAATAAAAAGTTAGAAAATGTTGAAACCTACAGAAACAAAACAAAAGAAATTTAAAAGCTGTTAATTTTTTTAAATTTTCTAGTACAATTTATATGTATATAAATATGCACAAATAAATTGCTATGACACTGTATAATCGACTTTACACTATATTTTTGTTTCATTTGATGTTTTCCAATATTTAAAGCTTATGAGATTGTGATTTTTAATGAATTTCTTGTTTTCCATTAGTTAGATTAACTATAATTTATTTGGCCATCGGCCTTTGATTGAAATTTAGCATGTTTAAAATAATTTTGTTAACATATTTATATAACTGCATTACAATGGTGTGTTAGTTTCTGCTTTATAGCAAAGTGAATCAGCTATACATATACATATATCCTCCCATATCTCCTCCCCCTTGCATATCCCTCCCACCCTCCCTATCCCACCCCTCTAGGTGGTCACAAAACACTGAGCTGATCTCCCTGTGCTATGTGGCCACTTCCCACTAGCTATCTGTTTTACATTTGGTAGTATATGTAAGTCCATGCCACTCTCTCACTTTGTTCCAGCTTACAATTCCCCCTCCACAGGTCCTCAACTCCATTCTCTACATCTGCGTCTCTATTCCTACCAGCCCCTAGGTTCTTGATAACCTTTTTATTTTTTTTAATTCCATATATATATGTTAGCATAAGGTATTTGTTTTTCTCTTTCTGACTTACTTCACTCTGTGTGACAGTCTCTAGGTACATCCACCACACTACAAAGAACTCAATTTCATTTTTTTAAGGCTGATTAATATTCCATTGTATATATGTGCCACATCTCCTTTATCCATTCATCTGTTGATGGACCATTAGGTTGCTTCCATGTCCTGACTATTGTAAATAGAGCTGCAATGAACATTGTGGTACATAACTCTTTTTGGATTATGGTTTTCTCAGGGTATATACCCAGTAGTGGGATTGCTGGGTCATATGGTAGTTCTACTTTTAGTTTTTTAAGGAACCTCCATACTCTTCTCCACAGTGACTGTATCAATTTACATTCTCATCAACAATGCAAGAGGGTACCCTTTTCTCCACACCCTCTCCAGCATTCACTGTAGATTTTTTGATGATGGCCATTCTGACTGGTGTGAGGTGATACTTCATTGTAGTTTCGATTTTCATTTCTCTAATGATTAGTGATGTTGAGCATCTTTTCATGTGTTTGCTGGCAATCTGTATATCTTCTTTGCAGAAATGTCTATTTAGGCCTTCTACCAATTTTTGGATTGGATTGTTTGCTTTTTTGATATTGATCTGCATGAGATACTTGTAAATTTTGGAGATTACTCCCTTGTCAGTTGATTCATTTACAAATATTTTCTCCCATTCTGAGGCTTGTCTTTTTTACAGTTTCCATTGCTGTGCAAAAGCGTTTAAGTTTCATTAGGTCTTTCCATTTAGGTCTTTAATCATTTTGAGTTTATTTTTGTGTATGGGGGTAGGGAATGTTCTAATTTCATTCTTTTCCATGTAGCTGTCCAGTTTTCCCAGCACCACTTATTGAAGAGGCTGTCTTTTCTCCACTGTACATTCATGCCTCCTTTATCAAAGATAAGGTGACCATATGTGCGTGGGTTTATATCTGGGCTTTCTATCCTGTTACATTGTTCTATATTTCTGTTTCTGTGCCAACACCATACGGTCTTGATTACTGTACCTTTGTAGTATAGTCTGAAGTCAGGGAGCCTAATTCCTCCAGCTCCGTTTTTCTTTCTCAAGATTGCTTTGAAGACACAGACTGGCTGAATGGATACAAAAACAAGACCCATATATATGCTGTCTACAAGAGACCCACTTCAGACCTAGAGACACATACAGATTGAAAGTGAGGGGATGGAAAAAGATATTCCATGCAAATGCAAACCAAAAGAAAGCTGGAGTAGCAATTCTCATATCAGACAAAATAGACTTTAAAATATGACTATTATAATAGACAAACAAGGACACTACATAATGATCAAGGGATTGATCCAAGAAGAAGATTTAACAATTGAAAATATTTATGCACCCAACAAAGGAGTACCTCAATACATAAGGCAAATACTAACAGCCATAAAAAGGGAAATCGACAGTAACACATTCATAGTAGGGGACTTTAACACCCCACTTTCACCAATGGACAGATCATCCAAAATGAAAATAAATAAGGAAACACAAGCCCTAAATGATACATTAAACAAGATGGACTTAATTGATATTTATATGACAATCCATCCAAAAACAACAGAATACAATTTTTTCTCAAGTGCTCATGGAACATTCTCCAGGATAGATCATATCTTGGGTCACAAATCAAGCCTTGGTAAATTTAAGAAAACTGAATTTGTATCAAGTATCTTTTCCGACCACAACACTATGAGACTAGATATCATTTACAGGAAAAGGTCTGTAAAAAATAAAAACACAAGGAGGCTAAACAATACACTACTTAATAACGAAGTGATCACTGAAGAAATCAAAGAGGAAATTAAAAAATACCTAGAAACAAATCACAATGGAGACACGACGACCCAAAACCTATAGGATGCAGCAAAAGCAGTTCTAAGAGGGAAGTTTACAGCAATACAATCCTACCTTAAGAAACAGGAAACATCTCGAATAAACAACCTAACCTTGCACCTAAAGCAATTAGAGAAAGAACAAAAAATCCCCAAACTTAGCAGAAGGAAAGAAATCATGAAGATCAGTGCAGAAATAAATGAAAAAGAAATGAAGGAAATGATAGCAAAGATCAATAAAACTAAAAGCTGGTTCTTTGAGAACATAAACAAAATTGATAAACCATTAGCCAGACTCATCAGAAAAAAAGGGAGAAGACTCAAATCAATAGAATTAGAAATGAAAAAGGAGAAGTAACAACTGACACTGCAGAAATACAAAAGATCATGAGAGATTACTACAAGCAACTCTATGCCAATAAAATGGACAACCTGAAAGAAATGGACAATTTCTTACAAATACACAACCTGCCAAGACTGAATCAGGAAGAAACAGAAAATATTAAGAGACCAATCACAAGCAGTGAAATTGAAACTGTGATTAAAAACCTTCCAACAAACAAAAGCCCAGGACCAGATGGCTTCACAGGCGAATTCTATCAAACATCTAGAGACAAGATAACAGCTATCCTTCTCAAACTCTTCCAAAATATAGCAGAGGGAAGAACACTCCCAAACTCATTCTATGAGACCACCATCACCCTGATACCAAAACAAGACAAGTATATCAGAAAGAAAGAAAACTACAGGCCAGTATCACTGATGAATATAGATGCAAAAATCCTCAACAAAATATGAGCAAACAGAATCCAACAGCACACTAAAAGGATGATACATCATGATCCAGTTGGGTTTATCCCACGAATGGAAGGATTCTTCAACATAGGCAAATTAATCAATGTGATACAAGATATTAACAAATTGAGGGAGAAAAACCATATGGTCGTCTCAATAGATGCAGAGAAAGCTTTCCACAAAATTCAACACCCATTTATGATAAAAAAAAAAACCCTGCAGAACGTAGACATAGAAGGAACTTTCCTCAACATAATAAAGGCCATATATGACAAACCCACAGCCAACATCATCCTCAATGGTGAGAAACTGAAAGCATTTCCACTAAGAACAGGAACAAGACAAGGTTGCCCACTCTAACCACTCTTATTCAACATAGTTCTGGAAGTTTTAGCCACAGAAAAGGAAAGGAAATAAAAGGAATCCAATCTGGAAAAGAAGTAAAGCTGTCACTGTTTGCAGATGACATGATACTATACATAGAGAATCCTAAAGATGCTACCAGAAAAGTACTAGAGCTAATCAATGAATTTCATAAAGTAGCAGGATACAAAATAAGTGCACAGAAATCTCTGGAATTCCTATACACTAATGATGAAAACTTTGAAATTAAAATCAAGAAAACACTCCCATTTACCACTGCAACAAAAAGAATAAAATATCTAGGAAAAAACCTACCTAAGGAGACAAAAGACCTGTATGCGGAAAATTATAAGATACTGATGAAAGAAATTAAAGATGATACAGATAGATGGAGAGATATATCATGTTCTTGGATTGGAAGAATCAACGTTGTGAAAATGACTCTACTACCCAAAGCAATCTACAGATTCAGTGCAATCCCTATCAAACTACCACTGGCATTTTTCATAGAAGTAGAACAAAAAATTTCACAATGTGAAAAAAGACCCCGAATTGCTAAAACAATCTTGAGAAAAAAAAACAGAGCTGGAGGAATCAGGCTCCCTGACTTCAGACTATACTACAAAGCTACAGTAATCAAGACAGTATGGTTCTGGCACAAAAACAGAAATATAGATCAATGGAAAAGGATAGAAAGCCAAGAGATAAACCCACGCACATATGGTCACCTTATCTTTGATAAAAGAAGCACTAATATACAGTGGAGAGCGGAAAGCCTCTTCAATAAGTGGTGCTGGGAAAACTGGACAGGTTCATGTAAAAGTATGAGATTAGAACACTCCCTAACACCATACACAGAAATAGGCTCAAAATGGATTAAAGACCTAAATGTAAGGCCAGAAACTAACTCTTAGTGGAAAACATAGGCAGAACACTCTATGACATAAATCACAGCAAGATCCTTTTGGACCCACCTCCTAGAGAAATGGAAATAAAAACAAAAATAAACAAATGGGACCTAATGAAACTTAAAAGCTTTTGCACAGCAATGGAAACCATAAACAAGACCAAAAGACAACCCTCAGAATGGGAGAAAATATTTGCAAATAAAGCAACTGACAAAGCATTAATCTCCAATATTTACAAGCAGCTCATGCAGTTCAATAACAAAAAACAAACAACCGAATCAAAAAATGGGCAGAAGACCAAATAGACATTTCTCCTAAGAAGATATACAGACTGCCAACAAACGCATGAAAGAATGCTCAACATCATTAATCATTAGAGAAATGCAAATCAAAACTACAATGAGGTATCACCTCATACCATTTAGAATGGCCATCATCAAAAAAGCTAGAAACAATAAATTCTGGAGAGGGTGTGGAGAAAAGGGAACCCTCTTACACTGCTGGTGGGAATGTGAGTTGGTTCAGCCACTATGGAGAACAGTATGGACGTTCCTTAAGAAACTACATATAGAACTACCACATGACCCAGCAATCCCACTACTGGGCATATACACTGAGAAAACCATAATTCTAAAAGAGTCATATACCAAAATGTTCATTGCAGCTCTATTTACAATAGCCCAGAGATGGAAACAACCTAAGTGTCCATCATGGGATGAATGGATAAAGAAGATGTGGCACATATATACAATGGAATATTACTCAGCCATAAAAAGAAACGAAATTGATTTATTTGTAGTGAGGTGAATGGACCTAGAGTCTGTCATACAGAGTGAATTATGTCAGAAAGAGAAAGGCAAATTTATATGCTAACACATATATATAGAATCTAAGAAAAAAAATGTCATGAAGAACGTAGGGGTAAGACAGGAATAAAGACACAGACCTACTAGAGAATAGACTTGAGGATATGGGGAGGGAGAAGGGTAAGCTGTGACAAAGCGAGAGTGTGGCCTGGACATATATTCAGTACCAAACATAAAATAGATAGCTAGTGGGAAGAAACCACATAGCACAGGGAGATCAGCTCGGTGCTTTGTGACCACCTAGAGGGGTGGGATAGGGAGGGTGGGAGGGAGGGAGACGCAAGAGGGAAGAGATATGGGAACATATGTATATGTATAACTGATTCACTTTGTTATAAAGCAGAAAATAACAGACCATTGTAAAGCAATTATACTCCAATAAAGATATTTTAAAAAAAGATTGCTTTGACTATTACGTGTTTTTTGTGTTTCCCAACAAACTGTGAAATTTTTTGTTCTAGTTCTGTGATAAATTCCAGTGGTAGTTTGATAGGGATTTCCTTGTATCTGTAGATTGTTTTGGGTAGTAGAGTCATTTTCACAATGTTGATTCTTCCAATCCAAGAAAATGGTATATCTCTCCATCTATTTGTATCATCTTTAATTTCTTTCATCAGTGTCTTATAATTTCCTGCATACAATTCTTTTCTCACCTTAGGTAGGTTTATTCCTAGATATTTTATTCTTTTTGTTGCAATGGTAAATGGGAGTGTTTTCTTAATTTCAGTTTCAGATTTTTCATCATTAGTGTATAGGAATGCAAGAGATTTATGTGCATTAATTCTGTATCCTGCTACTTTACCAAATTCATTGATTAGCTCTAGTAATTTTTTGGCAGCATCTTTAAGATCTCTATGTATAGTATCATGTCATCTGCAAACAGTGACAGCTTTACTTCTACTTTTACAATTTGGATTCCTTTTATTTCTTTTTCTTTTCTGATTGCTGTGGCTAAAACTTCCAAAACTATGTTGAATAAGAGTGGTGATAGTAGGCAACCTTATCTTGTTCCTGATCTTAATTGAAATGGGTTCCGTTTTTCACCATTGAGGACGGTGTTGGCTCTGGTTTTGTCATATATGGCCTTTATTATGTTGAGGAAAGTTCCCTCTATGCTTACGTTATGGAGGGTTATTATAAATGGGTGTTGAATTTTGTTGAAAGCTTTCTCTGCATCTATTGAGATGATCATATGGGTTTTCTCCTTCAATTTTTAATATGGTGTATCCTATTGATTGATTTGTGTATATTGAAGAATCCTTGCGTTCCTGGGTTAAACCCCACTTGATCATAGTGTATGAGCCTTTTAATGTGCTGTTGGATTCTGTTTGCTACTATTTTGTTAAGGATTTTTGCATCTATGTTCACCAGTGATATTAGCCTGCAGTTTTCTTTCTTTGTGACATATTTTTCTGGTTTTGGTATCAGAGTGATGGTGGCCTCGTAGAATCAGTTTGGGAGTGTATTTCTCTCTGCTATATTTTGGAAGAGTTTGAGGAGAGCTGTTGTCTCTTCTCTAAATGTTTGATAGATTTCGCCTGTGAAGCCATCTGGTCCTGGGCTTTTGTTTGTTGGAAGATTTTTAATCACACTTTCAATATCAGTGTTTTTTATTGGTCTTTTCATATTTTCTATTTCTTTCTGATCCGGTCTCAGAAGGCTGTGCATTTCTAAGAATTTGTCCATTTCCTCCTTGTTGTCCATTTTATTGGCATATAGTTGCTTGTACTAATCTCTCATCATCCTTTGTATTTCTGCAGTGTCAGTTGTTACTTCTTCTTTTTCATTTCTAATTCTATTGATTTGAGTCTTCTCCCTTTTTTCTTTATAATTCTGGCTAATGGTTTATCAATTTTGTTTATGTTCTTAAAGAACCAGATTTTAGTTTTATTGATCTTTGCTATCGTTTCCTACATTTCTTTTTCATTATTTCTGATCTGATCTTTATGATTTCTCTCTTTCTGCTAACTCTGGGGGGTTTTTTTGTTTGTTTGTTCTTCTTTCTCTAATTGCTTTAGGTGTAAGGTTAGGTTGTTTATTTTAGATGTTTCTTGTTTCTTAAGGTAAGATTGTATTGCTATAATCTTCCCTCTTAGACTGCTTTTTCTGCATCCCATAGATTTTGGGTCATCGTGTTTTTCTTGTCATTTGTTTCTAGGTGTTCTTTGAATTCCTCTTTGAAGTCTTCAGTGATCTCTTGGTTATTAAGTAGTGTGTTGCTTAGCCTCCATGTGTTTGTATTTCTTACAGATTTTTTCCTGTAATTGATATCTAGTCTCATACCATTGTGGTTGGAAAAGATACTTGATGCGATTTCAATTTTCTTAAATTTACAAAGGCTTGATTTGTGACCCAAGATATGATCTATCCTGGAGAATGTTCCATGAGCACTTGAGAAGAATGTGTATTTTGGGGTTTTTTTGGATGGAATGTCCTATTAATATCAATTAAAGCCATCTTGTTTAATGCATCATTTAAAGCTTGTCTTTCCTTATTTATTTTCTTTTTGGATGATCTGTCCATTGGTGAAAGTGGAGTGTTAAAGTCCCCTACTATGATTGTATTACTGTCGATTTGCCCTTTTATGGCTCTTAGTATTTGCCTTATGTATTGAGTTGATCCGATGTTGGGTGCATAGATATTTACAAGTTTGTATCTTCTTCTTGGATTGATCCCTTGGTCATATATAGTGCCCTTCTTTGTCTCTTGCATTAGTCTTTGTTTTAAAGTCTGTTTTTTTCTGATATGAGAATTGCTACTCCAGCTTTCTTTTGATTTCCATTTGCATGGAATATCTTTTTCCATCACCTCACTTTCAGTCTGTATGTGTCCCTAGGTCTGAAGTGGGTCTCTTGTAGAGAACATATATACGGGTCTTGTGTTTGGATCCATTCAGACAATCTATGTCTTTTGTTTGGAGCACTAAATCCATTTACATTTAAGGTAATTATCGATATGTATTTTCCTATTACCATTTTCTTAATTGTTTTGGGTTTATTATTGTAGGTCTTTACCTTCTCTTGTGTTTCCTGCCTAGGGAAGTTCCTTTAGCATTTGTTGTAAAGCTTTTTGGTGGTGCTGAATTCTCTAAGCTTTTGCTTGTCTGTTAACGTTTTAATTTCTCCATCAAATCTGAATGAGATCCTTGCTGGGTACAGTAATCTCGGTTGTAGTTTTTTCTCCTTCATCTCTTTAAATATGTCTTGCCTCTCCCTTCTGTCTTGCAGAGTTTCTGCTGAAAGTTCAGCTGCTAACCTTATGGGGATTCCCTTACGTGTTATTTGTTGTTTTTCCCTTGTTGCTTTTAATATTTTTTCTTTGTATTTAATTTTTGATACTTTGATTAATATGTGTCTTGACATGTTTTTCATTGGATTTATCCTATATGGGACTCTCTGCACTTACTGGACTTTATTGACTATTTCCTTTCCCATATTAGGGAATTTTTCAACTCTAATCTCTTCAAATATTTTCTCAGTCCCTTCTTTTTGTCTTCTTCTTCTGGGACCCCTATGCTTCGAATGTTGTTGCATTTAATGTTGTCCCAGAGGTCTCTGAGGCTGTCCTCAATTCTTTTCATTCTTTTTTCTTCTTTCTGCTCTGCAGTAGTTATTTCCACTATTTTATCTTCCAGGCCACTTATCCGTTCTTCTGCCTCAGTTATTCCACTATTGATCCCTTCTAGAGAATTTTTAATTTCATTTATTGTGTTGTTCATCACTGTTTGTTTGCTCTTTATTTCTTCTAGTTCCTTGATAAACGTTTCTTGTATTTTCTCCATTCTCTTTCAAAGATTTTGGATCATCTTTACTATCGTTATTCTGAATTCTTTATCAATTAGACTGCCTATTTCCTCTTCATTTGTTAGGTCTCGTGGGCTTTTGCCTTGCTCCTTCATCTGCTGTGTGTTTCTCTGTCTTCTCATTTTGCTTAACTTACTGTGTTTGGGGTCTCCTTTTCACAGGCTGCAGGTTCGTAGTTCCCGATGATTTTGGTGTCAGTCCCCAGTGGCTAAGGTTAGTTCAGTGGCTTGTTTAGGCTTCCTGGTGGAGGGGACTAGTGCCTGTGTTCTGGTGTATGAGGCTGGATCTTGTTTTTCTGGTGGGCAGGTCCACGTCTGGTGGTGTGTTTGGGGGTGTTCGTGGCCTTATTATGATTTTAGGCAACCTCTTTTCTAATGGATGGGTTTGTGTTACTGTCTTGCTAGTTGTTTGGCATTGGGTGTCTAGCACCGTAGATTGCTGGTCGTTGAGTGGAGCTGGGTCTTGGTGTTGAGATGGAGATCTCTGGGAGATTTTTGCTGTTTGAGGTTACATGGAGCTGGGAGGTCTCTTGTGGACCAGCGTCCTGAACTTGGTGCTCACATCTCAGTGGCACAGCCCTGCTGCCCAGCTGGAGCACCAAGAGCCTGTCCTCCACACATCTGAGAATAAAAGGGAGGAAAAAAGAAAGAAAGAAAGAAAGAAAGAGAGAGGGAGAGAGAGAGAGAGAGAGGGAGGGAGGGAGGGAGGGAGGAAAGAAGGAAGGAAGGAGGAAGGAAGGAAGGAAGGAAAGAAAGAATGAAAGAAAGAAAGAAAGAAGATAAAATAAATTTATTAAAATAAAAAATAATTATTAAGAACAAAATTTTTTAAGTCTTAAAAAAAAAAGACAGAACCCTAGGACAAATGGTAAAAGCAAAGCTATACAGACAAAATCACACACAGAAGAATACACATACACACTCACAAAAAGAGAAAAAGGAAAAAATATACATATATCGTTGCTCCCAAAGTCACCTTCTCAATTTGGGATGATTCGTTGTCTACTCAGGTATTCCACAGATGCAGGGTATATCAAGTTGATTGTGGAGATTTAATCCACTGCTCC
This sequence comes from Stenella coeruleoalba, assembly GCF_951394435.1. Lineage (NCBI taxonomy): Eukaryota > Metazoa > Chordata > Mammalia > Artiodactyla > Delphinidae > Stenella > Stenella coeruleoalba. The sequence goes on along the minus strand of NC_137152.1, from coordinate 39,141,367 downwards.
TGAGGCTGCTGGGAGAGATTTCCCTTTCTCTTCTTTGTTCACACAGCTCCCTCGGTTCAGCTTTGGATTTGGACCCGCCTCTGCATGTAGGTCACCTGAGGGCGTCTATTCTTCACTCAGACAGGAGGGTGTTAAAGGAGCAGCTGATTCGGGAGCTCTGGCTCACTCAGGCCGGGAGGAGGGAGGGGTAAGGATTGCAGGGTGAGCCTGCAGTGGCAAAGGCCGGCATAACGTTGGTCCAGCCTGAGGCACGCCATGTGTTCTCCCGGGGAAGTTGTCCCTGGATCACGGGACGCTGGCAGTGGCGGGCTGCACAGGCTCCCAGGAGGGGAGGTGTGGATAGTGACCTGTGCTTTCACACAGGCTTGTTGGTGGCTGCAGCACCAGCCTTGGCATCTCATGCCCGTCTGTGGGGTCCGTGCTGATAGCGGCAGCTCGTGCCCATCTCTGGAGCTCCTTTAAGTGGTGCTTTTAATCCCCTCTCCTCGCGCTCAGGAAACAAAGAGGGAAGAAAAAGTCTCTTGTCTCTTCGGCAGCTCCAGACTTTTTCCCGGACTACCTCCCAGCTAGTGGTGGCTCACTAGCCCCCTTAAGGCTGTGTTCATGCAGCCAACCCCAGTCCTATCCCTGGGATCTGACCGAAGCCAGAGCCTCAGCTCCCAACTCCCACCCGTCCCGGCAGGTGAGCAGACTAGCCTCTCGGGCTGGTGTGTGCTGGTCAGCACCGATCCTCTGTGAGGTAATCTCTCTGCTTTGCCCTCTGCACCCCTGTTGCTGCACTCTCCTCCATGGCTCTGAAGCGTCCTCCCTCCACCACCCGCAGTCTCCACCCGCAAAGGGGCTTCCTAGTGTGTGGAAACATTTCCACCTTCACAGCTCCCTCCCACTGGTGCAGGTCCCGTCCCTATTCTTTTGCCTCTGTTTTTTCTTTTTTCTTTTGCCGTACACAGGTACGTGGGGAGTTTCTTGCCTTTTGGGAGTTCTGAGACCTTCTCCCAGCATTCAGTAGGTGTTCTGTAGGAGTTGTTCCACATGTAGATGTATTTCTGACGTATTTGTGGGGAGGAAGGTGATCTCCATATCTTACTCTTCCACCTTCTTGAAGCTCCTCCTGTGCAATCCCCTTGTATGTTATTTGTTGTTTTTCCCTTGCTACTTTTCATATTTTTTCTTTGTACTTAATTTTTGACAGTTTGATTAATATGTGTCTTGGCATGTTTCTCCTTGGAATTATCGTGTATTGGACTCTCTTTACTTCCTGGGCTTGATTGACTATTTCCTTTCCCATATTAGGGAAGTTTTCAACTATACTCTCTCTTTTTTTTTAAACATCTTTATTGGGGTAAAATTGCTTTACAGTGGTGTGTTAGTTTCTGCCTTATAACAAAGTGAATCAGTTATACATATACATATGTTCCCATATCTCTTCCCTCTTGGGTCTCCCTCCCTCCCACCCTCCCTATCCCACCCCTCCAGGTGGTCACAAAACACCGAGCTGATATCCCTGTGCTATGCGGCTGTTTCCCACTAGCTATCTACCTTACGTTTGTTAGTGTACATATGTCCATGCCTCTCTCTCGCTTTATCACAGCTCACCCTACCCCCTCCCCATATCCTCAAGTCCGTTCTCCAGTAGGTCTCTGTCTTTATTCCTGTCTTACCCCTAGGTGTTTCATGACATTTTTTTTTCTTAAATTCCGTATATGTGTGTTAGCATACGGTATTTGTCTTTCTGTTTCTGACTAACTTCACTCTGTATGACAGACTCTAGGTCTATCCAGCTCATTACAAATAGCTCAATTTCGTTTCTTTTTATGGCTGAGTAATATTCCATTGTATATATGTGCCACATCTTCTTTATCCATTCATCTGATGATGGGCACTTAGGTTGTTTCCATCTCCGGGCTATTGTAAATAGAGTTACAGTGAACATTTTGGTACATGACTCTTTTTGAATTTTGGTTTTCTCAGGGTATATGCCCAGTAGTGGGATTGTTGGGTCATATGGTAGTTCTATTTGTAGTTTTTTAAGGAACCTCCATACTGTTCTCCATAGTGGCTGAACCAATTCACATTCCCACCAGCAGTGTAAGAGGGTTCCCTTTTCTCCACACCCTCTCCAGTATTTATTGTTTCTAGATTTTTTGATGATGGCCATTCTGACTGGTGTGAGATGATATCTAATTGCAGTTTTGATTTGCATTTCTCTAAAGATTAATGATGTTGAGCATTCTTTCATGTGTTTGTTGGCAGTCTGTGTATCTTAGGAGAAATATCTATTTAGATCTTTTGCCCATTTTTGGATTGGGTTGTTTGTTTTTTGTTATTGAGCTGCATGTGCTGCTTGTAAATTTTGGAGATTAATCTTTTGTCAGTTGCTTCATTTGCAAATATTTTCTCCCATTCTGAGGGTTGTCTTTTGGTCTTGTTTATGGTTTCCTTTGCTGTGGAAAAGTTTTTAAGTTTCATTAGGTCCCATTTGTTTATTTTTGTTTTTATTTCCATTTCTCTAAGAGGTGGGTCAAAAAGAATCTTGCTGTGATTTATGTCATAGAGTGTTCTGCCTATGTTTTCCTCTAAGAGTTTGATAGTTACTGGCCTTACATTTAGGTCTTTAATCCATTTTGAGCTTATTTTTGTGTATGGTGTTAGGGAGTGATCTAATCTCATTCTTTTACATGTAGCTGTCCAGTTTTCCCAGCACCACCTATTGAAGAGGCTGTCCTTTCTCCACTGTACATTCCTGTCTCCTTTATCAAAGATAAGGTGACCATATGTGCGTGGGTTTATCTCTGGGCTTTCTATCCTGTTCCATTGATCTATCTTTCTGTTTTTGTGCCAGTACCATACTGTCTTCATTACTGTAGTTTTGTAGAAGAGTCTGAAGTCAGGGACCCTGATTCCTCCAGCTCCGTTTTTCGTTCTCAAGATTGCTTTGGCTATTCGGGGTCTTTTGCATTTCCATAGAAATTGTGAAATTTTTTGTTCTACTTCTATGAAAAATGCCAGTGGTAGTTTGATAGGGATTGCATTGAATCTGTAGATTGCTCTGGGTAGTAGAGTCATTTTCACAATGTCAATTCTTCCTATCCAAGAACATGGTATATCTCTTCATCTATTTGTATCACCTTTAATTTCTTTCATCAGTGTCTTCTAATTTTCTGCATACAGGTCTTTTGTCTCCTTAGGTAGGTTTATTCCTAGATATTTTATTCTTTTTGTTGCAATGGTAAATGAGAGTGTTTTCTTGATTTCACTTTCAGATTTTTCATCATTAGTGTATAGGAATGCAAGAGTTTTCTATGCATTAATTTTGTATCCTGCTACTTTATGAAATTCATTGATTAGCTCTAGTAGTTTTCTGGCAGCATCTTTAGGATTCTCTATGTATAGTATCATGTCATCTGCAAACAGTGACAGCTTTATTTATTCTTTTCAGACTTGGATTCCTTTTATTTCCTTTTCTTCTCTGATTGCTGTGGCTAAAACTTCCATAACTATATTGAATAAGAGTGGTGAGAGTGCGCAACCTCGTCTTGTTCCTGATCTTAGTGGAAATGCTTTCAGTATTTCACCATTGAGGATGATGTTGGCTGTGGGTTTGTCATATATGGCCTTTATTATGTTGAGGAAAGTTCCCTCTATGACTACTTTCAGCAGGATTTTTATCATAAATGGGTGTTGGTATTTGTTGGAAGCTTTCTCTGCATCTATTAAGATGATCATATGGATTTTCTCCTTCAATTTGTTAATACGTTTTATCACATTGATAGATTTGGGTATATTGAAGAATCCTTGCATTCCTGGAATAACCCCCACTTGATCATGGTGTATGATCCTTATAATATGCTATTGGATTCTGTTTGCTAGTATTTTGTTGAGGATTTCTGCATCTATGTTCATCAGTGATATTGGCCTGTAGTTTTCTTTCTTTGTGACATCCTTGTCTGGTTTTGGTATCAAGGTGATGGTGACCTCGTAGAATGAGTTTGAGAGTGTTCTTCCCTCTTCTATGTTTTCGAAGAGTTTGAGAAGGATAGGTTTTAGCTCTTCTCTAAATGTTTGATAGATTTCGCCTGTGAAGCCATCTGGTCCTGGGCTTTTGTTTGTTGGAAGGTTTTTAATCACAGTTTCAATTTCAGTGCTTGTGATTGCTCTGTTCATATTTTCTATTTCTTCCTGATTCAGTCTTGGCAGGTTGTGCATTTCTAAGAATTTGTCCATTTCTTCCAGGTTGTCCATTTTATTAGCATAGAGTTGCTTGTAGTAATCTCTCATGATCTTTTATATTTCTGCAGTGTCAGTTGTTACTTCTCCTTTTTCATTTCTAATTCTATTGATTTGAGTCTTCTCCCTTTTTTTCTTGATGAATCTGGCTAATGGTTTATCCATTTTGTTTATGTTCTCAAAGAACCAGATTTTAGTTTTATTGATCTTTGCTATTGTTTCCTTCATTTCTTTTTCATTTATTTCTGATCTGATTTTTATGATTTCTTTCCTTCTGCTAAATTTGGGGGTTTTTTGTTCCTCTTTCTCTATTGCTTTAGGTGCAAGGTTAGATTGTTTATTCGAGATGTTTCCTGTTCCTTAAGGTGGGCTTGTATTGCTATAAACTTCCCTCTTAGAACTGCTTTTGCTGCATCCCATAGGTTTTGGGTCATCGTGTCTCCATTGTCATTTGTTTCTAGGTATTTTTTTATTTCCTCTTTGATTTCTTCAGTGATCACTTGGTTATTAAGTAGTGTATTGTTTAGCCTCCATGTGTTTGTATTATTTACAGATATTTTCCTGTAATTGATTTCTAGTCTCATAGCATTGTGGTCCAAAAAGATACTTGATATAATTTCAATTTTCTTAAATTTACCAAGGCTTGATTTGTGACCCAAGATATATGATCTGTCCTGGAGAATGTTCCTTGAGCACTTGAGAAAATGTGTATTGTGTTGTTTTTGGATGGAGTGTCCTATAAATATCAATTAAGTCCATCTTGTTTAATGTATCATTTAAAGCTTGTGTTTCCTTATTTAGTTTCATTTTGGATGATCTGTCCATTTGTGAAAGTGGGGTGTTAAAGTCCCCTACTATGAATGTGTTACTGTCGATTTCCCCTTTTATGGCTGTTAATATTTGCCTTATGTATTGACATGCTACTATGTTGGGTGCATAATTATTTACAATTTTTATATCTTCTTCTTGGATCTATCTCTTGATCATTATGTAGCGTCCTTCTTTGTCTCTTGTAATAATCATATTTTAAAGTCTATTTTGTCTGATATGAGAATTGCTACTTCAGCTTTCGTTTGGTTTCCATTTGCATGGAATATCTTTTTCCATACCCTTACTTTCAGTCGGTATGTGTGTCTAGGTCTGAAGTGGGTCTCTTGTAGACAGCATATATATGGGTCTTGTTTTTGTATCCATTCAGCCAATCTGTGTCTTTTGGTGGGAGCATTTAGTCCATTTACATTTAAGGTAATTATCGATATGTATGTTCCTATTCCCATTTTCTTAATTGTTTTGGGTTCATCATTATAGGTCTTTTCCTTCTCTTGTGTTTCTTGCCTAGAGAAATTCCTTTAGAATTTGTTGTAAAGCTTGTTTGGTGGTGTGGAACTCTCTCAGCTTTTGCTTGTCTGTAAAGGTTTTAATTTCTCTATCAAGTCTGAATGAGATACTTGCTGGGTAGAGTAATCTTGGTTGCAGGTTTTTCTCCTTCATCACTTTCAGTATGTTCTGCCACTCCCTTCTGGCTTGCAGGGTTTCTGCTGAGAGATCAGCTGTTAACCTTATGGGGATTCCCTTGTGTGTTACTTGTTGTTTTTCCTAGCTGCTTTTAATATGCTTTCTTTGTATTTAATTTTTGACAGTTTGATTAATATGTGTCTTGGTGTATTTCTCCTTGGATTTATCCTGTATGGGACTCTCTGTGCTTCCTGGACTTGATTAACTATTTCCTTTCCCACATTAGGGAAGTTTTCAACTATAATCTCTTCAAATATTTTCTCAGTCCCTTTCTTTTTCTCTTCTTCTTCTGGAACCCCGATAATTCGAATGTTGGTGCGTTTAATGTTGTCCCAGAGGTCTTTGAGACTGTCCTCAGTTGTTTTCATTCTTTTTTCTTTATTATTCTCTGCAGTAGTTATTTCCACTATCTTATCTTCCAGATCACTTATCCGTTCTGCCTCAGTTATTCTGCTATTGATCCCATCTAGAGTATTTTTCATTTCATTTATTGTGTTGTTCATCATTGTCTGTTTCATCTTTAGTTCTTCTAGGTCCTTGTTAAATGTTTCTTGCATTTTCTCTATTCTATTTCCAAGATTTTGGATCATCTTTACTATCATTATTCTGAACTCATTTTGATGTAGACTGCCTATTTCCTCTTCATTTGTTAGGTCTGGTGGGTTTTTATCTTGCTCCTTCATCTGCTGTGTTTTTCTGTCTTCTCATTTTGCTTATCTTACTGCGTTTAGGGTCTCCTTTTTGCAGGCTGCGGATTCGTAGTTCCCGTTGTTTCTGATGTCTGTCCCCAGTGGCTATGGTTGGTTCAGTGGGTTGTGTAGGCTTCCTGGTGGAGGGGACTAGTGCCTGTGTTCTGGTGGATGAGGCTGGATCTTTTCTCTTTAGTGGGCAGGTCCACGTCTGGTGGTGTGTTTTGGGGTGTGTGTGTACTTATTATGATTTTAGGCAGCCTCTCTGGTAATGGGTTGGGTTGTGTTCCTGTTTTGCTAGTTGTTTGGCATATGGTGTCCAGCACTGTAGCTTGCTGGTTGTTGAGTGAAGCTGGGTGCTGGTGTTAAGATGGAGGTCTCTGGGAGATTTTCGCTGTTTGATATTATGTGGAGCTGGGAGGTCTCTTGTGGACCAGTGTCCTGAAGTTGGCTCTCCCACCTCAGAGGCACAGCACTGACTCCTGGCTGCAGCACAAGAGCCTTTCATCCATACATCTCAGAATAAAAGGGAGAAAAAGTAGAGAGAAAGAATTAGTATAAGTAGGAAGAAAGAAAGAAAGAAGCAAAGAAAGAAAGAAAGAAAGGAGGGAAGGAAGGAAGGAAGGAAGAAAGAAAGAAAGAAGAAAAGAAGGAAAAAGGAAAGAAAGGAGGGAGGGAGAGAGGAAGGAAGGAAGGAAGGAAGGAGGGAAGGAAGGAAAAAAGAAAGAAAGAAAGAAGATACAGTAAAATAAAATAAAGTAAAATATAATAAAATTATTCAATTATTACAAAATAATTATTTAGAAAAAAAGGGATGGATAGAACCTTAGGACAACTGGTGGAAGCAAAGCTATACAGACAAAATCTCACACAGAAGCATACACATACACCCTCACAAAAAGAGGAAAAGGGGAAAAATCCATAAATCTTGCTCTGAAAGTCCACCTCCTCAATTTGGGATGATTCGTTGTCTAAAGGAGGGAAGGAAGGAAAGGAAGAAAGAAAGAAAGAAAGAAAGAAGAAAGAAAGAAAGAAAGAAAGAAAGAAAGAAAGAAAGAAAGAAAGAAAGAAAGAAAGAGGAAGGAAGGAAGGAAGAAAGAAAGAAAGAAGGTAAAGTAAAATAAAGTTATTAAAATTAATTATTTAAAAAATTTTAAAAATAAACAGACGGATAGAACCCTAGGACAAATGGTGGAAGCAAAGATATACAGACAAAATCTCACACAGAAGCATACACATACACCCTCACAAAAAGAGGAAAAGGGGAAAAATCATAAAGCTTGCTCTAAAGTCCACCTCCTCAATTTGGGATGATTCGTTGTCTATTCGTGTATTCCAGAGATGCAGGGTACATCAAGTTGATTGTGGAGCTTTAATCCGCTGCTTCTGAGGCTGCTGGGAGAGATTTCCCTTTCTCTTCTTTGTTCTCACAGCTCCCAGGGGCTCAGCTTTGGATTTGGCCCTGCGTCTACGTGTAGGTCACTGGAGGGCGTCTGATTTTTGGTCAGACAGGACAGGGTTAAAGGAGCCGCTGATTCAGGGACTCTGGCTCACTCAGGCCGGGGAGAGGGAGGGGCGCGGAGTGTGGGGCGAGCCTGCGGCGGCAGAGGCCAGCATGACGTTGCACCAGCCTGAGGCCCGCTGTGCGTTCTCCCGGGGAAGTTGTCCCTGGATCCCGGGAACCTGGCAGTGGCAGGCTGCACAGACTCCCCGGAAGAGGAGTGTGGATAGTGACCTGTGCTCGTACACAGGCCCCTTGGTGGTGGCAGCAGCAGCCTTAGCGTCTCCTGCCCGTCTCTGGGGTCCGTGATTTTAGCCGCGGCTCGCGCCCATCTCTGGAGCTCCTTTCAGCAGCGCTCTTAAACCCCTCTCCTCGCGCACCAGGAAACAAAGAGGGAAGAAAAATCTCTTGCCTCTTCGGCAGCTCCAGACATTTTCCCGGACTCCCTCCCGGCTAGCCGTGGTGCACTAACCCCTTCAGACTGTGTTCACGCAGCCAACCCCAGTCCCCTCCCTGCACTCCGACCAAAGCCCGAACCTCAGCTCGCAGCCCCGCCCGCCCCAGCGGGTGAGCAGACAAGCCTCTTGGGCTGGTGGGTGCCGGTCGCCACCGATCCTCTGTGCGGGAATCTCCCTGCTTTGCCCTCCGCACGCCTGTTGCTTGCTCTCCTCTGGGGCTCTGAAGCTCCCCCCTCCGCCTCCCGCAGTCTCCGCCTGCGAAGGGGCTTCCTAGTGTGTGGAAACCTTTCCTCCTTCACAGCTCCCTCCCACTTGTGCAGGTCCCGTCCCTATTCTTTTGTCTCTGTTTTTTCTTTTTTTCTTTTGCCCTACCCAGGTACGTGGGGAGTTTCTTGCCTTTTGGGAGGTCTGAGGTCTTCTGCGAGCATTCAGTAGGTGTTCTGTAGGAGTTGTTCCACGTGTAGATGTATTTATGGTGTATCTGTGGGGAGGAAGGTGATCTCCACGTCTTACTCTTCTGCCATCTTCCCCTCTGCCCCTCAACTATACTCTCTTAAAATATTTTCTCAGTCCATTTCCTTTTCTCTTCTTCTTCTGGGATCCCTATAATTCGAATGTTGGTGCATTTAATGTTGTCCCAGAGATCTCTGAGACTGTCCTCAATTCTTTTCATTCTTTTTTCTGCTCTGCAGTAGTTATTTCCACTATTTTATCTTCCAGGCCACTTATCCGTTCTTCTGCCTCAGTTATTCTGCTTTTGCTTCCTTCTAGAGAATTTTTAACTTCATTTATTGTGTTGTTCATCATTGTTTGTTTGCTCTTTAATTCTTCTAAGTCCTTGTTAAATGTTTCTTGTATTTTCTCCATTCTATTTCCAAGATTTTGGATCATCTTTACTATCATTACTCTGAGTTCTTTTTCTGGTAGACTTCCTATTTCCTCTTCATTTGTTTGGTCTCGTTGGTTTTTACCTTGCTCTTTCATCTACTGTGTGTTTTTCTGTCTTCTCATTTTGCTTAACTTACTGTGTTTGGGGTCTCCTTTTCACAGGCTGCATGTTCACAGTTCCCATTGTTTTTGCTGTCTGCCCCCAGTGGCTAAAATTAGTTCAGTGTGTTATGTAGGTTCCCTAGTGGAGGGGACTAGTGCCTGTGTTCTGGTGGATGAGTCTGGATCTTGTCCTTCTGGTAGTCAGCAGCGCATCTGGTGGTGTGTTTTGGGGTGTCTGTGACCTTATTATGGTTTTATGCAGCCTCTCTGCTAATGGGTGGGGTTGTGTTCCTATCTTGCTAGTTCTTTGGCATAGGGTGTCCAACACTGTAGCTTGCTGGTTGTTGAGTGGAGCTGGGTCTTAGCATTGATATGGAGATCTGTGGGATATCTTTCGCCATTTGATATTATGTGGACCTAGGAGGTCTCTCGTGGGCAAGTGTCCTGAAGTCGGCTCTCCCACCTCAGAGGCACAGATGCAAAAATTCTTAATGAAATACTAGGAAACCGAATTCAATAGCACATTTAAAGGATTATACACTGTAACCAAGAGGGATTTATCCCAAGGATGCAACAATATTTCAATATACATAGTCAAACAATGTCTTACAATACATTAACAAAATGAAAGAAAAAAACCACATGATCATCTCAATAGATGCAAGCAAAGCATTTGACAAAGTTCAACACCAATTCATCATTAAGCCTTTCAACAAAGTAAGTATAGAAAGATCTTACCTCAACACAATAAAGACCATATATGAAAAGCCCATAGACAACATTATAATTAATGGGAAAAAAACTGAAAGCTTGCCCTCTAAGATCTGGTACAAGGCAAGTCTGCATACTCTCACCACTTCTTTTCAACATAGTACTAGAAATCCAAGCCAGAGCAATTGGGCAAGAAAAAGAATTAAAAGGCACCCAAACTGGAAAGGAAGAAGTAAAATTGTCTCTGTTTGCAGACAACATGATCATATATGTAGAAAAACCTAAAGACTGAACAAAATAATTGTTCAGTAAAGTCATAGGGTACAAAAAAATTCAGTAACGTCATAGGGTACAAAATCAACATACAAAAAATCACTCAGTTTTCTATACACAAACAATGAACTATTTGAAAGGAAAGTTAAGAAAATAAGACCATTCACAATAGCAACAAAAAGAATAAAATATTTAGTAATAAACTTAAACAAAGAGGTGAAAAACATACACTGAAAATTATAAAACATTGATGAAGGAAAGTAAAGAATACATAGATAAATGGATAGACATCCCATGTTCATGGATCATAAGAATTAATATTGTTAAAATGCCCATACTACACAAAGCAATCTACAGATTTAATACAATCCCAATCAAAATCCAATGGTATTCCCTACATAAATCGAAAGAGCAATCCTAAAATTCATATGGAGCCAAAAACAACCCCAAATAGCCAAAGCAGTTTTGAGCAAGAAGTGCAAAGCTGGAGGCATCACACTTCCTGATATCAACATACATTATAAAGCTATAGTAATCAAAACAATATTGTACTGGCATAAAAACAGACATACAGACCAATGGAACAAAATAGAGAGCACAGAAATAAATCCATGCTTTTACAGTCAACTGATTTTCAGAAGGGGGCCAAGAACACAAAATTGGGGAAGGGTAGTCTTCAATAAATGGTGTTGGGAAAATTAGATATCAACATGCAGGAGAATGAAATTGGACCATTACCTCACACCATGTACAAAAAATCAACTCAGGCTGAATAAAGACTTACGTGTAAGACCTAAAACTATAAAACTACCAGAATAAAACAGAGAAAAACCTTCTTGACATTGACTGGGACAATGAGTTCTTGGATATGACACCAAAAGCACAAGGAACAAAAACTAAAATAAACAAGTGAGATTACATCAAGCTAAATCAACTGAGTGAACAGGCAACCTAGAAATGGGAGAAAATATTTACAAGCTATATATCTGATATGAGGTTAATATCTAAAATACATAAGGAACACCTACAACTCAATAGTTTAAAAAACCCACATATAATCTGTTTTTAAAATTGGTGAGGGACCTGTATAGATATTTTTCCAAAGAAGACATAAAAATGGATAAAAAGTTAAGTACTCAACACCATTAATCATTAGGGAAATGCAAATCAAAACCACGATGAGATATCATCTCACCCTTGTTAAAATGGCTCTTATCATCAGAATAGCTATCATCAAAAAGTCTACACATAATAAATGCTGGAGAGGGTTGGAGAATAAGAAACCTTCCTACACTGTTGAAAGGAATGCAAATTGGTGCAACCACTATGGAAAACAGTACAGAGGTTCCTTTAAAAACTAAAAATAGAACTACCATATGACACAGCAGTCCCATTCCTGGGTAGATGAAAACTCTAATTCGAAAAGATACATGCACTCCAATGTTCATAGCAGCACTATTTACAATAGCCAAGACATGGAAACAACCCAAGTGTCCGTCAACAAACTATTGGCTTAAGAAGATGTGAGATATATATACATTGGTATATTACTCAGCCATAAAAAAAGAATGAAAGATTGTCATTTGCAGCAACATGAATGGCCCTAAAGATATTACACTTAGTGGAGTAAGTCAGACAAAGACAAATATTGTATCACTTATATGTGAAATCTAAAAATCAATACTAACGAATCTGTGTACACAACAGAAACAGACTCACAGACATAGAAAACAAACTTATGGTTATCAAAGGGGAAAGGGAGTGGGGAGGGATAAATTAGAAGTATGGGATTAACATATATACACTACTATATATAAAATAGATAACCAACAAAGACCTACTGTATAGCACAGGGAACTATACTCAATATTCTGTAATAACCTATATGGGAAAAGAATCTGAAAAAGAATGAATATATATATATTATATGCAACATATATGTAATATACAACTGAATCACTTTGCTGTACACCCGAAACTAACACAATATTGTAAATCAACTATACCTCAATTTACAAAAAGCAAATCAGTCTTTAACTACTAATAACTTGGCTCTCAAATTTAGCTGCACTTTACAACTTTTAGTAATCAAATTAATCATAGGACAAAACCAATATATGAATGTATATTTTCAAAAGATTGTATGATGTAACTCTTTTTTCTTATAGAGATATATTCTGAATCTTTGCTAAAATAAAAAATATATAATTATTTTTAAAAGATCTGAAATATATATATATATGTATAACTAAATCACTTTGCTGTACACCTGAAACTAACACAATATGTAAATCAACTATACTTCAAATTAAAAAAGAAGAAAAACAAAAGAAAAGCAAAAAAGAGGAACTTCCCTGGTAGTTCAATGGTTAAGACTCTGAGCTTACGCTGTAGAGGGTGCAGGTTCAATCCCTGGTTGGGGAACTAAGATCCCTCATGCCGTGTGATATGGCAAAAAAAAAAAGACAAGAGACAACAAGTGCTGGCAAGAATGTGGAGAAAACAGAAAACTTGTGCACTTTTGATGGGACTATAAATTGGTACAGCCATTATGGAAAGTAGTACTGAGGTTTCTCAAAGTATTAAAAATATAACTACCTTATGACCCAGCAATCTCACTTCTGGGTATATATCCAAAGGAAATGAAATCAGCATCTTGAAGAGATATCAGAACTCCCATGTTTCTTTCAGCATTATTCACAACAGCCAAGATACAGACACAACCTAACTGTCCCTCAATGGATAAAATGGATTTTTAAAATGTGATATAGATATATACATACACAAATACAATCGAATATTGTTCAGCCTGATAAAAAGAAGGAAATCTTGCCAGTTGTAACAACACAGATGAACCTGAGGAAAGTATGCTACATTAAATAAGCCAAACAGAGAAAGACAATACTGTATGTTCTCATTTATATGTGGAATCTAAAATCGTTGGAACTCTAGAAGCAGAGAGAAGAATGGTGGTTACCAAGTGCTGAGGAGAGGGGGAAATGGGGAGATGTTGGTTAAGCGGTACAAAGTTTCAGTTATGCAGGAGAATAAGTTCTGGAGGTCTAATGTACAACAATGTGACCGTAAGTAACAATCATTTATTTTATACTAAAATTTGCTAATAGAGAAGATCTTAAGTGCTCTAAACACACATACAAAAAAAAAAAAGAAGGAAAGAAAGTGGTAACTATCCTAGGTGGTAAGTTAATTAGCTTGATTGTGGTGATTATTTCACTACATATGTATATCAAATCATTAAATTCAATATGTACAATTTTAATTGTCAAATGTACCTCAATTTTAAAATTCAATTTAAAAAAGAAAATTAGTTTTTCTGGTCGGTAGACTAGATGAATTCAAGCATTCCTTTCAACTTGAAAAGCTTATGATTCTAAGATTTCATTAAGTAGGTGAGAAAGAAACCTCAGAGGTGTTCAGTTGCCTTGCCTGAAATCACGTAATTTATTGTGGCAGAATTGAGATCTTAGCTCTCCTAACTCTAAATCCATGCTCTTGGAAAGACATCTTAAATTTTACCTAGTTATCTTTTCTCTCCTCTAGTCCCCACCCCTTGTGAGTATGTGGTAGCCCGATAGGCAACTAAGTGGTACTAAGCCAGACAACTAGGCTGTATAGATCAACAAATAGATTCAAATTGGATAAATGACTCTCTAGCTCATGTGTAGCATCTCCATGGCTAGTGGTTTTCTCAGGATGAACACAATTTACACTTATTGTTCCAGCATAATTACATACTATACCTCCCCCTTTCACTGTTCAAAGTGTCCTGATTTGGATGATATGGTCACCCTACCAATGGCCAACCTGGGAGGCCCTAACATTCTGTAGTTTCCAAAACCTTGATATAACAAAGAAGTTGGCTTCAAGTTACAGTACAAACCACTAGTTTTGTTTTATCTAAACACAGCCTTTCATCAAATAAATCATCCCAAACAAGATTCTTTTAAGGAAACACATCTTTAGAAGATTTTGTGCTTTATGGGATGTTTCCTGAGACTTTTATGCACTTTGAAAATACTTAATATTATTAAGTCCTCACGCTTTAACAGTGTTTTAGAGTTTACCAAACACCTGGACTGACAAGATCTCCTTTAATGAATAGACAAATAATTAATGAACCTATCTGGGTTCTGGATTATACTGAAAGGGATTCAGGAGATGGAGAAAATAGCCTTAGCTGCTCTAAAACAGTGAAGAATCAGATTGGAGTGATGATCTCTGCATGAATGTATTAACCTATGTATTTTAGAGAGCATAAAAATCAAACATAAAACCCAACAACCACACATTAAAAGCCTTAACATTCAGAGATCAGTGGTTTGTATACATGCCACAGTTCTTCATCTGTCTTCAAAGTCAATTCTTAATCTGTGTCACTTAATAGAAAGGCCTGTAATGACATACTGTGTTAGTTTCCCAGGACTGCCATATCAAATCCACAAACTGGGTGAATTAAGATACTTCTCTCACAGTTCTGGAGTCTAGAAGTACAAAATCAAAGTGTTGGCAGGACTGTGCTCTTTCTGAAGGCTCTAGAAGAGAATCCTTCTTTGCCTCTTCTTAGCTTCTGGTGATTGCAGGCATACCTTGGCTTGTAGATGCATCATTCCAATCTCTGCCTATATCATCACATGATGTCTCTCCTGTGTCTGTCCAAATTTCCCTCTTCTACAATGAGATACCATCTCACACCGGTCATAATGGCCATCATCAAAACATCTACAAACAATAAATTCTGGAGAGGGTGTGGAGAAAAGGGAACCCTCTTGCACTGTTGGTGGGAATGTAAATTGATACAGCCGCTATGGAGAACAGTATGGAGGTTCCTTAAAAAACTAAAAATAGAACTACCATATGACCCAGTGATCCCACTACTGGGCATATACCCTGAGAAAAACATAATTCAAAGAGTTGTGTACCAAAATATTCATTGCAGCTCTATTTACAATAGCCAGGACATGGAATCAACCTAAATGTCCTTCGACAGATGAATGGATAAAGAAGATGTGGCACATATATACAATGGAATATTACTCAGCCATAAAAAGAAACGAAATTGAGTTATTTTTAGTGAGGTGGATGGACCTAGAGTCTGTCATACAGAGTGAAGTAAGTCAGAAAGAGAAAAACAAATACCGTATGTGAACACATATATATGGAATCTAAAAAACAAACAAAAAAATGGTCATGAAGAACCTAGGGGCAAGACGGGAATAAAGACGCAGACCTACTAGAGAATGGACTTGAGGATACAGGGAGGGGGAAGGGTAAACTGGGACAAAGTGAGGGAGTGGCATGGACATATATACACAACCAAACGTAAAATAGCTAGCTAGTGGGAAGCAGCCACATAGCACAGGGAGATCAGTTCGGTGCTTTGTGACCACTTAGAGGGGTGGGATAAGGAGGGTGGGAGGGAGGGAGATGCAAGAGGCAAGAGATATGGGAACATATGTATATGTATAACTGATTCACTTTGTTATAAAGCAGAAACTACCACACCATTGTAAAGCAATTATACTCCAATAAAGATGTTAAAAAAATTTTTTAATTTAAAAAAAAGAGGGAAAGGACACCAGTCACTAATCCATTATGACAACATCTTAAATTGTTTATATCTATAAAGATTCTATTTTCAAATAAGGTCACATTCACAGTACCAGGTACTTGAACATATTTTGGCAGGGGACACAATTCAGCATACAACATGTACTCATCCAGGGTGGTATGCACCAAAGTTTTCTTATACAATAGGATGCATTTAAGGAATAAAAATCCCACCTCCTCCACTGCTGAACCAAAGCAATGTCCATTTTATATATTTTTATATTCTGTAAATAATTGGAGCATGACATTCAATATTCCACCCAGGCAGAGTTCATCATTTCTTCCATTTGTCCTGTAGAATCTTGAACATTATAGGAGAGCTCACTTTTCACTCTACACTGGAGTCATCTGTTTAGGAAGTTGTCTCCTACAGTAGACTATGAGCTCCATGAGGGCAAGAACTATGGATCATTCATCTCTGAATCTCCAGTGCCTAGCTTTATAGATAACACAAAGTCGCTCTTAGTAATTATTGGAGGAAAGAAGGAGGTTGGAAGGAAGGCAGGTACTTGTAAAGTTATAATCTAGTGGGAAGTAGAAAGGTGCTAGTTGCTCAACATGTCAAAGCCAAGACTATGTCACTTCCTCAGGACTCTCCACTCTCTACTTTGATCTTCTTGGAACTTTGCCAGGGTTTCAGTATGCAAAAAATAATACAATCACAAAGTGACTCCATACTTGGTGAGCCTTTAGTGCATCAGAGTAGCTTTTCCTTCCAGAAGCTTCCTGGTCATTCCAACAGCAGCTTAGCACATAAACGGCATGCCAGAGGGGGAAGGAGGGATCAGGGAATACCATGTACAGGCTATGTTTTAGATGATGAATTCCTATAAATTGATCAAGGTTGAACACTAAATATGGCAGATCCCTCAATAGCACTTTCTCTCTTTCCCTCTCTGTCTCTCTCTGTCTCTCTCTCTAGTGGACCAGTATCAGCTAGCGTCAGGAAGAATATATAGTTCATTTTAAAGTCTTATGCCTTTACACACCCAACCGATTATAACATCCAGAATAAAAAGCTGAATGCATATGCTTATGTCTACATTCCAGAGGAAGGCAGAGAAGGAAGAGATCAGACATTCACAGGAATTATAGAAAAGGTGGAAGTGTCCTGTGGAATGCACGCCCAGAACAAATTTGGAAGTTTTTGGTGCCCACTCCTCCCCTTCCCCTTTTAACCCCAAAACTAGTTTCTGGTATGCCCTGTGCCAGCCCACAGTCATGAGAGTCAGGTTGTGATAAACAAATGTAGCATTTATAGGGAGGTTAATAGTAAATGTCAAATTGAATACCATGAAAGAGGACACCAAACAGAATGCCATTCCATGAGGGCAGAGACTTTATCTTGTTCATCAGTGCCTTGAAAAGTGCCAAGCACATAGCAGTTACTCAGTAAAAATTTAATGAATTTTGAATAAATTAAATTGATTAACCAGGAAATTGCTATAGGCAGTCAGAGCATGTTATTCAGAAAAGAATACTGGGACCAGAAGCCTCTGAAATGAAACTGTTGTCCCAGCAATGCAATGCTCTCCTCACTTGGCAGCAGCAGGTCCAGGAAGGGTAATGTATATCTCCAAGAGGTAGCTAAAGCCTGACAAGCATTCCTTAGCCTAGAGTCAGAGCCCTGCCTCCTCCCTTTCTTGCCTGGCAAGAGGGCTTGGATATCACTGAATTTCCTACTCACAACCTCCTTTTGCTGACTACTCAAAGAGGGCCAAGGCCAAGATTAACAGAACTAATTTTGCTTAGGCTAAACCAATGAAATGGTTTAGCCAAGGAGTATAAATATCATCACTCCTGCCTTCAGTCCCTGTTCCAGGATCTAGCACCCCCTCATTCCTTTTCCCTTTTTAAAACCACTGGGAAAAAACAGAGATGGGAGATTTGTTAAGCATTGGCTCAACTTTGATTCTTCCTCTTCACATGCTCTGACACCTTATGTAGCTGGCCATTTCAGCCTTAGCATTCAGATCTTCTGGCCTTCCCTAATCCGTCTCTGTGATTAACTCTCTATTCTTTCTTCTCTTTGATTTATTTTAGATACCTGCAGCAGAAAACAACCCTTTTCTTGTTGGAATGCACTATTGGTACTCAAGCCACAGTCCCCGGACCCAGCACTGCAATGTTTGTCGAGGGACCATTCCTGCCTTATCTCGAAATGTTATCATCTGTGAAGGTACATTTCTGATTCCTTTAGGAAGTGGAGCTCAATGGGTAGAGATGGGTGTGAAGGAGCTCATGAGACTTTAGTATCATTGACTCACACTAGGTCACTGATTCTAGTGTAAGGTTAACCCTGACACTTAACAGACAGGGGAAAGGAGACGGGAGGAAACTGGCATGAGGGGGAATTCTCATTAATCAAAAGGGAGGGTTGGGTCTGGGAGGATTGGACAGTACAGTCACAGGTTTGGAAAAATAGAAATCACCTCATTCTTACCATCAATTTCAATTCAAGTCAGGTAATAGAAAATTTGGCTGGGAAGAATACAAAGAAACTGAAATATATGGAAAATAAGCCTTTGGAGTTAAGTCACAACTACTTAGATGCATCTAGGTTCTAACTTTTAGAGCAGCTTAGGGAAGGAAGTTAGAATCTTCATTGTCACCTGATTCACATCCATCTTTTTTTCTTCCTCTTTCACAGTGTGCAAAGTAAAGTCTCACAGATTATGTGCTTTAAGAGCAAGCAAAGATTGCAAATGGAATACATTATCCATTACTGATGACCTCCTCATGCCTGCAGATGAAGTAGTGAGTACCAGCCATGCTTTCTCATAATCACCCTTTTCCATCTCCCCTTCAGTCATGACACACAGGGGAAGGAAGACTTCTTCCTGTTTCCAGACAACCCAAGTAGGCTTCATTCCCAGGCTTATGATCCAACAAATCTAGAAGAATGAAAGCCTCCCCCACAGCTCCCACCTGTCATTTGTCACTAGCATGGGAGTGGGGAGGGAAGGATGATGGAAAACTTCCTTGGGGTTGTCTAGTGTCCTCCATGGGGTAGTATAGTTATTCCAGCTGGCCCTTCCTCTCCTTATATCTCTAACTTCTACCTCTTGTCTCTTTTTATCCTTCAGAAAACTATGCCCCATCAGTGGGTAGAAGGAAACATATCTGTCAGTTCTCAGTGCGCAGTATGTCACGAGAACTGTGGCAGTTATCAGAGACTTCAAGATTTCCAGTGTCTCTGGTGTAATTCTACGGTAAGACACTTCTCATCTCTTTGATATTTAGAGAGCTGACTTCTAGAGAAGGGGTGGGTTGGAGTTTGATTGCACCTACACATAGATAGAAATCTCAGAGACCCTTACCCCAAAATAGATTATACAGATTCCATAGTATAGAGCTCAGTATCCTGCCTTTCCAGAATTAGCTATGGAATCTTTGAGAGAAAGATTTAATACTCCCTCTTATCTTTGAAGGTGAGGACTACTAGCAAATGGGAAGAGCTGAATTCTCTTATGACAGTAGGGGCAATTAAAAAGTTAGTTCTGAGTATACCTTTAAGAAACCACCTCCTTTCCTCATTCACCATTTCCTAGGAAATTGCAATCTTTGTTAATTAATAATGGTTAATAATATTAGCACATTATTATTGCCACTATGTATTGAGTGTTTTATATACATGATCTCATTAAATCCTTACAACAACCCTAAACCAGGCCTCGTTGTTCCCATTTACAGAAGAGAGGAAAATGAGGTTCAGAAAAGTGAAGGGATTTGCTCAAGGTCATGAAGCCAGTAAGAAAAAGAGTCTTGATTCATACATAATTGTGTAAAAACTGTGCTCTTAACTACAACATTACCATGCCTTTAAACCAGTGGTTCTCAACTGGGGGTATATTCCCCCACCCGCAGGACACATTTGACAATGTCTGGAGATATTTTTTTATCTAATGATATTCTGATGGAATTTTTTTATTTATCAAGGTATAGTTGATTTACAATATTATGTAAGTTTTAGGTGTACAACATAGTGATTCACAATTTTTAAAGATTATACTCTATTTATATATATTATAAAATATTGGCTATATTCCCTGTGCTGTACTGTATATCCTTGTAGCTTATTTATTTTATGCATAATAATTTGTACCTCTTAATCCCCTACCCCTATCTTATACCTCCCCCAAACTAGTAAACACTAGTTTGTTCTCTATACCTGTGAGTATATATTTTTTGTTAAATTAACTAGTTTTCTTTATTTTTTAGATTTCATATATAAGTGATAACATACAGTATTTGTCTCTCTCTGTCTGACTTATTTCTCTTAGGATAATACCTTCCAGGTCCATCCATGTTGTTGCAGATGGCAAATTTTCACTCTTATTTATGGCTGAGTAGTATTCCATTGTGTGTGTGTGTGTGCGTGTGTGTGTGTGTATGACACTTGTTCTTTATCCATTCATCTGTTGATAGACACTAAGATTGCTTCCATATCTTCACTATTACGAAGAATGCTACTGTGAACATTGGGGTGCATGTATCTTTTTGAATTAGTGTTTTCTTTTTCTTCAGATGTATACCCAGAAGCAGAATTGCTGGATCATGTGGTAGCTCTATTTTTAGTTTTCTGACGAACGTTCATACTGTTCTTCATAGTGGCTGCACTAAATAACATGCCCAAAAACAGTGTAGGAGGGTTCACTTTTCTCTACATCCTCTCCAGCATTTATTATTTGTAGATATTTTGGTGATGGCCATTCTGACTGGTGTGAGGTGATGCCTCGTTGCAGTTTTCATGTGCATTTCCCTGATGATTAGCAATGTTGAGCATCTTTTCATGTTCCTGTTGGCATTCTGTATGTCTCCTTTGGGGAAAAAAGTCTATTTAGTTCTTCTGCCCACTATAAAAATTTTTTTTCATTTTATATTGGAGCTTAATTGATTAACAGTGTTGTGTTAGTTTCAGGGATACAGCAAAGTGGTTCAGTTATTCATATAGATGTATCTATTCTTTTTCAAATTCTTTTCCCATTTAGGTTATTACAGAATATTGAGCAGCATTCCCTATGCTATTCAGTAGGTCCTTTTTGGTTATCTATTTCAAATACAGCAGTGTGTACATGTCAATCCCAAACTCCCAGTCTATCTCTCCCCCCGACCCTTCCCCACTGGTAACCATAAGTTCGTTCTCTAAGTCTGTGAATCTGTTTCTATTTTGTAAACAAATTCATTTGTATCACTTTTTTTAGATTCCGCATATAAGAGATATCATATGATATTTGTCTTCCACTGTCTGACTTACTTCACTTAGTATGATAATCTCCAGGTCCATCCATGTTGCCTCAAAAGGCATTATTTCATTCTTTTTAATGGCTGAGTAATATTCCACTGTATATATGTACCACATCTTCCTTATCCATTCATCTGTCGATGGACATTTAGGTTGCTTCCATGTCTTGGCTATTGTAAACAGCACTGCAATGAACATTGGGGTACATGTATCCTTTTAAACCATGTTTTTCTACAGATATATGCCCAGGAGCAGGATTGCAGGATCATAGGATTCCTCTATTTTTAGTTTTTTAAGGCACATCCATAATGTTCTCCATAGTGGCTCTATCAATTTACATTCCCACCAACAGTGCAAGAGGGCTCCCTTTTCTCCACACCCTCTCCAGTGTTTATTGTTTGTAGATTTTTTGATGATGGCCATTCTGACTGGTGTGAGGTGATACCTCATTGGAGTTTTGATTTGCATTTCTCTAATGATTAGTGATGTTGAGCATCCTTTCATGTACTTGTTGGCAATCTGTATATCTTCTTTGGAAAAATGTCTATTTAAGTTTTCTACCAATTTTTGGATTGAGTTGTTTGTTTTTTTGATATTGAGCTGAATGTGATGCTTGTAAATTTTGGAAATTAATCCTTTGTCAGTTGCTTCTTTTGCAAATATTTTCTCCCATTCTGAGGGTTGTCCTTTCATCTTGTTTATGATTTCCATTGCTGTGCAAAAGCTTTTAAGTTTCATCACATCCCATTTGTTTATTTTTGCCTTTATTTCCCTTACTCTAGGATGTGGGTCAAAAAAGATCATGCTGTGATTTATGTCAAAGAGTGTTCTTTCTATGTTTTCCTCTAAGAGTTTTATAGTGTCTGGTCTTACATTTAAGTCTTTAATCCATTTTGAGTTTATTTTTGTGTATGGTGTTAGGGAGTGTTCTAATTTCATTCTTTTATAAATAGCTGTCCAGTTTTCCCAGAACCACTTATTGAAGAGACTGTCTTTTCTCCATTGTATATTCTTGCCTCCTTTGGCAAAGATAAGGTGACCATATGTGCATGGGTTTATCTCTGGGCTTTCTATCCTGTTCCATTGTTCTATATTTCTGTTTCTGTGCCAGTAACATACTGTCTTAATTACTGTAGCTTTGTAGTATAATCTGAAGTCAGGCAGCCTGATTCCTCCAGATCCATTTTTCTTTCTCAAGATTGCTTTGGCTATTGGGGGCCTTATGTGTTTCCATATCAATTGTAAAATTTTTTGTTCTACTTCTGTGAAAAGTGCCACTGGTAGTTTGATAGAGATTGCATTGAATCTGTAGATTGCTTTGGGAAGTATAGTCATTTTCACATGTTGATTCTTCCTATCCAAGAACATGATATATCTCTCCACCTGTTTGTTCATCTTTAATTTCTTTCATCAGTGTTTTATAGTTTTCTGCATACAGGCCTTTGTTCTCCTTAGGTAGTTTTATTCCTACGTGTTTTATTCTTTTTATTGCAATGGTAAGTGAGAGGGTTTCCTTAATTTCTCTTTCAGATTTTTCACCATTAGTGTATAAGAATGCCAGAGACTTCTGTGCACTAATTTTGTATCCTGCTACTCTACCAAATTCATTGATTAGCTCTACTAGTTTTCCTGTAACATCTTTAGGATTTTCTATGTGTAGTATCATGTGATCTGCAAAGAGTGACGGTTTTACTTCTTCTTTTCCGATTTGGATTCCTTTTATTTTTTTTTCTTCTCTGATTGCCGTGGCTAAAATGTCCAAAACTATGTTGAATAATAGTGATGACAGTGGGCGACATTGTCTTGTTCCTGACCTTAGTGGAAATGGTTTCAGGTTTTCACCACTGAGAATGATGTTGGCTATGGATTTCTCATATATGGCCTTTATTATGTTGAGGTAAGTTCCCTCTATGTCTACTTTCTTTAGAGTTTTTATCATAAATGGGTGTTGAATTTTGTTGAAAGCTTTGTCTGCATCTATTGAGATGATCATATGGTTTTTCTCCTTCAATTTGTTAATATGGTGTATCACGTAGATTGATTTGCATATATTGAAGAATCCTTGCTTTCCTGGAATAAACCCCACTTGATCATGGTGTATTATCCTTTTAATGTGCTGTTGGATTCTGTTTGCTAGTATTTTGTTGAGGATTTTTGCATCTATGTTCATCAGTGGTATTGGCATGTAGTTTTCTTTCTTTGTGACATCCTTGTCTGGTTTTGGTATCAGAGTGATGGTGGCCTCGTAGAATGAGTTTGGGAGTGTTCCTCCCTCTGCTATATTTTGGAAGAGTTTGCAAAGGATAGGTGTTAGCTCGTCTCTAAATGTTTGGTAGAATTCTCCTGTGAAGGCATCTAGTCCTGAGCTTTTGCTTGTTGGAAGATTTTTAATCACAGTTTCGATTTCACTGCTTGTGATTGATCTGTTCATATTTTCTATTTCTTCCTGATTCAGTCTTGGCAGGTTATGCATTTCTAAGAATTTGTCCATTTCTTCCAGGTGGTCCATCGTATTGGCATAGAGTTGCTTGTAGTAATCTCTCATGATCTTTTGTATTTCTGCAGTGTCAGTTGTTACTTCTCCTTTTTCATTTCTAATTCTATTGATTTGAGTTTTCTCCCTTTTTTTCTTGATGAGTCTGGCTAATGGTTTATCAAATGTGTTTATCTTCTGAAAGAACCAGCTTTTAGTTTTATTGATCTTTGCTATCATTTTGTTCATTTCTTTTTCATTTATTTCTGATCTAATCTTTATGATTTCTTTCCTTCTGCTAACTTTGGAGTTTTTTTGTTCTTCTTTCTCTAATTGCTTTACGTGTAAGGTTAGGTTGTTTATTCGAGATGTTTTCTGTTTCTTAAGGTAGGATTGTATTGCTATAAACTTCCCTCTTAGAACTGCTTTTGCTGCATCCCATAGATTTTGGGTCGTCGTGTCTCCATTGTGATTTGTTTCTAGGTATTTTTTGATTCCCTCTTTGATGTCTTCAGTGATCACTTCGTTATAAGTACTGTATTGTTTATTATTCTTTTACATCTTTATTGGAGTATAATTGCTTTAAAATTGTGTGTTAGTTTCTGATTTATAACAAGTGAATCAGGTATACATATACATATGTTCCCATATCTCTTCCCTCTTGCGTCTCCCTCCCTCCCACCCTCCCTATCCCACCCCTCTAGGTGGTCACAAAGCACTGAGCTGATCTCCGTGTGCTATGTGGCTACTTCCCACTAGCTATCTATTTTATGTTTGGTTGTGTATATATGTCCATGCCACTCTCTCAGTTTGGCACAGCTTACCCTTCCCCCTCCCCATATCCTCAAGTCCATGCTCTAGTAGGTCTGTGTCTTTATTCCTGTCTTACCCCTAGGCTCTTCATGACATTTTTTTTCTTAGATTCCATATGTATCTGTTAGCATACGGTATTTGTTTTTCTCTTTCTGACTCACTTCACTCTGTATGACAGACTCTAAATCCATCCACCTCAGTACAAATAACCCAATTTCGTTTCTTTTTATGGCTGAGTAATATTCCATTGTATATATGTGCCACATCTTCTTTATCCATTAGTGTATTGTTTAGCCTCCATGTGTTTGTGTTTTTTACAGATCTTTTCCCGTAATTGATATCTAGTCTCATAGCGCTGTGGTCGGAAAAGATAGTTGATACAATTTCAATTTTCTTAAAGTACCAAGGCTTGATTTGTGACCCAAGATATGATCTATCCTGGAGAATGTTCCATGAGCACTTGAGAAAAATGTTTATTCTGCTGTTTTTGGAGGGAATGTCCTATAAATATTAATTAAGTCCATCCTCTTTAATGTATGATTTAGAGCTTGTGTTTCCTTATTTATTTTCATTTTGGATGATCAGTCCATTGGTGAAAGTAGGGTGTTAAAGTCCCCTACTATGAATGTGTTACTGTCGATTTCCCCTTTTATGGCTGTTAGCATTTGCCTTATGTATTGGGGTGCTCCTATGTTGGGTGCATAAATATTTACAATTGTTATATCTTCTTCTTGGATCAATCCCTTGATCATTATGTAGTGTCCTTCTTTGTCTCTTGTAATAGTCTTTATTTTAATGTCTGTTTTGTCTGATATGAGAAGTGCTACTCCAGCTTTCTTTTGGTTTCCATTTGCATGGTATATCTTTTAACATCTCCTCACTTTCAGTCAGTATGTGTCCCTAGGTCTGAAGTGGGTCTCTTGTAGACAGCATATATATGGTTCTTGTTTTTGTATCCATTCAGCCAATCTGTGTCTTTTGGTGGGACCATTTAATCCATTTACATTTAAGGTAATTATCAGTATGTATGTTCCTGTTACCATTTTATTAATTGTTTTGGGTTTGTTATTGTAGGTCTTTTCCTTCTCTTGTGTTTCTTGCCTAGAGAAGTTCCTTTAGCATTTGTTGTAAAGCTGGTTTGGTGGCGCTGAACTCTCTCAGGTTTTGCTTGTCTGTAGAGTTTTTAATTTCTCCATCAAATCTGAATGAGATCCTAGCTGGATAGAGTAATCTTGGTTGTAGGTTGTTCTCCTTCATCACTTTAAATATGTCCTGCCAGTCCCTTCTGGCTTGCAGAGTTTCTGCTGAAAGATCAGCTGTTAACCTTATGGGGATTCTCTTGTGTGTTATTTGTTGTTTTTCCCTTGCTGCTTTTAATATGTTTTCTTTGTATTTAATTTTTGACAGTTTGATTACTGTGTCTTGGCATGTTTCTCCTTGGATTTTTCCTGTATGGGACTCTCTGTGCTTCCTGGACTTGATTAACTATTTCCTTTCCCATATTAGGGAAGTTTTCAACTATAATCTCTTCAAATATTTTCTCAGTCCCTTTCTTTTTCTCTTCTTCTTCTGGGACCCTTATAATTTGAATGTTGGTGTGTTTAATGTTGTCCCAGAGGTCTCTGAGACTGTCCTCAATTCTTTTCATTCTTTTTTCTTTATTCTGCTCTGCAGTAGTTATTTCCACTATTTTATCTTCCAGGTCATTTGTCCGTTCTTCTGCCTCAGTTATTCTGCTATTGATCCCCTCTAGAGTATTTTTCACTTCATTTATTGTGTTGTTCATCATTGCTCGTTTCATCTTTAGTTCTTCTAGGTCCTTGTTAAATGTTTCTTGAATTTTCTATGTTCTATTTCCAAGATTTTGGATCATCTTTACTATCATTATTCTGAATTCTTTTTCAGGTAGACTGCCTATTTCCTCTTCATTTGTTAGGTCTGGTGGGTTTTCATCTTGCTCCTTCATCTGCTGTGTGTTTCTCTGTCTTCTCATTTTGCTTATCTTACGGTGTTTGGGGTCTCCTTTTTGCAGGCTGCAGGTTCGTAGTTCCCGTTGTTTTTGGTGTCTGTCCCCAGTGGCTAAAATTGGTTCAGTGGGTTGTGTAGGCTTCCTGGTGGAGGGGACTAGTGCCTGTGTTCTGGTGGATGAGGTTGGATCTTCTCTTTCTGGTGGGCAGGTCCACATCTGGTGGTGTATTTTGGGGTGTCTGTGGCCTTATTATGATTGTAGGCAGCCTCTCTGCTAATGGGTGGGGTTGTGTTCCTGCCTTGCTAGTTGTTTGTCATTGTGTGTCCAGCACTGTAGCTTGCTGGTTGTTGAGTGAAGCTGGGTGTTTGTGTTGAAATGGAGATCTCTGGGAGATTTCCACCATTTGATATTACATGGAACTGGGAGGTCTCTTGTGGACCAGTATCCTGAAGTTGGCTCTCTCACCTCATAGGCACAGCAGTGACTCCTGGCTGCAGCATCAAGAGCTTTTCATCCACACGGCTCAGAATAAAAGCAAGAAAAAGTAGAAAGAAAGAAAGAAAAAAAGAATGAGGATAAAATGAAATTAAATAAAGTAAGATAAAATAAAATAAAGTTATTAAAATAAAAAAATAATTATTAAGGAAAAAATTTTTTTTAATGTAAGGAAAAATACAGACGGACAGAACCCTAGGACAAATGATGAAAGCAAAGCTATACAGACAAAATCTCACACAGAAGAATACACATACACACTCATAAAAAGAGGAAAAGGGGAAAAAATAATAAATCTTCCTCTCAAAGTCCACCTCCTCAATTTGGGATGATTCGTTGTCTGTTCAGTTATTCCACCAATGCAGGGTACATCAAGTTGATTGTGGAGATTTAATCTGCTGCTCCTGAGGCTGCTGGGAGAAATTTCCCTTTCTCTTTTTTCGCACTGTTGCCGGGGCTCAGCTTTGGATATGTCCATGCCTCTGCATGTAGGTCGCCGGAGGGCATCTGTTCTTTGCTCAGACAGGACGGGGTTAAAGGAGCAGCTTATTCAGGGGCTCTGGCTCACTCAGACTGGGGGGAGGGAGGGGTACGGATGTAGGGCGAGCCTGCGGCTACAGAGGCTGACGGGACCATTGCACCAGCCTAAGGCATGCTGTGCATTCTCCTGGTGAAGTTGTCTCTGGATCCTGGGACTCTGGCAGTGGCAGGCTGCACAGGCTCCCCGGAACGGAGGTGTGGATAGTGACCTGTGCTCGCACACAGGCTTCTTGGTGGCAGCAGCAGCAGCCTTAGGGTCTCATGCCTGTCTCTGAAGTCCGCGCTGTTAGCCGCAGCTCACGCCCGTCTCTGGAGCTTCTTTACGCAGCGCTCTTAATCCCCTCTCCTCACGCACCAGGAAACAAAGGGGGAAGAAAAAGTCTTTTGCCTCTTCGGCAGGTCCAGACTTTTTCCTGGACTCCCTCCCAGCTAGCCGTGATGCACTAACCCCCTGCAGGCTGTGTTCACGCTGCCAGTCCTCTCCCTGCACTCTGTCTGAAGCCCAAACCTCAGCTCCCAGCCCCGCCCACACTGGCACGTGAGCAGACAAGCCTCTCGGGCTGGTGAGTGCCAGTCGGAACCAATTCTCTGGGCGGGAACCTCTCCGCTTTGCCCTCCGCACCCCTGTTGCTGTGCTCTCCTCTGCGGCTCTGAAGCTTTCCCCCTCCGTCACCCACAGTCTCCGCCCGTGAAGGGGCTTCCTAGTGTGTGGAAACCTTTCCTCCTTCACAGCTCCCTCCCACTGGTGCAGGTCCCGCCCCTATTCTTTTGTCTCTGTTTATTCTTTTTTATTCTGCCCTACCCAGGTAGGTGGGGAGTTTCTTGCCTTTTGGGAGGTCTGAGGTCTTCTGCCAGCGTTCAGTGGGTTTTCTCTAGGAGTTGTTCCACGTGTAGATGTATTTCTGATGTATCTGTGGGGAGGAAGGTGATCTCCGCGTCTTACTCTTCCGCCATCTTCCCCCTCTCCTAGGTATTTTTTGATACTATTTTAAACAAGATTTTTTTTCGCTTTCTCTTTCTACTATTTCATTATTAGTGTTTAGAAATGCAACAGATTTCTGTGTATTAATCTCATATCCTAGTACTTTGCTGACATGATTTATTAGTTTAATAGTTTTTGTGTGGAGACTTTAGTGTTCTATATATAGAGTATAATGTCATCTGCAAATAATGACAGTTTTACCCCTTCCCTTCCAATCTGGATACCTTTTATTTCTTTTTCTTGTCTCAATGCTGTGGCCAGAACTTCTAATACTATCTTAAATAGAAGTGATGATAGTGGCCATACTTGTCTTATTCCTGAATTTGGCAGGAAGGCTTTCAGCTTTTCTCCATTGAGTATTAAGTTTGCTGTGAGTTGGCTGTAAACAGCCTTTATTAT
Organism: Stenella coeruleoalba; assembly: GCF_951394435.1. Classification (NCBI taxonomy): domain Eukaryota; kingdom Metazoa; phylum Chordata; class Mammalia; order Artiodactyla; family Delphinidae; genus Stenella; species Stenella coeruleoalba. The sequence continues at coordinate 39,112,459 of NC_137152.1, read as the reverse complement.
ATTGAGATATGTTCCCTCTATACCCACTTTGATGAGAATTGTTATGTTGAATTTTGTCAAATGCTTTTTATGCATCTATTGAGATGATCATGTGGTATTTGTGTTTCTTTTTGTTAATGTGCTGTATCACATTGATTTTTTTAACATCTTTATTGGAGTATAATTGCTTTACAATGGTGTGTTAGGTTCTGTTTTATAACAAAGTGAATCAGTTATACATATACATATGTTCCCATATCTCTTCCCTTTTGCATCTCCCTCCCTCCCACCCTCCCTATCCCACCCCTCTAAGTGGTCACAAAGCACCGAGCTGATCTCCGTGTGCTATGTGGCTGCTTTCCACTAGCTATCTATTTTATGTTTGGTAGTGTATATATGTCCATGCCACTCTCTTACTTTGGCACAGCTTACCCTTCCCCCTCCCCATATCCTCAAGTCCATGCTCTAGTAGGTCTGTGTCTTTATTCCCGTCTTACCCCTAGGTTCTTCATGACCTTTTTTTTTCTTAGATTCCATATATATGTGTTAGCATATGGTATTTGTCTTTCTCTTTCTGACTTACTTCACTCTGTATGACAGACTCTAGGTCCATCCACCTCACTAAAAATAACTCAATTTCATTTCTTTTTCTGGCTGAGTAATATTCCATTGTATATATGTGCCACATCTTTATCCATTCACCCGATGATGGACACTTAGGTTGCTTCCATCACCTGGCTATTGTAAATAGAGCTGCAATGAACATTTTGGTACATGACTCTTTTTGAATTATGGTTTTCTCAGGGTATATGCCCAGTAGTGAGATTGCTGGGTCGTATGGTAGTTCTATTTTTAGTTTTTTAAGGAACCTCCATACTGTTCTCCATAGTGGCTGTATCAGTTTACATTCTCACCAGCAGTGCAAGAGGGTTCCCCTTTCTCCACACCCTCTCCAGCATTTATTGTTTCTAGATTTTTTGATGATGGCCATTCTGACCGGTGTGAGGTGATATCTCATTGTAGTTTTTATTTGCATTTCTCTCATGATTAATGATGTTGAGCATTCTTTCATGTGTTTATTGGCAATCTGTATATCTTCTTTGCAGAAATGTTTAATTAGGTCTTCTGCCCAGTTTTGGATTGGGTTGTTTTTTGTTTTGTTTTGTTTGTTTGTTTGTTTTTGTGGTACATGGGTCTCTCACTGTTGTGGCCTCTCTTGTTGCAGAGCACAGGCTCTGGACATGCAGGCTCAGCGGCCATGGCTCACGGGCCCAGCCGCTCCACAGCATGTGGGATCTTCCCCATCCGGGGTATGAACCCATGTCCCCTGCATCGGCAGGCAGACTCTCAACCACTGCACCACCAGGGAAGCCCTGGGTTGTTTGCATTTGTTATTGAGCGGCTTGTAAATTTTAGAGATTAATCCTTTGTCAATTGCTTCATTTGCAAATATTTTCTCGCATTCTGAGGGTTGTCTTTTGGTCTTGTTTATGGTTTCCTTTGCTGTGCAAAAGCTTTGAAGTTTCATTAGGTCCCATTTGTTTATTTTTGTTTTTATTTCCATTTCTCTAGGAAGTGGGTCAAAAAGGATCTTGCTGTGATTTATGTCATAGAGTGTTCTGCCTATGTTTTCCTCTAAGAGTTTGATAGTTTCTGGCCTTACATTTAGGTCTTTAATCCATTTTGAGCTTATTTTTGTGTATGATGTTAGTGAGTGTTCTAATCTCATACTTTTCCATGTAGCTGTCCAGTTTTCCCAGCACCACTTATTGAAGAGGCTGTCTTTTCTCCACTTTATATTCTTGCCTCCTTTATCGAAGATAAGGTGACCATATGTGTGTGGGTTTATCTCTAGGCTTTCTATCCTGTTCTATTGAGAGCTCCATCTCAACACCAAGACCCAGAGAACTCCATCTCAACACATTGATTGATTTGCGTATGTTGAACCACTCTTGTGACCCTGGAATGAATACAAATTTATCGTCATGTATGATCCTTTTTATGTATTGTAAGATTTGGTTTTCTAATATTTGGTTGAGGCTTTTTGCACCTACATTCATCAAAGATATTGGCCCATGATTTTCTTTTTTGTAGTGTTTTGTCTGGTTTTGGTATCAGGGTAATGGTGGCCTTATAGACTGAATTTGGGAGTGTTCCCTCTTCTTCAATATTTTGGAATAGTTTGAGAATATAGATGTTAACTCTTCTCTAAATGTTTGGTAGAATTCACTTGTGAAGCTATCTGGTCCTGAACTTTTTTTTTTGAGAGTAATGTTTTATTACTGATTCAATTTCATTACTAGTAAGTGGTCTATTCATATTTTCTATTTCTTCCTGGTTCGGTCTTGGGAAATTGTACGTTTCTAGGAATTTGTCCATTTCTTCTACATTGTCATATAATTGTTCATAGGAGTCTCTTATGATCCTTTGTGTTTCTGTGCTGTCAGTTGTAAATTCTCCTTTTTCATTTCTGATTTTATCTGCTTGGACACTCTATTAGTCTGGCTAAAGCTTTATCAATTTTATCTTTTAAAAGAACCAGCTTTTAGTTTCATTGATCTTTTCCATTTTTTAGTTTCTATTTCATGTATTTCTTCTCTGATCTTTCTCATTTATATCCTTCTACTAACTTTGGGTTATGTTTGTTTTTCTTTTTCTAGCTCCTTTAGGTGTAAAGTTAGATTGTTTATATGAGATTTTTCCTCTTTCCTGGGGCAGCCTTGTATCACTATAAACTTCACCCTTAGAACTGCTTGTGCTGCATCCCATAGATTTTGGATCATTGTGTTTTCATTTTCACTTGTCTCCAGGTATTTTTTAATTTCCTCTTTGATTTTTTCAGTGATCCATTGGTCGTTTAATAGTATAATATTTAGTTTCCACATGTTTAAGTATTTTGCAGCTTTTTCTCATAGTTGATTTCTAGTCTCATAGTATTGTGGTCGGAAAAGATGTTTGATATAATTTCAATTTTCTTAAATATACTGAGATTTCTTTTTCAGTCTAATATGTGATCTATTCTGGAGAATTTTCCATGTGCAGTTGAAAATAATTTATTTTCTGCTGCTTTTGAATGGAATTTATATATGTATATATATATCCATTTTGTCTGATGTGTTAAGGACAGCATTTCCTTATTGGTTTTCTATTTTCTATCTGGATGATCTCTTCATTGATGTAAGTGGGTTGTTAAAAACCCCTCCTATTATTGTAAATTTCTCCCTTCATGCCTGCTAATATTTGCTTCATGTATTTATTTGCTCTTATGTTGAGTGTATATATATTTTCAATTATTATATCTTCTTCTTGGATTGATCCCTATATCATTACATAATGTCCTTCTTTGTCTCATGTTACAGTCTTTGTTGTAAACTCTATTTTGTCTGATATAAGTATTGATACCCTGGCTTTCTTTTAATTTTCACTTGCATTGGATAGTGTTTTCCATCCTCTCACTTTCAGTCTGTGAGTGTCTTTAGATCTGAAGTGAGTTTCTTGTAGGTGCATATATATGTGCCGTGTTTTTTATCCCTTCAGCCACTCTGTATTCTGTTTGGAGCAGTTAGTCCATTTAAATTTAAAGTGATTATTGATAGGTATGTACTTATTGCTATTTTGTTAATTGTTTTAGGGTTGTTTTTTGTAGTTCATTTTGTTCCTTTCTTCTTTTGCTCCCTTCCCTTGTGATTTGAAGACTACCTTTAGTGTTATGTTTGGATTCCTTTCTCTTTTTTGTATGTATCTATTATAGATTTTTGGTTTGAGGGTACCATGAGGTTTAGATATAGCTGTGTGTGTGTGTGTGTGTGTGTGTGTGTGTGTGTGTGTGTATTTTATATATATATATATATATATATATATATAAATATAATTATTTTGGTTTTGATCTCTTAAGCACATATGCATTTTAACAACCCTGCATTCCCCCCTTCAAGTTTGCTCTTTTTGACATCAGATTTTACATTTTTTGTTTTGTTTATCCCTTAACTGCTTATTGTGGATATATATGGTTTTCCTACTTTTTCTTCCTACTACCCTTATACATCATTAATACTACCTTTACTATATATTTTCCTTTACCAATGAGATTTTTCCTTTTGTGATTTTCATATCTCTAGTTGTGGCCTTGTCTGCTTACAGAAGTCCCATCAACGTTTCTTGTAAAGGTGGTTTTGTGACGCTGAACTCTTAGCTTTTGCTTATCTGTAACCCTTTTGATCTCTCCATCAAATCCAAATAAAATCCTGGCCAGGTAGAAAATTCTTGTTTGTAGGTTTCCTCCTTTCATCACTTTAAACATATTGTGCCCCTCCCTTCTGGCCTGCAGTTTCTGCTGAAAAGTCAGCTGATAGCCTTATGGGAGTTCCCTTGTACATAACTTGTTGCTTTTCCCTTGCTGCTTTTAATATTCCCTCTTATCTTTAATTTTTCCATTTTAATTACAATGTGTCTTGGTGTGGTCCTCTTGAGGTCAAGCTTGTTTGGGACTCTCTGTGAATCCTCAACTTGGATATTTGTTTCCTTTCCCAGGTTAGGGAAGTTTTCAGCTATTATGTCTTCAGATAAGTTCTTTGCCTCTTTCTCTCTTTTTCCTTCTGAGACCCCTATAATGTGAATGTTACTACACTTGATGTTGTTTCAGAGGTTTCTTAAACTGTCCTCATTTCTTTTTATTCATTTTTCTTTATTCTGTTCAGCTTCAGTGATTTCCACTCCTCTGTCTTCCAAATTGCTGATATGTTCCTCTGTATCTCACTTAAGCTACTGCTGATTCCTTCTAGTGTATTTTTTATTTCAGTTATTGTTTTCTTCTTCATCTCTGTTTGGTTCTTCTCTTTGTTGTGTAACTCTTTGTTGAATACTTCTAACTTTTCACTCTGTTCATCCAATCTTTTCCTGAGTTCATTGAACATCTTTATGTCATTACCTTGAACTCTTTATTGTGTATGTTGCTTACTTCCACTTCATTTAGTTCTTTTTCCTGGATTTTATCTTGTTCCTTCATTTTGAATATGTTCCTCTGTCACCTTATTTTGCCTAATTTGCTGTTTTTATTTCTATGTATTCGTAGGTTGGTTATATTTCCCGACCTTGGAGAACTGGCCTTTTGTAGGAGACATCTTATGTGTCCCAGCAGTGCACTCTGCTCTGGTCACCAGAACTATATGCTCTAGGGTTGTCCCCTATGTGGGCTTCATGGGTCTTTCTGTTGTGGTGTGCTGACTGCTGTGGGTGGTCTGGTAGGCTGGTTGGCACCCGGTCTGGTTGGTTGCCAGGCCTCACCTTGTGTGCAGACTGCCAGTTGCAGGTGGGTGGGACCAGGTCATGAAGCAGCTGGCTATCAAACCGTTTTGGGGGGGGCAGGGCTAGTGCTGGCTTACTGGTCAGCAAAGCTGGGTTCTGTGGTGGTAGGTTGCAGGACCAGTGGTCCTTGGTCTAGTGTTGGCTTGCTAGTAGGCAGGGCTGCTTCCTGACACAGCTGACTGCAACATCTGGGGTGTTCCAAAGCTGGTGTCAGTGTGCTGAGTGTGGCTGTATCCCAGGGTAATTGTCTGAGGGATCCAAGGTGTCTCAGAGCTGGTGTTGGTCTGCTGGTGGGCAGGGCTGAGACTCAAGGGGTTCTGGGGCTAGTGCCAGTTCACTGTTTGGTATATCCATGTCCCAGGGTCTCTGGCTGCAGGGCCTTGGGGGTCCTGGAGTTGGTGTGTTGACCTCCTTGTTGGGCAGAGTTGGGGCCCAGGGTGCCCTGGGGCTGGTGTGTGCCCACTCGTTGGTGAGGCTGCTCCCAGTGCTAGTGCTGGACCACTGATTTGAAGGACCAGTTCTGGGGTCTCTGGATGCAGGGCCCTGATTTTCCTGGAGTTGGTGCTGGTCCATTGGTGGTGAGACTGGGTCCCTATGGCTAGCTGTGAGGGCCCCTATGGAGTCCAGTGGCTAGGTCCAGTGCACTGGTGTGTGGGGCCGGGTCCTGGGCCCTCTGATGTAAGGGTTGGATCACAGGGTGGCTGTGGGCTCAGGAGGTCTTAATGCAGCCCCCCTGCTTTTGGGTGGGGCAGTGTCCATGCCTGACTAGCTACTTCTTCTGAAGCATCTCAGTACTGGTGCCAAGAGGCTGACAGTTGGGGCTACGTCTCTGTGCAAATAAGCTGGAATGAAGATGCCAAAATGGCCCTTGCCAGCACCAGTGTCCATGTGGTGTAACGCACTCCCAATAATGGGTGCTGCCAGTGTCTATGTCCCCAGTGTGAGTTCCAGTTGACCCTCTCTGGGAGGCTCTCTAAGATCAGCAGGTGGGTCTGACCCAGGATGCTTTCAAACTACCACTTCTGACTTCGTTCCCAGAGCATGTGAGATTTTATGTGCACCCTTTAAGAGTGGAATCTCTTTCCCCACATTCCTCTGGCTCTGCTGCTGGCCTTCAAAGCCAAACTGTCTGGGGGCTTGTCTTCCTGCTGCAGGAACCCTGGGTTTGGGAGCCCAATGAGGGGCTGAGGCCCTTTGCTCTATGGGGAGAACCTCTACAATTATAATTATCCTCCCACTTGTGGGTCGCCCACACAAGGATATGGCTCTCGACTGTACTGCGTCTCCACTCCCCTAACCATTTCATTGTGGTTCCTTCTTTATCTCTTTAATTGTAACACTTTCATGCTAATCTTCTGGTCTTTCTCATCAATAATTGCTCTGTAAGTAGTTCTAATTTCTAGTGTGCCTGTTCAAGGAGGCAAGCTCAGGGTGTTCCTTCTCTGCCATCTTGACCAATCCCGACTGTTGATGACACAATATTATATAGAGAAAACCATAAAGACTCCACCAAAAAACTGTTAGCATTAAAAAAAATTCTGTAAAGTTGTAGGATTCAAAATCAATATACATTTAGGTCGCTTCCATGTCTTGGCTATTGTAAACAGTGCTGCAATGAACATTGGGGTGCATGTATCTTTTTGAATTATGGTTTTCTCTGGGTATATGCCCAGGAGTGCAATTGCTGGGTCATAGGGCAGCTTTATTTTTAGTTTTCTAAGAAACCTCCATACTGTTCTCTGTAGTGGCTGTACCAATTTACATTCCGACAAAAAGTATAAGAGGGTTCCTGTTTCTCCACACCCTCTCCAGCATTTATTGTTTATAGATATTTTAATGATGCCCAATCTGACTGGTGTGAAGTGATATCTCATTGTAGTTTTGATTTATATTTCCCTAATAATTATCAATGTTGAGCATCTTTTCATGTGCCTCCTGGCCACCTGTATGTCTTCTTTGGGGAAATGTCTATTTAGGTTTTCTGCCCATTTTTCAATTGGGTTGTTTGTTTCTTTTGTTTGTTTGTTTGTTTTGTTTTGTTTTGTTGTATGCGGGCCTCTCACTGTTGTGGCCTCTCCCCTTGCGGAGCACAGGCTCCGGACGTGCAGGCTCAGCGGCCATGGTGCACGGGCCCAGCTGCTCCGTGGCATGTGGGATCTTCACGGACTGGGGCATGAACCTATGTCCCCTGCATTGGCAGGCAGATTCTCAACCACTGTGCCACTAGGGAAGCCCTGTTTTTTTGATATTGAGCCTCATGAGCTGTTTGTAAATTTTGGAGCGTAATCCCTTGTCAGTTGCATTGTTTGCAAGTATTTTCTCCCATTCTGTGGGTTTTCATTTCATTTTGTCTATGGTTTCTTTTGCTGTGCAAAAGCTTTAGAGTTTAATTAGGTCCCATTCCTTTATTTTTGATTTTATTTCCATTAATTTGGGAGACAGCTAGAAAAAGATATTGCTGCAATTTATGTCAAAGAGTGTTCTGCCTATGATTTCCTCTAAGAGTTTTGGTTGTTTTTTAGTTGTATTTTTATTGTTTTAACATCTTTATTGGAGTATAATTGCTTTACAATGTTGTATTAGTTTCTGCTGTATAACAAAGTGAATCAGCTATATGTATACATATATCCTCATAACCCCTCCCTCTTGAGTCTCGCTCCCACCCTCCCTATCCCACCCCTCTAGGTGGTTGCAAAGCACCAAGCTGATCTCGCTGTGCTATGTGGCTGCTTCCCACTAGCTGTTTTACGTTTGGTAGTGTATATATGTCAATACCACTCCCTCACTTCATCCCAGCTTACCCTCCCCCATCCCCCTGTAATCAAGTCCATTCTCTATGTCTGCATCTTTATTCCTGTCCTGCCCCTAGGTTCTTCAGAACCTTTTTTTTTCCTGATTCCATATATAGGTGTTAACATACAGTCTTTGTTTTTCTGTTTCTGATTTACTTCACTCTGTATGATAGATTCTAGGTCCATCCACCTCACTAAAAATAACTCAATTTTGTTTCTTTTTATGGCTGAATAATATTCCATTGTATATATGTGCCACATATTCTTTATCCATTCATCTGTCAGTGGACACTTAGCTTGCTTCCATGTCCTGGCTGTTGTAAATGGTGCTGCAATGAACATTGTGGTACATGACTCTTTTTGAATTATGGGTTTCTCAGGATATATGCCCAGTAGTGGGATTGCTGGGTCGTATGGTAGTTCTATTTGTAGTTTTCTAAGGAACCTCCATACTGTTCTCCAGAGTAGCTGTATCAATTTACATTCCCACGAACAGTGCAAGAGGGTTCCCTTTTCTCCACACCCTCTCTAGCATTTATTGTTTGTAGATATTTTGATGATGACAATTCTGACTGGTGTGAGGTGATACCTCATTATAGTTTTGATTTGCATTTCTCTAATGATTAATGATGTTGAGCATTCTTTCATGTGTTTGTTGGCAATCTGTATATCTTCTTTGGAGAAATGTCTATTTAGGTCTTCTGCCCATTTTTGGATTGGGTTGTTTGTTTTTTTGATATTAAGCTGCATGAGATGCTTGTAAATTTTGGAAATTAACCCTTTGTCAGTTTCTTCGATTGCAAATATTTTCTCCCATTCTGAGGGTTGTCTTTTCATCTTGTTTATGGTTGCTTTTGCTGTGCAAAAGCTTTGAAGTTTCATTACGTCCCATTTGTTTATTTTTATTTCCATTTCTCTAGGAGGTGGGTCAAAAAGGATCTTGCTATGATGTATGTCATAGAGTGTTCTGCCAATGTTTTCCTCTAAGAGTTTTATAGTTTCTGGCCTTACATTTAGGTCTTTAATCCATTTTGAGTTTATTTTTGTGTTTGGTGTTAAGGAGTGTTCTAATTTCATTGTTTTACATGTAGCTGTCCAGTTTTCCCAGCACCACTTATTGAAGAGTCTGTCCTTTCTCCACTGTACATTCCTGCCTCCTTTATCAAAGATAAGGTGACCATATGTGTATGGGTTTATCTCTAGCCTTTCTATTCTGTTCCATTGATCTATATTTCTGTTTTTGTGCCAGTATCGTACTGTCTTGATTACTGTAGCTTTGTAGTACAATCTGAAGTCAGGGAGCCTGATTCCTCCAACTCCATTTTTCTTTCTCAAGATTGCTTTGGGTATTCAGAGTCTTTTGTGTTTCCATACAAATTGTGAAATTTTTTGTTCTAATTCTGTGAAAAAATGCCATTGGTAGTTTGATAGGTATTGCATTTAATCTGTAGATTGCTTTGGGGAATATAGCCATTTTCACAATGTTGATTCTTCCAATCCAAGAACATGGTATATCTCTCCATCTGGTTTTTTCATCTTTAATTTCTTTCATCAGTGTCTTATAGTTTTCTATAAGGTATTTTGTCTCCTTAGGGAGGTTTATTCATAGGTATTTTATTCTTTTCATTGCAATGGTAAATAGGAGTGTTTCCACAAATTCTCTTTCAGATTTTTCATCATTAGTGTATAGGAATGCAAGAGATTTCTGTGCATTAATTTTGTATCCTGCTACTTTACCAAATTCATTGATTAGCTCTAGTAGTTTTCTGGTAGCATCTTTAGGATTCTCTATGTATAGTATCATGTCATCTGCACACAGTGACAGTTTTACTTCTTCTTTTCCGATTTGGATTCCTTTTATTTCTTTTTCTTTTCTGATTGCTGTGGCTAAAACTTCCAAAACTATGTTGAACAATAATGGTGAGAGTGCACAACCTTATCTTGTTCCTGATCTAAGTGGAAATGGTTTCTGTTTTTCACCATTGATCCTCTAAAACTTTTATAGTGTCCAGTCTTACATTTAGGTCTTTAGGTCTTTTGAGTTTATTTTTGTGTATGGTGTTAAGGAATGTTGTAATTTCATTTTTTTACATGTAGCTGTCCAGTTTTCCCAGCACCATTTACTGAAGAGACTGTCCTTCCTCCATTGTATAGTCTTTCTTTATTACAGATTAATTGATTGTATGAGTATGGACTTATTTCTGGACTCTCTGTTCTGTTCCATTAATCTATGCATCTTGTTTTTGTGCCAGTACCATACTCTTTTGAATTCTATAGCTATGTGGTATACTCTCAAGTATGGGAGTGTGATACCTGTAGTTTTGTTCTTCTCTCTCAAGATTGCTTTGGCTATTTGGAGCCTTTTGTGTTTTCATTAAAATTTATATTTATTTTTTCTAGTTTTGTGAAAAGTGCCACTGGTATTTTGATAGGGATTGCATTGAATCTGTTGATTTCTTTTGGTAGTATGGACATTTTAATGATATTGAATCATCCAATCCATGAGTGTGGCATATTTTCCAATTTTTGGTGTGTTATCTTCAATTTCTTTAATCATTGTCTTATTGTTTTGAGGCTACAGGTCTTTTAACTCCTTGGTTAAATTTATTCCTAAGTATTTTATTATTTTGGATGCAATTATAAATGGGATTGTTTCCTTCATTTCTCTTTCTGTTGGTTCATCATTATTGTATAGAAATGCAACAGGTTTCTGTATATTAATTTTTTAAATAAATTTATTTATTCATTTATTTGGGGCTGCATTGGGTCTTCATTGCTGCACCCAGGCTTTCTCTAGTTGCAGTGAGTGGGGGCTATTCTTCATTGAGGTGTGCAGGCTTCTCATTGCAGTGGCTTCTATTGTTGTGGAGTATGGGCTCTAGGTATGCAGGCTTCAGTAGTTGTGGCACGAGGGCTCAGTAGTTGTGGCTCATGGGCTCTAGAGTTCAGGCTCAGTAGTTGTGGTGCACAGGCTTAGTTTCTCCATGGCATGTGGGATCTTATTGGACCAGAGCTCGAACCCATGTCCCCCGCATTGGCAGGCGGATTCTTAACCACTGAGCCACCAGGGAAGTCCTGTATATTAATTTTGTATCTGCAAGTTTCTGAATTCATTCATTAGCTTTAATAGATTTTTGGTGGAGTGTTTGGTGTTTTCTGTATATAGTATTCTGTCATCTGAAAATACTGATTGTTTTACTTCTGACTTTCTGGTTTTGATGCCTTTTATTTCTTTTTCTTGCCTCATTTCTGTGGCTAGAACTTCCAATACTATGTTGAATGAAAGTGGCAAGAGTGAGCATCCTTGTCTCATTCCTAATCTTAAAAAAAAAAGCTTTCCGCTTTTCACATTGAATATAATGTTAACTGTGAGTTTGTCATATATGGCCTTTTATTATGTTGAAGTATGTTCCCTCTATACCCACTTTGTTAAGAATTTTTTATCATAAACTGATATTGAATTTTATCAAATGCTTTTCTGAATCTTTTGAGATGATCATGTGATTTTTATCCTTCCTTTTGTTAGTTTGGCATATCACATTTATTGATTTATGGGTGTTAAGCCATCCTCACATCTCTGGAATGAATCCCACTTGATCATGGTGTATAAGTCTTTTAATGTATTGTTAAGTTTGATTTGCTAATATTTTGTTGAGGATTTTTGTATCTATATTTAGCAAAGATATTGGCCTGTAATTTTCTTTCTTGCAGTGTTTTTGTCTGGTTTTGGTATCACGTTAATGGTGGCCTTGTAGAATGAGTTTGGAAGTATTCCTTTGTCTTCATTTTTTGCAATAATTTGAAAGTGATAGATATTAAGTATTTTTAAATATTTGGTAGAATTCACCTGTGAAGCCATCTGGACCTTGACTTTTGTTTTGGGGGAGTTTTTTGCTTACTGATTCAATTTCATTACTAATAATCTGTCTATTCAGATTTTCTATTTCTTCATGATTCAGTGCTGGAAGATTATATGATCTAGAAATTTTTCCATTTCTTCTAGGTTGTTTAATTTGTTGACATATAATTGTTCATAGTAGTCTCTTATGATCCTTCATATTTCTGTGGTGTCAAGTTGTAATTTTTCCTCTTTAATTTCTGATTCTACTTATTTAGGTAATCTCTTTTTTTCTTGATGAGGCTGGCTAAATAAGTTCCTTGATTTTGTTCATCTTTTCAAAAGGCCAACTGTTACGTTTATTGATCTCTTGTATTTTTGTCTCTATTTCATTTATTTCCTCTATGATCTATTATTTTTTTCCTTCTTCTAACTTTGGTCTTTGCTTATTCTTCTTTTTGTAGTTCCTTTAAATGTATATTTAGATTCTTTATTTGAGATTTTTGTTTCTTGAGGTAGGGCTGTATCAGTATGAGCTTCCCTCTTAGGACTACTTTTGCTTTGTCCTATAGATTTTGCTTCTGCTAAATTTGTGGGTTTTTTATTCTTCTTTCTCTCATTGCTTTAGTTGCAAGGTTAGGTTGTTTATTTGAGATGTTTCCTGTTTCTTAAGCTAGGATTGTATTGCTATAAATTTCCCTCTTAGAACTGCTTTTGCTGCATCCCATAGGTTTTGGGTTGTCGTGCCTCCATTGTCATTTGTTTCTAGGTATTTTTTGATTTCCTCTGATTTCTTCAGTGATCACTTGGTTATTAAGTAGTGTATTGTTTAGCCTCCATGTGTTTGTATTTCTTACAGATCTTTTCCTGTAATTGATATATAGTCTCGTAGCATTGTGGTCCAAAAAGATACTTGATATGATTTCAATTTTCTTAAATTTACCAAGACTTGATTTGTGACCCAAGATATGATCTATCCTGGAGAATGTTCCATGAGCACTTGAGAAAAATGTGTATTCTGTTGTTTCTGGATGGAATGTCCTATAAATATCAATTAAGTCCATCTTGTTTAATATACCATTTAAAGCTTGTGTTTCCTTATTTATTTTCATTTTGGATGATCTGTCCATTGGTGAAAGTGAGATGTTAAAGTCCCCTACTATGATTGTGTTACTGTCAATTTCCCCTTTTATGGCTGTTAGTATTTGCCTTATGTATTGAGTTGCTCCTACGTTGGGTGCATAAATATTTACAATTGTTATATCTTCTTCTTGGATCGATCCCTTGATCATTATGTAGTGTCCTTCTTTGTCTCTTCTAATAGTCTTTATTTTAAAGTCTATTTTGTCTGATATGAGAATTGCTACTCCAGCTTTCTTTTGATTTCCATTTGCATGGAATATCTTTTTCCATCCCCTTACTTTCAGTCTGTATGTGTCTCTAGGTCTGAAGTGGGTCTCTTGTAGACAGCATATATATGGGTCTTGTTTTTGTATCCATTCAGTGAGTTTGTGTCTTTTGGTGGGAGCATTTTATCCATTTACATTTAAGGTAATTATCAATATGTATGTTCCTTTTCCCATATTCTTAATTGTTTTGGGTTTGTCATTGTAGGTCTTTTCCTCCTCTTGTGTTTCTTGCCTAGAGAAGTTCCTTTAGCATTTGTTGTAAAGCTGGTTTGGTGGTGCTGAACTGTCGCAGCTTTTGCTTGTCTGTAAAGGTTTTCATTTCTCCATCAAATCTGAATGAGATCCTTGCTGGGTAGAGTAATCTTGGTTGTAGGTTGTTCTCCTTCATCACTTTAAATATGTCCTGCCAGTCCCTTCTGGCTTGCAGAGTTTCTGCTGAAAGATCAGCTGTTAACCTTATGTCCCATAGATTTTGGACAGTTATGTTTCCATTTTCATTTGTCTCAAGGTATATTTTTATTTCTTCTTTGATTTCTTCACTGACCATTGGTTGTTTAGCATCATGCTGTTTAGTCTCCATGTGTTTGTGTTTTTTCCAGTTCTCTTATTGTAGTTGATTTCTAGTTTCATAGTGTTGTCTTCTGAAAAGATGATTAATATGATTTTAATCTTTTTATATTTAATGTGACTTGTTTTGTGGCCTAACATGTGATGTATCTGGAGAATGTTCCATGTGTACTTGAAAAGAATGTGTGTTCTGCTGCTTTTTGATGGAATGTTCTATAGGTGTATATATTAAGGTAATCTCATCTAATGTGTTAAGGCCAGTGTTTCTTCATTGATTTTCTGTCAGATGATATATCCATTGGTGTAACTGGGGTATTATAGTTCCCTACTATTATTGTATTTCTGTCTATTTCTTCTGTTATTTCTGTTAATATTTGCTTTATATATTTAGGTGCTCTTCTGTTGAGTGCATAAATGTTTACAAATGTTATATCGTCTTGTTAGATTGACCCCTTTATCATAACTTAATGTTCCTCCTTGTTTTGTTACAGTCTTTGCTTTAAAGTCTATTTTGTCTGATATAAGTACTGCTACCATGGCTTTCTTTTAATTTCCATTTGCATTGAATACCCTTTTCTATCCTATAACTTTCAGTCTGTGTGTGTCTTTAGATCTGAAGTGAGTTTCTTACAGGCAGCATATATATTGGCCTTGTTTTTGTATCCATTCAGCCACTCTACATCTTCTGATTGGAGCATTAGTTCATTTAAATTTAAAGTAATTATTGATAGGTATTTACTTATAGCTATTTTGTTCATTGTTTGCTGGTTGTTTTTGTAGTTCTTCTCTGTTCTTGTCTACTCCTCCCGGTTTCTTTCCTTGTGTTTTGATGGATTCCTTTAGTATGATGTTAGGGTTCCTTAAGAAAGTAAATCTTATAACCAACAAGGACCTACAGTATAGCACAGGGAACTCTGCTAAATATTCTGTAATAACCCAAATGGGAAAAGAATGTGAAAAAGAATAGATACATGTATATGTATAACTGAATCACTTTGCTGTATACCTGAAATTAACACAACATTGTTAATCAATTATACTCTAATATAAAATTTAAAATTTTTTTAAAAAGAGAGTAAATCTTAAAAGTTCTCATCACAAGGAAAAAAAAATGTAACTATGTATAGTGATGGATGTTAACTAGACTTATTATGGTGACCATTTCACAGTTTATACAAATATCAAATCATTATGCCGTACACCTGAAATTAGTGTAATGCTTATCTCAGTTATATTGTAATAAAAAAGAAGATGACTCTGATTGTCCTCTGGATCTCTTTTAATTGTTTTGCATAATTAGGCCAGATTCATGTCTTCTAGGAACTGTGTAGCTTTCCAGGAAGTGATGCTTGAAGATATCAGAAATCTGGGAAATATGCCATTAGTGGGGAAGGCAGCAGAGTCTCCACCTTTTCACTTCCCAGTTGTTTGACCTTGAGCAAGATCCTTTACCTCTCTGAGCTTTGGTTTCTTCATTTCTAAAACAAACTTAATATGTCTTCCCTACAGCACACAGTTGTTGTAAGGAATGAAGCATAACAACATGTTATCAGGATTTGCACTCTTATACTGCAAGTAAACTACCCATTGTGTAGGCCACTAAAATTGTGCCCTAGGACTGGCATCTGTGCAGTGCCTGTGATATGTATCTTCTGAAAACCACCTTTGAAAGGAACAGAGTTCAGAGGTCACACTCAGGGATGGTACAGGCTCAGAGTGGAAAGAGAGATTGAGTCAGGGGTATGTGTATGGCACCAAATCTCAGAAAGGGAGTTTTGAATACTGAGCACTTAAATTTTGGAATTGGGACAAAATGCTGATCTATCTTATCCTTTTCTCACCCCACTCAAGTTTTTTCTTTCTTCTCCTGTTGTTCCAGGTGCATGATGACTGCAGGAGACGGTTTTCCAAGGAATGCTGGTTTGGAAGTCATCGATCATCAGTCATTCCTCCCACTGCCCTCAGCGACCCCAAGGGTGATGGTGAGTAGCTAAACTTTAATACATTTAAAGGGAGGGGGGAGGGAGGGAAGATGTAAAGCCTAGAGAAAAAGACTGCAATTAAATTAATCTGGTCAACCAATCAAACATTTCTAGGAGTACGAGTGTGCATATGTGTATAGACAGTTCATGTTTTCCTTTAGACTTTTGGGATGGTGAATATTGCTTATGGTGTATATGTATGTGGGCATGTTCTTTGTAGCCTCTGTCAAAATTGTTTCCAAATGATCAGAATTGATTTCAGCTTTTACATGATTTTGAGACAGTAGATAATCCATGAAATAATTTTTTTTGCTTGCTGCCTACTTCATTGCCAAGGAAAAGCCAGCATTAGCTAGGGGACAAGGATTCCTGTAACGATTACAACAGTTTTAGAACTAGACACAGCACATGTGTACGTGTGTGCACATATGTGTACATACACTCTGAGCCACTCTAGTCTCTTCCAGTTCATTTCCCAACCCCAACACAGATACAGACAGACATTGATACATGGAATGAGCCACTCACACAGTTTTCTGCAGGCAAGCATACTCATATGTCCCCGTAATGACATGAACAGACACACATCCCTCACTCAGGGATGCATGCATATATTATTCTCAGAACTACTCAAATATTTATCCACATAGAGTCACTTACCAGATAGCTGACTAGAGAGATGATGAGATTGATGACTTGGTATATAAGAGACACTTGACTGGCTAGGAGAAAGAAGGGCCTAGGGGCAAGATGGAAAAGTATCAAACTAGTCAGCCAAGTCTACTCAGGCTGCTAATGAAAGTCAATGAAGTCTTGAATCTGAGACTTTGCTCAACCCCACAGGGACCTGGGGAAGATGTCTTTGGGCAGACTGAAGGATGGCCGCCTCAGCATCTTATAAATCACCCCCAAATAGGTGTTAAGGGGCTGCCACCTCTCCTTTGTAATTGGCCCAACATGTTCTGTGTTCTTGTGGAAGTTGGGTTTTTTAGTTTGTTTTTTCCCATCTTATATCATTTCTTATTCTTGTTATAGATGGTCAACTGATAGCATTACTACTTTCTTTTGCTTTCCACCAATGACATATTATTGCTTAGAAGCACCTGTGCTAAGCCATTCTTTTTGTGTAATGTCTCATACAATGCCCCATGAGTTAGCTTTTAGCCTTTCATCCTAGTCACCTGCAATCTTGATCCAATTGAATGTCACTCTTGAGAGCCCTTCTTTCTATCATGTGTTACTTGGCCTGTGGTTTCTTAGGAGTATCTTTTGAAACCTCCATATCTTCTTGACTCCTTCTGGCTTCTTGGCCTAGGCAAATACACTCTTTAATATTCCCTGTTGGGAAGTCCCACCCATCTTAGAGATGATGAGGTCATTAAAGATGATCTGGTCCAACCCTCTGGCCAGGCTAGGGAATCCCTTCTCCAGCATCCAAGGTGGCGGTATCCATTTGATGACTTTCTGAGGAAGCACGTGCCATTGCTGATTAGCATTCATTCATTATTTATTCAGTCAACAAACTCTAATTTCTGATGTCTTCTAATTTCCCTTTTTCCTACCCTATCTGCTTGGTAAATTTCTTCTCTCATCCTAGAGGGTGAGAGCAACGTCAAACATTGTCTCCTGTTTAAAGACTTCTGTAATTGCCCCTCCCCATTTCTCCAGACAAATAAATTACTTCCTTTGTTGTAAACCCAGAACACATATCTCAGAGCACTTAACACACTATATTATAGTTCGTCACATGTATGTCTCCCACTCCAGACTGTGAGCTCTTTTATCACTAGCACTTAACTCAAACCCGATACATGGTATATTCACAGTCAAGATTTGTTACATGAATTCATTAATACATTTACTGAATACTGCGTATATGTAAGGCTCAGTGATAACAATGTAGAGAATAAGACATGACTAAGACAGGATCCCTGATTTATATGGGGGCAAAACAGTATAATGCAGTATTTGTCAAATACAAGAATGCCTCAGAATCATCCAGAAGGCTTTTTAAAACACAGATTTCTAGGCCCTATGCCCCTGCCCCAGAGCTTTTGATTCAGTAGATCTGGGTAGGGCACAAGAATTTCCATTTCTTACAAGAAATGATGCTGATACTACTACTCCCGGGAGCATACTCCATCATTTACTAACTGTGTGACCTTGGGCAAGTTACTTAACCTCTCTGTGCCTCATGTATCATTTGTTTTCTGCCAATAGGGAATAAAAGTTATACTCAAGTGCGTTATGCGTGTTAAATGAGTTAGTATCTTAAAAGAGGATCTTAAAATACAGGAAGGGGAACAGGAAGCCAACCTTATGCTAATTTAGCATCTTTCTGTGGTATGAACTGAACAAATTTGAGAGGGACTCTTGGCTCCTTGGTTTTGGGCACTGTGATTATATTAACTTAGCTCAAAGAAGCACGATCCTTTTTTTTTTTTTTTAAGCTCTTTCAGACTGTTGACTCATCTGGAGCTTAAAGTCAAGTAAATCCCCTAAGCCCTTTTCACGCTTGATGCTGCCAAGCCAAGTTCCTATTGTCTTGTTCTGCTGCAACTTATGTCCTTATGCCTAAAGGCCAAGCTTCACATTTATCCCCTTTTCAGCTTGTTTACTTTGACCCTACTGCCTGTTAAGGTCATTTTTCAATCTTGATTCTGTCATCCAGTGGCTCTCCCTCCTGCTTTAGGTACTTCAAAGTTGACAAGCTAGCCTTCCATGTTTTTATTTAAATTGGTTAACATTGTTGAATAGTACTGGACATTCCCTTACAATTAACATCAGCCTATTCAAAAGCAACCTTGTGGACATGATCATTTACCTGGTTATGAATCTGCCTAATATCACTATATTCCAGCCCAGAATACCATTTTTGTCACCTTGTTCACAGGATTCGTCTAACATTTTGTTGTCATTTTATGTGGGCCCTGTAACCTCTCTCCCTCACTTACTCCACAGCAGCCATGCTATTCTCTTCACTGTCCACAAACATCCCAGGCAGTCTCCCTTCTCTGGGCGGGTTCTTATTCTTCCTCTTGACCCCCAAAAAACTCTTCCCCCAGATACCTGCATTGCTCACTACCTCATTTCATTCAAATGTCATCTCACCAGAGAAGCCATCCCTGGCCACCTGTCTAAAACAACACCCCCATCAGTCTCCATTCCCCTTTTCCTGCTTTATTTTTCTTCATATCGCATTATTTTCTATATTTATTTGTGTATTTATTTATGGTCTGCATCGTTCCATTAGAATATAAATTCCACAAGAGCAAAGATCATTTATATCTTGTCTATCACTGTATATCGGAACATAACAAGGACAGGCACAAAGAATGCCCTCAATACATATATGTTGAATGAATGAATGAATGTCTTAACTACCATTGTGTTAACATATATTTTGTAAAATAAAATATTGAAAAGGGATAACATGTTCAGGGAGGGTAACTACTTCCAAGCTATGCTACTGAAGGGACATAGCAGACTCCCCTTGCAGCTATGAGCCCTGGCAAGCCCTGAAGTTTTGGTGCATAACAGGCTAGCTGGCTTAGGAGGTCTTCAAGCTCCACTGGCCAGTGAGTAGAAATTGGCCCATAGAGGAAGCTTGCTTTAGATTTTTCCAGGCAAAACAGCCATGAAATCTGCTCAAGTCAGCAGTCTTCCTCTTCAGGCTCCCTTTTACCCAGGTTACAACAAATGGGACACTTCAACTTGCCTCTCTCCCTGTGGCACACACCATTCAGGAGCAAGCCACATGCTTTTTTCCCTTTGCATTTATTTTTGCTGGGGCATCCCTGGCAAGCCACGAGCTCAGAGGTTTGGAGGCTCACAATTTGTCTCGCATCTCCTATGAGGCCATTGCTCACTGCCTGTCTCCCTGCCAACAGGCTCTATGACCCAGTATGAGCTGGCAGGCTATGGCAATTTAGACTGCTATAACTCCACTTCTCTATGGGGAACTTCAGTGTTGGGGATTATTAAAAGCCTCTCTCTTGTCCAGACAATTTCCCTATAGTCTTGTTTCCCCTGATAATTGGTATGATAACTTAGATTGCTCTGCCAGAACTTTAGAGGAGTTATTAAAGCTCCCTGCTTCACTCCACATTGATATGTTCTGTCATTAGCTCCTGGCTGAAAGGCAGCCTTTTCTCCCCATCTTTCCTGACCTTGTATCTTCTCAGTGTAAGAACTGAGCTATCCCAGGCAGAGAGAGGACAAGTTGGGTGTGCTGATCCTCCTCCTGGGCTCTCAACCTTCTCCTTCTTCAGTTTTCCCTTGACATTTTATTGATCTTTGGTTGTGGCACCAATTTTTTTTATTCCTTGTGTTCCAATACACTGCTGTGTATGAATCTGTCTCCCCAGCTTGAGGGCAAGAGCTAGACCCCTAGCAGTATGTAGCATGATGATTGGCATATAGTAGTTGCTCAGCAAATGTTGGTTACCTGGCAACAGCTGGGCAAAGACCAGCTATTGTTGTTTTCTTAAATAAAAGCCCCTTTGGTTTGCATCTAACTTCCCCTCTGTCCCTCAGTCTCAGAGGCACAGGGAAGCTGTGGGAGGTGTTGGATGTCTATTATCTTGATTGTGGTGATGGTATCATGGGTGTTTGCATATGTCTGAACTCATTAAATTGTACACATTAAATGTATGCAGTTCTTTGTATATCAATTATACCTCAATAAAGTTTTTTAAAAAGTCTTTGCAAAATTTGATGTTAAGTCATGCCTTGCTTCCATCTAAATGGCCCTTTTCTTTTTTTCCCTTTTCTTTCTGTTGTATGCATTATTAGGCCAATTAGTAGTATCTCCAGATTTCTGGAATCTTGATTGGTCTTCAGCCTGTTCATGCCCCCTTCTCATCTTCATCAACTCCAAAAGTGGCGATCACCAAGGGATCGTCTTCCTCCGGAAATTCAAGCAATACCTTAACCCGTCTCAAGTGTTTGACCTTTCGAAGGGTGGACCTGAAGCCGGGTAAGCATGGGGTAAGGGATGTAGTTGTGGATACAGAAGGGACTCCCCCCTCTACACATTCTAGAGTAGGATAGGCTTCCTGGAATTAGTTCCAGTACCTGGGCAGGAAAGGTCTATTTTCTCAAGTCAGGACACAAACACAACTCCACAACATCTTGAGTTGGCTGGCTGGAGGACTTTTAGCCCTCTCCCAGAAATCCTTTCAAGCCTATGTCCTGCTCTCAGATTTGCTTCACCTTTTCCAGTTGGAAAAGGTAACTATGTCTCCTGACTTCAGAGGAGGAGGCAAATGGATATTATTTTCCACCATTCCTGTCACTCACTCTTTTTCTTGGGGGCAAGTAGATACATCTCTACTACAGGCCTGTTTTATTTAGAGACCATCTGGCTGTTCAGCCCTGGTTTCTGTGAACCCACTGGCAACTGTGCAAGATATTCTTCCTGGGCCTCAGCAAGTAGATTAGGCTAGGCAGCTAGTAACTTCCAGAACAAGGTTGGGCAAAGAAGAGTGTAGGTTGAGGCAAGGCCTGATCTCCAGGATTGCCTGTGGGAGCATTCTCTATGATCTTAGGTACACAGAGAGATAGGGGTTAAGAGAAAGGAAACATGTAGCCTGATAGCAGGGTGCAGAAGCAGCAGTCCTTAGCTCCTGGCACATTGTAGGAAAGAGTTGTAAAACTCATCAGCTCATGAAATAACTCCCCTTTCCCCTCTTCCTTCCAGGCTCTGCATGTTCAAGAACTTTGTTCGCTTTCGCATTGTGGTTTGTGGTGGAGACGGCAGCGTGAGCTGGGTCTTATCTCTGATTGATGCCTTTGGATTACAGGAACGGGTGAGTCCCTAGCTGACTTAATTTAGCCATTGCTAAAGAGACTGGCAGTGTGGCGCTGCTTATCCCAAGAAGTCCCTGGTCTTTACTCTCCTTGTCTGTAAAATACTTGATCTATCCTGGAGAACATTTCCTACTGGTTTCACAGTCAACCTGACTGGTAGATTCCCAATCTAAGCCTGCTCACCTATACCATTTTCTGGTTATCTAATAGTAGGAAGGAAGAAAGAGGAAGTTAGCAGAAAAAAATGAGCAGTGCTCTATTTCCCAAGCCCCAAAATGAAGATTTGAAGGGGAGGAAAGCAAGAAAAACAGAAGTGGCATCAGGCAGCATTCAACTCCCAATTCCCTACCCCTCCTGAGGACACTGAGTTTCTTCCCTAAGTCTCTAGAGTAGCAGAAATGTTCCTCTACCTCTCCCCCCTCTCCCTAAGCAGCCCCCTGCTCTTCTGACTGCAGTGGCTTTGTCTCCTTAAGGCACCTTACCTCTTTGGCCCAGCCTAGATAGAAATTTGTGGCTATATATCTCTTTTAAAAGCATGGCTACAAATATTGTCATATTCCAGCAACGTGTCCCCTTACTGAGTAGGTTCTGTATTGCCAAGAGTGGGACCCAACTCCTTAGGGAAATTTTCACTCAACTTCAAACATCTTCCTATTACACTTCCTAAAATCATAGGTCCCTTATTGCCACTAGTTTTGAGACCATATTTTTTCCCCAAAAAGCACCCTCTGGATTCTTTTATGGGTGGATCTTGGTAGGATTGTCTGAAAAGGGTGCCCGGTTTTGTTCTTGCAGTGTCAGCTGGCAGTCATCCCTCTTGGAACCGGTAATGATCTGGCCCGTGTCCTCGGCTGGGGTGCGTTCTGGAACAAAAACAAATCACCTCTGAACATCCTCAACAGAGTGGAGCAAGCTAGTGTGAGGATTCTAGACAGGTGAGTAGCTGAAAGATGAGGTCATTGTGGCTTTTCCATTCCCTTGCCAGTTACTCCCAGTGACATCATCTCAGTCAGGAGTGTTCTAAAGTCCCTCACAGAGCTTCATTGCTTTTCTGGCTTCGGTGCAAGGAAATTTGGGGGACTTTGCCTATTAAGAAGCCAGGGTCTACTGTGTATCCTTTAAACATCACTGAAGCTCCTCTTCAAACTTAAAAGATCCTAGAGCAGGAGCACCCATTGGTAAATTTCAAGGGTTCTATAAACCTACTTCAAATTGCATAGCTATTTATCCATGTAAGCATATTTTTTCCTTGGGAAAGTTTCCATCTTTCTGTTCTATTCTAGGATAGTATAGAAACTATTCTATAGCTTCATCAGGTACTCAAAGAAACTCAAAAAAAGAGGGCTCATAAACAACTGGCCTGGATTATCTGTGCCCTAGAGAAGAGACAGTATTCTCCTCCAATCTTCTGAGAAGAAAGACTTTCTATGTGGGGGCATAGTATTTGATTTATGGCTGCTCATAAGGATAACCTGGGGAGCTTTTTCAAGGTACCAAGCTGGGCCCTACCACAAATATTCTTATTCAGTAGGTCTTGGGTAGAGCCCTGGTATGTGTATTTTACAAAAGCACCTCAGGTGATCTTGGTAGTTACCACTGCTTGAGAAGCACTGCTCTCTGAGAACTCTGTGGTGGAATTCCTTCCATCACACTGGCCTTGAGAAGTCATGAAGCAGAGGTCTCTCTTGGGATATACCTTGAGATCAGGTGACCTGAGATAACTTGGGCAACCCCTACAACTCATCCCTACCCATCACATAAATATTTTGACCCCTTTCGTGACATGTGAAGCACTGGTGCCAACCTGTGATGAAACAGAGCCCTAAATATCTGTCTAAACTTCATTTCAGATGGAGTGTGATGATCCGTGAGACTCCCAGACAAACCCCATTGCTAAGAGGACAAGTTGAAATGGATGTACCCCGATTTGAGGTAACAACTGCCTAGCTATAATTCAGGCCAACATCTTTATTACACATTGAAATAATAGGCTAAACCCAGAGAGAAGCTTTTGTATAGTCCATGGGCTTGATAAGGATGAGATCATTCAGGATTGGGGACATTTCAATTAGCAGTTATTTACCAAAAACTGTGTTAGGTGTTGGGGATATAATTCAGTCAGCCATCTACTTATGCAGTCACTCAAAATATTTATGGAAAGTATGGATTAACTACAGTGTGTTCCTTCCTCTTCAATTTTTGGAATAGATTGAGAAGAACATGTATTAACTCTTCTTTGTATGTTTGGTAGAACTCCCCTGTGAAGCCATCCAGTCATGGACTTTGGTTAGCTGGGAGTTTTTTAAATTATAAATTCAGTTTCACTATTAGTGATCAGTCTGTTCAGATTGTTTATTTCTTCCTGATTCAGTCTTTAAAGATTGTATGCTTCTAGAAATGTGTCTGTTTCTTCTAGGTTGTTCAGTTTGTTGGCATATAACTGTTCATAGTATTCTTTTATGATTTTTTGAATCTCTGTGGTATTGGTTGTTATGTCTCCTCTTTAATTTCTTATTTTATTTGGGTCCTCTCTCTTTTCTTCTTGGTGAGCCTCACTAAAGGTTTATCAATTTTATCTTTTCAAAGGACCAGATTTTGGTTTCATTGATCTTTTCTATTGTTTTTTTGGTCTCTGTTTTATTTATTTCCTCTCTGATCTTTATTATTTCCTGCCTTCTGATGACTTTGAGCTTTGTTTGCTCTTTTTCTAATTCTTTTAGTTGGTAATATAAGTTGTTTGAGATTTTTCTTATTTCTTGAGGTAGGCCTGTGTCACTGTAAACTTCCCTCTTAGAACTGCTTTGCTGCATCCCACAGATTTTGGAATGTTGTGTCTCCACTTTCATTTGTATTGAGGTATTTTCTGATTTCCTCTTTGATTTCATCATCGTCTCATCTTTTTTTTTAACATCTTTATTGGAGTATAATTGTTTACAATGGTGTGTTAGTTTCTGCTTTATAACAAAGTGAATCAGCTATACATATACATATATCCCCATATCTCCTCCCTCTTGTGTATCCCTCCCACACTCCCTATCCCACCCCTCTAGGTGATCACAAAGCACTGAGCTGATCTCCCTGTGCTATGTGGCTGATTCCCACTAGCTATCTATTTTACACTTGGTAATGTATATATGTCCATGCCACTCTCTCACCTCCCTTCCCACTCCCCGTGTGCTTAAGTCCATTCTCTATGTCTGTGTCTTTATTCCTGTCCTGCCTCTAGGTTCTTCAGAACCTTTTAAAAAAATTTTTTTAGATTTCATATATATGTGTTAGCATACGGTATTTGTTTTTCTCTTTCTGACTTACTTCACTCTGTATGACAGACTCTAGGTCCATCCACCCCACTAAAAATAACTCAATTTCGTTTCTTTTTATGGCTGAGTAATATTCCATTGTATATATGTGCCATATCTTCTTTATCCATTCATCTGATGAAGGACACTTAGGTTGCTTCCATGTCCTGGCTATTGTAAATAGAGCTGCAATGAACATTGTGGTACATGACTCTTTTTGAATTATGTCCCATTGATTTATTTAGTAGCATGTTGTTTAGTCTCCTGTCTGTGTTTTTCCATTTTACTTCCTGTAATTGATTTCTAGTTTCATACTGTTGTGGTCAGAAAAAATGCTTGATATAATTTCTATCTTCTTAAATTTGTTGAGACTTGTTTTATGGCCTAGCATGTGATCTATCCTGGAGAACATTCCATGTGCAATTGAAAAGAATGTGTATTCTGCTGCTTTTGGATGGAATGTCCTGTAGATAAGTCTAACTGTTCTATTGTGTCATTTAAGACACCATTTCCTTATTGATTTTCTCTCTGGATGATCTGTCCATTAAAATAAGTGAAGTGTTGGGCTTCCCTGGTGGCGCAGTTGTTGAGAGTCCGCCTGCCGATGCAGGGGACACAGGTTTGTGCCCCGGCCTGGGAAGATCCCACATGCCGCAGAGCGGCTAGGCCCGTGAGCCATGGCCGCTGAGCCTGCGTGTCCGGAGCCTGTGCTCCACAACGGGAGAGGCCACAACAGTGAGAGGCCCGCGTACTGCAAAAAAAAAAAAAAAAAGTGAAGTGTTAAAGTCCCCTACCATTTTTGTATTATTGTCAATTTCTCCCTTCATGTTTGTTAATATTTGCTTTATATATTTAGGTATTCCTGTATTAGGTGTGTATATGATAAAGAGTGTTATATCCTCTTATTGTATTGATCATTTTATCATTATATAATACCCTTAATCTTTTGTTATAGACTTTGTTTTAAAGATTATTTTGTCCTATATGAATATTACTACCCCTGTTTTCTTGTTGTTTCCATTTACATGAAATATCTTTTTCCATCCTCTGACTTTCAGTCTGTGTGTGTGTCTAACTCGAAGTGAGTCTCTTGTAAGCAGCATATAGATGGGTCTTCTTTTTTCATCCAATCAGCCACCCTATGTCTTTCAATTGGAGTATTTAGTCCAATGACCTTTAAAGTGATTATTGATAGGTATGTACTTATTGCCATTTTGTTAGTTGTATTCTGGTTGTGTTTGTACTTCTCTGTTCTTTTCTTCTTCTTTTAGTTTCTTCCTTTGTAGTTTGATGGTTTTCTTTATTGGTTTGCTTCTGTTCCTTTCTCTCTAGTTTTATATATCTATTGTAGGTTTTTAATTTGTGGTTACCAAGGGGTTCCTATATGTTGACCTACAACTGTATCTACTTTTTAAAAACTGTTACTCATTTAACTTCAAACACATTCTAAAATATTTACTTTTTTTACTCCCTTCCCCCACATTTTGTGTTTTTAATGTCATATTTTACATCTCCATGTTTATCCCTTCACAGTTTATTGTAGTTATACTTGATTTTAATTTTTTTTCTTTAAATCTTTGTACTAGCTTACTTACTTGGTTGATCCTCAGCCTTTATTATATATTTGCCTTTACTAGTGGAATTTGTTCCTTTCCCATAGAAATTTACTTTTTGTTATAGCCTTTTCAATTAGAGAAAACCCTTTAACATTTCTTTTAGGGTAGGTTTAGTATTGCTCAATTCTTTTAGTTTTTGCTTGTCTGAGAAGTTCTTTATCTCTCCTTCAATTCTAAATGATAATCTTGCTGGGAGAGCATCCTAGCTTGCAGGTTTTTCCCTTTTAGAACTTTATATGTATATCATGTCCTTCCTTCTGGCCTGCAAGTTTTCTGCAAAATATCAGCTGATAGCCTTATGGGGATTCCCTTATATATGACTCTTTGATTTTCTCTTGCTACCTTTAGAATTCTTTATCTTAAACTTTTGCCATTTTAATTATTATGTCTTGGTATGCATCTGTTTGGGTTCATCTTCTTTGGGACAC
The DNA here is from genome assembly GCF_951394435.1 of Stenella coeruleoalba. Lineage (NCBI taxonomy): Eukaryota > Metazoa > Chordata > Mammalia > Artiodactyla > Delphinidae > Stenella > Stenella coeruleoalba. The sequence goes on along the minus strand of NC_137152.1, from coordinate 39,085,434 downwards.
TCTATGCTTCTTGTATCTGGATATTGGTTTCCTTCTTCAGTTTCAATAAATTTTCAGCCATAGCTTCATCAAATACATTTTTAAGCCCCCTCTCCCTCTCTCTTCTTCTGGGACCTCTATAATGCTTATGTTGGTATGCTTTGTGTTGTCCCAAATGTCCCTTAAACTGTTCTCATTTTTTTTTAATTTACTTTTTACTATTCTGATTGCATGATTTCCATTATTCTATCTTCCAGATCACTTATTCATTCTTCTGTATTACCTAGTCTGCTGTTAATTCCTTCTAGTGTGTTTTTCACCTTTTAAATTTTTTAATTTCCTTGTTAAAATTCTGTGTTCATCTATTCTTTTCCCTAATTCAGTTAGCCTATCTATTACTAATGATTTGAATTCTTTATCTAGTAAATTGTTTATTTCTGTTTTATTAGTTGTTTTTTTTTCAGGGGTTTTCTCCTGTTCTTTCAATGAAACAAATCTCTCTGTCTTCTCATTGTTCTTAACTTTTGCTGTCTCTAGTCTATGAAATTAGATGAAACAGTTACCTTTTCCAGTCTTGAAGGTGTGTCCTTGTGTATGAGCATCCCCATACAGTCTGCATGTGCCCAGTGACTTTGGTGAGAGAGCTAGATCTGACTTGAGCACAAGTCATGTCTTTCCCTAGAGTGTGCTGGCAGCTATCACCTTGGTAGGAGGTGGTGCTGCAGATGGAGCAGCAAGAGCTAGAGTCATGTGTGAGCCAGGGCTTCTCCCTTTTTCAGTGGCCAATACCACCCTCTTGGGGCTGGGGGCAGGTCCCAAATTGCTGGAGCAGAAGCACTGAGGGTCAAGTCCAAGATGGCTCCATTCCCTCTAAGTGTGTTCTTTCCCCCATCCCAGCACCATCACACTAGCCCCAGAGGGGAACAGTGCCGGAGCAAGAGGGGCTGGAGCAGGCATTTGGCATGGGTGTGGGCGTGGGTTCAGGCTGTGATGTCCCCAGTTCTGCTTGGAATCCTGGAATACTTCTGATGTGGTGCCTCCATAAACGCCAGGTTGCTGCCCCTGCCCCATTCAGATGCCATTTGGGGTCTGGGCTGGCATAGTCCCTCAAATCTGAGCACTCCCCTCAGCCACCCTCACCCTAGTGTAGAGCTAGGTGAAGCAAGTGGGGTAGAACAGGTGCTTGGTTCAGGCTGGCTGTGTGCCAGAGTGGTTGCAGGAAACTGGCCAGAGTCCCATTCAGTTTCAACCTGTTTTTTTCTGCCTTGTTTCAGGAATAAGCAAGTGTGTGTGTGCTCTTCACTAGCAGAGTGTAGGTTTCTTTTGTTTGTTTGTTTGCTGTACAATATATCAAAGTTGCTTATTTATTTTATACATAGTGCTTTGTATCTCTTAATCTGATACCCCTATCTCACCCCTCCCTATTCCCTCTACACTGGTAACCACTAGTTTGTTCTCTACGTCTATAAGTCTGTTTCTGTTTTTTAAATATACATTTGTTTTGTTTTTCACATTCCACATGTAAGTGATAAAATAGAGTATTTGATTTTTTCTCACTGACGTATTTCACTAAGCATAATACCCTCAAGGTCCATCACATTGTTGCAAATGACAGAATTCCATTCTTTTGTGGGGTGCTGAGTAGTATTCCATTGTATATATAAACCACATCTGTATCCATTCATCTGTTGATGGGCACTTAGGTTGCTTCCATATCTTGACTATTGTAGATAGTGCTGCTATGAACATTGAGGTACATGCATCTTTTCAAATTAGTGTTTTCATTTTCTACAAATACATACCCAGCACTGAAATTCCTGGATCATATCATAGTTCTATTTTTAGTTTTTTAAAGAAACTCCGTACTGTTTTCTATAGTGGCTGGAAACAATGTACAACCCCACCAATAGTATAATAACAAACCCCAACATTTGTTATTTGTAGACATTTTGATGATGGCCATTCTGACAGGTGAGGTGATATCTCATTTTTGTTTTGCATTTCTCTAATAATTAGCAATGTTGAGCATCTTTTCATGTGCCTGTTAGCCATATGTATGTCTTCTTTGGAAAACTTTCTATTCAGGTCTTCTGCCCATTTGTTGCCTGGGTTTTTTATTTTTTTGATATTGAGTTGTATGAGCTGTTTGTGTATTTTGGATATTAACCCCTTGTCAGCCACACCATTTGCAAATATTTTCTCCCTTTTCATAGGTTGTATTTTCATGTTATTGATAGTTTCCTTTGCTGTGCAAAAGCTTTTTAAGCTTAATTAGGCCCTATTACTTTATTTTTGCTTTATTTCCTTTGGCTTAGGAGACGGACCCAAAAACATATTCTTACGATTTTTGTCAGTGTTCTGCCTATGTTCTCTTCTAGGAGTTTCATGGTGTCATGTATTACATTTAGGTCTTTGAACCACTTTGAGCTTACTTATATACATGGTCTGAGGGAATGTTCTAATCTCATTGTTTTACATGTGGCTGTTCAGTTTTCCCAGTACCACTTGCTGAAGAGACTGTCTTTTCTCCATTGTATATTCTTACCTCCTTTGTCATAAAGTAATTGACAATAGGTGTGTAGGTTCACTTCTGGTTTTCTATTCTGCTCCTTTGATCTATGTGTCTGTTTCTGTGCCAGTACCATGCTGTTTTGATTTCTGTAGCTTTGTAGTATATTCTGAAGTCTGGGAGGGTTATACCTCCAGCTTTGTTCTTTTCTCTCAAGATGACTTTGGCAATTTGGAGTTTTTTGTGGTTCCCTATGGATTTTTATTTGTTCTCATTCTGTGAAAAATGTCATGGATATTTTTATAGGGATTTCATTAAATCTGTAGATTCCTTTATGTATTATGGCCATTTTAACAATATTAATTTTTCCAATCCAAGGGCACAGGATGATATCTTTCCATTTCTTTGAATTATCTTCAATTCCTTTCATCAATGTTTTATAGTTTTCAGATTATAGGTGTTTCACCTCCTTGGTTAAGTTTATTCTTGGTATTTTCTTCTTTTTGGTATGATTTTAAACAGGATGATATTTTACTTTCTGTTTCTGAAATTTCATTATTAGTGTATATAAATGCAACAGATTTCTGTATGGTAATCTTGTATCCTTCAACCTTGCTGAATTCATTTATTAGTCCTAATATTTGGGGGTGGAGACTTTAGAGTTCCCAATATAAAGTATCATGTCATCTGCAAATAGTGACAGTTTTACTTCTTCCCTTCCAATTTGGATGTCTTTTCCTTCTTTTACTTCTCTGATTGCTGTGGCTAGAACTTCCATTACCATGTCAAACAGAAGTGTAAGAGTGGGCATCCTTGTCTTGTTCCAGAACTTAGTGGGAAGTCTTTCAGCTTTTCACCATTGAGTATGATGTTGGCTATGGGTTTATCATAATGGCCTTAATTATGCTGAGATATGTTCCCTCTATACCCACCTGGATAAGAATTTTTATCATGAATGGATATTGAAATTTTTCAAATGCTTTTCCTGCATCTACTGAGATGATCATTTGATTTTTATCCTTCCTTTTGTTAATGTGCATCACATTGATTGATTTGTGAATGTTGATTCACCCTCTTGACCCTGGAAAAAATCCAACTTGATCCCTTTTATATACTGTTGTATTCAGTTTGCTAATATTTCATTGAGGATTTTTGCATCTATATTCATCAAAGATATTGACCTATAATTTCTTTTTTTGTGTGTGTAGTTTCCTTGTCTGGTTTTGGTATCAGAGTAATGGTGGCCTTGTAGAATAAATCTGTGAGTGTTCCTTCCTCTTCAAGTTTTTGGAATAGTTTGAGAGGGATAAGTATTAGCTCTTCTTTATATGTTTGTTAGAATTCCCCTCTGAAGCCATCTGGTCCTGGATTGCTGTTTGCTGGAAGTTTTTTCTTTTATTACAGATTCAATTTTACTTGTAGTGATTAGTCTGTTCAAATTGTCTGTTTCTTCTTGAAGCAGTCTCGGCAGGCTGTATCTTTCTAGAAATTTGTTCATTTCTTCTAGGTTGTCCAATTTCTTGGCATATAACTGCTCATAGTATTCTCTCATGATTTTTTACATTTCTGTGTTATTGGTTGTTATGTCTCCTCTTTCATTTCTTATTTTGTTTATTTGGATCCCCTCTCTTTTCTTCTTGGTGACCCTGGCTAAAGGTTTATGAATTTTATTTATCTTTTTAAAGAACCAGCTCTTAGTTTTATTGATCTTTTCTATTGTTTTTTGGATCTCTATTTTATTTATTTCCCCTATGATTATTATGTTTATTATTATATATTATTATTATTATATTATTATTATTTCCTTCCTTCTCCTGACTTTGGGCTTTGTTTCTTCTTCTTTTTCTAATGCTTTTAGGTGGTAAGATGTTTACTCAAGATTTTTCTTGTTTCTTGAGGAAGGCCTGTATTGGTTCTAACTTCCCCCTTAGAACTGCTTTTGCTGCATCTCATAGATCTTAGGAAGTTGTGTTTCCGTTTTCATTTGTCTTGAGGTATTTTCTGATTTCCTCTTTGGTTTCATCATGTCCCATTGTGTTTTTTTTTAACACCTTTATTGCAGTATAATTGCTTTACAATGGTGTGTTAGTTTCTGCTTTATAACAAAGTGAATCAGTTATACATATACACATGTTCCCATATCTCTTGCATCTCCCTCCCTCCCACCCTCCCTATCCCACCCCTCTAGGTGATCACAAACCACCTAGCTGATCTCCCTGTGCTATGCGGCTGCTTCCCACTAGCTATCTATTTTACGTTTGGTAGTGTATATATGTCCATGCCACTCTCTCACTTTGTCAAAGCTTATCCTTCCCCCTCCCCATATCCTCAAGTCCATTCTCTAGTAGGTCTGTGTCTTTATTCCCATCTTACCCCTAGGTACTTCATAACCTTTTTGTTTTCTTAGATTCCATATATACGTGTTAGCATACAGTATTTGTTTTTCTCTTTCTGACTTACTTCACTCTGTATGACAGACTCTAGGTCCATCCACCTCACTACAAAAAACTCAATTTCGTTTCTTTTTATGGCTAATATTCCATTGGATATATGTGCCACATCTTCTTTATCCATTCATCTGATGATGGACACTTAGGTTGCTTCCATCTCCTGACTATTGTAAATAGAGCTGCAATGAACATTGTGGCACATGACTCTTTTTGAATTATGGTTTTCTCAGGGTATATGCCCAGTAGTGAGATTGCTGGGTTGTATGATAGTTCTAATTTTAATTTTTTAAGGAACCTCCATACTGTTCCCCATAGTGGCTGTATCAATTTACATTCCCACCAACAGTGCAAGAGGGTTCCCTTTTCTCCACACCCTCTCCAGCATTTATTCTTTGTACATTTTTTGATGATGGCCATTCTGACTGGTGTGAGATGATATCTCATTGTAGTTTTGATTTGCATTTCTCTAATGATTAATGATGCTGAGCATTCTTTCATGTGTTTTGTTGTCAATCTGTATATCTTCTTTGGAGAAATGTCTATTTAGGTCTTCTGCCTGGTTTTGGATTGGGTTGCTTGTTGTTTTGTTATTGAGCTGCATGAACTACTTGTAAATTTTGGAGATTAATCCTTTGTCAGTTGCTTCATTTGCAAATATTTTCTCCCATTCTGAGGGTTGTCTTTTTGTCTTGTTTATGGTTTCCTTTGCTGTGCAAAAGCTTTTAAGTTTCATTAGGTCCCATTTGTTTATTTTTGTTTTTATTTCTATTTCTCTAGGAGGTGGGTCTAAAAGGATCTTGCTGTGATTTATGTCATATAGCATTCTGCCTATGTTTTCCTCTAAGAGTTTGATAGTTTCTGGCCTTACATTTAGGTCTTTAATCCATTTTGAGTTTATTTTTGTGTATGGTGTTAGGGAGTGTTCTAATTTCATACTTTTACATCTACCTGTCCAGTTTTCCTAGCACCATTTATTGAAGAGGCTGTCTTTTCTCCACTGTATATTCTTGCCTTCTTAATCAAAGATAAGGTGACCATACGTGCGTGGGTTTATATCTGGGCTTTCTATCCTGTTCCATTGATCTATATTTCTGTTTTGTGCCAGTACCATACTGTCTTGATTACTGTAGCTTTGTAGTCTGAAGCTACAGTATAGTCTGAAGTCTGGGAGCCTGATTCCTCCAGCTCCATTTTTCGCTCTCAAGATTGTTTTGGCTATTTGGGGTCTTTTGTTTTTCCATACAAATTGTGAAATTTTTTGTTCTAGTTCTGTGAAAAATGCCAGTGGTAGTTTGATAGGGATTGCACTGAATCTGTAGATTGCTTTGGGTAGTAGAGGCATTTTCACAATGTTGATTCTTGCAATCCAAGAACATGGTATATCTCTCCATCTATTTGTGTCATCTTTAATTTCTTTCATCAGTGTCTTATAATTTTCTGCATACAGGTCTTTTGTCTCCTTAGGTAGGTTTATTCCTAGATATTTTATTCTTTTTGTTGCAATTGTAAATGGGAGTGTTTTCTTAATTTCACTTTCAGATTTTTCATCATTAGTGTATAAGAATGCCAGAGATTTCTGTGCATTAATTTTGTATCCTGCTACTTTACCAAATTCATTGATTAGCTCTAGTAGTTTTCTGGTAGCATCTTTAGGATTCTCTATGTATAGTATCATGTCATGTGCAAACAGTGACAGCTGTACTTCTTCTTTTCCAATTTGGATTCCTTTTATTTGTTTTTCTTCTCTGATGGCTGTGGCTAAAACTTCCAAAACTCTGTTGAATAAGAGTGGTGAGAGTGGGCAACCTTGTCTTGCTCCTGGTCTTAGTGGAACTGGTTTTTTAATAGCATGTTGTGTAGTCTCCATGTGTTTGTTCTTTTCCCATTTTTCTTTCTGTAGTTGATTTCTAGTTTCATATTGTTTTGGTCATAAGAAATACTTGATATAATTTCTATCTTAAATTTAATGAGACTTTATTTGTGGCCTAGCATGTGATCTGTCCTGGAGAACATTCCATGTGCACTTGAAAAGAATATGTAATCTGCTGGTTTTGGATGGAATGTCCTGTAGATATCTATTAAGTCCAACTAGTCTATATTGTCATTTAAATCCACTGTTGTCTTATTATCTGTCTGGATGATATGTCCATTGATGTCAGTGGAATGTTAAAGTCCTGTACTATTATTGTATCTTTGTCAAATTCTCCCTTTATGTCTGCTAGTATTTGCTTTATATATTTAGGTGCTCCTATGTAGGTGCATATATGTTAACAATTGTAATATCTTCTTGTATTGATCCCTTTATCATTATACAATGCCCTTGTCTTTTGTTATAGTCTTCATTTTAAAGTCTTTTTTGTCCTTTATGAATATTGATATCACCACTTTCTTGTCGTTAATGATTTCATGAAATATCATTTTCTATCCCCTCTCTTTTGTTCTGTGTGTATTTGGCCTGAAGAGATTCCCTTATAGCAGCATATTGAACAGTCTTGTCTTTTAATCCAGTCAGCCACCCTATGTCTTTTGATTGGAACACTTAGTCTCTTGACATTGAAAGTAATTATTGATAGGTATGTACTTATTGCCATTTTATTACTTGTTTCCCACTTGTTTTTATAGTTCTTCTCTGGTCACTTCTTCTTTTTGTTTCTCCCATTGTGATTTAATCATTTTCCTTAGTACTATGCTTGGGTTCCTTTCTTTTTGGTTTTTGTGTGTCTTTACCATGGCTACCATGATTTGTGGTTACCATGGGGTTCAAGTATACTGACCCATAATTATATCTATGTGACTTAAACTGATAGTCATTTAAGTTTAAACACATTCTAAAAGATCTACATTTTTTACTCCCCTCCCCAACATTTTGTGTTTTTTTAATCATATTTTATATCTTCATGCTTATCCCTTTACTGTTAATTGTCTTTATACTTGATTTTACATTTTTTCTTCTTTTAATCTACGTGCTTGCTTATTTAATTGATCTTAAATCCTTACTATATATTTGCCTTTCTTATTTGGGAATTTACGTTTCCTATAGATTCTTACTTCTTTTCTATTTAGAGAAGACCCTTCAACATCTCTTTTAAAGTAGGCTTAGTATTGCTCATTTCTTTTAGTTTTTGCTTGTGTGAGAAGTTCTTTATCTCTCCTTCTAGTCTAAATGATAACCTTGCTGAGTAGAGTGTCCTATAGGTTGCAGCTTTTTCCCTTTCAGGACTTTGAATATATCTTGTCATTACCTTCTGGCCAGCAATGTTTCTGTGAAGAAATCAGCTGATAGCCTTATGGGGGTTCCCTGGTAACTGACTATTTTTCTCTTGCTGCCTTTAGAATCCTCTTTCAGTTTTGACATTTTAATTATGTGTCTTGGTGTGGTGTGGGTCTGTTTGGGTTCATCTTATTTGAGACGCTCTGTGCTTCTTGTACCTGGATATCTGTTTCTTTCTTCAGGCTTGGGAAGTTTTCAGCCATAATTTTCCATCTTCTCTCTCTCCTCTCATTTTGGGACCCCTATAATGTGAAAAATTCCACACACACATGCACACACACACACACACACACACACACACACGTATATATACTTTTTGCTGTTCTGATTGTGATTTCCATTTTCTATCTTCCAGATCACTAATGTGTTTTTCTGTATCACCTAGTCTGCTGTTAATACCTTCCAGTGTGTTTTTCATTTCAGTTATTGTATTCTTCAGTTCTGACTAGTTCTTTTCTTATATTTTCTAATTCCTTGTTAAAATTCTCTCTGTGTTCATCTATTCTTTTCCCTAATTCAGTTAGCTTTCTTATTACGAATGCTTTGAATTTTTTATCTAGTAAGTTATTTATGTTCCATTAACTGTTTTTTCAGGGCTTTTTTCTTTCTCTTTCAATTGAGACAAATTCTTCTGTCTTCTCATTTTGCTTATCTTTCTCTGTCTCTATGAAATTAGGTGAAACAATTACCTATGGTGGTTTCAGAGGGATGTCTTTATGTGGGAGTATCCCTATACAGTCTACAAGGCCCCAGTGGCTTTGGTGGCAGAGCTGGATTTGATGTGAGCACAAGTCACACCTTTCCTCAGAGTGTGCTGGTAGCTGTCACCTTGATAGGAGGTGGGGCTGGAGATGGAGATGCTAGGGCCAGAGCAATGTGTGAGTCAGGGCTTCCCCTCTGTTCAGTGGTCATCACCACCCTATTGGGAGCAGGGTCAGGTCCCAAGGCGCTGGAGCAAAAGCCCTGAGGGTTGGGTCTGAGCTGGCTCAGTTCCTTTTAAGTGTGTGCTCTTTTCCCTCCCAGCACTGGCACCCTCACCCGAGTGGAGCAATGCTGGAGAAAGAGGGGCTGGTGTGGATATTCAACAGTGGTGGGGGCATGGGCTGCGGTAGTCTGATTGCCATCAGAGATCTGATCTGCCCCTGATGCTCCACTTGTGCAACTGCCAGTAACAGCTGCCCCCTGTGCTCAGATGCCACTTAGGGTTTGAGTCACCATAACATCTTTTTTTTATTGACGTATAGTTGATTTACAATGTTTCAGGTGTAATATACACACACACACACACACACACACACACACACACGTTCTTTTTCAGATTCTTTTCCAGTATAAGTTGGTACACCATAGCATCTTACAGCCAAGCTTTTTCCTTGTTGTGGCAGCCCTTAGTCCCATGTGGCGCTGCCATATGAGGCAAACTGTGCTGGAGCATTTGCTTGGCTCAGGCTAGGATGCATGCCAGAGTGGTCACAGGAAACCAGTCAGCCAGCTGGGTGGTTTCAATCCACCCTTTCTGCCCTGCTTTGGGAGCTAGCAAGTTTTCACGGCCTCCTCCCAAGCAGAGTCCAGGCATCCCACAGCTGTCCTATTAGTCCCACTGGTCCTTCAACCAGCCAAGGGGGCTCATCTTCCCTTTGTTGGACCCAAGGTCTGTGGCACCCAATCTGTGGCTCAACCCACCACTCCCCAGGGAGGATCTCTACCTGTGTAATCCCCTTTCTCTTCTGAGTCCCCTCCTAGGGGCACAGGTCCCAACCTGATCGATTCTCTTCCCTTACTATCTGATTCTATGTGGATCTTTCTTACAGCCTTGGGCATATAGGAGTCTTTCTGCCAGTCTCCTGTTAGTTTTCAGTGAGAATTGTTCCACATGTAGATGTATTTTTGATGTATTCATGGGGGAAGGTGAGTTCCACTTCCTCCTACTCCTCCATCTTGAGTCCCTCCAAGTCTAAGTTTCTTAGAGCCCTCCTGTTAGTCCCACTGGTTTTCTAACAAGCTAAGGGGACTTGTGTTCCTGATGTCAGATTCCAGGGCTGTGGTGCCCAATATGTGGCTGGAGCTGCTCACTCCCCAGGGAGGCTCTCTGTCTTTGTAATCCTCTCCTTCTTTTGTGTCCGCTCCCAGGGGCACAGGTCCCAACCTGATCACTTCTCTTCCCTTCTTATCCAATTTTGTGTGGATCTTTATTACAGCATTGGTTGTACAGGAGTCTTTCTGCCAGTCTCCAGTTAGTTTTCAGTGATAACTTCTCCACATTTAGATGCATTTTTGATGTGTTCATGGGGGGAATTGAGTTCCATGTCCTCCTAATCTGCCATCTTGATATCTTCCCCCAGGAAGTTTGAACTTCTATCTAAAAGAAATAAGAATTATATAAGGATTTTTCTTATCATGAAATTTTCAAATATATAGGAAATTTTAAATGGTAGCTTCTACCATTAATATTTCACTATACTTTATCACATATCTATCCATCTATCTATTCTTCTATCTAATAGAAAGGTTTAAAACAGAATATTTACATGTTATGTGGAGAAAAAATTGAAGGAATAAAGACTAGAGGCAAGGAAAAAAGATAGGCAGTGATGTAATTGTCTAGGCAAAAGATGATGGTGATTTGGACTGGTGAAGTGGTAATAGGAATAAGAAGAAGTGGACATAGTTAAAACATATTGAAGAGATAGAATCATCAGGACTTGGTAGATGTTTGAATGTGGGGGGTGATGGAGAGGGATGAGTATAAGTTGTAGTTAGGAGTACAGACTCAAGAGCCAGACTACCTGAAATCAAATCCTGGCTGTGACATCTATCAGCTGTCCCTTCCCTATGCCTCAGTTTTCTGTACTGTGAAATGGGGATAATAATCCTTATTTCATAAGATTGCTATAAGGGTTACCTGAAAAAATATATATGTATCTTAGAACAGAACCTAGCACATAGTAAATTCTATATAAGTGGATACCATTATTATATTTAACATTATATATAAGAGGTGACCCTCTGGTTGGAAAGATGTGGGTTCAAATCCCAGATCTATTATTTACTAGCTATGTAATATGAGATTGGTTTTTCATTTGAAACATGGAACAAATAGTAACTCCTTCATATGAGTTTTTGAGTATTAATTTAAATGAGAGGAAACAATATACGTCTTATTTTTAGAATGACCACAGATCTAAGATTATCTGTGGAGATCTTCCACAAGAATTCTTTAATTGTGATTATTTTCAGAGAGACAGTTGGGTTGCTGGTAAAGCATCAGTAGGAAGTAATGAGGGGGGTGAGGATGGGTAGCACACTATGTCACAGTGCTAAGATTCCAGGGCTCAACACTCCTTTTCCCCCTAGGCTGCTGCCATCCAACACTTAGAATCTGCAACCACTGAGTTGAACAAAATCCTGAAGGCCAAGTACCCGACAGAGATGATCATTGCAACCAGGTCAGTCTTCCTTTGGCTCTCTACCTTTGGGATGTTTTTGCCCCTCATGGGCTGTTCCTCGGTCAGAGATGGGGCTCATTTTAATAGCTTGGGGGGTTGAGGCCAAGGAAACCATATGTTTACCTTCCCAAATCAAATTTCTTCCAACTCGAACCTCCTGAATAGAAAGTTTACGAGGGAAAAAAAAAAAAGATGAGATTGGGGTGAGGGCTCTTGCTACTCCAAAAAGACAAAATTGTAAGCCACAGATTTGGAAGAAGCGTTACAGAAGGGAAACACGACATTCCATACCATTCAAGAGCATAGCATAGCTCCCTACAGTAGGGAGACCTTGTTTTCCATTTAATACCTGGAAAATTCTCTGTGGTACCTGCTACAGCTGCTTTCTCATAGCTGAGCAATACATTCTCCCCTTCTAAATACATGGGTCATTCATTCCTCCTGGGACTCTGGTGGGTTCCTTCCAAATCTACCACATTCTCTTTTGAGAAACAGTCCCTACAGGGAACATCGTCCCAAAGTCATTATGTTTGTACTAAATTAGCCAGGCCCTTGAACCATAGCTGATTTGACCCAGGGTGAAATCCTGACCCATGTTGGACTGACTGAATTCTGTTTCCTGGAAATTTGGAATTTGGGCTAAGAAATGCTAGTTAAATTCTCTTAGGTACTGGCATATTTCACCATATGCACATGAAGAATCAGAATAAACAAAGAGGGGAGAGGGAGTGGAGGGAGAGGGACAAAGAGAGGGAGGGAGGAGAGATCAGGAAAGAGAAAGGGAGAAGGAAGAGGAGGAAGATGGAAACTAATGACATTATAGGAGAGAAGGTCTCTGGACCTCATGGTCCATGTCACATTGTGTCATCTATCTTATATTTCCAGATTCCTGTGCTCAGCAGTGGAAGATTTTGTAGTTGATATTGTAAAGGCCTGGAGCCGGATAAAACAGAACAATACAGCAATAGAGTCTGTGATTTTGAAAGTAAGTTTCCATCCTTTTTTCTTGTACTCTTTGTGGTGCCGGGGCCCCACTTTTAATAAAAGCAAATATGCCTCTCACTGGGAATTGTAAAAGAGCAAGGAGGAGCAGCTGGTAAGCCTCCCTGATGGGGGAAATCCTCATCAAACTTCCACCTTTCACCAAATGAAGAGTGGCACTATACATGCTTATCCATGTACCATGTACCTAAGCATATGCCAAGCATCTGTCCACACCGAGACAGAAGCGTACACCAACATGTATGCACATGGTTGTATACCAGAACATTCTTGAAAATACATACAAATACATGCTAGAAATACACCCACAGTCACCTCTATAACAACCACAGTAACAATAACAGCTAACAATTATATAGCACTTACTCTGTGCCAGGAACTGTTCTAAGCACTTATAATGTATTAACTTATTTAATCTTCACAACTACCCTAGAATATAAAAGCACAAATAGATTAAGTGACTTGCCTAAGTTTACAAACTATTAAGTGATGGAGCTGGGAATCAAGCCATAATCATGTAGTACACCCCCAAACATACACACAGACAAAGGCAGACACCAGGCACCCATGCAGAGCCACATCCACATTCATAGGAGCATGCCCATGAAAACACCAATCCAGAAATGTTTATCTTTCCTTAGTTTTGCCATATTACACATCATTTTACAGGCCACTCTGACATGAGAAAGACTAGGCAACATATATTGATGCCTGCAGCTGTTCTGTAACAAATAGTGTCTCTTTGACCTCCTAACACCCTTTGGCTATCTTATCACATCTACCCAAGCAGTTCTTTCCCTAAACTTTCATCTCCCCACATGTAGCTTTCTATGCTCAGTGTTTCCAGCCAACTAGTACCCCTCCCTACCTCTCCCATACCATCTGACTCCTCATTCTGTCCTTTCAGGCACAAATCCCTCATAACAATGCCCTGTCTCCTTCCCCATATAGAGCGACTTAATGTATGACAAGCTCAGTGTCCTGATTGATATCCTTGCTGAGGATGCAGCAGTTGAGAAGAGTACGACAGCACATGCAGACAGTGCCAAGGCAGATGGAAAGCCCTTCATCCCTCAAATAGACCACATAGCCAAGTGCAAGTTGGAGCTGGCCACAAAGGCCCAGAATCTCCAAAAGTCCTTGAAACTCATCATATTCCAAGTTGAACAAGGTAAAGGCCCCAGGGTTGTGGTGATTGAGGCAGGGGAAAGAGAAGGTTCCTGTGGGTAGTTTAATGGTCTCCCTCGCTCTGGGTCTACTATTTGACAACACTACCAAAACTTGACTAGATTCTGCATTCATAAAGCATCCAAAGTCCATCCTCAGTCTCCACTGATTTGAAAAGCCTCAGTCCTGATAAGCTGCCCCTTTGGCTCTTCCTACCTCCCAGGCACTCAACTCTTGCTACTTATTTATTTTTGGAACTAACAATCATCCTAAACAATTACAGCTGCTAAGTGGCTTTGCTCAAAGGTCTGTCAGCTTCAACCTCCAGCCATGGAATCTTTTTCCACCTGCTTCTGTCTCCTTCCAACCACTGAGCCTATGATGATTTTAGAAAGAAAATAGTGTTCATCTCTGCATGTCTTGCACAGTATTAATCAGGCACAAGGGCTCTGAGAGTGGTCCTGGCAGCTCTAGCATTGATTGCCATTTCCCATAACTCATGACAATCTGCAAGCTTCCAACTCAGTAAGAAAACTCTTTCAACTCCTCCAACTTCTTACTTTAACATTTTGGTTCCCACTTCTTCTCCACAATGCTTCTTTGAAAAACAGATCAGAAAATATAACACCAAGTGTGTTCTACCTGAGCTATTGGAATTGAACAGAAGTCCATGTAGCAGGGAAGTCCTTTTGGCTGGCCTTTGACCTTTAGCTACAATACCTTCTCCTGCCTTGATACTTTTAGGTACAACCTCAGCCAAGTTTCTAAGAAAGAAAGGAAATAACCCTTCTGCACTGTGAAATCATTAAACAGCCAGTTTGCCTCTATTTCTGTAGGTAGTTTCCAAGTAGCAGGGATCAGATCAATCTGATGTAGCCATAACCCTGTCACAACTAATCCTCAGCCTGCTCCATCAATACATAAATCAGATTTAGAAGTGCAACCTGTGGCCCTGGGACAGAGAAAGGCTCCCCTGGCAGCACAGGGATTGAACCTATGAGCTTTGGCATAGGCTGAGCACCTGAGCTATACAATATATAGGCTGGTAAAAGAAAGGAGATTTCTCAAATATTCTGGGTATTGGTGAGACATTTGCTTGAAAGAACGGCCTGGTCCTAGAGGCTTAAGTTGAGAACAAAGGTCATGTGAGTAAATGAATTAACAAAGAGGCGAGAATGGAGGTAGAAGAACAGAAAGTTTCCCACCCTGCTCCCCCTACCCCTGGCCCCAAGCTTCTACTCACAGCCACATTTACTGGACGATAGGAAAAGAGTAACAAGTAAAACAGAGAAAGCTCAGGCACGGATGTGAAGAGACATGGCAATACTGTAAGAAAGCTGAAACCACAAACAGCATCATGGAGGAGATGTGATGAACAAATGGGAGTCTCCATTTGTCTCCCCACACACTGACTGGTATTAACTGAACAAAAGAGATGCTCAAGAAATGTGACCAACCCTCCCTCCCTCCTTTCCTCCTTTTCTTCCTTCCTTTCCTTCCTCTCCTTCCTTCCTTCCCTCCTTCCTTCCACTTTTTCTCTATAGTTCTTGATGAGCAAAGCCGACAGACAATATCAGTCAAGAACTTTAGTTCAACTTTCTTCCTGGAAGATGACTCAGAAGATATTAACCAGATGAGCCCAAGACACCGTAATGATCTTTCTCTTCTCCTTCCTTTACTCTAAGCTTCATCTCTGTCTTCTAGTTCCCAGAGAATAAAGATGTATTTTCATGCATCTTCCTTTAGCCATAATCCTACTCTGCAGTAGATATCCCTCCCTCTTCTCCAGAAACCTCACACTATAAGACCCCATGCCTATGTCCAGAAGTAATGACCCCATTAGATACTTTGAAAAGGCTGGCCTGATGAAACCCAAGATTTGAAGCTGTTTCACTGCCAGCAAGCAAGCAGCCCAGCCTTACTATTCTGTCAGTGGAAGTCCCTGTCCATCCAAGATGATCCCTCTTTGGAATGAGAACCCTGAATATTATCGAGGAGAAAGTCATTGAGCTTGATTCTGCTCCAACAGAGAAAGTGGGGTGAAATACAAGTGGGGGGAAGGGCTTTCTTGTTTGTATCTGACACCAAGGTGACATCTTTTGTGTCTAGGTTCTCGTCTTGGTACTCTGTCTTCTATATCTTCTCTCAAAAGTGAAGACCTGGATAACCTCAATTTGGAGCACTTATATTTTACACCTGAAACTATGTAAGTATTTAAGCCTATAACCTTCCTATGGCTTCTCCCTTTCTCTGGTTAAGAGAATAGTCTAAGGATACCCAGAGTCAAATGCTGACTATACTTACTAGTTGTGTGACCTTACACAAGTAATTCAACCAAACCTCAGTTTCCTCATGTATAAAATGGAGATAATTGTAGAACTTGCCAGATAGGTTTGCTGTATTTATTGAGTTTATATATCCAAAGTACTTGCATTGGGCAGTGTTTGGCACCCATAGTTAGGTGCTATATGTGTTAGTTGTTATTATTTTTTTAATTAAAACAACTTCATTTCATTTCAAAGAACCTGTTTTTCACTGTTGCCTTTAACAGTAAATGATTGGAGTTGCTAAGAAGTAAGTGGGCATTGAGGGGACTAGCTAGCAAATCTAAAGACATCTGTCTCAATAGCCCTACCTCTTTAGAATATTCCCAGTAGCCAAGTTCCATCACATTCACTTATTTTGAGTTCCATTAAGAAAATCAGTTACATCAGTTAGAGAATCCCCAATTTCTGGACTGTGGTCAAGGAAGACAAATCTCATGTGAGAGATGTAGGGTCAGTTTAGTAATGAATAAAAAAAATCTGTGGTTAAGTAGCTAAATTGTACCTATTTTCAGTTACTCAAAAGAAGGACACAGCTAGCAATTATTTAAGTTTTCTGCAGCTTCCCAGTTATTCCTATATTCAACTCCCATTCCCTTCCACTTTACCATTGGATTAAGCTCATATATGAGGCCTCAATGGACCTACCTAATGAGTTTTGATCAATGGTGTGCTGGAAAATGTTTAACAACCAGCTCTCTGTGGGGAGGAAAGCCCTGATTTATTCCTGGTGTAAACCTTTCCATCATGGCCTATTTCAAGCTACTGATATAATGTCATTGAATGCAGAGTTGGGAATTATAGGCATAATCAGCTTACATAAACTGGTATGAACTGGCTCCAACACACCACTGGTTTTAATGGATGGATGCAGAAGAATAAAACAAACTGCTTGGTTTTGTTGTTGTTGTATATATATCTACCCTCTTTTAACAGTTTTTTTTCCTTCAAATGTATGGTCACTTTGCCCTTTGATGTTAAAGTACTACAAAGGAGTTCAGACATCTCTGGAAACAGTAATACAGACTTTACTCTCATCATATATTTTTATCTGAGATACTTAAATCTTCTTTCTTTATGAGAATAAGTCAATGACTCTTATTTCCCTTTATTTTATGTGGAGAAGATAATGGCCACTCATATCTGACAGCCTCCAAAGATGACTTCTTTATTATGAATCCCAATTCCACTGAATCCGCCCAACTGGCTGAGTGTCCTCTCTTACAGCTAACAAGTTAGTAGTTAACACAATAGGACATCTACATGTGCCGCTCAAGAACATTAAGCCTTGTGCCCAGTGTAGAGGGGGACTTCTCTCAGTGGTTGTTGATCACGCAGATAAAGTCTGCAGCCCAATGATAACAGCACTTCTTTCCTGCACCAGTGTCTATTCTCTTCTTCCTTTTGGCTAATTTCAGACGCTTCAAAGAAAGGTGTGTCATGAACAACTATTTTGGAATTGGACTAGATGCTAAAATTTCTCTGGAATTCAACACCAGAAGAGATGAACACCCAGGACAATACAAGTAAGGAAAAGAAACTCCCCTCCCTACATACAAACACACAATCACAATATACACACGTATTCCCACATCCCCTACCTTACAGACAAGAAACAGAAAGAGTCCGTCCTTTGGAAGTAAAACACATTAGTCCCAAGGTTAGTCTAGTGGGATATCTTGCCCCAAATATTGACCAGATCTGTGATGACGCTGCACTGGCATCCTGAACTTGGAGCTGCTTTCATAGTCTTGACCTGTGTTCAGCTAACTGTGTTACTGTTACTGAAAACAGATTACTCATTGACTCAGTTCAGCCAATTGCCTATCTTTGTTCCGTCTCCAAGAACTTGATGAGGTCCTAGTAGTGGTTTTAGGTCTATTCTTGCTTGGCAAGGCTGCAAAGTATCAAAGATCGCCCTACTGGTTCTTAGTGCTCCTAACTTGGTTCCCCAGGACCTACTGATTTTACCCCATCTTGTTTGGTCTGCTTGGCACCTTCTGGTACTTTTGTGCTACAGACATACACTAAGGCAGCCTCAGAGTTCTTTTGGTAAATTTAAATTACGAGTAAAAAGAAGCACACCCTCCACCCATCATCACCACCCCCTGCCCACCTGCCACCAGAACTTCTTTCTCAGAGCAGGCCTGGGCTGAGGAACAAGTACTTTATCAGATGTGTCTTGCAAATATTGCTTCCCAGTTGCTTGTCTTTTTTGTTATTATTGCTTGTCTTTTCATTTTTAATGGTCCCTTTTGAAATACAAAAGTGTTGAATTTTGATGAGTTCCAATTGATCAATTTTTTTTTTACAGACCATGCTTTTGATGCCATGTTTAAGAAATCTTTGCCTAACCCAAGATCTTAAAAATTTGCTGTTTTCTTCCAAAATTTTTGGTTTTGCTCTTACATTTAAGTCTGTGATCTGTTTCGAGTTACTTTTTATATATGGTATTAGGTAAGAATCTGAGTTCTTCTTTTTACACATGGATATCCATTTACCACAGCACCACCTTTTAAAACTATCCTTTCCCCCAATGAATTGTGTTGGCACCTTTGTTGAAAATCAATTGACCCTAAATGTAAGGGTTGTTTTCCTAGACTCTCACCTATGTTCCATTGATCTATGTGTCTATCCTGTGCAAGCACCGTGCTGTCTTGATAACTGTAGCTTTATAGTAAGTTTTGAAATTGGGAGATGAAAGTCCTCCAACTTTGTTCTTTTTTCAGAATTGTTTTGGTTGTTCTAGGTATTTTGCATTTCCATATAACCAAACTCCAATTTTTAATAGATAAGGAAACTGCAGTGCTCAGAGAACTTATGGTTTAACACAGAGTGCAAATAATTTTGTGCTATGTGCTAGGCTTCTTACGTTTCAAAACCCACGCCCTGTGGTGGCTCATTTCTGTGGCTGTACTTTAAAAGCTCACAGTAAATTCTATCCAGCCTTTATAGTGATTGTTAAGTACCCTGCCTGTTTTTATCAGAGACTCTACAGTCAACAGGACCTTGTCCTTCCCACCTCCACCACAAGTCTCCTGATATCCTTGCCTGTCCCATATTCTCTCCACTGGCTCCTACTCTACAGTCTTCCTAGTAAGCTTATTTCTATTCTGTAGCATTGAATTAAGTGTTTAACATACAGGTCTTGGAAATCCCTCCACTTTGCCAGAAAAGTTATGCTTCAAAGAAACTGCAGTCTAAGAGTCACATGTTTCAAATGAAATTGATTCCAAGTGGCTGAAATCTTGAGCTCCCAGAGTGGCACTTGCCAGGGTAGCTGATGTGTACTAGCCAGTTATGCTCACAGCTTTTTATGAGCCTTACTTTCTAAATATAGCCTGTCTCTTCCAAGCCTGAACCAATATCAGAAGCAAGTAAAAATGACAAATCAATGGGATGCTGATGCCTCAAGGAGACCCAGGAACCCATTGCAGCTGGTGTTTGCATAAGGATACCAGTTACACTATCCTAGCATTCCCTCTTGTGTCCAGTTACCATTAAACATGACTCCTCTCTATAAGAAGGCACTTGACGAATAAGATGGTGTCTCCTCTTACTTTTCTTCATCCACTTATCTTTATATTATTCACCCTCTGACTACCTTTATCTCCCTGTAGTAGCCGCCTTAAGAACAAGATGTGGTATGGCCTTCTGGGAAGCAAGGAACTTTTTCAGCGCTCTTACAGGAAACTGGAAGAACGAGTGCACCTGGAGGTTAGTGGAAAAGAGGGTGATCCTTCCTGGGCATGAAGAAAGGAAATATCATGACCCTGGGAATCAACTTTCCTCTATATCCTTAGTTCTTCCCAAGCTTTTTTTTTTTTTTTTTTTTTTTTTTTGCGGTACGCGGGCCTCTCACTGCTGTGGCCTCTCCCGTTGCGGAGCACAGGCTCCAGACGCGCAGGCTCAGCGGCCACAGCTCACGGGCCCAGGCGCTCCGCGGCACGTGGGATCCTTCCCGGACCGGGGCACGAACCCGCGTCCCCTGCATCGGCAGGCGGACTCTCAACCACTGCGCCACCAGGGAAGCCCCTTCCCAAGCTTTAACTCTGATCCTCACTCATTGCTCATGGTAGGAAATCATGAAGATAGATTTCCATTTTATGGATAAGAAAATAATAGCATGAAGGGAAGACAGAGCCCTTCCCCCATCTCTGTAAATGGCCCTTCACATTGGTATCTGAAGAGCCAGCCAATAAGGGCTACTCTTTTCTTTCAGTGTGATGGAGAAGCCATCTCCTTGCCAAACCTGCAAGGCATTGTAGTGCTCAACATTACCAGCTATGCTGGAGGTGTCAACTTTTGGGGAAGCAGCACAGCTACCACAGTGAGTATGGAACAAGGAACAGGGAGGAAGAAAGGCTTGACCCCTCTAAAGTCTATCAGAAAGGAGAGTTGAACTGACTGGAGTGTAGGGGAAGAGGAGGTGGGCTGGGGCTCTTTATTGGCAGCAGCTGTATGATGAGGTTTTTTTTTTTTTTTTTTTTTTAAGGCAATTACCACCCCAGAGCACAAGAATCAACCAAAAACCTCAGGATCAGATAAATTCTTCGGTGTTGCCTGGACTTTGAATTTTCCATTCCTCACGTTTGAAAGATCCTTGAAAGGTTACCTAGGCCATGCCCTTTTCTCTAAGGAGGTCTGTCAATAAAATCTCCTGAGAAATTGGCCATGAATCCTTTCATCTGAGCTCACCCAAGAAGGCCATGAGACCAGTGGGACTGGCCTTGGGGATTTATGATGCTAGATTGGACAGGGAGAGAACCAGTTAAGAGTTGTGATCTCAAAAGGGACTGAGTTTTTATCTCAGTGCCCTTTTCCCAAGTTGGCTTCCTGACCACCTTCTTCTCCTTTTAATAATATAGTAGTTTCTCCACTCTTCATTAGCTAGAAAAATTCTCACCAGGAGCTTTCAAAGCATACCTGCTTGTGATAGGCAAGGTGTGGTTTCTCAAGGGTGAGATGTGTGACACAGTTCTTCCTCCTCAGGAATATGAGGCTCCTGCGATAGATGATGGGAAGCTAGAGGTAGTGGCAATCTTTGGTTCTGTACAGATGGCAATGTCCCGTATCATCAACCTGCATCATCATCGCATCGCCCAGGTAGGCACGGGCCTGGTGGGCAACAGAAAGGGTTTGAGCTCTGTGGCTACAATCCAGGATGTGGGGTAGTCTCAGGAATTAGCCAGGTATAAGAATGACAGGGTGGAGGGAGCACGTTATCTGGTGGGAAGCAAGGTACTGGCTGAAGTTGGAAACAGAGGTGGTAGGGACCAAAGGAGCAAAAAGCCCATAGCAAACATGTGTTTCCTCCCTGGGACAATCTGATTCACATTTTTGCCAGTCCTGTTCAGATACACATTTGGCCATGACTGTGAGATTATCAGATTGGTCTACAGTCGTTACCTCATTTTTCTCCCCCATTCTCCTTCCTCCTCTTCTCTGGCAGTGCCGTGAGGTGATGATAACCATCGATGGTGAAGAAGGTATCCCAGTGCAGGTGGATGGGGAGGCCTGGGTTCAGAGGCCAGGCCTTATCAAGATTAGATACAAGAACACTGCCCAGATGCTGACAAGAGATCGGGTAAGAAGGGAAAGGCTCATCTGGGGCTCCTACGTTGTCTCATCTATAGCTATCACTTGAGTACTGAATACTTCCAGTCAGGCAGAATTCCTTAAAGAGAGGTCTGCATAATACTTATCTCAGAGTCACCTTGGGTGCTTGTTAGAAATGCACATTCCTGGGCCCCACACAGGCCCACTGCATCAGAATGGAGATGGGTATTTCCTGGGAACTTGCATTTGCAGACAAGCTCCCTGAGACATTCTGATATACATAGACACTTGCAAAGCACTGTCCAAGAGAGTGAGACAAGAAGCTCCCTTCTGTAGTTTTCCACAAAGTTGTACTCCTCCCTCCACTGCACAGAGTTAAAGGCCTCAGGTGGTTATGGAGAAATCTGCTCCCTTCAACAAGAGAGCCTTCATTGAATATGGTCTTTAGGTTCCTCTAAGGCGTCTTAAAATACTGCATTCACAAATGTCACTCACCTCAGCTAAACCACCTAAAGCTAGAAAGGAGCCATTATTAATCAGATGTTCAATGCTTAGAGGCTTTCTTCCACTCTGGCCTGTGGACAGTCCATAGACACAGCAATAGAGAAGGGATGCGATGTCTAGTTTATAAGCTACCTACTTTGTGTTGGGCACTTTACATATATTCTCTCAAGTAGGTCCTCTCAACAATCCTATGAGGTAGATACACTTATTCCCATTTTATAGGTGAGGAAAATGAGGACCAGAGAGGTTAAATACTTTGCTAAAGGTAACACAACTAGTCAATGACAGAAGCACAATTCAAAATTAAATGAGATATGTCTAGCTCTAAAATCCATCAGAATATATTGCCTAGATTTAGCAAAGAAGGGAGCTGAAAAGGGCTCCACTTTCTTATTGGTCATGATACCTACCTATAGGAGCTTCTGGAAGGCAGACATCTGTCTGATTCAAGTATGTTGTCCCAAGACTTGGCATGGTAACAGCAACAACGGCAGCAACAACAAAAAACTAAAACTGCTTAGTATGAAAGAGACATTGAATAAAATGTTGGACAGATGTATGGGTGTGGAGATAGGTGTATGGGGGAATGGATGAGGCCCTCTTTCCCCTTTCCCCACAGTACCCACAAATATCAGGCTCACAGACAGATCTGTCACATGCCGTCTTAGCTACAGCAATCTTTAGGCTCTGCCACTGTCTTTATCGCCAGGACTTTGAGAACTCAATGAAAATGTGGAAGTGCAAGCATTCTGAAATCCAGGCTGCCTCTCAACCCCAGCTGGACTCCCAGGAATCTCAAGATAGCCTCTCTGATGAGGAGTATGCCCAGATGCAGCACTTAGCTCAGCTTGCAGAAAACCTCATCAGCAGGTAAGTGGACTGGCCCAGATACAGGGCTGGGAATCCCAAGAAGAGATAGGGAGAAGAAGCCAACTTGTATCTATTGGCTACTGGAGAGCCTGGCCTCAGAAAGGAGTATTGCTCAGAGCTCTGAGGATTGACAGGGACTCTGACATTCTAGGTAGGAAATAGTCTTTGTGGTCAGCAGTAAGCCAGCTTGGACCTCTACCATTAGGCCCAGAGATAAATTTTGATCTCCTCTTGCTGCCCCAGACCCAACAGGACTAAAAATGCTTATCCTTGCCCTTAAATATCAGGAGGGCCTTAGAGTTTCTGGAGTCAGCTCCTTCCTCTATTCTAGCCTCCCACTCTCCCAAAGCACCCAGTATCTAATTCTGGTGAGACAAGGATGGACAAAAGTGAATAGCTAGAGAAGAGTAGAAACATTTTCTGGCATAGGTGGCTCCCTAGAAATGAGAAGAAATAACAGGAGAGAGTAAAGAATACAATTTACCCTTAATCCCAACCCTCACCAGCACCTCAGGCCAGACATCCTTCAGAACTCTAGACTCATTTATCTGTCCTTGCTTTATTACAGACTTACTGACCTGAGTAAGGTCCACCAGCATGTGTCTGTCCTCATGGATTCTGTGAATGCCAGTGCTAACATCCTGAATGATATATTTTACAACCAAGACAGTAGCAATGAGGCAGGTGCAGCTTCCTGCACTCCCATTGAGGTAAGGGGGGAAGCGGCAGATGAAGGAAAGGAGTCAAACCAAATAGGAAAGGGAAGGAAGGGGAGCTGGAGGCTGGGTAGAGAAACTGGGCAAATGACATGGCAGGAAACTGATGGATAGAGTAGAAGGGGAGGCAGATACTGTTTGACTTGTTACTGGGAGAATGGTTGCTGGGAGAATGGTTACTGGTCCAGAGTGGTTACTGGGAGAATCCCATAGCAGATTTCATCAGCCTGATAGCTATCTACCACACTGGCCTCAAGGAGAAATAGCCTGAGAATGGAGAGGAACTTGGCTTAGGCCCTTCCTCATTCCAGGAGGATCCCTATATAACCTGTTAAGGTGACACTTGTCATTGAAACTTGTGCTCCAGGCTGCCTTGGTTTTCCTCTCGTGGGGAAGGTCTAGATTAGATTCTTGATGTTAAATGTGCCATCCTGTGACTTTACCCACTGGCAGAAGATTTTTAAGTGATGTTTTTAAAAAGTAACTTTAGTGCTAGGCAAACAATACAAAAGGGCCACATACAGGGTCAGGGCCTCCTAAAATGTAGGTTACCTATTTATTTGGGGCCGGATTTTAGTTGGAAGAGGCCTGGAGCTCCAGGCCTGGAGTTTCAAGAAGACAGATGGTTAGGCCTAACTTCATGTACCATGGGAAAGGTGGCTTCAGCCTAGTGGCAACAAGTGGCCTCAAACTTACTATCTAGTTTGCATATTCCCTGTTTCCCTATACCCATAGCACTCAATCAGTGATGCCATATGCCAAGTTGTGCTGTGCCACAGCATACAACACACCAATACAGCTGTACTGGTAGTTGATAGCTGGCATCAGTTTTGACTGGTTGGTGCCCATGCTGAACTACTAGTTGTGCTATATTGTGAATATTACTTTTTCACTTATAGCCACATCCTACTAGCCTGCTCCTACCCTCCCACAGAGAAGCCAGCTGCATGCTTACTAACCAACAACTCCTCTGTCTTTGTCCTTTCCCTTCCTTTCTTTTCCTTTCTTCTCCTCTCAGACTCTAACCAGAAATGATGCAGTAGATGTTACATTTAGTCTTAAAGGGCTCTACGATGACACCAAAGCTTTCCTGGATGAAAACTTGGTGAGTGGATGGGGTTGGAACAGGGAGGGCAAAGTATCCCATCTGAATTTGGTCACAGCCTGTGCTTGGTTCTAGAGCATTGGAAGACATGTAGGAGCATTTTGGCCAGGTGCTTACCTGGCAGTCCCTGCTGTGTCATCTTCACCCAGAGTTGTCATTGATCGTGTCACTTTATAAGTTATGCGAATCTATAGGGACTACCATATCCTTGAAGAAAAGTCTATCTCCTTTGGCAAATGTCTCTTGGGTCCAAGACTAGGCCAAACAAAAGCAGCGTTTTCTCATCATACCTCATATAGTTTCAGTAGAAAAGGGTGAGCTCTTTTGAGCTGCTCTGCATCTCCCAAGTTTCCACATACGTCTCTCACCATGTGGAAAGACAGTAAGGAATAGTGGGGAAAGTTGGGGGTCTCTGAGTTCAAATCCCAAATCTGCCCATTACTAGCTATATTAGTTTCCTAAGGCTGCTGTAACAAAGTACTAAAACCTGGGTGACTTAGGACAACAGAACTTTATTGTCTCACAGCTCTGTAGGCTAGAAGCCTGAAATCAAGGTGTCAGCAGGGCCATGTTCCTTCTGAAACCTGTAGGGAAATCCTTCCTTGCCTCTTCCTAGCTTCTGGTGACTTGCTGGCAATCTTTGCTGTGTTCCTTGGCTTGTAGATGCATTACTCCAATCCTCCATATTCACATGGTGCTCTCCCTGTGTCTCTCTGTCTTCCCATGGCCATCTCCTTAAAGGATACCAGTCTTACCGGATCAGGGCCCACCCTACTCCAGAGTCCAGACCAGACCAATGATCCCATCTTAATAATTACATATGCAATGACCCTATTTCCAAAAAATTGAGGTACTGAGGGTTAGGATTTCAAGATATCTTTTTGGAGGGGACACAAATGAATCCATAACAGTAGGTACGTGAGGTAACTTCACCTCTCTGGATCTCAGTTTCCCTACCTACAAAATAGGAATTAAAATCTCTACCTATCCAGGTTGTTGTGAGGATTAAACAAACTACTGTATATTATGTGCCTAGCTCTTCCTAGCAGCTTGACAGATGGTAGATTTTATTAGTGTTAGGGAAAATGGACTGAGGCTCAGTTTTTGAGCTACAGGAAGAGTTGCTGTTTCTCATAATGCAAAGCCCATAGGCACACCTGGTGAGTGTGCTTTAATGAGTCAACTGATCATGACTACTCCACTTTAGGTTTGCTGCTAAGGCCCCTAGGAAGGTACTGTTCTGCCTCTCATCTAATTAAGGTTTATTTGAAGAGGGGCCTCTGAGTTGATTTTTGCAAGAAGTGCAGCCACTTCCCCCTTTCCATTTGCACATATAACTGGCACACTGCACAGGTGGAAGAGTGGTTAAGGCAGTCAGGCCAGGCTGTCCCAGCATCTGAGCCCCAGGCTAGAGTCTTTCAGCCTTCAGCGACAGCAACAGAAGTACCTTCTATATATAGGCAGAGCTAAATGGCCTTGCCAATTTGGGCAGCAGGAAATATGGGAGCTTGGCCTCTTATTGCCACTCAGGATTTCTTGAGGCTTATGGGGTCATGAAAATTGGTTTGTGCCAGCCAACAACCCAAATTGAGCACATATCATACTTAATATAGAACCTGGTAAGGACCCACACACACACATACACACATCCAAACGAGACCTGGGTGCAAACGGCTGCTAAGAATGACCATGTATCTCCAGAAAGGCCATATCATAGAGGTGGCATGGATGTAAGGCTTATTTCATTTTTTAAAATTTATTCTTATTTTATTTATTTATTTTGGCTGCATTGAGTCTTTGTTGCTGCATACAGGCTTTCTCTAGTTGTGGCGAGTGGGGGCTACTCTTCATTACGGTGCACAGGCTTCTCATTGCGGTGGCTTCTCTTCTTGTGGAGCATGGGCTCTAGGCATGCAGGCTTCAGTAGTTGCAGCATGCAGCCTCAGTAGTTGTGGCACACAGGCTTAGTTGCTCTGCGGCTTGTGGGATCTTCCTAGACCGGGGCTCAAACCCATGTCCCCTGCATTGGCAGGCAGATTCTTAACCACTGCACCACCGGGGAAGTCCAGGCTTATTTCATTTGAATGTTGTTATTCCTCCCCTTGAAGGAGGAGAACAGTCAGTGTTGGGAGAGGGATGTAGCCTTTTTTTTTTTTTTTTTTTTTTTGCGGTACGCGGGCCTCTCACTGTTGTGGACTCTCCCGTTGTGGAGCACAGGCTCTGGACGCGCAGGCTCAGCAGCCATGGCTCACGGGCCCAGCCGCTCCGCGGCATGTGGGATCTTCCCAGACCGGGGCACGAACCCGTGTCCCCTGCATCGGCAGGCGGACTCTCAACCACTGCACCACCAGGGAAGCCCGGGATGTAGCCTTTTGATGAAGAAAATCCCACCCAGTAACTCCCACTTCCCTTATGTGGCAAACTGGCTTAGTGATGTTAGAACAGAAACCAGGAAGTGAGTAACA
This sequence comes from Stenella coeruleoalba, assembly GCF_951394435.1. NCBI lineage: Eukaryota > Metazoa > Chordata > Mammalia > Artiodactyla > Delphinidae > Stenella > Stenella coeruleoalba. The sequence continues at coordinate 39,058,067 of NC_137152.1, read as the reverse complement.
AAGTCCCCTGAGTCAGTTTGCACATTTATCTCAGAGAAGAGTCCTGAATAAGGTCTCTATTGAAGCCAGAAGGACAAGAGAACAGAGCATAAGATTCAGGCCCAACCATATACTATTTTTCAGAGCCCGAGTCTCTAGGTGCCAAATAGGAAGTCATTAGGAAGCCATTTTATTCCTCTTCTATTATGATTAGGAATCATTTTCTAAGACCCCAATTCCTCTTTCTTCTCTGTGGTTTTGGGTTTGACTATCAAATCCCTTTTGAGCACTGCTGGTAAGTATGCCTCTAAGAATCCCTGGCCCTTTCCCCCTTATCTTGAAGTGATGGCCATTTCTACTTGACACCACTGTTCCCCGTCCCACCACCATGTACACACACGTGTCCTGTGCATCCGGGCTACTCCGTACTGTCCTAAATCATTCGTTGTAAAGCAAAAGCAAGAGATTATTTGACAACATGACTTGTTCCCCTCTCATATCCCATCCTGATTGGTCATAACCTCCAATCCCATCCCTCGCTCATTCACCTGTCACCCATTTGTGACAGACAGCAGGGTTCCACTTAAGGCTGGCCCATGCACAGCAAGAAGCTACATAAGTGCCAGACTGAAAGTAGAGCACATGCCAGAGAGGAGAGATGAAGCCAAAGTAGGTGGGCTGGAAAGCGTGTCAGAGCTGATGATATCAGCATGCATCTGTTCTCCCAGCTCACTATTTAATGGACCATGAACTATCTCACTTATGTTGTTGGTTTAGAACTTGGTTCTTCTGAGTTGGAGATGGTCCCAGAATAATCTATTTTAACTCTCCCATGGAGCATACAGAGTTCATCCTGTGGGTGCTGGGGGTTACTAGGGAATGCTTGAGCTTTGTTTCCTAAACCCATGGGACAAGCCATCATTCACTAAGAGTGAATAGCTAGGGGCTAAAAGCACAGCCTGGGGAGGCAGACCCTCTTTGCCAGGAAGGGAAAATTTGAGCCAATCTCTCTCTAGCCCTCCCCTTGCTTCACAAAGTAGCCTTTAAATTATGGTAACTGTGTAATAAAGATTCCCCCCACCCCAGCATCTGGCCACCCCACATACCCTTTCTGGAATGGTGTGGTGTAGAGGGTAGGCTATAGAGTTGAATAGATCTGGGTTTCTGTCTAGTCATGTGATCTTGAGCACTAAACTTCTTTGAGTCTGTTTTCCCACCTATAAAATGAGAACAATAGTACTTTGTAAGGTATTATCAAGCTATTGGGAAGATGGAATGAAACTATGTATGCACAGTGCCTGGCATATAGTATTTGCTCAAAAATTGGTAGCTATTATTAGGGGGGCACTTGGGTGTCTCCAGGGGCTTGAGGGTCAAGGGTAGGACCCTTATCCTGGACCCTAAGCTGTAGGGGTACAACTTCAGCATTAATTGATAGTGGTCAAAGGGCCTCTCTGCTTGCCAAACTGTGAGCACGCCAAGCCCTAAGGAAAGCATCACTGTCTGGTTGTCTCCTGGATCTCCCTATTGAGAAAGTAAAGAGCTGGCTATACTTTCCACCGACACCATGAGCCAAAGGAGATATAAGTTGGCACACTGTGGTCTCATGGCCACTAGCAGGGACTGGGAGTTGGGGAGAAGGCAAGAGTCTATGAAGGTAGGGTGCTTAGCATTGGATACTCACTCTTTTTCCTGTCTTCACCAGCTGAGAAATGCTGAGTATGAGGCCACACTGCAAACTTCCCTGGATGCCATGAATAAGGAGTTTGAAAAGCTATCTGAGATTGACTGGATGAATTCAATCCTTTCTCCAGAGGTATGTGACCTGTGGATTGGGAAATAAAGGGGAAGAGGGATTCTTCCTTGGTGCTTTGCCTTCCGGTGTGGGCCAGGACACAGTGACTGATGTAGCATAGGGAGGCCAGTAGTGGCTTTCAGCTTGAGTTCAATGGAGCCTCCTCCTCCCATCTCCTCACCATAAGTATACAGGACAAGGCAGAAGGCACACTGAAAAACTAGATGACCATGAGAACATAACCAGAAAGAAGAACCACTCTGTATCAGAAGATTGGGAGAGAATAAGCAAGAATGGACTTTTTCTGTGCCTTTCTCCTGGCTGCAATTCCCCTCCCCTGCTCAGTACCTGCTGCTGGGACTGAATTTTGTCTGGTACATACCATTATGGCCAATACCAGGTGTTTACAGCCAACATCTGTTCTAAATGGTTGGTGCCCAGGCCATACTGGTGGTTAAATCTACCAAATATCACCTCTCCTTGCTGCTTTCTGTCCCTCCCACTCTGGGAGGAAAGTAGGCTATCTCAATGCTTTCCCCTAGCAGGTGTGTGGCTTAAAAGAAAATCAAGCATGGCAGCTGTGGCTATAATATAGCTGTGGGGATGTCATCATTTTTTGACAATTCTGAGTGCTCTCCTGAGATTGAAAAATAGTCCCATTTCATAAATCAAATGACTCAAAGATGTCCACCTACCACCAGGTAAATTATACCTTTTACGGTCTGACAGGGTTTTTCTTTAAATTTCTCCGCCATGGAACTGCTCACTTCAACCTGTAGGAATACTTGGTTCTCCTACTCATTATGCCTGTTTTCTGGCTTCATACACCAGTTATATGCATGTGAGCAAGCCATACAAGCATGTTTGGACTAGTGCAGCAATTGGGCTACCATTTAAGAGAAAAAGCCATAGGCAAATTTAGGTCTTAAAGGATTTAATAACTTTCTCATATGCTTTTGCTGCTCTTGACCAGTAGCCCCCTGGGGAAGAAAAACATGCTGTTATGCAGAAAAGGAAGCACACTCTTGTAGCACCCCATTCTTACTCAGTTCAGCTATCTTGCACCAAGCTCCTGACCTAGGCAAACAGACTGGATATTGAGAGAAATGAAGCAAACAGTCCATGCTCTGAGGTCTCAATATGGGAGTCTGCCTGGCCTGGGCATAATCTCTTTTCTGGACTTCAGCATTTCCATAAAGATGAAGAAGTGAGGCTCTAAAGAAGGGCAGAATAGATTGAAAGAAAGACAGGAAGATGTTGCTCTTTCACTTGATACCAAACTTGCTCACCTTAAGGCCACAGAAGGCGCAGATCCACTTTAGTGGGGAAAAGCAGAATGAGAGTCAATTATTTATTGGACTTTCCAAAGCTTTGGTTCCAAGGGAAGGTCCTGTGCCCTTCCTTTAGGTTTCTTCTGAAAGGCAATTCAGAAGAGCATTTATTAACATGAGATCATTTATTAAAGCTTTTAGCAAAGTACCTGGCACAGAGTAGGATCTTGGTAAAGATCAGATGCCTTCTAGGGCACAAGACTAGTGAGTAGGGGTATCTCCCATACCTGGATAGATAGCAGATCTGCCTGCTTCTTGCAGCATCCTCGTTCACCACCTTGCCAGGCCTCTAGGAATTGTTTCTGACTATTAGGCAACTAACATTTTGACCTTCCTCTTGTTGTGGTTTGCCAGGAAAAGTCTTCAGATACTGACAGTAGAAGCCTCGGATTGAAAGTTAAGTTCCCCAAATTGGGAAAGAAGAAGCCAGAAAAGGAAGACAAACCTAAATCAGGCCAAGGCATCCAGGGCTTTATTGGTAAGTTTCTCCCACAGGCATCGAGGTCATAAAGGATTCCCCAGCAGCCTGGGTACTTCCCAAAGACCTGAAGCTCACATTAGAAATGTGCACGGGTATGGTGGTGATGGAGGAGGTGGCCGGCTGGGAGCCAACCTTAGGGGATGCCAAGCAGTCTCTTGGACAAGGTGTGAGTTAGAAAGTGATATGGAGGGAATTCCCTGGCTGTCCAGTGGTTAGGACTCCACGGTTCCACTGCAGGGTCACGGGTTCGATCACTGGTTGGGGAACTAAGATCCCGCATGCCACACGGTACACCAAAAAAAAAAAAAGAAAAAGAAAAAAAAGCTCCTTAAAAAAAAAAAGAAAGTGATATATGGATACTGACAGGGAGAGAACCTGAGAGGCAACCTTGCTTTGTGATCTCTGTGATATAAACAGCTGAAGAGAAAAATGAGAACAGCCAGTACCTTTCTGCTTGACCCATTCCTTTCCTCAGTGGATAAAGTATGGCAAAACAGTCATATTTAGATCTATTTCCCAGTCAAATACAACTACAAGCTTTTGGTCCTGCTCCAGAAAGCACTATTATTTGAGATGGGTTGGGGGTGTCAGTGCTGGGCACCTACAGGGTCAGGAACAGGTTCCACGACCTATCTAAACACTCTTATTCTTTATCTGTTATAGTAAATCCCTGGAAATGCAAAATTTGTTTCATTATTTGAATTTTGGTTCCACCCCTTCTTCAGAATTGGACTTAAATGTTCTTGATATATCAGTGGGGCTCAAAAGAAGGTTCCCTTAGAATTGTCGGCTATGCCAATTCTGATGTCAATCGTCTCTCCTAAATTCTGAGCCTAGATGACCTGGAAGCTTGAGATGGGGGGAAAGGGATGGAGGGTGGCAGTTTGTTTTGTTTTTTGAGGAACTGAGACTTCATACAGATGCCAAGAGAGAATCTCCTGGACCAAGTTATGTTTGGTCCAACTGGTTTGAGTCCCTAAGAATCTGCCAGTTGGGAGACCCATGGTGCTTGAGAGTCTTTCTGAAGACTCTGAAAGGGTCAATAGCAGTTTCATGGATTATCAGGTTCTGAGAACTCATCCCATTTGTGTTTGGCTTGCATGACATCAGCTGGTTTTCTAAGATGGTTTAAAAATGGTTGGTACAATAGGAACAAACCAGTCTGTCTCCTAAAGGACTCTTTGCTCTCTTTAGCATCCATAAATTTAGGCATCTGGCAATGTGCTAACCTCATTATTTCTATACTTGCTTTTTTTCTATAAAGGAAATTTGTGGCACCGCAGACATCATGAAGATGAAGCAAAAGATGATGATCCTCCAACACCATCAGGATCTCAACTATAACCCTTGAAAGCTGGAAGGAGAACTCACAACATTTAGGATTCTACTAAAAACTCTTGAAACCTCAATACAGGCTAGACTAAATTATTTCAGAACAAACATGAGCACCACCAAGAAAGATCCTCCAATTCTTTACACTAATACATTTTTTTCCTGGACTCAATCAGGTCTCCTTAGAGGTTTACATTTTCTCATTGGCCAAAGATTCTTGTTCCGAGTTGTCTTGTTCAGTTCTCCTTCTCTTCGTGCATCTTGAGCAACTACAGTATTTAATTGAACTAAGCTTTTTGTGAATGGCCTGGGATCTACAAAAGATTCAAGGGAGTTCACCTTTTCAGGGAGTTGGGGAATGTTTTTCTCTGACTGGCAGAGAAACTGTTGATGCTAGGGAATGAATGAAAGAAATACTCTCAGGGAGATGAGGAGAGGGGTCAGGACAGCCAGGCTTGGTGGTGTTTCTCCCCCAATCCCTGTCAATTGCAACTTGTGACTTCAGAAGGTCTCTCCTAGTTGGCCTATTAAGATGAGAACTAGGTCCTGGGGGCTTGTCCACTTGCCTCTTACAATGACCATGTGAAATCTTTTCTTGTGGTGACTGCTCTCTCTGCAAACCCTTTCTGTTTTTCCATGTGCGCATGTATGTCTTTGCACATGTCCAGGTGGTGCTCTGGTGGCTGGGTGGGCCCATTGGTTGGAACTCACCCCTATGGCAACCATACAGGCTCCCTTCCTACTGCCTTGATCCTAGCCTGCATGCCTCCATGGAGTGTTTGCCTGCATTCTTGCTGGATTTTTAAACTAAATGTTTTGCTGCTGTGCTGCAGTATAGTTATGTATAGAGACATATAAAGATGTATATATATAAATATATATATATATATATATATTTTTAAGAACTGAAAATACAACTCGACCTCTAAATGACCCTATAATTTATTGTGCTAACCCAGGAATCCCTCCCCACCCTGATCCCATCCTCCACCCCCATTACCCTACACACACATATGCCTCTACCAACTGCCCTAGTTCTTGGTGGAGCTTCTAATCTTTTGGTGCATTTTCAGTGTCTTAGAAGTGGCTGGGATCTACCTATGGCCCAGCTGATTCTGATGCCCCCTTAAAATTCTGAGCCAGGCCACAGAAAGGGGAACAAAAACACCAATGCCCTAGAGAAGGGGGCTAAGCTGGCATGCTGCCTTTTTCGCTCTATCTGTCCTGGACTCTACATCAGCAACTGCCCAACCTGTGCTGTCCCCTTCCCCAATAAACACTATATGGAGCAACCAGGCCTTGAGCTCTGTGACTCAGATGTCTGAGCTAAGGACTGCCTGACAATCAAGTCACAGCCTAGGCCCTTCCCCACAAGCTCCATCTTGGCCTGCATCTTCTGGGCAGGCTGTTGGTTAAGTCCCCAAATCACTTTTGAATCTCCCTTCTTGCTCCTTTCCCTTGAGTACAGAGGGACATTCAAAGTGACCAGAAAGAACATGACCCTGGGAAAATGGAGGCTAAAAGCTTCTGCTTCTCCCATGGTTCTTCTTCCAAATTTCTCATGAAAACAAACCAGGCCAAAATTGCTCCAGATCCCAATTAGCATTTTTTTGAATGCCTGCGCCCAGTCAGGCAAATCTAATCAAACTCCAGTATTTCTCCAGGGGTTCTCTCATGTCTGCCTTGTATCCCCACCCACCCTCAACTTATATCTTTGAGTAAGTGTCCCTTCCCATTTATCAACAGAAAGCCAGGAAACTGGCCTCTCCCTACTTCTCAGAAAAACTTAGCGTGCTCAATTACCTGACTCAGTCCAATCGCTGGTTTATCGAGGTGCACAATCCAACTCTAAGCACTGGTTCTCAACTCTGGAACTCCACCAGCCTAGCCCACTTAAACCAGCCACCTGTGTTCCACCTCTGCAGGGGTGAGGAGAAAAATACTAACAAGGGGATAGTCCCCAGACGTCTGATTGCTGTGCCAAACAAACAAAAATGTCCTAGCTCTACAACTAGGGAAGAAAGTTAATGGAAAAACATTGAGAGAAAACATTTAAAACTTATTTAAGCATCAGAATATGTTAACTTACTGTATGTATTTAAGTGGGGAATGTGCTGTTGCTGTGTCTTTGGCTTTCTCCGTATTACTCTTTCTTCCCAGGAGGAGGTATTAGATCAAATCAATAAGGTCACCGTTGCAGCCCAACTTGGCTCCTCCGTGGCTGCACACATTAACAGCTGCACACACGTTCACTCACAGAGTTGGGAACCAAGTTGCATATTTTTCAGAAGAGCCTTTTTCAAAATGAAAAATTTCCAAATGAGCAAATTTTAGGAAACAAAAGGAAGTCCTGGGAGAGGGTAGCTTTTACTTGGCAGTGCCTAAGCAGGGCTGTGTCTTGTAATTATTTTTATCACCAATGACAGTAAACTGTAATAGTACTCCATCTCTTGTGTTTACTTTGCTGACTTACTATCCATCTTTGTATGTTGTAATGCTACTCTTGCTCTGTTGTACCATCTGGATTCCCTTTTACCTACCCTATCCACCCACCCTGAATCAGAATGATATTGAATGAAACCACTAAGATTGGAGGCTGGAGTCAACTCATGGAGCAGAATTGATAGGGGATGAGGCCCAGGAGCAGGTGTGGCTTGCTAAATCCCTTGGTTACCTCCTAAACTGCTTAGTTACCAGTTGTTTCCCAAAACAAGGAAGACAGCTTTGCTGAGCACTTGTTTTTGCACATACTAGCTTGAAAACAAAGCAAGAAGTGGTGATCTCTTTCTCAAGGGAGGTGGCCCATCCTCTGGAAGCATAAGCTCCTTTCAGGACTTCATGGTTAACTACTTGCAGTAATATAATTGTTCAGGTGGTGGGACCAGACACCAAATATCCATCTCAATTATGTTCAAAGTTGACATCAAGAGCCAAAGTTCTGGGGTTTGGTTGCATCTTTGGAGCACTTTCTGAGGGACTGATTGAATGGGCAATTCCTAGCAAGAAGAACAGTGGGGAAGGAGAATGCCAGTGGATTTGGACTGCCATCATCTGCTTTTGGTGTCAATACTACAGGAGGTCAGCAGCTATCATTCACCTCACCGGAAAAGGGCCTGTGTTTTGTCTAAAGGGGCAAGGGAAGAATAAGGAAGACATTTTCAATTTAATAAATTAGGTTAAAGTTGATCAGAAGAAACAGTTGGGGTTAATGTCATCTTCCCTCAGGACACAAGTAGAAGAATTTTAATTTCATAAGAAGTAGAAATTAATACCAAAACAACCAAACCCATTAGCACCATTCCATCCTGTAAAGGACCTTGATTGGCTTTATGGTTTGTGGAATTGCATTTGTCTACTTGTCTGCTAATCTTTAATCTGTTTTTTTGTTTGTTTTGTTTCCTCAGAGACCCCTGCAAGTAAGCAGCAGGGCCAGGGGCTGACTGGGGGAGGAAACTGGGGTAGTTATGGGGTAACAGGAAAAAGCAGAAAGAAAAGGTCCACAAAGTGTGCCTATTCCTCCTCCCCACAAAATGGAACACCAGTCTTCAAAGTTAATAAAGTTTTGCTTCTTAAAGTATTTTAATAAATGGATAAATATAATCAACACCAGTGTCTCATCATTTACCTCAGCATGGGAGGAGTTGAATGGTGGTGGAAATGGGGAGTGGGCTTGGGTTGTCATCCAAGCTCTAAACAAGCCACATGCATGTAGGGATGGCAGGTGGCGAGGGGTGGGGAACAGCAGCAGCACAAACTAAGACTCTCCATCAGGGTGATCATAACACTGAAAGGGCTGCTACAAAAAGTTCTAAAACCTGAAACAACTCAGGACAATCCTATGGGGGAATACCTGCCACTGTATTTGTTTTAGAAGCCAACTCTCTGCAGGATCCAGATTCCAATGAAATGAATTAGTTACAGGGGAGGAGAACTGAGGTAGAGTACAACCCAGATTGCTAACTAGATGCATACATGCAAAAAGTACCTCGAAAAACTTTCGACAATACAATCTGCTCCCCTAAACCATACATCACATACTCCTCTCCCTTCCATAAAGGTTGAAGTGGGAAGGAGTGTTCTGTTCAGATGCAAAATTGGCTAGGCCTGGGATTGAAAGTGGTTCAATTTCTGCCCTACTAATAGTGACCCTGAGGGAACCAGTTATTTGTCACATTTAATAGGGAGGCAACTGAGGCTGTACTAGACCAGGATTCCACAAAATGCTACACCAGTGTGAGAACTCAGATATTCTAAATCCTCGACTTTCCAATACTAAAAACTGTCTCTTACTTAGAGACAAAACAGTTGTGACCTTCAGGACCACAGTCTACCTCCATAAAAACAACATTCTTATGCTTTATGAGGGAAACAGCCCTATTTCTGAGGAGCTACCACCAGGGTGGGCCCTGTAGTTCCTGCTAAGAAGTTTGGACTACATCCTATAAAGCTAGTAAAGTACCATCAGAATTGAACTTGTCTGTTTTTTAAATTATCATATGATAAAATTGCTTTTTTTTCTTTTGGTGTATAATTCAATGAATTTTAACACATGTAGATATTCATGTAACCACCACCACTACCAGGATACAGAAGTTTCCACTATCCCATTAATCTCCTTTATATCATTCCTTTATAGCTACACCTTAACCCTACCTCTAACCACTGATCTATTTTTCCATCCTTATAGTTTAAGGAATGAATGTCATAGAATATGTAACCTTTTGAGGCAAGCTTCTTTAACTCAGCATAATGCCTTTGAGGTTCTTCTGTTGTTTTGTGATCAACAGTTTGTTCTGTTTATTGCTGAATAGCATTCCATTGTATTGATCTACCAGTTTGTTTATCCATTTAGCCATTAAAGGACCTTTAAGTTGTTTCCAGTTTTTGGCAATTATGAATAAAGCTGTTATGAACATTCATATCCAGGTTATTGTATCCACTTCTCTAGGATAAATACCCAGGAGTGTGATTGCTGGATTATATGGTAAAATCGTGTTTAACTTGATAAGAAACTTCCAAATTATTTTCCATAGTTGCTGTACCATTTTGCATCCAAACCAGCAATGCTTGGAAAGTTCCACTTGCTCCACATCTTCACCAGCTCTTGGAATTCAGTAATTTTTATTTTAGCCATTCTAATAGGTGTTTAGTGATACCTCATCATAGCTTTTCCCTAATAGCTAATGATGTTGAACATCTTTTTATGTGCTTATTTGTCATACTTAAATCCTCTTTGGTAAAATGGCTGCAAATTCTTTTCTCTCTTTTGTAATTGTGTTTTTCATTTACTTATTGTTGAGTTTTCAGAATTCTTTAAATATCCTGGATCCAAATTCTTTGTCAGATATATGATTTAGAAATATCTTCTGCCAATCCATAGTTTGTCTTTTCATTCTCTCAACAATATCTTTCAGAGGAGAAGTTTTCCATTTTATTTATTTATTTTTTAGGCCACGCCATGCAGCATGCAGGATCTTAGTTCCCAAAACAGGGATCAAACACATGCCCCCTGCACTGGGAGTGTGGAGTCTTAACCATTGGACCACCAGGGAAGTCCCTAGTTCTACATTTTTATAAAAATAACAATTCATCATTTTTTTTCTTCTATGGACTGTGTGTTTTTGCATTATATCTAAAAATTCTTTCTCCAACTCAGTGGTTCTTAACCCGGGGGGACTTTGTCCCCAGGAACATTGGGCAAAGTCTGGATACATTTTTGGTTGTCATGACTTACGGGGCATGGTGTTACTGGTCTCTCATGGGTAAAGGCTGGGGATGCTACTATATATCCTACAATGCACAGCAAAGTTTCCATGACAAAGAATTATCAAGCCCAAAATGTCAGTGGTGCTGCTGCTCAGAAACCCCCATTTAACCCTATGTCACAAAGATTTTCTTTTACATTGATTTCTAAAGGTTTTATAGCTTTATGTTTTAATTTTAGATCTATGACTCACTTTGAGTTAATTTTTGTATAATGAATGAGGTTTAGGTGAAGGTTCATTCTTTAGCATATGGATATCCAACAGTTCCAACATCATGTATTATAGTAAAAAAGACTGCTTTTATCACTGAATTTTTTGCACCTTTCTCAAAAATCAAACAGCCATAATTGTGTGGGTCTAATTCTGAACTCTCTACTCTGTTACATTGTTCTGTCTCTCTCTTCCCCAATAACCACACCATATTCATTACTTTGTAAGCTTTATAGCAAATTTTCAAATTGGATGGTGTGATTCTTTCAACTTTATTCTTTTTCAAAATTGTCTTAGCTATTCTAGTTCATTTGCCCATGATATTTGAGAATCAGTTTGTCTGTATGTACAAAAAAAATCCTGCTGGGATTTTGACTGGTATTGAGTTCAATCTACAGACCAATTCAGAAGTGACATCTTTACTCAGTTGACACTTCCATTCCATGAATACCATGTTTCTCAATTTGTATGATTTCTTTTATTAGCATTTTGTAGTTTCCGCCACATAGATTTTGTAGATGTTTTATCAGATTTATACCTAAGCATCTCATTTTGGGGACCTACTATAAATGGTATTTTAAAGTTTTAATTTCCTTGTATGTACATTGTCAGGATACAGAAATGGGATTGATTTTTATGTGTTGATTTTGTGTTCTGTTACTTTGTTAAGCAAACATGTTAGTTCTAGGAGTTTTTCTCTCTCTTTTTTATTGTAGATCCCTTGATATTTTCTACACATATGGTTATGTCAGCTGCCCAAAAGAAGTCAGTTTTACTTATTCTTTTCAAATCTGTATTCTTTTTACTTCTTTTTCTTGTCTCATTGCACTGGATAAAACTTCTAGTATAATGTTGAATAGGACTGGTGAGATTAGACATCCTTGCCTTGTTTCTAAGGCAAGGGGAAAGTATTCAGTCTTTCACCACTAAACATGATGTTACATGTAGATCTTTGGAGACAACCTTTATCAGGTTGAGAAAGTTTCTATCCTTAGTTTGTTGATAACTTTTATCATGGATGAATGCTGAATTTTGTCAAATGCTTTTTTCATATCAATTGATATATGATTTTTCTTCTTTAAACTGCTAATATGATTGATTACATTGACTTATTTTCAAATATTGAACCAGGTTTGCATTCCCAAGATGAACTTCATTTGTTTCAGTCATACTATTTCTGGATTGGATTTGTTAAAGATCTTGAGTCTATGTTTATGGGTGATACCGATCTGTAATTTTCTTTTTTATACTGTCTTTGTCTGGTTTTGGTTATATGGATAAAGCTAGCTTTGAAAAATGGGTTGAAATGTTCCCTTTTCTGTTTTCTGGAGAGATAGTGTAGAATTGGTGTTAATTCTTCTTTAAATGTTTGGTAGAATTCACCAGTGAAACCACTTGATAATGGAGACTTCTCTGGGGGGAGGTTTTCAACTATGAATTCAATTTCTATATTAGTTATAGGACTACTCAGATTATCTATTTTATCTGGATGACATTTGGTAGTTTGTAGTTTTCAGGGAATTGGTCCATTTCATCTAAGTTGTCAAATTTATGTGCATAGAGTTGTTCTTAGTATTCCCTTAATAGCCTTTTAATGAATATAAAGTCTGTAGTGATTTCCCCTCTTTCATTCCTGATATTGATGATTTGAATCTTTGCTCATTTTTCTTTGTTTAGCCTGGCTAGAAATTTACGAATTTTACTGATCTTTGCAAAGAAGCCGTTTTGGGTTTCATTGATTTTCTCTATTTTTTTCTTATGTTTCCTATTTCATTGATTGTTGCTGTTTCTTTCCTTCTGCTTGATTTATTTAATTCTTTTTCTACTTTAAGGAGGAAGCTTAAGTTATTGATTTCAGATCTTTCTTGTTTTCTAATATGAGCATTTAATGCTATAGAGTGCCCTAAAACCACTGCTTTTTGCTGTATTCAACTAATTTTGATATATTTTCATTTCCATTCTGTTCAAAATATTTCTAATCACTCCTCGGACATTTCTTTGACACATAGATTATTTAGAAGTATATTATTTAATTTCTAAGTGTCTGGAAATTTTACGATTATTTTTCTGTTACTGATTTCTAGTTTAATTCCATTGTGACTAGAGAACACATTCTGTATGAGTTCAATTATTTTTAATTGGTTAAGGCTTGTTTTATGACCTAGGATATGGTCTATCTTGGAGAATGTTCCACGTACACTTAAGAGAATGTGTATTCCTGCTGTCATTGGGTGGAGTAATATATCAGTTGGATTCAGTTGATTGATGTTGTTCATTTCTTCAATATTCTTTCTGATTCTGTCTGCTTATTTCCATCAATTACTAAAACTATAATTATAGAGTTTTTCCACTTCTCTCTGCTCTGTCAAGGTTTGCTTCTTGAATTTTGAACTTCTGTTATTAGAAGCAAATACATTTAGAATTACTAGGTCTTTGTGGTGAATTGACTCTTTTATCAATATATAATGTTGTTCTTTACCCCTGGCAATTTCTTAGCTCTGAAGTCCATTTTGTCTGATGTTAATATAGCCATTCCAATTTTTTTACATTAGTTTTTTTCTGGTTTATTTTTTTAATTGAAGTATAGTTGATTTTCAATATTATATTAGTTTCAGGTGTTACAACATAGTGATTGAATATTTTTATAGGTTATACTTCGATAAAGTTATAAAATATTACCTATATTCCCTGTGCTGTACAATATATCCTTGGAGCTTATTTATTTTATACAAAGTAGTTTGTACGTCTTAACTCCTTACCTTTATGTTGCCTCTCCCTTATTCCATCTCCCCACTGGTAACCACTAGTTTCTTCTCTATATCTGTGAGTCTCTTTCTGTTTTGTTATATCCATTCATTTTTTTAGACTCCAACATATAAGTGATAACATACAGTATTTGTCTTTCTCTGTCTGACTTATTTCACTAATACCCTCCAGGTCTATACATGTTGTTCAAATAGCAATATTTCATTCTTTTTTAAGGCTTTTCATTCATTTTTTTTCTTTTTAATGTCCTTATTGGAGTATAATTCCTTTACACTGGTGTGGTAGTTTCTGCTTTATAACAAAGTGAATCACTTATACATATACATATGTCCCCAACTCTCCTCTCTCTTGCGTCTCCCTCCCTCCACCTTCCCTATCCCACCCCTCTAGGTGGTCACAAAGCACCGAAATGATCTCCCTGTGCTATGCAGCTGCTTCCCACTAGCTACCTATTTTATGTTTGGTAGTGTATATATGCCCATGCCACTCTCTCACTTTGTCCCACCTTACCATTCCCCCTCCCCTTACACTCAAGCCCATTCTCTAGTAGGTCTGCATTTTTAATCCCGTCTTGCCCCTGGTTCTTCATGGCCTTTTTTTTTCTTCTTAGACTCCATATATATGGGTTAGCATATAGTATTTCTTTTTCTTTTTCTGACTTAACTTCACTCTGTATGACAGACTCTAAGTTCATCCGCCTCACTAAAAATAACTCAATATCGTTTGTTTTTATGGCTGAGTAATATTCCACTGTGTATATGTGCCACGTCATGTTTATCCATTCATCTGTTGATGGACACTTAGGTTGCTTCCATGTCCTGGCTATTGTAAACAGAGCTGAAATGAGCATTATGGTACAAGACTCTTTTTGAATTCTGGTTGTCTCAGGGTATATGCCCAATAGTGGGATTCCTGGGTAGTATGGTGGTTCTATTTTTAGTTTTCTAAGGAACCTCCATACTGTTCTTCATAGTGGCTGTATTAATTTACATTCCCACCAACAGTGCAAGAGGGTTCCCTTTTCTCCACACCCTCTCCAGCATTTATTGTTTCTAGATTTTTTGATGATGGCCATTCTAAATGGTGTGAGGTGATACCTCACTGTAGTTTTGATCTGCATTTCTCTAATGATTAGTGGTCTTGAGCAACCTTTCATGTGTCTGTTGGTGATCTATATATCTTCTTTGGAGAAATGTCTATTTAGGTCTTCTGCCCATTTTTGGATTGAGTTGTTTGTTTTTTTGATATTAAGCTGCATGAGCTGCTTGTATATTTTGGAGATTAATCCTTTGTCAGTTGCTTCATTTGCAAATATTTTCTCCCATTCTGAGGGTTGTCTTTTTGTCTTGCTTATGGTTTCCTTTGCTGTACAAAAGCTTTTAAGTTTCATTAGGTCCCATTTGTTTATTTTTGTTTCTATTTCCATTTCTCTAGGTGGTGGGTCAAAAAGGATCTTGCTGTGATTTATGTTATAGAGTGTTCTGCCTATGTTTTCTTCCAAGAGTTTGGTGGTGTCTGGCCTTACATTTATGTCTTTAATCATTGTTGAGTTTATTTTTGTGTATGGTGTTAGGGAGTGTTCTAATTTCATTCTTTTCCATGTAGCTGTCCAGTTTTCCCAGCACCACTTATTGAAGAGGCTGTCTTTTCTCCATTGTATATTCTTGCCACCTTTGTCAAAGATAAGGTGACCATATGTGTGTGGGTTTATCTCTGGGCTTTCTATCCTGTTCCACTGATCTATATTTCTGTTTTTGTGCCAGTACCAGACTGCCTTGATTACTGTAGCTCTGTAGTATAGTCTGAAGTCAAGGAGCCTGATTCCTCCAGCTCCGTTTTTCATTCTCAAGATTGCTTTGGCTATTCAGGGTCTTTTGTGTTTCCATACAAATGGTGAAATTTTTTCTTCTAGTTCTGTGAAAAATGCCAGTGGTAGTTTGATAGGGATTGCATTGAATCTGTAGATTGCTTTGGGGAGTAGAGTCATTTTCACAATGTTGATTCTTCCAATCCAAGAACATGGTATATCTCTCCATCTATTTGTAACATCTTTAATTACTTTCATCAGTGTCTTATAATTTTCTGCATACAGGTCTTTTGTCTCCTTAGGTAGGTTTATTCCTAGATATTTTATTCTTTGTGTTGCAATGGTAAATGGGAGCATTTTCTTAATTTCACTTTCAGAGTTTTCATCATTAGTGTATAGGAATGCCAGAGATTGCTGTGCATGAATTTTGTATCCTGCTACTTTACCACATTTATTGATTAGCTCTACTAGTTTTCTGGTAGCATATTTAGGATTCTCTATGTATAGTATCATGTCATCTGCAAACAGTGACAGCTTTACTTCTTCTTTTCCAATTTGGATTCCTTTTATTTCTTTATCTTCTCTGATTGCTGTGGCTAAAACTTCCAAAACTATGTTGAATTGTAGCAGCGAGAGTTGGCAACTTTGTCTTGTTCCTGACCTTAGTGGAAATGGTTTCAGTTTTTCACCTTTGAGGATGATGTTGGCTGTGGGTTTGTCATATATGGCCTTTATTATGTTGAGGATCGTTCCCTCTATGCCTAGTTTCTGCGGGTTTATATCATAAATGGGTATTGAATTTTGTGGAAAGCTTTCTCTGCATCTATTGAGATGATCATATGGTTTTTCTCCTTCAGTTTGTTAATATGGTGCATCATGTTGATTATTTTGTGTATATTGAAGAATCCTCACATTCCTGGGATAAACCCCACTTCATCATAGTATATGATCCTTTTAATGTGCTGTTGGATTCTGTTTGCTAGTATTTTGCTGAGGATTTTTGCATCTATGTTCATCAGTGATATTGGCCTGTAGTTTTTTCTTTGTGACATCTTTGTCTGTTTTTGGTATCAGAGTGATGGTGGCATTGTAGAATGAGTTTGGGAGTGTTCCTCCCTCTGCTATGGTTTGGAATAGTTTCAGAAGGATGGGTGTTAGCTCTTCTCTAAATGTATGATAGAATTCACCTGTGAAACCATCTGGTCCCAGGCTTTTGTTTGTTGGAAGATTTTTAATCACAGTTTCAATTTCAGTGCTTGTGATTGGTCTGTTCATATTTTTTATTTCTTCCTGGATCAGTCTCAGAAGGTTGTACATTCTAAGAATTTGCCCATTTCTTCCAGGTTGTCCATTTTATTGGTATATAGTTGCTTGTAGTAATTTCTCATGATCCTTTGTATTTCTGCAGTGTCAGCTGTTACTTCTCCTTTTTCATTTCTAATTCTATTGATATGAGTCTTCTGCCTTTTTTCTTGATAAGCCTGGCTAATGGTTTTTCAACTTTCTTTATGTTCTCAAAGAAGAACCTTTTAGTTTTATTGATCTTTGTTATCGTTTCCTTCATTTCTTTTTCATTTATTTCTGATCTGATCTTTATGCTTTCTTTCCTTCTGCTAACTTTGGGGTTTTTTTGTTCTTTCTGTAATTGCTTTAGGTGTAACGTTAGGTTGTTTATTTGAGATGTTTCTTTTTCCTTAAGGTAGGATTGTATTGCTATAAACTTCCCTCTTAGAACTGCTTTTGCTGCATCCCATAGGTTTTGGGTCATTGTGTTTTCACTGTAATTTGTTTCTAGATATTTTTTATTTCCTCTTTGATTTCTTCAGTGATCACTTCATTATTAACTAGTGTGTTTTTTAGCCTCCATGTGTTTGTATTTCTTACAGATTTTTTCCTGTAATTGATATCTAGTCTCATAGCATTGTGGTCAGAAAAGATACTTGATACAATTTCAATTTTCTTAAATTTACCAAGGCTTGATTTGTTACCCAAGATATGATCCATCCCAGAGAATGTTCCATGAGCACTTGAGAAAAATGTGTATTTGGTTGATTTTGGATGGAATGTCCTATAAATATCAATTAAGTCCATCTTGTTTAATGTATCACTAAAAGCTTGTGTTTCCTTATTTTCATTTTGCACAATCTGTCCATTGGTGAAAGTGAGGTGTTAAATTCCCCTACTATGATTGTGTTACCATCAATTTCCCCTTTTGTGGCTGTTAGTATTTGCCTTATGTATTGAGGTGTGTTTTGGGGTGTCTGTGGCCTTATGATTTTAGGCAGCCTCTCTGCTAATGGATGGGGTGTGTTCCTGTCTTGCTAGTTGTTTGGCATAGGGTGTCCAGCACTGTAGCTTGCTGGTCATTGAGTGGAGCTGGGTCTTGATGTTGAGATGGAGATCTCTGGGAGATTTTTGCCGTTTGATATTACGTGGAGCCGGGAGGTCTCTTGTGGACCAGTGTCCTGAACTTGGCTCTCCCACCTCAGTGGCACAGCCTTTATGACTGGCTTGAGCACCAAGAGCCTGTCCTCCACGTGGCTCAGAATAAAAGGGAGAAAAAAAGGAAAGAAGAAGATAAAATTTTAAAATAAAGTAAAATAAAATAGTTATTAATATAAAAAATAATTATTCGGAAAAAAATTTTTAAGTAAAAAAAAACGACAGACAGAACCCTAGGCCAAATGGTAAAAGCAAAGCTATACAGACAAAATCACACAGAGAAGGATACACATACACACTCACAGAAAGAGAAAAAGGGAAAAAGAAATATATATCTTTGTTCCCAAATTCCACCTCCTCAATTTGGGATGATTTGTTGTCTATTCAGGTATTCCACAGATGCAGGATACATCAAGTTGATTGTGGAGATTTAATCTGCTGCTCCTGAGGCTGCTGGGAGAGATTTCCCTTTCTCTTCTTTGTTCGCACAGCTCCCGTGGTTCAGCTTTGGATTTGGACCCGCGCCTGCATGTAGGTCGCCTGAGGGCGTGTGTTCTTTGCTCATACTGGACGGGGTTAAAGGAGCAGCTGATTCAGGGGTTCTGGCTCACTCAGTCCAGGGGGAGGGAGGGGTATGGATGTGGGGTGGGCCTGAGGCAGCAGAGGCTGGTGTGATGTTGCACCAGCCTGAGGCATGCTGTGTGTTCTCCCGGGGAAGTTGTCCCTGGATCACAGGACCCTGGCAGTGGCAGGCACCACAGGCTCCAGGAGGGGAGGTGTGGGTAATGACCTGTGCTTGCCCACAGGCTTCTTGATGGCTGCAGCACCAGTCGTAGAGTCTCATGCCCATCTCTGTGGTCTGCGCTGATAGCCGCGGCTCATGCCCGTCTCTGGAGCTCCTTTAATCGGGGCTCTTAATCCCCTCTCCTCACGCACCAGGAAACAAAGAGGCAAGAAAAAGTCTCTTGTCTCTTCGGCAGCTCCAGACTTTTTCCCGGACTCCCTCCCGGCTAGCTGTGGTGCACTAGCCCCCTGCAGGCTGTGTTCACGCAGCCAACCCCAGTCCTCTCCCTGGGATCTGACCTCTGAAGCCTAAGCCTCAGCTCTCAGCCTCCACCCAACCCGCTGGGTGTGCAGACAAGCCTCTCGGGCTGGTGAGTGCTGGTTGGCACCGATCCTTTGTGCGGGAATCTCTCCGTTTTGCCCTCTGCACCCGTGTTGCTGTGCCCTCCTGCATGGCTCTGAAGCTTCCCCCGTCCGCCACCCACAGTCCTCGCCCACGGAGGGGCTTCCTAGTGTGTGGAAACCTTTCCTTCTTCACAGCTCCCTCCCACTGGTACAGGTCCCATTCCTATTCTTTCGTCTGTTTATTTTTTCTTTTGCTCTACCCAGGTACATGGGGATTTTCTTGCCTTTTGCAGGTCTGAGGTCTTCTGCCAGCATTCAGTAGGTGTTCTGTAGTAGTTGTTCCACATGTAGATGTATTTCTGATGTATTTGTGGGGAGGAAGTTGATCTCTGCATCTTACTCTTCCACCATCTTTTTTGTTTTTTTGTTTTTGTTTTGTGGTTTTTTTTGCAGTATATGGGCCTCTCACTGTTGTGGCCTCTCCCATTGTGGAATACAGGCTCCAGATGCACAGGCTCCAGATGCGCAGGCTCAGTGGCCATGGCTCACAGGCCCAGCCTCTCTGCAGCGTGTTTTATCTTCCCAGACTGGGGCACAAACCCATGTCCCCTGCGTCGGCAGGCGGACTCTCAACCACTGCGCCACCAGGGAAGCCCTCTTCCGCCATCTTGAAGCTCCTCCTCATTCATTTTTGAATGCTATCTATTTTTTTCCTTTTGCTCTCAACCTATTATATTTGAAGTGAGTTTCTGTAGGTGACATACAGTTGGGTTGTGTTTTTAATCCATTTTAATTTTTGTCTTTTCATTGGCATTTAGACCATTTAATATAATTATTGATATGACTGGATTTAGGTTTTCCATTTTACTGTTTATATTCTGTTTGGTTCCTCTGAATTATTATTCCTGTTTCCCTTCTCCTGCCATCTTTAGAATTATTTAAACTTTTTTAGTAACCAATTGTTTTTTTTTTTTTAGTAAACAATTTTAATTTATTTATTGTCACTTTGACATCTCTTTGTCTAATTTTTTTAGTAGTTGCTCTAGGGATTACAAAACACACACTTTTCACAGTCTATTTAGAATCAATATTTTACCACTTTATTTGCAATGTAAAACCCTTTCCAGCATTTTGGGCCCTTTACCCTCTCCACTTTATGCTATCATTTCCTTATGTATTACATCTACATACACTGAAAATCCCATCAGAAAATGCTGTAATTCGCTTTCAATCAAGACTCAGGAGAAGAAAAATAGTCTATTATATTTACGCAGATTTTTACCATTTTTGTCTTCTTCCATCATTTGTAATGTTCCACTCTCCCTTCTGGTATCATTTCACTTCTGTATGAAGAAATTCCTTTAGCAATTCTTTTTCAGCAGGTCTGCTTGCTGTGAATTTTCTTAGTTTTCCTTTATCTAAAATTGTGTTTTAAATTTTACCTTCATTCCTGAAGGGTATTTTTTGCTGGATTCTCTGGATTGATAAATCTTTCAATATCTGAAAAATTGTTTGTTGCTTCTTTCTGATCTAGAGTTTCTGATAAGAAATCTACAGTCATTCAAATCAATGTTCCCCTATACATAATGCATCATTTCTCTCTGAATGCTTTCAAGATTTTTTTACCTTTATTTTTCAGTGGTTTTCTTATGATGTATCTATCTATGGGTTTCCTTTGGCTTATGCTGGTAGGGATTTACTCATTTTCTTGAATCTGTAGGTTGGTGTCTTTCACCAAACTTGGGAATTTTTCAAGCCATTATTTCTTCAAAGATTTCTTTTTTTCAGCACTGCTTCTTTCTCCTTTCCTTCTGGATCTCCAGTGGCATGACTGATAGACATTTTGTCATTGTCCCATGTGTCCCTAAGGCACTGTTTATTTTTCTTCTAATCTTTTTTCCTCTGTTGTTCACATTATATAATTTCTATTTATCTACCTTCAAGTTTATTGACTCTTTACTGACATCTCACTTCTGCTATTAAGCCCATCCAGTGAGGTTTTTTTAAAATTTCAGTTATTGTATTTTTCAATTCTGAGTTTCCACTTGGTTTCTACTTCTTTATATCTTCTATTTATCTAATTAGACTCTGTATTTTAACATTTGTTCCAAGAGTGTTTGTGCCATTCATTTGAGTTTTTAATAGTAGCTGATTTAAAGTCTTTGTCAGATAAGTGCAACATCTGCATCCTCTTGTTAATATCTGTTGATTGCCTTTTGCCATGCAACTTGAGATGATCATGGTTCTTTGTATGCCTGGTAAACCTGGAGTATATCCTGGACATTTTGATATGACATTATAAAACTCTAAGTCTTGCTTAAATTGTATGGAAAACATTTACGTTTTTGCTTTAGCAGTCAATCTGATTAGGTTCAGGTCACACGTTCCCACCAGCCTTCCGTGGGCTGATGGTTCAATGTCAGCTCAGTTTTCAAAGCTTTTGCAGTGTTATTCAGATCTGTCTGGTGTGTGTGTTTGTGTGTGACTAAGTGGTCAGTCTGGAATCTAGATGGATGCCTGTTATCTCAGTTCTTTGGTATGCTCATTCGGATCTGATCAACATAGGCACAGGTTAGTGGTGGGTATCTAGGAGGTCATTAACAAAAAACATTATGGGGTCAGTTTCCTCCCACCTCTCCACAGTCTCCCCAGTGCTACTCAATTCCTGGGACTTCCCTTTCAGTCCTCCAGTTGGAAATTGTTCACTTCTGCAGCTGTGCCACATCTGGAAACAAGCAGTGGGAAAAGAGAGATAAAAAAAGCAACAGTGTGTGGCTCAGCTCTCTTGCGGCCAGAGCTCCATCAGAGCCTAAGGGTTCCCCTCTCCAAGAGTATTGGTTCCTGAAGGCTCTCACTGCTGCCACTGTTGCTGCCACTGCATGATTGCCTGAGGGTTGGGATGTGAGAGAAGAGAAATAAAGGGAAAAATGGAGGATTTCCCCCCTTCTCTCACTTCTCAAGCAAGAACTAGAGGGCTCCTCCTGGAGTTCTCTGCCTGTAGTATAGTACTCACTTCCAGGTTTCCAAATGCATTAAGTTCAGGTCAGGGAATGGGGTGGGGGGAGTGGGAAACTCACCATTTGTTTGTTGGCTTCTCAAATGCTGGTGTCCTTCTTCAATCTTCCTGCAGCTACTTACTTTTCAGAACTCTCAAACAGCTGTGCCATGAATTCTGTCCAGGTTTTATGATTGTGCTCAGTGACAGATAAAGAGTAGCAAGTACTTAACCATCTTACCCAGAACTGTAATCTAGAATCGAATTTTAAATAAATCACTCTGGTGGTTATATGGAGGGTGAAGAAGAAGGGAACAAGACTGAAGATGGGGAGACCAATTAGGAAAGTACTCTAGTAATCTAGGCAATAGATGAAATCTCAAACCTGGGCAGTGATAATAGAGATTATGATGAAAATGCCAATTCAAGAAATATTTGGGAGGTAAAATTGATGAGACTTAACAAGGTCACCCTCTTACAAGGCCATAATTGAAATATGTAAGAAAGGAACTGACAGTGATCAAGACTGATGGCTCCATTAAAAAAAATATACTTAGGGATAAATATAACAATAGACATATAAAAGTTACACTCTGATAACTATAGAACATTGTTGAAAAGAAATACTTAAATAAATGGAAAGACATACCATGTTGCAGTATAAGTCCTGACATTTGGATTTTCTCTTTTTTGTAATGCAAATGTCTGACTTAAGCTTTGATTGCCCAGACATCACTTCAAAGAGGCACCCACTTCGAAGATGGCTACCTCAAAAAACACATTGCTAGTCACCCCCACCCCAGTTCCTACTCCTTTGTTTTAGCAATCTTGCTTGATTTTGATAACTGACCATTTGGGTTGCTTGTTTTTTCTATTCTCTAGCTTCAAATTCCCCTCTTCTATTTTCAATTCACCAATAATGAGTGAGCCCCAGAATCCCTAGTTTCCCGCCTTCAATAAAAGCAGCCAGCTAGGCTTGCTCACTCATTCTCTGTCTCTCTGTATGTCTCTCTGTCTCCCTCTTCCCCTTTCTGTCTCTGTGTGTGTCTCTCTCTCCCCCAACCCTTGACCTTGCTATGTGGCTCCAGGTGTGCTGTGTATTTTCCAGGACCTGCAAACAAAAA
Source organism: Stenella coeruleoalba (assembly GCF_951394435.1). NCBI lineage: Eukaryota > Metazoa > Chordata > Mammalia > Artiodactyla > Delphinidae > Stenella > Stenella coeruleoalba. The sequence goes on along the minus strand of NC_137152.1, from coordinate 39,034,912 downwards.
ACTTGTCTCCTTCAAAGTTTTTCTGATGGTTATTGCTGGGGGGATCTTGCAATCATAAGAACCACAGGGCAAGCCAAGCCACAACATTGGTTTTGAACAGGTTGAGACCAGCACAAAAGACATTTTCATAGATTAGAAGACTTAATATGGTTAAGATGGCAGTTCTCCCCAAACTGACCAATAAATTTGATGCAATCTCTATCAAAATCTCAACTTTCTTTTCAGAAATTGACAGGCTGATGCCAAAATTCATATAAAAATGCAAGGGACCCAGAATAGCCAAAACAATCTTAAGAAAAGAGGAATGAAGAAGAACTCACATTTCCCAATTTCAAAACTTACTAAAAAGCTTACTAAAAAGCCAATAATCAAAATGTTATGGTACTGGCATAAGGATGACATATAGGTAAATGGAAGAGAATTGAGAGTCCAGAAATAAGCTTTCACATTTATAGTCAATTAATCTTCAACAAGGGTGCCAAGATAATTAAGTGGAGAAAGAATAGTTTTTTCAACAAATGGTACTGGGGCAACTGGATATGTTACCAAGGCTGTTGTCCCAGAATCATACCCCTGTCCCTTCCTTGAATGTAAACCAAGTGCTCTTACCTAAGTTTCAGGAGGAAGCTGCAAAGAGAAAAACAAGAACTGGTTAGAACCAGCTAGGCCCAATATGGTGGAAGATTTGACTTACAGTAGGCCTTGAGCCTCACGATATGCTCATTGTAATACATTAGTAGGCTAAATGACACACCCACCAGTGCCTTGACAGTTAACAATTGCCATGACAACAATCAGAAAAGTCCATACAAGGACTAAAAAGGAGTGTTGCCTCAGTTCTGGTCCAAACCACACTTCTATTCTCAGATAAATCATGAATATTCCTCCCTCTCTTTCCAATTCCCTCCATTTTACATCAATCCTCCTATATATATGGTGTCTCCACCCAAATTGGGTTGAGAAGCTGATTTGCAAATGAGGTTCCCACTTCCCCATTCTTTGGCTATTGAATAAAGCTTGTGCTGTTCCAGTCTCAGCATCGGTTTCATTACTGGCAAATCGGATCGGAAAAAGAACCTCCCTGGCCAAGACAACAGGACTTGGCCTGGGCTAGGACCCCAGCGTGGGTCCAGGCGACCAATTCAGTAACATGTCCACATTCAAGAAAATGAAGTTGGACCCCTATATCACATCGTATACAAAAATTAATTCAAAATAGATTTAAGACCTAAATGTAAGAGCTAAAACTATAAAATTCAGAGAAGAAATATTGGGGATAAATCTTCATGACTTTAAACTAGGTAATGGTTTCTTAGATAAATTAAACTTCATCAAAATTTAAAACTTTTATGCTTCAAATAACACAATCAAGAATGTGAAAAGACAATCCACAAAATCAGAGAAAATGTTTGCAAATCATATATATGATCCAGATTATATAAAGAATTCTTACCACTCAATAATAAAGAAATAAATAACCCAATTAAGACTGGGCAAATAATGTGAACAGACATCTCTCCAAAGAAGATACATATATGGTGAATAAGCACAAGAAAAAAAATGTCCAACATCATTAGCCATCAGGGAAATGTGAATCAAAACCACAGTAAGATACCACTTTATGCCCATTAGAACTGCCATAACAGATAATAAAGAATGTTGGAGAGGATGTGGAGAAACTGGAACCCTCATACACTGCTGGTGGTAATGTAAAGTGGTCCAGCAATTTCCCTCTTCAGTATATACCCAAGAGAAATGAAAACACATGTCTACACAAAAACTTGTACATGAATGTTCAAAGCAGAATTATTCATAATAGTCAAAAAGTGGAAAAAATCCACATTTCCATCAACTGATGACTGGATAAACAAAATGTGGTATACCCATACAATGGAACGTTTTTCAGCAATGAAAGGAAATGAAATACTGACACATGCTACAATGTGGATGAACCCTGAAAACATTATGCTAAGTGGAAGAAGCTAAACACAAAAGGCTACACATTGTAAGATTTAATTTATACGCAATGTCCAGAACAGATAAATCTATAGAGACAGAAAGTAAATCAGTAGCTGTCTAGGGTTGGAGGGTGGGGATGGAGACTGACTGCTACTGGGTATGGGGTTTCTTTTTGGGGTGATGTAAATGTTCCAAAATTAGATCATGGTGATAGATGTACAACTCTGTGAATATATGAAAAACTATAGAATTGTACACTTTAAGTGGGTGAATTGTATGATATATGAATTATATCTCAATAAAACTGTTAAAAATCCATAAGGTTACAAAGAAAACCAGTTATACTGAACTAGAAGAATCAAAATATAAACACAAATTCTTGATAAAGAAATAGATGTGCTTCTTTAGAAAGGCATTAAACAACAAGATCCAGATCTAATAGTTACCTTAACTCTGAAGTAGTGATGAGTGTAAAATAAATTTTGAGACATGTGCAATGATTATAACAAAAATGATTGATGGTTCCACTAGCACCTCTAAAGAACAATGGAGTTGGAGAAAAGGAGAGGAAATAAACCAGTTGTTTCCCCGATGAAGCTCCAGAATTAAAACGCAGGTACAAACAAGACACTTCCTTTTAGTGAGGCTGGAGATTTGCAAGACAGCTTCCAGCCTAGTGCTTTTAGCATGTTTACACTTAGTTGGCTGTGCCAGCTAAATCACTGCCAAGCAGCTTGGACCTCTGTGGCTGTACCCTTTAGTCATCCTGCAAAGCAGTGGGATGGGGCAAGAGGGAACCTAATGATATCTGGTCATCAAGGCAAAGCAAGTTGGGAGGGAGAATGGAAAATTGACACAATGGGTAAGAAAGCACTAAGACTATTTGCAAACAGAGCGACCAACAAGGGTTTAATCTCCAAAACATACAAACAGCACATGCAGCTCTGTGTCAAAAAAACAAACAACCTAATCAAAAAATGGACACAAGATCTAAATAGACATTTCTCCAAAGAAGATATACAGATGGCCAACAAACACATGAAACGATGCTCAATATCAATAATTATCAGAGAAATGCAAATCAAAACTACGAGGTATCACCTCACACTGGTCAGAATGGCCATCATCAAAAAGTATACAAACAATAAATGCCAGAGAGGGTGTGGGAAAAAGGGAACCCTCCTACACTGTTGGTAGGAATGTAAACTGGTACAGCCACTATGGAGAACAGTATGGAGGTTCCTTAAAAAACTACAGATAGAACTACCATATGATCTAGCAATCCCACTCCTGGGCATATATCCAGAGAAAACCATACTTCAAAGAGATACATGCATCCCAATGTTCACTGCAGCACTATTTGCAATAGCCAAGACATGGAAGCAACCTAAATGTCCATCGACAGATGAACGGATAAAGAAGATGTGGTACATATACAATGAGCCATAAAAATGAACGAAATAATGCCATTTGCAGCAACGTGGATGGACCTAGAGATTCTCATACTAAGTGAAATACTGAGCCCACGTGCTACAACTACTGAAGCCCGTGGGCCTAGAGCCCGTACTCTGCAACAGGAGAAGCCACTACGATGAGAAGCCCACACACTGCATTGAAGAGTAGCTCCCACTCACTCTAACTAGAGGAAGCCTGTGCGCAGCAACAAAGACCCAACACAGCCAAAAAATTAAATAAATAAATAAATAAGAAGAATGGGGCTTCCCTGGGGGCACAGTGGTTGAGAGTCCGCCTGCCAATGCAGGGGACACGGGTTCGTGCCCCAGGCCAGGAAGATCCCACATGCCGCAGAGCAGCAGGGCCCGTGAGCCATGGCCGCTGAGCCTGCGCGTCTGGAGCCTGTGCTCCACAACGGGAGAGGCCACAACAGTGAGAGGCCCGCGTATTGCAAAAAAAAAAAAAGGGGGAATGAAATAATGCCATTTACAGCAACATGGATGGGCCGAGAGATTATCATACTAAGAAAGTCATACAGAGAAAGACAGATACCATATGATATCATTTATATGTGGAATCAAAAAAATAATACAAACAAACTTACTTACAAAACAGAAATAGAGGCATAGATGTAGAAAACAAACTTACGGTTACCAGGGGGGAAAGGGAGGGAAGGATAAAATTGGGAGATCGGGATTGACATATACACACTACTGTATATAAAATAGATAACAAATAAGAACCTGCTGTATAGCACAGGGAACTCTAGTCAATACTCTTTAATGACCTATATGGGAAAAGAATCTAAAAAAGAGTGGGGGGCTTCCCTGGTGGCGCAGTGGTTGAGAGTCCGCCTGCCGATGCAGGGGACATGGGTTCATGCCCCGGTCCAGGAAGATCCCACATGCCGCGGAGCGGCTGGGCCCGTGAGCCATGGCCACTGAGTCTGCGCGTCCGGAGCCTGTGCTCCACAACGGGAGAGGCCACAACAGTGAGAGGCCCGCGTACTGCAAAAAAAAAAATAAAATAAGAATAAAAATAAAAAAGAGTGGGTATATGTATATGTATAACTGATTCACTTTGCTGTACACCTGAAACTAACACAACATTGTAAATCAACTATACTCCAATTAAAAACTAAAACGACTCACAGATTTTGAAAACAAACTTATGGTTACCAAAAGGGAAACATGGAGGGGGGAGGGATAAATTAGGAGCTTTGGATTAACATACACACACTACTATATACAAAATAACCAATGAGAATCTACTGTATAGCACAGGGAACTCTACTCAATATTCTGTAATAACCTATATGGGTAAAGAATCTGAAAAAGAACATATACATATATGTATATGTATAACTGAATCACTTTACTGAAACTAACACAACATTGTAAATCAACTATACTCCAATAAAAGTTTTTAAAAAATAAAATTTGAGGAAACAAAAAAATAAAACGTTTTTTAAAAATAGAAAGCACTAAGACATCTAAGGTCATGACATGCTCTCCCTCCTGTGTCCAACCCTTCAGAAAAGGAGATATGACCAGACTAGCATAGGGATTCTTGGGTCAGAATTGGGGAGTCTTCAATGACTGCCCCCCTACCAGATATCCATCTCCAGGACTAATTTTCAAAATATTTGACAAGTGATAACAATCAGCCACAGAGCAATCACAACAGTTGCCAGCCACAGTACTAGAACAGAGTCCTGGAGGTCTCCTGCTATGACAGACATTACTTGATTCAGTTGCTAGATTGTGGGGAGGTCCCAGAGGTCCTAGAGGCAAGATTGAGGCAGTGGCTCTTCATCAACCAGCACAGAAGATGTTCAAGTCCTCTGTTAACAACTGAAGTACCTGTACCAGTACACATTACCCCAAAGATAGGGGAGAGAGAGAGAGAGTAGAACCTCCTTAAAGCTTTATGAATGAAGGATAGAGCAACTGGTTGATGCTTACATTCATGGGACATCTTGCTGATTTCACAGGTGGAAATTTCTCCTCTTTACTGAAAGACCAAAAGAGACTTCAGTGCACCACTTCAGTGCACCACTTCAGTTTTTTTCAAATTTAGACTCTAGAAAGACACCTTACTACAAAAGTAGGGGTACATTTCAGTGAAAATCCTTATCCCTACCTTTTCATCATCTAGGAAGAAGCAAGGAAAGCTGGCAACCTGAAATGGGGACCAAAGGGTATTGGCCCACGTTTCCAGCCACCCCAGATCTGAACACTGAGGCCTGTCGGGTAGTGGGATCTCTTTGGACTACCCCTCCCACCACAAGTCTATAGACTCATTCATCAGTTCACACCTAGATCAATTCCTCTTCCTGTGAAGAGAAAGTCTCCAAACAGAGAGGGAAATTGGATAAGCTAGACCCTGAGGCACAGCCTTTACTAGGCAGGAAAAAAACAGGGCTATGTGTGGGGCTCCTGAGCAATAAGGGGGGAAGTGAGCCATGTTAACAACAACCATTAATTTTTATTAAATTTCTAATCAAATACAACAATAATTTCTTCTCCTTCATAAAAAACACAAATATTTACAACATTATCAGTTTGGGAATAGACAAACAGTAAAAATGAAGAAAAGTGATGAAAAGACAAATTCAAGGACAGAATAAATACAGCTTATTTACACGCCTGCCTGGCCCCGGTGGCTGCTGCCAGAGTACCAGACCCTCGGCCTCAGAATTAGCAGCAGTTCAAAATCTCCTCCAGTTTCAACACGTCCAAGGGTGGGATTTTGGTGACTTCAAAGAAGACCCTGCAAAAGGAAGAGGGGTCTGCTCAGTGTAAAATAGCCCAAAGCAAGCAGGCTCCATGGAATAAGTGGGACATAGGCCCTTGGTTCCCTATCTTGCTTTAACTCTGGAGCAGAAAGTAAGGTAAAAAGTACCTGAATCTTTCTTTTCCCTTAAATGAGGTTAGTCTGGGCCTCCCCATGACTGAGCACAAACCCAGCCTCAACTGGAGCTTGGTACTTACTGGTGAGAATACTTGGAATGCACAGTCTTGAGCCTATTGCACAAACGCAAAGTCAGCAGGATGTTCAGCTGCCTGACCAAGGGGTGAAGATCAGAGGTCTTGTAGCCACTGTAATACTCCAGGGTAGGAGCCTGGAAGAAGCAACATGGACAGTGACTTTTACAACAGGAAGCAGATACTTCCTGTCTCCAATACCCAAATCGAAACTTCCTATCCATAGTACAGGCAGGGAAGAAAGTCAAACAATTCAAAGACTCATAGAGCACAGACACCGACCAATAATTATAGGGTACTACCTAGAAGACTATGTTCCAGCTGCAGGCTAGTGATGTGGCTATATCCATATGCACCAGCTGGATATTAGCCCTAGCCATAGGTATTTAAACTGAAATCCACCAAAGAATTTAAGGAACAGGACTGACTTTGTTACTTACTCTCAGGTTAAGAGCCAATGGCCAGGCAAACCTCAGAACAAACTTGAGGTCCCAACTAAATAGCCAGCAGGAACTTAAGGCTGTTCCTCCTCTCTGGCTCAAACAGCTATCATTTCATGCATTCATTTTCTCAGTCAACTTTAAGGATGCCTATCATGTGGCAAAAGGAATATAGCAGAGTGTTTAAGAGCAAAGGCTCTGGAGGCAAACTGCCTGGGTTCAAATTCCAGCTCCATTAACAGCATGGCCTTGAGCCAGTTACTTAACCTCTAGGTGCCTCAGTTTCCAAATCTGCCAAATAGGGACGATTACAGTAATTATATAACAGGCTTAAATGAGTTAATAGACATAAAGCACACGGAACAGAGTCTAGCACATACCCAAACAATGCTAGCTAGGATATTACCAAGCCCCATACAGGATGCTGGGAATACAAAGATGACTAAGAGATGACTAAGGCTCCTGCTCTTGAGGAGTCTGTAGTCTAGCTGGGGAGACAGACATGCACACATAGAATTATAAAATGTGTGGGAAGTGCTACAATGGAAGGGAGCATGGGACAGTGGAGGAACAGAGCTGCAGGACCCATGAATTTTGGCTGGGAAAGTCACAAAAAGCTTTGCAGAGGAGGGCACATCTGCAATAGGTACTGAAAGTCTAGTGGGAGTTCCACAGGTAGAGAAAAGAAAATTCATTATTCTGTGAGGCAGTGGTTTTCTTAAAATGTCTTAAATTATTTTCCCTGAACTCATGTTTTCCCAAATATCTTACCTGGAAGCCCAAATATCTTACCTGGAATTGGGGGTGGGAACTAAGAAGCCCACCAATTTGGATCCCTTTACCTTTTACATGGCCCCTGGGCCCCTGAGATACTTCTGCAGGAATCCCAAGGCTCTACTGAATACTCTTTGGAAACCACTGCCACAGGCAAAGGGCAGTCATTGGCATGCTGAGCAGGGGAGTAACACATGGGATAACACATCATATTGGGTGTGTTAATTAAGATTAACAGCCCTACTGTCACTGCCCCAATTGTTCACATTGTTCAATTGTTCACTGCCCCAATGCTTCACATTGATTATTATAAAAGCCCACTCACTGGTGTTGATACGTTCACATACGCTCTCTCATCTAATATACCTTCCATACTGCTATATACTAGTACTGTTTCCAAAACATACAAACAGGAAGATGTCACTCCCCTGCCTTAAAAACTTGCAATGCCTTAGTGTAAAATGGATCTTTCAGCATGGCATCAAAGGCTTCTCACAATCTGACCACACTCTACCATTCTGGTCTCACCTCTCACCATTCCCTACTCATACGTCCTCTGCTCTATCCATAGGAAATGTCTTATTCTGCCCTGAATACATCACACTGTTTTCTTATTGCCTTCACATCTTTTCAATTGTTGTTCCCTCTGCCTAGAATGTCTCTTCTCAAGGTTCCTACTCATCTCTCAAGACCCAACTCAAAAGTCACCTCCTCTGTGAAGACTTTCTCATCTATAGCAGTATATATAGTGTAGAGGACTATGGATCCAGACTACCTGGGTTCAGATCAGGGCTGACACTTAGCTGATACTCACTGGTACAGCCATGCCAAGTGTTAAAACACTGAAATATTTTTATACTGGTTGGCAAGCAGTTTGCTGCCCTGAGCCTCTCAACTGTCCTCCCTCAGGACCTACCAGCCTTCCCCAGGACCCAAGGGTAAAAGCCTGGGTCAGCATGGGGCCTCCAAGATCATGGCTCCAGGGCTACGGCCACATCCATTCTGATTATAGAGTAGGTATATTCTTTGAACAGACTCCTAGTTCCCAAAATCCTAGCTCTGCCTCTCATTAGCCAAACATGGGAAGTTATTTCTTATCTGTACAATAGGAATAATAGTGCTGATCTCATAGGGTTGTTGTGAAGATTGAGTTAATAGACAAAGTGTTTAGTTCACTGTCTAAGAACTCAATAAATGCTAGCCATTATTATTACGTATTCTTTCTCATCGCCATCCCTGCCATTTACTTAATGCTTTCTCTGTCCCAAGAAATATCAGTGCCTTGTCCAAATTCACACAACTGTTTATAGGGTTTTTCCTCAGCACACAGAGGTTTCTCCATCAGTAGTGGTGCTAGAATTTCTAGGCTGCAGGGTCTTAGGAGTGGTTGGGAAGAGTATGCTCATTTGCAAGCATACTTTTTCTATTGGATTGCATGTTACACGTCAGTAAAAATTCATAGTTTTCTAAAGTTACTTTTATTCACAATTTTTTATAAAATTGAGAAAGTATCAAATATGCATTTTATTTGTATTGGGGAAGGAGGCTGTGGGGACCTTCCTCCTCAGAGAAGAGCACAATAGTATATCTGAGTCCCCTGTTATACACATGGACAGTTGCTTTCACTACTCTGTTCTCTGGGTCAGTGCTTTCCAAATCCTGTTCCAATGAGCTCCCTTGGGGGGCCAACCTTGCTGAGGGGGCTGCAAGGAGCAGGGGTGGAATGGGGTAAGGCAAGAAGTGGGTCCACGCCACCCCCTGCTGCAATCAGAATAATTTCACATTAGTCTGTTTTGTGATACTGGGCTTTCAGGTAAGCTGTCTTTGGAAGAAAGGGTACTGTGATGAAGAAAAGTGAAATAAAATACTTTAAAACCATGGCTCTAGAAACCCTTTAGGCAGCCAGGCCCCTAAGATGTCAAGATGTTAAAGGATTCATAATGGCAGGTATGTAGTAGTTTTGTCACAGAGTTTCCCACAGCCCTAGTTTACACCTTCCTCCTGAGCTGACCCTGTGCTTTTAAATCCCTATCCCTGGGACTTTCCTGGTGGTCCACTGGTTAAGAATCTGCCTTCCAATGCAGGGGACGGGGGTTCGATCCTGGGCAGGGAACTAAGATCCCACATGCCACGGGGCAACTAAGCCCACGTGCCACAATTACTGAGCCCACACACTCTGGAGCCCATGTGCCACAACTGAAGAGAAGCCCGTGTGCTGCATGAAGAGCCCACATCCTGTAACTAAGACTCGATGCAGCCAAAAATAAAATAAATAAATAAATATGTTTTTTTAAAATCCCTACTCCTTCTTCCCCACCGCACACAAGTGTTTACCAAGTGTCCGAGCTTCTTCATGTAGAGGGCCAGGAGGAAGGAGCCAGCAGCTAGCTTGGAAGCCCTCTCCTGGACATAGTCGTATTCCTGCAGGGTCATTTCACAGATGAAGCGGGACAAGGTCAGTGTCTTCATGCTGGCATGGACACACTAAAGGCAGGAAGAAGACTGGCTCAGCAATCAATTCAGAACACTGGCACCAAGCAGAAAACCCCCTGCACTCACTCACTCCAGTTATCCCACCTTGGGCCTAAATGGCTCTCTGCCTGAACAATGTACCTCTTTTGCCACCATGACTCACACTAAGGACCCTGCCCCCAAAGCACAGAATCTTTAGGAGGGGGGATTACGAAATTGGCAATGGTATTTGCCATTTTCAGGGTTTTAAACCAAATTATCAAGTGTGATTGTGGTACCCTCCACCTCCCCTTTCTGTACATGCCATCCTTTGAAGAGCCGAAGGCCTCCAACTGTTGACTTTTCACTGGGTTCCAGACTAGGAGGTATTTCATGCTCCAAAAGAACTCCTTCCCTTTTCTTGTTTGAATATGTGTGTGCGTGTGTGTGGGGGGGGGGGGCGCGCATGTGTGTATACACACACACACACACACACACAAATCCTACAACAAGACACACTTGTATAATACAAAGTGACTTCCCCTGTAACCAATATTCAGGTGAAGGAAGAGAACTTTGACAGCATCTCCCCTAAACTTCCCAAGTGTCCCTTCCTGATCAAAGAATCTTCTTCCCCTCCCCTACTCTGCCCTCACCTCAAAACTTTATAGGCATACCATGGAAATATGCAATTTTCTTCCCCCCACACTCCATAAAGATTGCCAATCTAGGAGGGTGGACTGAAGAAGAAATTCCCCTGTCCCCAGTTGTCCCTTTCCCTTTTCCTACCACTCAAGCAGCCACTCTGGGAATGGAGGGGACTAACCCAGCAGTGGTAAAATGAAGATGTACCTGCCCTGTCTTACCTTAGCATATCTGCGCAGAAAATGATAGGCGATGGGAATGTTGATATCAAATTTGAGGGTTTTTAGGATGCTGATTTCCATGGCGAGCATCTCATCTCGCTTATAAATATCATCACAGATGTACAGGAAGTCATCCACACAAGGTGGGCTGGGCTCCTATGGGTGGAGAGGAGAGGCAGTCACAACCAGGCTAAGACAGCCCACTCCTCTCTGCTTGGAGATGAAAGGCAGGGGAGGAGAGGGGTGAAGGATAGGAGGTAATAACATTCCCTGGCATGAACCTTCAGGGTAGCTCTGAGAGCCAGCTTCTGGTTTTTGAGTAGTACATCTGAAAAACAAAATCAGAGAGATAGGAGGAGAGAGGATAGGGCCTCTTGTGGTAGATTCTTATAGCACTGGAAGCGGCATAATATGGCACAGGGACTGGAAGCACTGATCTCTCTTCTAATGAGTGAGAGCCAGAAATGGGAAATCTAAGGCCTACTCTTGGGGAAACAGAGGGAAGGAGACCACAGGAAGGGAGCTAGAGATGGAAAATAAGCCCACACTTTGTTTTCTTGTCTAAGGAATGAATAAAGATGTTTGAGAGGGGGCACTACTGGGGTAATAGGCAGTGAGAGACAGAGAGAGATAGGCACAGAGGGAACCTAAGCAGAAACTGAAGACCAAGGGATGGGAGATGTGCAAGGGGGCTAGACTGGGAAGGTCCAAGCCAAGCCAAGGGTGAGAAGAAAACCCCCCTCCACAATCTGGGGCACCTTTCCATGTCCTGCCCTTTGCAGGTTGAACCTTAGTTTGGGGGAAAGGACTAGGAGGCAGGTAGACCCCTGAATCTTTTCTCTAGCTGCACCTCACTGCCCACCCCAGCCTTCTTCTCACACCTTTATTTTCAGATCACAAACTGGACCAACCCTCTGGGTTTGCAGACAGGGAAATTGAGGCCCAGAGAGAGGAAGTGACTTGCTCAAGGTCACACAGCAACCTAGTGACAAGACCAGGACAAGAAACTCTCCCTTCTACTGCTCTACTCACCAGTGGCTCCTTCCTTTCTTCTCTTCTCATATCATCTCCATACCTCCCCTTGCAAAAGTCTTTCTGTACTTCTCAGTCCTGTGAGGGGAAGACACCCCTGCTCCAAAAAACTTAGTGGAGGTCCTTTGTCCTGATAACCAGAAGAGGGGTGCTCCTTGTTCCAAAATTTGCTAATGAGAGCACCTTGCACACTCCTTCTCCCTCCCGCTCTTGGTTGTCCAGGAACCCCCAGCTGCTTTTTTAACCCCCTTGAGGCTGAGACAGGGAGCACTTGCTTAAGCCACAAGGACATCCCTAGGTAGGTGGAGGAAGGAGGAGAAAGGGAGAGACGTGAAAAGAGAAAGGAAGGGGAGCAAGGGAATGAACCAGGAAGCCAGTGAGCAGGGAAGGAAATGAGCTAGAGAGGGAAGCAGGGAACAAGGGAGAGAGTGAGGGAGGAGGAAGAGAAAGAGGAAGAAAGGGAAGGAGGAGGCTAGGGAGCAAGGGCAATCAGGAAGGAGGGAGGATGGGAAGGAGGGAGAGAACCAAGGAGAAAAGGAGCCAGGGAGGGAAAGAGGGTGGAAGGGAACAAGCATGAGTGGGTGGGAGGGAGTGACCACGGAAGTGAGTGAGAGGGAGCTGAGCAGAGAGGGAGCAGGGAGTGAGGGGGAGCAAGGGAACCAGGGAGCAAGACAGTAGGGAAGGAAGTGAGCCAGAGAGGGAAATGGGGAGAACGAGGGAGGGAGGGAGGGAGGAAGGAAGAAGAGAGAGAAGGAGGAAAAAGGAAGGAGACAGGGAAGGAGGGTGTGAGGAAGTTAAGGTGGGGGGAGTCATGGTGCCAGAGTACCATGGAGCAAGGATGGGAGATACGGAGGGAAGGAGCAAGCAGGGAGGGGAGAGAAGGAACCAGCAGAAAAGGAAGGGTGAGGGAGGAGGGGAGGAGGAAGCAAAGGAGGAGGGAGGGGAGCACACACTAGAGAAGCAACAGGGAGGAGAGGGAAGGAGGAGGAAGAGAGAGAGGGAGTGACAGAGGGAAGAACATTAGCTAGGGAAGGAGAGAAGAGAGTGAACAAAGGAAAGGGACAGGAAGGGAGGGAGGGTGGAAGAGAGGAGGGTGGAGTAGGAGGGAAGGCGCGATGGGGTGGGTAGGTGGGTGGGAAGGCATGGAGGAGTGAGGGATAGAACCAGGGTGGAAGGGAGAGGGTCATGGAAGGAGGGATCAAGTGAGGAGGGGAAGGAGTGAGCGAGAGAAGGATAGAGAAAAGGAGAGTTAGAAAGAGCAACAGAGAGTGGGTGGGTGGGATGGAGGGAGGGGCCCAGCATGGAGTGAGCGAGTGTACAAAACAGGGATTGAGGGATCAAGGAAGGGATTGAAAGAAGGCTGGAGGGAAGAAGGGAGCTACCGAGCAAGGGCAGAAGTGGAACAGGGCAGAAGTGGAGCGAGGGTGGAAGTGGAGCAAGGGCAGAAGTGGAGAGAGAGCAGAATTGAAGAGAGGGTGGAAGTGCAGTGAGGGCCGGAAGTGGAGTGAGGGCCGGAAGTGGTGAGAGAGGGAGGCAAGTAAGGAGCAAAGGAGGGGTGGAGTTAGAGAGGGAGGTACTGATCGAGGTAGGAGCTAGTGAGTAAAGGAGAGAATGAAGAAGGGAAGCAGAAAGCTAGTTAGGGACAGATCTGAGTAGGGAACACAAAGACAAATCCACAGTTCTAAAGGTTTTTGTACTCATAAAAGTTGCTACTTCTCTGTTCCTAAACCCTAAGGTTTTATACTATTAGTCTATCTGAAGGAAAAATGAGAGTAGAACAAGATCATTTAGCATATAAGGAAGAGGAAAGACTCAGATAAAGTAGTTAGATGGATATGGTTATGAAGGAAAGGCCAGCTACTTGCTTTTATACTGCTACTTCAAAAATAACTAATTTACTTGGACTCACTACCATCTACACCAGGCCATTTTCTCTTAAATGTCTCCAGCACCTAGATTTGGAAATGCTTCCTTATATAAGCAATTCAAGACTCCACTAGACAGAGGTGGAGTTGCTGGAAGAAGAAAATGGGGTGGGGACAGAAAATTATGGTCCAGAAGGAAGCTTTAAAAAGAACAATCCATTTAACTAGTAATATGTCCACCTACACACATCTTCAAAGAGGAAAAGGGAGAATTTTGTTGACGCCAGGAAACAAATACACCACCATTTGCACCCAACACCAGTTTCCCTGCTTAGGAAGACAAAAAATCGGTAGGAAAACTTATTTGTGTGCATGTATGTAATTGTATACACACACAAATACACATGTGAATGTACACACATGCGTATATATATATGTATATACATGTATATAATATATACATACACATATGCATGCATATATATACATACATATGTAAATGCACATACATACATACATACATATATATCTGGCTTGGATAGAAACCGATTGATTAGTTTTCTCCAGGTCCTATGGACTCAGGCTCACCTCAAATTTTGCTGCAATCAGAAAAGCAGTGGAACCAAGGAGTTGTAGCTTGTCCCTCTTGCATATTACCTCCATAAGGTAGTGATCTACCAGCTTCACTGCCAAGTACAGGGTCTCATGACTCATCTCAAAGGTCATCTGGAGGAACACACAAACAGGGCAGGAATCCACGTATTGTCCAACTCCAAAGGCACATCCAGATAGATGTAACTACCTGGTCTGTGGTATTGAGGACAGTGGTGCTACCAGGCCTGGCCAGCTGAAACTCTGCTATGAATGCAAGAACTCATTCAGTTAGGGGTCTGGCTATATCTCTAGTGCCTTTGAGGACCCTGGCATTATCTATCTACACATTTGGGTAAGGGACCAATCTTACATCAGAGGGAGATGCTCTGCCTTCTCTATGAGCACCTTGAGTGAACACACCCTCTCTCTTTCATCTCCAAAACTTAGATTCTTGCTTTCCCCATTTGCTACTTTGTAGTGTAAACCCTGACGGTTGACTTTTTGTAATGCAAGTGCCTGACTTAAGCTCTGATTGCCAAAGCATCCACTTCAAAGAGGCATTCAGATAATAGGGAGACATCTTCAAGATGGCAGAGGAGTAAGACGTGGAGACCACCTTCCTCCCCACAGATACATCAGAAATACATCTACACATGGAACAACTCCTACAGAACAGCTACTGAACGCTGGCAGAAGACCTCAGACTTCCAAAAAGGCAAGAAACTCCCCACGTACCTGGGTAGGGCAAAAGAAAAAACAGAGACAAAAGGATAGGGACGGGACCTGCACCAGTGGGAGGGAGCTGTGAAGGAGGAAAAGTTTCCACACACTAGGAAGCCCCTTCACTGGCGGAGACGGGGTGTGGGTGGGGGGGGACACTTCGGAGCCACAGAGGAGAGCGCAGCAACAGGGGTGCAGAGGACAAACCAGAGTGATCCCCGCACAGAGGATCGGTGCCGACCAGCACTCACCAGCCTGACATGCTTCTCTACTCACCCACCAGGGTGGGTGGGGACTAGGAGCAGAGGCTCTGGTGGGTCAGATCCCAGGGAGAGGACTGGGGTTGGCTGAGGGAACACAGCCTGAATGGGGTTAGTGCGCCACAGCTAGCAGGGAGGGAGTCCGGGAAAAGGTCTGGAAGTGCCTAAGAGGCAAGAGACCATTGTTTCAGGGTGTGCGAGGAGAAGAGATTCAGAACACTGCTTAAAAGAGCTTCAGAGATGGGCACAAACCGCCGGCAACCACCGCAGACAACAGAGATGGGCATGAACTGCTAACACTGCTCCTGAAGCCACCAAAACTCCTGTGTGCAAGCACAGATCACTATCCACAGCTCCCCTCCAAGAAGCCTATGCAGCCCACCACTGCCAGCGTCCTGTGATCCAGGGGAAACTTCCCCAGGAGAACACAAAGCACACCTCAAGCTGTTGCAATGTCACTCGGGCCTCTGCCTCCACAGGCTCACCCCGCCTTCTATACACCTCCCTCCCCCCGGCCTGAGGAGGCAGAGCCCGCGAATCAGCCACTCCTATTTTTTTTTAACATCTTTATTGGCGCACAATTGCTTTACAATGGTGTGTTAGTTTCTGCTTGATAACAAAGTGAATCAGTTATACATATACATATGTTCCCATATGTCTTCCCTCTTGCATCTCCCTCCCTCCCACCCTCCCTATCCCACCCATCCAGGTGGTCACAAAGCACTGAGCTGATCTCCCTGTGCCATGAGGCTGCTTCCCACTAGCTACCTATTTTACGTTTGGTAGTGTATATACGCCCATGCCACTCTCTCACTTTGTCACAGCTTACCCTTGCCCCTCCCCATATCCTCAAGTCCATTCTCTAGTAGGTCTGTGTCTTTATTCCCGTCTTACCCCTAGGTTCTTCATGACCTTTTTCTTTTCTTAAATTCCATATATATGTGTTAGCATACATTATTTGTTTTTCTCTTTCTGACTTACTTCACTCTGTATGACAGACTCTATCTAGGTCCATCCACCTCATTACAAATAGCTCAATTTCGTTTCTTTTTATGGCTGAGTAATATTCCATTGTATATATGTGCCACAACTTCTTTATCCATTCATCTGATGATGGACACTTAGGTTGCTTCCATCTCCTGGCTATTGTAAATAGAGCTGCAATGAACATTTTGCTACATGACTCTTTTTGAATTATAGTTTTCTCAGGGTATATGCCCAGTAGTGGGATTGCTGGGTCGTATGGTAGTTCCCCTTTAACCCCCTCCTATCGACACCAGAGGGCAACCTACATGCAGAGGCAGGGCCAAATCTGAAGCTGAGCTCCAGGAGCTGTGCAAACAAAGAAGAGAAAAGGAATTTTCTCCTTGCAGCCTCAGAAGCAGCGAATTAAACCTCCACAATCAACTTGATGTACCCTGTATCTCTGGAACACCTGAATAGACAACAAATCACCCAAAATTGAGGCAGTGGACTTTGGGAATGAAGAGGAAATAGGCAGTCTACCTGAAAAATAATTCAGAATAATGATAGCAAAGATGAACAATCTTGGAAATAGAATGTTACAAGAGACAAGGAAGGACACTACATAATGATCAAGGGATCAATGCAAGAAAAAGATATAACAATTATAAATATATATGCACCCAACATAGGAGCACCTCAATACATACGGCAATGGCTAACAGCCATAAAAGGAGAAATCGAGAGTAAAATCGACAATCATAGTAGGGGACTTTAACACCCCACTTTCAACAATGGAAACATCATCCAAAAAGAAAATAAATAAGAAACAAAAGCTTTAAATGATACGTTAAACAAGATGGACTTAATTGATATTTACAGGACATTCCATCCAAAAACAACAGAATACACATTCTTCTCAAGTGCTCATGGAACATTCTACAGGATAGATCATATCTTGGGTCACAAATCAAGCCCTGGTAAATTTAAGAAAATTGAAATTGTATCAACTACCTTTTCCGACCACAATGCTATGAGACTAGATATCAATTACAGGAAAAGATCAGTAAAAAATACAAACACATGGAGGCTAAACAATACACTACTTAATAACCAAGCGATCACTGAAGAAATCAAAGAGGAAATCAAAAAATACCTAAAAACAAATGATAATGAAGACACGACGACACAAAACCTATGGGATGCAGCAAAAGCAGTTCTAAGAGGGAAGTTTATAGCAATACAATCCTACCTTAAGAAACAGGAAACATCTCAAATAAACAACCTAACCTTGCACCTAAGGCAATTAGAGAAAGAAGAACAAAAAAAGCCCAAAGGTAGCAGAAGGAAAGAAATCATGAAGATCAGATCAGAAATAAATGAAAAAGAAATGAAGGAAATGAAAGCAAAGATCAATAAAATTAAAAGCTGGTTCTTTGAGAAGATAAACCAAATGGATAAACCATTCGCCAGACTCATCAAGATAAAAAGGGAGAAGACTCAAATCAATAGAATTAGAAATGAAAAAGGAGAAGTAACAACTGACACTGCAGAAATACAAAGGATCATGAGAGACTACTACAAGCAAATCTATGCCGAAAAAATGGACAACCTGGAAGAAATGGACAAATTCTTAGAAATGCACAACGTGCCGAGACTGAACCAGGAAGAAATAGGAAATATGCACAGACCAACCACAAGCACTGAAATTGAAACTGTGATTAAAAATCTTCCAACAAACAAAAGCCCAGGACCATATGGCTTCACAGGCAAATTCTATCAAACATTTAGAGAAGAGCTAACACCTATCCTTCTCAAACACTTCCAAAATATAGCAGAGGCAGGAACACTCCCAAACTCATTCTACAAGGCCACCATCACCCTGATACCAAAACCAGACAAAGATGTCAAAGAGAAAGAAAACTACAGGCCAATATCACTGATGAACATAGATGCAAAAATCCTCAACAAAATACTAGCAAACAGAATCCAACAACACATTAAAAGGATCATACACCATGATCAAGTGGGGTTTATTCCAGGAATGCAAGGATTCTTCAATATATGGAAATCAATCAATGTGATAAACCATATTAAAAAATTGAAGGAGAAAAACCATATGATAATCTCAATAGATGCAGAGAAAGCTTTTGACAAAATTCAACACCCATTTATGATAAAAACCCTGAAGAAAGTAGGCATAGAGGGAACTTTCCTCAACATAATAAAGGCCATATATGACAAACCCACAGACAACATCATCCTCAATGGTGAAAAACTGAAACCATTTCCACTATGATCAGGAACAAGACAAGGTTGCCCACTCTCACCACTCTTATTCAACATAGTTTTGGAAGTTTTAGCCACAGCAATCAGAGAAGAAAAAGAAATAAAAGGAATCCAAATTGGAAAAGAAGAAGTAAAGCTGTCACTGTTTGCAGATGACATGATACTATACATAGAGAATCCTAAAGATGCCACCAGAAAACAACCAGAGCTAATCAAGGAATTTGGTGAAGTAGCACAACACAAAATTAATGCACAGAAATCTCTGGCATTCCTATACACTAATGATAAAATATCTGAAAGTGATATTAAGAAAACACACGTATTTACCACTGCAACAAAAAGAATAAAATATCTAGGAATATACCTACCTAAGGAGATAAAAGACCTGTATGCAGAAAATTATAAGACACTGATGAAAAAATTTAAAGGTGATACAATAGATGGAGAGATATACCATATTCTTGGATTGGAAGAATCAACATTGTGAAAATGCATCTACTACCCAAAGCAATCTACAGATTCAATGCAATCCCTATCAAACTACCACTGGCATTTTTCACAGAACTAGAACAAAAAATTTCACAATTTGTATGGAAACACAAAAGACCCTGAATAGCCAAAGCAAACTTGAGAAAGAAAAATGGAGCTGGAGGAATCAGGCTCCCTGATTTCAGACTATACTACAAAGCTACAGTAATCAAGACAGTATGGTACTGGCACAAAAACAGAAATATAGATCAATGGAACAGGATAGAAAGCCCAGAGATAAACCCACGCACATACAGTCACCTTATCTTTGATAAAGGAGGCAAGAATACACAGCAGAGAAAAGACAGCCTCTTCAATAAGTGGTGATGGGAAAACTGGACAGGTACATGTAAAACTATGAAATTAGAACACTCCCTAACACCATACACAAAAATAAACTCAAAATGGATTAAAGACCTAAATGTAAGGCCAGACACTATCAAACTCTTAGAGGAAAACATAGGAAGAACACTCTATGAAATAAATCACAGCAAGATCCTTTTGACCCACCTCCTAGAGAAATGAAAATAAAAACAAAAATAAACAAATGGGACCTAATGAAACTTAAAGGCTTTTGCACAGCAAAGGGAACCATAAACAAGACCAAAAGACAACCCTCAGAATGGGAGAAAATATTTGCCAATGAAGCAACTGACAAAGGATTAATCTCCAAAATTTACAAGCAGCTCATGCAGCTCAATATCAAAAAACAAACAATCCAATCCAAAAATGGGTTGAAGACGTAAACAGAGATTTATCCAAAGAAGATTTACAGATTGCCAACAAACACATGAAAGAATGCTCAACATCATTAATCATTAGAGACATGCAAATCAAAACTACAATTAGATAGCATCTTGTATCGGTCAGAATGGCCATCATCAAAAAATCTAGAAACAGTAAATGCTGGAGAGGGTGTGGAGAAAAGGGAACCCTCTTGCACTGTTGGTGGGAATGTAAACTGATACAGCCACTATGGAGAACAGTATGGAGGTTCCTTAAAAAACTAAAAATAGAACAACCATATGACCCAGCTATCCCCCTAATGGGCATATACCCTGAGAAAACAATAATTCAAAAAGTGTCATGGACCAAAATGTTCATTGCAGCTCTATTTACAATACCTAGGACACTGAAGCAACCTAAGTGTCCATCAACAGATGAATGGATAAAGATGTGGCACATATATACAATGGAATATTACTCAGGCATAAAAACGATTGAATCTGAGTTATTTGTAGTGAGGTGGATGGACCTAGAGTCTGTCATACAGAGTGAAGTAAGTCAGAAAGAGAAAAACAAATACTGTATGCTAACACATATATATGGAATCTAAGGGAAAAAGAAAAAACGGTCATGAAGAACCAGGGGCAAGATGGGAATAAAGACACAGAACTATTAAAGAATAGACTTCAGGATATGGAGAGGGGTAAGGGTAAGCTCTGACAAAGTGAGAGAGTGGCATGGACATATATACACTAGCAAATGTAAAATAGATAGCTAGTGGGAAGCAGCCACATAGCACAGGGAGATCAGCTCGGTGCTTTGTGACCATCTAGAGGGGTGGCATAGAGAGGGTGGGATGGAGGGAGATGCAACAGGGAAGAGATATGGAAACATATGTATATGTATAACTGATTCACTTTGTTATAAAGCAGAAACTAACACACCGTTGTAAAGCAATTATACTCCAATAAAGATGTTAAAAAAAGAAAAAAAAGAAAATTACAGACCAATACCACTGATGAATATAGATGCAAAAATGCTCAACAAAATACTAGCAAACAGAATTCGACAACACATTAAAAGGATCATACACCACGATCAAGTGAGATTTATCCCAGGGATGCAAGGATTCTTCAATATATGCAAATCAATCAATGTGATACACCATATTAACAATTGAAGACTAAAATCCATATGATCACCTCAATAGATGCAGAAAAAGCTTTTGACAAAATTCAACACCGATTTATGAGAAAAACTCTCCAGAAAGTGGGCATAGAGGGAACCTACCTCAACATAATAAAGGCCACATATGACAAACCCACAGCAAACATCATTCTCAGTGGTGAAAAACTGAAACCATTTCCCCTAAGATCAGGAACGAGACATGGATGTCCATTCTCACCACTATTATTCAACATAGTTTTGGAAGTCCTAGCCACGGCAACCAGAGAAGAAAAAGAAATAAAAGGAATAGAAACTGGAATAGAAAAAGTAAAACTGTCACTGTTTGCAGATGACACGATATTATACATAGAGAATTCTAAAAATGCCACCAGAAAACTACTAGAACTAATCAATGAATTTGGTAAAGTTGCAGGATACAAAATTAATGCACAGAAATCTCTTGCATTCCTATACACTAATGATGAAAAATCTGAAACAGAAATTATGGAAACACTCCCATTTACCATTGCAACAAAAAGAATAAAATACCTAGGAATAAATCTACCTAAGGATACCAAAGACCTGTATGCAGAAAACTGTAAGACACTGATGAAAGAAATTAAAGATGATATCAACAGATGGAGAGATATATCATGTTCTTGGATTGGAAGAATCAATATTGTGAAAATGACTATACTACCCAAAGCAAACTACAGATTCAATGCAATCCCTATCAAATTACCAATGGCATTTTTTACGGAACTAGAACAAATCACCTTAAAATTTGTATGGAGACACAAAAGGCTATGAATAACCAAAGCAGTCTTGAGGGAAAAAAACGGAGCTGGAGGAATCAGACTCCCTTACTTCAGACTATACTACAAAGCTACAGTAACCAAGACAGTATGGTACTGGCACAAAAACAGAAATATAGATCAACGGAATAAGATAGAATGCCCAGAGATTAACCAATGCACCTATGGTCAATTAATCTATGACAAAGGAGGCAAAGATATACAACACAGAAAAGACAGTTTCTTCAATAAGTGTTGCTGGGGAAACTGGACAGCTACATGTAAAAGAATGAAATTAGAACACTCCCTAACACCATGCACAAAAATAAACTCAAAATGGATTCGAGACCTAAATGTAACACCAGACACTATAAAACTCTTAGAGGAAAACAAAGGAAGAACTCTCTATGACATAAATCACAGCAAGGTCTTTTTTGATCCACCTACTAGAGAAATGGAAATAAAAACAAAAATAAACAAATGGGACCTAATGAAACTTAAAAGCTTTTGCACAACAAAGGAAACCATAAAGAAGACAAAAAGACAAACCTCAGAATGGGAGAAAATATTTACAAATGAATCAACGGACAAAGGTTTAATCTCCAAAATATATAAACAGCTCATGCACCTCAACATTAAAGAAACAATCAACCCAATCCAAAAGTGGGCAGAAGACCTAAATAGACATTTCTCCAAAGAAGACATACAGATGGTCAAGAAGCACATGAAAAGCTGCTCAACATCACTAATTATTAGAGAAATGCAAATCAAAACTACAATGAGGTATCACCTCACACCAGTTAGAATGGGCATCATCAGGAAATCTACAAACAATAAATGCTGGAGAGGGTGTGGAGAAAAGGGAACCCTCTTGCACTGTTGGTGGGAATGTAAATTGATACAGCCACTATGGAGAACAGTATGCAGGTTCCTTAAAAAACTAAAAATAGAATTACCATATGATCCAGCAATCCTGCTACTGGGTATATACCCAGAGAAAACCATAATTCAAAAAGACACATGCACCCCAATGTTCACTGCAGCACTATTTACAATAGCCAGGTCATGGAAGCAACCTAAATGTCCATCGACAGATGAATGGATAAAGAAGAAGTGGTACATATATACAATGGAATATTACTCAGCCATAAAAAGGAACGAAGTTGAGTTATTTGTTGAGACGTGGATGGATCTAGAGACTGTCATACAGAGTGAAGTAAGTCAGAAAGAGAAAAACAAATATCTTATATTAACACATGTATGTGGAACCTAGAAAAATGGTACAGATGAAGCAGTTTGCAGGGCAGAAGTTGAGACACAGATGTAGAGAACAAACGTATGGACACCAAGGGGGGAAAACCGCAGTGGGGTGGGGATGGTGCAGTGCTGAATTGGGCGATTGGGATTGACATGTATACAATGATGTGTATAAAATTGATGTCTAATAAGAACCTGCAGTATAAAAAAATCAAACAAACTAAAAAAACAACTAATACTAAAATTTCTTTGGGTTATTTGTATGGAAATATGTTAATATAAATGTTTCAGACATTACCTGAAATTTCTAAAAATCTTATATGTTCTGTTATAATGTTTAAGTCATAATTCTAGTTATTACTTTAAAATGTATATCTCAGAAATAACTAAATTTCCTCATCAATTGCATTATTATGAACTTTAATCAAATCTTTAACCATGCTCATTTTTAAGTCTTTTGTCATGTACAGACAGTTCTGGGTGTACTCTGATGCTTTTGCAAAAATGTTCCTATAAAAGGGTTTCATCTTCAAGTAATTCATGGAAAAGACTCTGACAAGTACAGGTTTCTGGTAACTGACTATACTGCTGAACTGAATGAATCAGCATTTTTAGAACGCTAATGGAAAACTGATGAATTCATAAAAGTGCTAACAAAAGATGAAGATAAAAAATTAATTTTATGGGACTGAGTGAACTGATGAGGATGATTATAATTTTTGTGACTTTCTGTTTGAATAAAATAAAAATCCCACAAGGACTCAGAGGCAAAAAATATACAAATCAATTTTCACTGCAAAGTAAAGGAGCTGTTACAGCAGAGGATTACTGGACTGAATGTCAATATTATGACATAGTATGAGTGTGTTTCATGTTTGGTAATTGCAATCATTGTTGCTTTTGTTGTGGTCATCCATTTACAATGCTTGGTGTCAGTTTATTTATCTCTTGTAAAAATAAAACACTGTGTGTGTGTGTGTGTGTGTGTGTGAAAAATTTAAAAATTAAAAAATAAAAAAGTAAATTAAATAAAAAGGAAATAAGAAAAGTCTGAAGTCAATAATCTAATCTTCCATCTCAAACTACGAAAAGAAGAGCAACTTAAACCCAAAGCAAGAAAAAGGAAACAATAAAAATTAGCATAGATATCAATAAAACTGAAAACAGAAAAACAGAAAACAAATAAAAGCAAAACCTGGTTCTTTGCAAATATCAATAAAAATGATAAACTCCTAGCAAGACTGATAAACAAAAAGAGAGAACACACACATTACCAAATATCAAGAATGAAAGCATCATCAGGAAATGCTATGAACATAAATACAACAACTTAAATGAAAGGACCAATTCTTTGAAAACCACAAAGTTCCAAATTTCATCTGACATGAATAGATAACTTGAATAATCTCATAACTATTAAAGAAATTATATTCTTAGATAAAATTCTTCAGAGAAAAGAAAAAACTTCAGGCCCAGATAGTTTCACATGTGAATTCTACCAAACATTTAAAGAATGAATAATATAGATTCTGCACATCTCTTCTAGAAAAGAGAAGAGAAGGGAATACTTCCCAAATTATATTTTTAACATCTTTATTGGAGTATAATTGCTTTACAATGTTGTGTTACTTTCTGCTGTATAACAAAGTGAATCAGCTATATGTATAGATATATCCCCATATTCCCTCCCTCTTACATCTCCCTCCAACTCTCCCTATCCCACCCATCTAGGTGGTGACAAAGCACCACGTTGATCTCCCTCTGGAATGCAGCTGCTTCCCACTAGCTATCTATTTTACATTTGGTAGTGTATATAGGTCAATGCTATTCTCTCACTGCATCCCAGCTTACCCTTCCCACTCCCCGTGTCCTCAAGTCCATTCTCTACGTCTGGGTCTTCATTCCCGTCCTGCCCTTAGGTTCTTCAGAACCTTATTTTTTTTGCTTACATTCCATATATATGTTTTAGCATATAGTATTTGTTTTTCTCTTTATGACTTACTTCACTCTGTACGACAGACTCTAGGTCCATCAAACTCACTACAAACAACTCAATTTCATTTTTTATGGCCGAGTAATATTCCACTGTATATAAGTGCCACAACTTCTTTATCCATTCATCTGTCAATGGACACTTAGGTTGCTTCCATATCCTGGCTACTGTAAACAGAGCTGCAGTGAACATAGTGGTATATGACTCTTTTTGAATTATGGTTTTCTCGGGGTATATGCCCAGTAGTGGGATTGCTGGGTCATATGGAGTTCTATTTTTAGGTTTCTAAGGAACCTGCATACTGTTCTCCATAGTGGCTGTATCAATTTACATACCCACCAACAGTTCAAGAGTGTTCCCTTTTCTCCACACCCTCTCCAGCATTTATTGTTTCTAGATTTTTTGATGATGGCCATTCTCACTGGTGTGAGGAGATACCTCATTGTAGTTTTGATTTGTATTTGTCTAATGATTAGTGATGTTGAGCATCCTTTCATGTGTTTGTTCGCAATCTATAAATCTCCTTTGGAGAAATGTCTATTTAGGTCTTCTTCCCATTTTTGGATTGGGTTGTTCGTTGTTTTGATATTGAGCTGCATGAGCTGCTTGTATATTTTGGAGATTAATCCTTTGTCAGTTGCTTCATTTGCAAATATTTTCTCCCATTCTGAGGGTCATCTTTTCATCTTCTTTATGATTTCTTTTCCTGTTCAAAAGCTTTTAAGTTTCATTAGGTCCCATTTGTTTGTTTTTATTTCCATTTCTCTAGGGGGTGGGTCAAAAAGGATCTTGCTGTGATTTATGTCATAGAGTGTTCTGCCTATGTTTTCCATTAAGATTTTTATAGTGTCTGGCCTTACATTTAGGTCTTTAATACCTTTTGAGTTTATTTTTGTATACGGTGTTAGGGAGTGTTCTAATTTCATTCTTTTACATGTAGCTGTCCAGTTTTCCCAGCACCATTTGTTGAAGAGGCTGTCTTTCCACCATTGTATAGTTTGGATCTATCCTGGAGAATGTTCCACGAACACCTGAGAAGAAAGAGTATTCTGTTGTTTTTGGATGGAATGTCCTATAAATATCAATTAAGTCCATCTTCTTTAATGTATCATTTAAAGCTTGTGTTTCCTTATTTATTTTCATTTTGGATGATCTGTCCATTGGTGAAACTGGGGCGTTAAAGTCCCCTACTATCATTGTGTTACTGTCGATTTCCCCTTTTATGGCTGTTAGCATTTGCCTTACGTACTGAGGTGTTCCTATGCTGGGTGCATAAATATTTACAATTGTTATATCTTCTTCTTGGATTGATCCTTTGATCATTATGTAGTGTCCTTCTTTGTCCCTTGTAATAGTCTTTGTTTTAAAGTCTATTTTGTCTGATATGAGAATTGCTACTCCAGCTTTCTTTTGATTTCCATTTGCATGGAATATCTTTTTCCATCCCCTCTCTTACAGTCTGTATCTATCCCTAGGTCTGAAGTGGGTCTCTTGTAGACAGCATATATATATGGGTTTTGTTTTTGTATGCATTCAGCCAGTCTATGTCTTTTGGTTGGAGCATTTAATCCATTTACCTTTAAGGTAGTTATCAATATGTATGTTCCTATTACCATTTTCTTAATTGTTTCAGGTTTGTTATTGTAGGTCTTTTCCTTCTCTTGTGTTTCCTGCCTAGAGAAGTTCCTTTAATGTTTGTTGTAAAGCTGGTTTGGTGGTGCTGAATTCTCTTAGCTTTTTCTTGTCTGTAAAGGTTTTAATTTCTCTGTCGAATCTGAATGAAATCCTTGCTGGGTAATCTTTTTTGTAGGTTTTTCCCTTTCATCACTTTAAATATGTCCCGCCACTCCCTTCTGGCTTGCAGAGTTTCTGCTGAAAGATCAGCTGTTAACCTTATGGGGATTCCCTTGTATATTATTTTTTGCTTTTCCCTTGCTGCTTTTAATATTTTTATTTTGTATTTAATTTTTGATAATTTTATTAATATGTGTCTTGGCATGTCTCTGCTTGGATTTATCCTGTATGGGACTCTCTGCACTTCCTAGATGTGACTGACTATTTCTTTTCCCATGTTAGGGAAGTTTTCAACTATAATCTCTTCAAATATTTTCTCAGTCCCTTTCTTTTTTCTCTTCCTCTTCTGGGACCCCTATAATTCAAATGTTGGTATGTTTAATATTGTCCCAGAGATCTCTGAGACTGTCCTCAATTCTTTTCATTCTGTTTTCTTTATTCTGCTCTGCTGTAGTTATTTCCTCTATTTTATCTTCCAGGTCACTTATCCGTTCTTCTGCCTCAGTTATTCTGCTATTGATTCCTTCTAGAGATTTTTAATTTCATTTATTTTGTTGTTCTTCATTGTTTGCTCTTTAGTTCTTCCAGAAAGAACTAAAGAACCAGAAAAATACAGTACACAAATATTTTTAAAAAGAACACTACAGACCAACATATATCATAAACACAGATGCAAAAATCCTCAACAAAATATTAGCATATAAGATTTGCAATACATAAGAATAATACTCCAGAACCAAGTGGAGTTTATCCCAGGAATATGAGCCTGCTTCAATATTTAAAAATCAATATAATCCACCACATCAATAGGCTAAAGCCAAAAACAAAATCAATAGATGCAGGAAAAAAGCGTTTGACAAATTTAACATTGTCATGATAAATATGTATCAGCAAACTAAGAATGGAAAGTAAATTTCTCAACCTGATCAAAGGTAGCAGCAAAAACTCTACAGTTAAGATCATACTAATGGTGAAAGATTAACTGCTTTATTTCGAAGATCAGGGACAAGACAAGGTTGTCCACTCTTAGTGATTCTATCAACATCATAATTAAGTCCTGCACAGTGCAATAAAACACAAAAATGAAGTTAAATGTATACAGACTGGAAAGGGATCAAACTGTCTCCATTTGCAAATGACATAATTGTCTATGTAGATAACTTCAAGAAATCTACCAAAAAAAGAACTCCTAAGATTTAATAAGTGAGTTTTAGCAAGATCATAGAAAACAAGGTCAACACACAAATATCAATATTTCATATTGGCACTGTACAAATGGAAACCAAAAAATTTTTTAAATACCATTTACAATAGCTACAAAAAAGAAAATATTTGGGTATAAATCTAACAAAACATGTACAGGATCTGTATGGTTTTTTTAAAAAAAATCAAAGAAAATCTAAATACATGAGAGACATACTACATTCATGGTTCATGGGTTGGAAGATTCAACATAGAAAAAAATGTTGATTCTATGCAAATTCACCTATAAATGTGTATTGGGGGTCCCCAAGACCACCTCCAGGTACAATGATTCCTAGGATGACTCACAGGACTCAGCACATAGTCACACTCATGGCTATGATTTATTATAGCAAAAGATACAAAGCAAAGAGAAAAGGAGCATGGGCAAAAATTGGTGAAAACCAGAAGCAAGCTTCCAAGAGTCCTATTCCCGCAGAGTCTCTCAGGATGCAGTTAATTCCTCCAGCAATAAGACGGAACAATACGTGTCAAGTGTTGTGTAACAGGGAAGCTCATTAATGACTCAGTGCCTAACATTTTACTGGGAGCTGGTCACATAAACACTCTACCTAACATGGACCAAAGTTCCAGACTCGCAGAAGGAAAGCAGGTGTTCAGAATAAACCATAGTGTTTGCACAAAGAGTTTAGGCACAGTTATCATTAGGGGAGAATTTTACAGCAGTGTAGGGAACTGCTTACCAATCAAGTTCCCAGATGCCAGCCAAAGGGCAACCTTGCAAACAGGCCTTTCTAAGGCTAGCAGCATCATGCCTGTTATGTTAACTCTTTTCTGCACAAGATGTAATTCAATTCCAATCAAACCCTCAGCGGGATTTTTTAGTAGATATAGACAAACTGATTCTAAAATTTGTCTAGAAAGGCTAAGACACTAGAATAGCTAAAACAATTTTGAAAAAAAAGACAGAATAGGGTTGGAAGAATCATGTTACCTCGCTTTAAGACTTACTATAAAACTATAGAAATAAAGGCTGCAATACTGGCAAAGGGATAGACACAGATCAATGAAACAGAATATTTAAAAAAAGTATAGAAATAGACCCACACAAATAAGGCAAACAGATTTGTGGCAAAGGTGCAAAAGCAATTTACTGGAGAAAGTATATTTTTCCACAAATGGTATTAGAACAATTAGACATCCATATGCAAAACAATGAAACTTGATTTCAAAACCTGCATACCTTATATAAAAATTAACTCAAAATGAATTATAGATTTAATGTTAAAGCTATAAAATTTTTAGATAAAATATGGGAGAAAATATTCATGACCTAGGTTTAAGCAGAGTTCTTAGATATGACACAAAAATTGCAATCCATACAGAAAACATCGAAAAACTGGACTATCAAAATCAGAAATTTTTGCTCTGTGAAAGACACAGATAAAAGAATCAAAAGACTACAGACTGGTAGGATATGTTTGTAAATCACACATCCAACAAAGGATTTGCATCCAGAACATGTAAAGAACTCTCATAACTTGACACAAAGAAAATAAACTACCCAATTTAAAACTGGGCAAAAGACACAGACACTTCATCAAAAAGGATATACAGATGACAAGTATGATGTTCAACATCATTAGCAAATGCAAATTAGAACTACGGTGAGATTCCTCTACACATCTATATGGCTAAAGTTTAAAAAAAAATACCCAGTGCTGACCAGGAATTCAGAGCAGCTAGAACTCTCATACACTGCAGGTGAGAGTGCAAGATGATACAGTCACTCTGTAGCACTTTCTCATTAAGTTAAACATACATTTATCATATGACACAGCAATCCCATTCCTGGGTATTGATGTTAGGAATGAAAACTTATATTCACATAAAACCCTGTAAATTAATGTTTATAGATGTTCTTTTCACAGTCTCAGAAACTGGAAACAACCCAAATGGCCTTCAATGGGTGAAGGGTTAAACTAACCTTGGTACATCCATACCATGGAATACTACTCAGCAATAAAAAGGAATGAACTATTGATACACACAACTTGGACAGACCTCAAGGGAATTATGGTGAGTGATAAAAGTCAATCCCAAAATGTTACAAAGGTCAAAAACAGAAAAACAAATACCGTATGCTAACACATATATATGGAATCTTAAAAAAAAAAATTGGTTCTGAACATCCTAGGGCCAGGACAGGAATAAAGATGCAGACATAGGGCTTCCCTGGTGGTGCAGTGGTTGAGAGTCCGCCTGCTGATGCAGGGGACGCGGGTTCGTGCCCCGGTCAGGGAAGATCCCACGTGCCGTGGAGCGGCTGGGCCCGTGAGCCATGGCCGCTGAGCCTGCGTGTCCGGAGCCTGTGCTCCGCAACGGGAAGGGCCACAACGGTGAGAGGCCTATGTACCGAAAAAAAAAAAAAAGATGCAGACGTAGAGAATGGACTTAAGGACACGGGGAGGGGGAAGGGTAAGCTGAGACGAAGTGAGAGAGTGGCACTGACATATATACACTACCAAATGTAAAACAGATAACTAGTGGGAAGCAGCTGCATCGCACAGGGAGATTAGCTCAATGCTTTGTGACCACCTAGAGGGGTGGGATAGGGAGGGTGGGAGGGAGATGCAAGAGGGAGGGGATATGGGGATATATGTATACATATAGCTGATTCACTCTGTTATACAGCAGCAACTAACACAACAATGTAAAGCAATTATACTCCAATAAAGATGTTAAAAAAAAAGCGGGGGATAATAAACACACACAAATGTTAACACTGTTTGTACGTGTGGGATCTTAAGTAATTATAATTTCTTACTTTGCTATAATAATTATGAATTTTGTGCAATAAAAATAACAAAACTTTTTTATTAAAAGATTCAGTTCATCATTCCAGCTGCTAGAGATATTTTATCTGTTATCCATTTATTTCCTACCCCTACTCCCAGTTTCATGCCATCTGTGAATTTGATGAGATGATCTTCTCTGTTCTCATCTACATCACTTATAAAAATATTGATCAGAACAAAGTCCACTGGCAGTCTACTAGAAATCTCTTTCTTGCTTGGTAATGATCAGCAATCTTTGTGATCAATTTTACTTATTTAAGATTTACTCAAATTCTACTCTTATCTAATTTACTATTTTGCATCATTTCCATAAGATGACATTTTCATGCTTTGCTGATGTTCAAATATACCATGTCTACCACATTTCCCTGGTCTGTCACTCCAAAGTGAGCCTGAACCATTACTCTGGTACTTAAAGGATATTAAACTATATTACATTTTCTTCCCAATTATATAGTAAGCCTCTGCTGGGCATATACTATGCTTTATATTTCCTTGCAAACTCCACAGCAATCCTTTCAATTCCATTCATTCAACAAATATTTATTGACACCTACCACGTCCAGGTACTATTCTGGACTATCTTTGTTAGTATAAAGTGATAATTAAGTATTCATAACAATATTCCCTCAACATCCAACCCTCAACAAACAGCCATCTGCCCTGTTTGGGGCTACAATGTCCTTCCTATTACCCATCCCATCCAAAGCTTGAGAGACTTTGTCACTAACCCCTATCCAAATCACAAGATATACTTTTACAGGATTTTGAGAATGATTAAACTGACATACCATCATTGCCTTTTCTAGAAATCTCTCTCCTTCCACTGGGTTCTCCGAGTGTCTTATTAATAACATTCTTATAGTACTTAGTATATTCTACTTTGTATTGTTCTTATCTGCCTGCTTGTCTTATCTTGTCCCCTAGGTCATAAGCTCCCTGAGGGCAGGAATCATGGCTTATTCAGCTCTGTAGACCCAGTAAATTTTTACTACGTTTGGGACCTGGCAATGCTGAATGAATAATTGATAAAGAGAATATCAGCCCCTTAAGGCAGCAGTTGTCAGGCTTACCTGCACCTCCACCAACCAGTCCACGAGAATGGCCCTCATGTCACTGTTGATATCATTCTGCCTGGTCATGTATTTTTTAAGTATGAACTTTTCCTGGCAGCAAGAAGAAAGAAGTGTTAACAAATAAACTCTTCCTGTAGTTCAAAAACTGTAACTTGGGAAAAAATATTTGCAACTAATATCTCAGAAAAAAATTGTAACCTAAGTAATTTCCTCAGGGTTCTAAATCATTATTTTCAGCTGGTATCAGATAGGGGCAGATAAAAGTATCCTTTTCCAGACAAGTTTCAGTTATCCTTAGGAAATGGACACACATGATATTTAAGTG
This sequence comes from Stenella coeruleoalba, assembly GCF_951394435.1. NCBI lineage: Eukaryota > Metazoa > Chordata > Mammalia > Artiodactyla > Delphinidae > Stenella > Stenella coeruleoalba. Next base: position 39,002,536 of record NC_137152.1, on the reverse strand, counting down.
TCAGGGTGGATAGCGAGGAGTCCAGGAGAATATGGAATATGGGCAGGAATACACCTATGACTATAGATGAATACCAAAGAGATTCTGCCCCTTCTTTGCAATTCAGTCTAAAGCACAATACCAGGCTGTGTAGAGGAGTCCTTCTCAAACTTTAACATGCATATGTGAAAGATACTTGAGGATCTTTAAAATTCACATTCTAATTTAGAAGGTTTGGGGTGAGGCTAGGTTTCTGCATATCTTTTTTTTAATTTAATTTTATTTATTTTTTTATATAGCACGTTCTTATGTTATTGATTTTAGTTAGTGTATATATGTCAATATATATGTCAATCCCAATCTCCCATAAGATCCCCAGTGAAACCAATACTGCTGAGCTAAGGCCTGCACTTTTAGTATAGTAAACTCTTGCTTCCTCCAAGGTATACTAGAAAAAGTACAGGCACTGGAGTCAGTTAATCTATTGCTGTGTCTCTAGAGAGAAGATGAGATATTCATCTTTCCTCTTATGCATGGCTTGCTAAAATTCTAGTTAGTAGATAACCTTGGTCCCATCTGTTCCACTGAGAGACAGAAGAAAATCTGGAATTGATGAATATTAGTGGTAAAAGAGACTGGCAGATTTCAAAGGAGAAAGAAAATTTCACCAGGTTGGAGAGCTGGAATAAAAGGTCTGGTTTTACATATGATGCCAGAAACTTGCACAGAGAAAGGAAAAGATCCCTAAGAGCAGTCACTCAGAAAGAGCCCGCTTGACAATTTTTGTGTCTGAGATTAGCTCCTCAACAATTAGAGGTGTAAGCTTATGGTCTCCAAGGTAATTAGACTTTAGTTCATATCCCAGATCTACCACATACTATTTGTGTTGACTGAGCAGTTTCCTCCAACTATAAAAAGGAGATAATAATACCTACCATCATGAAGTTATTGGGAAAATTAAACAAGATAATGTTTATAAATCCCTTAGCACAATGTTTAACTCATAGTATGCTACCAGTAGATGTCAGTTGCTGCTAATATTGTTTTCATCATCATTATTACCTCCCCTTTAAACTTGCATTTGAAGGATGTGTGATGAGAAAATGAGAACTGGAAATCATTGCCCCTCACCCTCACCACCTACACACCTCTCTCTCCTTCATGTAACTGAAGATATCCTTAGCATATATTGAGTTGAAAAATGGATCACTGTGGTCCTTGTCAATATCCTCCAGTGGGGTCATCTGCTTGGAAATCACCAGAAAGACATATTAAGAGAAAGATTCCAAGGAAAGCTTAGCACACATACATAAAAAATGACTCCTTTCTTCCCACTGTCATCTCCTCCTAAGGTTCCTCAAGCCTTATATGTTCTGGGCCATAACAGAGCACCCCTTGGCCCTGTAATCCTCATACTGTTGAGTAACCAAGAAATGCTTAGTCCTCCTGTACATACCTGCTCTGCCCTAAGAAACAGACACTATTTTTACAGGTAAACTCAAGATTCTCCAAGAAAGACATTCTTGTCTTACTCTTTCAAATTATGTCACCTGTCTTCTTAGGTCCCTTGTTATGTCTCAGTGCTTTGATCTGGCCCAGTTCATCTTCTTGTTAGCCTTTTCCTCCCTTCTACACATTTAACCAGGTTGTTCTGCCTACAAGAGGGGTCTTTCTTCTTCTGCTTGCCAAATTTCATCCCTTAGTCCTTCCAATTTACAACTTAAAAACCATCTTCCTTGGAAGATGCCTCTGTGAACTTAATCCATCTTTAGCTAAGGTCCAATGTAATGCAGACTGCAATTACTAAGAAAGGCAATTTCCTGAAAGAAATTGTCTAGCCACTACTGAAAAGCATATATATACATACATATATATATATATTATATATATATGTATATAATACACACACACACACACACACACACACACACACACACACACACACACAGAGTATTCCAGACCCTTGGGGGGTATTCCTGGAATAAATACTTTCTAATTGCTCAGGTACATCACTACGCCAATCACAAAGTCAAGAGATTCCACAAGGCCAACTTGATTTAATACCAATTGCTTAGGAAGGCAAAAAAAATCTCTTTGCTAGCAGCCACCTCCAGGACAACAAAGAACACTTCATCTAATTTAAGAAGAAAGAAAGCAGAATACCTCCTTCTCTGATCTCTTGTCCTGAGATGAGAAAGGTTCATTGGAACTGGATTCACAAGTACTGGACTGGCTTGTGGTACTGAACTTGCCCACACTGGACATGGTGACAGTGCTGGACAAGCCTGTTCTAGAGTCAGGGGCAGTGGTAGACACATGTGGGCTGGTTTCAACTTGGAGGATGATGAAATCTTTGATAAAGGTGTCTTCTTTGTGAGTGAGATTCTTTTGCAAGGCCAATGGCTCCTTGGAAGACAAGTCTTTCTCACTGCTGGGCTTCTCCTGCAAGGCCAAGTGCTCCTTCAGGATAGGCTCCTCCTCAATTGTGGGATTCTCCTGCAAGGCCAAGGGCTCCTCGAAGAGGGTCTCTTTCTCACTCATGGGCTTCTCCTGCAAGGCCAAGGACTCCCTCAAGATGATTTCCTTCTCAATGCTGGGCTTCTCCTGCAAGGCCAGGGGCTCCTTCAGGATAGTCTCCTCCTCAATTGTGAGATTCTCCTGCAAGGCCAAGGACTCCCTCAGGATGGTCTCCTTTTCAATGCTGGGCTTCTCCTGCAAGGCCAGGGGCTCCTTCAGGATAGTCTCCTCCTCAATTGTGAGATTCTCCTGCAAGGTCAAGGACTCCCTCAGGATGGTCTCCTTTTCAATGCTGGGCTTCTCCTGCAAGGCCTGTGGCTGCTTAATTAGGGACTCCTCTTCAATGGTGATGTTTTCTTGCAAGGCCAACTGCTTTTTCAAGAGGAACACCTCCCCCTGAGCAGTGGGCTTCTTCTTTAAAGATAATTGCCCCTCTATGCTCACTGCCACCTCAGTGGAGAGCTCTTCCTTCAGAACCAACGGTTTCTTGAAAAGGAATTCCTCTTCAGTGGTGCTTTTGTCCTGCAAAGCCAACAGTGCCTTCAAGGAGTCCTCTTTGTTATCAGTCTTCTTCTGCAAGGCAAAAGACTTCCTGAAGAGGGACTCATCTTTGTTGGTAGGTTTAACATGCAGTGAAAATGGCTCCTGAAAGGGGAATTCCTCCTCAGTGGTAGACCTCTCCTCCAAGGTCAATGGCTCCTTAATATATGATTCTTCTTCAGTGGTGATATTCTCCTGCAAGGCCAATGGTTTCTTTGAGAGGGACACCTCTTGCAGAGTGGTGTGCCTCTCTTTCAGTACAGATGGATCCTGGAAGAGGAACTCTTCAGTTGTAGACTTTTTTTTAAAGGGCAACAGCTCCTTAAAGAGTGACTCCTCTTCAGAGGTAGTCTTCTCTATGACCAGTGGCTTCTTTAAGAGGAACGTCTTCCCCTGAGTGATTTGCCTCTTTTTTAAAGATACCGGTGTCTTGGTTAGAATTGTCTCATCAGTTGAAGACTTCTTCCTAAATGACATTGGCTCCATAAAGGAGGAGTCCTCACCTTCACCAATCATATTCTGCAAGTCCAACTGTTCTTGGAAGATAGGCATCATCATTTGAGTGGTACACTTTTTCTTCTTTAAAGATAATGACTCCTTGGTAGAGATTGCCACATCTGTGGTATGTTTCTTCCTAAATGACACTGGATCCATAAGAAATTCATCTTTACTGTCTATATTCTCCTGCAATGCCCATAGCTTCTTTAAGAGGACCACATCCCCCTGAATGGTGTGCTTCTCTTGCAGTGCAGATGGTTTCTTCAAGAGGGACTCCTCCTCAGTGGTAGGCTTTTTTTTAAAGGATAATGGCTCCTTAATGAGTGACTTCTCTTCAGAAATGGTCTGCAATACTAGTGGCTTGGTCAAACAGGACATCTTACCCTGACTGGTACACTTCTTCTTTAAAGACAACAGCTTATTAGAGGAGGTTGCCTCCTCAATGGTACGCTTCTTGTTAAAAGCCAAAGGCTCCCTTAAAAGGGACGCCTCCGCAGTTGGAGTCTTCTGCAAGACCAACGGCTTCTCCAAGATGGACAACTCCTCCCGAGTGGTGTGCCTCTCCTGCAATGCTGATGGCTCTTGGAAAAGGGACTCCTTAGTGGTAGGCTTCTTCTTAAGGGATAACGGCTCCTTAATGAGTGACTTCTCTTCAGAGGTGGTCTTCTGTAATACTAGTGGCTTCTTCAAGCGGTACCTCTTCCCCCGAGTAGTATGCTTCTTCTTTAAAGGTAATGGCTTCTTGGAAAGGGTTGCCTCCTTAGTAGTATGCTTCTTCCTTGAGGAAATTGGCTCCATAAGAAATTCATCTTCGCCATCCTTTTTCTCCTGCAATGCCTCTGGCTTCTTCAAAAGGGTAACCTCCCCATCAGTGGTGTGCTTCTCTTGCAACACAGATAGCTCCTGGAAGAGGGACTCCTCCTTAGTGGTAGGCTTCTTTTTAAAGGACAATGACTCCTTAATAAGTGCCTTCTCTCCAGAGATGGTCTTCTGCAATACTAATGGCTTCTTCAAGTGGGCTATCTTCCCCTGAGTAGTGCACTTCTTCTTTAAAGATAATGGCCTTGTGGTGAAGGTTGTCTCCACTGTGGTAGGTTGTTTCTTAAAAGCCAATGGTTCCTTAAAGACAGAATCCTCTTCAGTGTCGATCTTCTCCTGAAAGGCCAATGATTTCTTCAAGATGGACACCTCTTGTTCAGTGGTGTGCTTCTTTGGCAATGCAGATGGCTCCTGGAAAAGGCACTCCTTCTCAGTGGTAGGCTTTCTCTTAAAAGACAACAGCTCCTTAGCGAGTGACTTCTCTTCAGAGGTGATCTTCTGCAATACTAGTGGCTTCTTCATACAGGACATCTTCCCCTGAGTGGTACACTTTTTCTTTAAAGATAACAGCTTCTTGGTGGGGGTTGCCTCCTCAGTTTTAGGCTTCTTCCTAAAGTTTATGGGCTCCATAAAGAAAGAATCCTCTTCAACACTGATGTCCTGCAATGCCAACTCCTCCCTCGTGCAGGACTGCTTCCCCTGATGTGTGCACATATTCTTTAAAGATAATGTACTCTTGTTGATGGCTGCCTTCTCAGTTTTATGCTTCTCCCCAAAAGTCACTGGCTCTACAACATCACTGTCAGTCTCATCCTGCAAGGATAGTGGCTTCTCTAAGAGGGACACCTCCCTCTGATTTGTGCTCTTCTTTAATGACCCCTTGATGAGGATTGTATCCTCAGTAGTGGGTTCCTCTTTTAAAATGAATGGCTTTTTGAAAAGAGATGCCTCCTCAGTAGTGGGTGTCTTGGAGCTGGTAGATATCTCCAGAATGAATGGTTTATCTATAATATTTGGTACCATGGTGGTTGAGACTACTACTGGTGAGAGTTCCAGCTTATTATACCTGTAAAGGAAACAATGTCTGGGTAAGAAGAATGTAGTTCCTAGAATCCTCACCTACCATCTCGTTTTGTCACTCTACTTACTAAATGTATGGAAGTGGAAAGGGCTTCAACCCCAAGAGACAGACTAGAGGGTAAAAATCAATGGGTACCATAGTAAATCAACTAAGTAGCACACAGTATAGTTTCTATGACCTAGGTCCCCATACTTTTCCAAAAAATTTCCCCTGAAATCCATGTTATTTATGCTTTCTCATATATGATTTATTAACTTTATTTATATACAAAGGCTTTTATTATAATACTTACCACATTGTATGAGTGACTGGCTTATATATGTCTCCCTCACTAGCTGCATTTATCTGTCTTTGTCTATCAGCACCAGGCATCTGATAAAATTCAGGTTGAAATTAATATTGTTTAAAGGCTTATGAGAGAGGATTATAAGAGAGAGGCTTATAAAAGGCTTATAAGAGAAAGTTGGGCTGGTACTTATTGTTCATGGTATCTAACCATATTCCTTTCACTCTAGGCTATTCACAAGATGCTTTCCTAGTGGAGATAATAAAAAAGACCAAAATAAACATTTGTTCACATGTGTCAGATGCAAAGCTTTGTTTTGAATAGGACTGCATATCCAATCAGAGTGACTAACCTGGTGTGACCAAATCTCTGGATGACTAGAAATCAGAATAAGAAAAGGGAGAGAATTAAAGGTAAATATGATCAGTCTGAACAAGAGTAAGTACCTTCAAAAGACTAGATATTATATGATTCCTTTTATATGAAACATCCAGAGGAGACATATCCATAGGGGTATATCCATAACAGAAAATAGGTTGGTGGTTGCCTGAAGCAATTAGGCAAGAAAATAAAATAAAAGGGATCTAGATTGGAAAGGAAGAAGTAAAACTACTTATATTAGCAGATGACATAGTCTTATACATAGAAAATCCTAAGGAACCCACACACAAATACTATTAGAACTAATATACAAGTTCAGCAAAGTTCTATGATTCAAGATCAATATACAGAAATCACATGTATTTCTATATCCTTGCAATGAACAACATGAAAATGAAATTATGAAAACAATTCCATTTACAATAGAATCAAGAAGAATAAAATGCTTAGAAATAAATTTAATAAAAGAGGTGAGAAATTTATATTCTGAAAAGTACAAAAAAATGTTAAAAGAAATTAAAGATCTAAATAAATGAAAAGACATCCCATGTTCCTGGACTTAGTATTAAGATGGTAATACTCCCCAAATTGATTTACAGGTTCAAGGCAACTTCTATAAGAATCCCAGCTGGCTTATTAGTAGAAATTGACAAGCTGATTCTAAAACTTATATGGAATTGCAGGGAACCCAGAAGAGCCAAAACAATCTTGAAAAAGAGGAACAACGTTGGAGGGATCACACTTCCCAATTTCAAAACACACTACAGAACAACAATAATCAAGATACCATAGTACTGGCATAATGAAAGACACGTAGGTCAATGGAATAAAATTGAGAGTTCAGAAATAAACACATGTACAGTCAGCTGATTTTCAACAAGGGTGCCAAGACAATTAAGTGGAGAAAGATTAGTCTTTTCAATAAATGGTGCCGAGGCAATTGGATATCTATCAATACATGCAAAACAATGAAGTTAAACCCCTAACATACACCAACAATAAAAATTAACTCAAAATGAATCAACAATCTAAGTTAAGAGCTAAAAATTTTAAACTCTAAAAAGAAAAAAATCTTAAAAGTAAATGTTCATAACCTTGGATTTGGCAATGGTTTCTTAGATTATGATACCAAAAGCATAAGCAACAAAAGAATAAATTGGATTTCATTACAATTAAAAACATTTATGCCTCAAGGAACACCAAGAAGAAAATGAAAAGACCTACAGAATGGAGGAAAAGTACTTGCTAATCATATATCTGATCAGGGACTTGTATCTAAACTATATAAAGAATTCTTACAACTCAATAATGAAATGATCAATAACCAAATATTTTAAATCAGCAAAGGATCTGAATAGACATTCCTCCAAAGAAGATATGCAAGTGGCCAATAAGCACATGAAAGATTCCCAAATCATTAGTCATCAGAGAACTGAAAATCTAAACCACAATGAGATACCATCCCACACTCACTAGAAAGGCCATTTAAAAAACAAACAAACAAAAAACCCAGAAAATGGCAAGGATGTGGAAAATTCAAAACCCTCATCCACTGCTGGTAGGAATGTAAGATAGTGCAACCACTATGGAATACAGTTTGGCAGTTCCCCAATGAGTTCAACATAGAATTACCATATGACCCAGCAATTTCTAGTTACATATGCAAAAGAATTAAAAACAGGTGTTCAAACAAAAATTTGTACACAGGTGTTCACAGCAGCACTATTCACAATAACCAAAAGGTGTAAACAATTCAAACGTTCATCAACTGATGAATGGATAGACAAAATATGGTACATTCATACAATGGAATATTATTTGGCAATAAAAGAGGATGAAGTACTAATACCTGCTACAACATGGATGAACCCTCAAACATCATGCTGAGTGAAAGAAGTCAGATACAAAAGACGACACATTGTACAATTCCATTTCTGGGAAACGTCCAATATGGATAAATCTATAGAGACAGAAAGTAGACTAGTGGTTGCCCACAGATGGGGAGGACTGAGAGGTGGTAGCTAAAGGTAGAGTTCCTTTTGGGGTTGATGAAAACATCCTAAAATTCACTGTGGTGATGGCTGCATAACTCTGTGAATATACTAAAAACCATTGAATTGTACATTTTAAGAGGGTGAATTGTGTATGTGAATTATATCTTAATAAAGCTGTTACCAAAAAAAAAACCCACTTAGAATTATGTGTGATTACAGTGAACTCTCAATAGATGTTAGCTATTAGCTCTAGCACTATTATTAGGGTCCATTTCACTGAACTCTGAATGAGGACAAGAATGTTTATGGCATTTTGTGAGGATTTCCCTGCTAAAGTCAGAATGGTGAAAGAAATTCAAAAGAAAATAACACAGGGAATTAAGGTCAAAATACACATGCAAATCCCAGGAATTTCATTTCAGCAAGAAACTGAGGGGGCTAAATGCTAATCTTCTGGTATGATTTCTTTCTGCTGGGTAATTAGCAAAGTGTCCTGTGGACCTGGCATGTTAATTTTTAGGAGTTCCCCAAACTTTTCCCCTTACCATTTGGAACCCATGCTTAGCTGGGTTATAGCTATCTAGCTGATCTATTCTATTCTTCCAGAAAGAAGTAATTCCCACTGGAATGAGGAGAGGATATAAAAAGGTCTCACTCCACTTTCTAACTCTTCTTCTAATAGAAGATTTCCTAGGAGTAAATCCTTTTCCCGATCCTAGATGAGAATACTCCTATCTACTTGCAGAACCTGTGATCAGTTCCCTATAACAGCGGACAACACACATTTCTGGCCTAAGGAGATAGTAATTTCTCTACAGTAAAAAGGAACAAGCCTCCCCCTAAGGTTTCTAATGGGATAAGCAGACTGGCAAGCTATCAGCCAGCTGCTGAGAATCCCCTGAAAAGTTAAGTTGCATCCACACTCTCAACCACAGAGTAGCTCAGTCAAGGACTGAAGTACTAAAATAGAGAAAGATGAGCACAAGAACTTTTGGCAAATTCCTCAATGACAACAGCTCTTTCAATATGCACACACCATGTGGGTGGGTGACAGAGGGAAAGAGGGGGAGGGGGAGGGGAGGGGGAGGGAGAGAGGGAGAGAGGGAGAGAAGGAGTGAGGGAGTGAGGGAGTGAGGGAGTGAGGGAGTGAGGGAGTGAGGGAGTGAGGGAGTGAGGGAGAGGGGCAAAGAGAAAGAGAGAGAAAGATTGGGGGTGGTGGTGAGATGAGGCCTATAATTCTTCAGCAATTTAGTCCATCTAAGCACCCGGAGTTAATGTAATACTCACCACTGTAGCTCACTAAAAATGTTCTCAATGGGGACAAAAGGCAGTCAAAAGGATGTCACACCCTCTCCTTTACCATATAAAACAATGCCATCTGACTACCCTCGTACTCACCCACGAGCACGTGTGTTCCTGTTTATCTTCTTGGAAACATCTTTAACAAACTCATTACTGGCTTCTTTCTTGGGCTTGGCAGGTTGACTTTGAGAAGCCTGCAAGAAAAAAATAAAGGTGGGGGGGCTGGTCTGGAGGAGGAAGCAAGGAAATGGAGAGAGAGAGAGAGAGAGAGAGAACCTCAAATTAACCAATAGGTGGTTCTCACAGGAAGGTCCTGACACACATCCACACCCTGGACACCTTGTTTGGGTGTTCCCAGGAACATTGATCAAAACATCTTACAACCAGTATGGTACTGGTGCCAACTAGTCATGATGGAAGCTAGCAGTACAGTAGTCCTGGTGCATATTAGCTAAATAGCAGCCCTAAGTGATTTCAAGATACATATGATGTAGTTCTGATCTCCAATGTCAGGCATATGGCTGGTAAATTCTCAAAAAGATGTTTTGTAAACATCACATTCCATTTTGACCCCATAAGATGTTCAGAGGGGGGAAAAGGTAATATAACTGGCTTTGCTGCCTGAGCATACCAAGATCAACTAGCTTTTCAGGATAGACCTCTAATACAACACTACCTGTGATACATCTATCCCATCTCACTGAGGGGATATTTATTTAACATGGGGCTCTGGAAAGCTCCACCAGAAACTCTAATCATGACTAATTCTATTAAACAGTAGAAGAGATCATGGGACTGTGAATAATGTCAGTAAAAATAATCTTAAAGGTTATGCCTTTAAAATGAAACAAATGGAATCTAATTATATTCCAAATAAATACCATAACCACACTGAAGGACAAAAGAAAGAAAACAGAAGGAAATACAAGATAATAAACAACTAATCCAAGTAAACACAGACTATACACCCTCACCATATACATCCTCAGTCAGGATGTGTTTGTGGGATGGTGGAGAATATTGCAAATAAATCTGGAACTCTTTTTAGTAGGTGTGTTTATTATGGTGGTGTGGAAGAAGTAATTCTGAAACTCTTTTAGATGTATTATAGTATTGAGTAAATGTGTTGATGATCTTGTGAACCATGGTTCTCATTGTAGAGAAGGAACATATAAACACGGATTGAGGAATACAAGAAAGAACCCTGTACGTTTTGGAATGGGAGTTGTGTGGACTCATGATTTCTTAAATAGGTATATGTGTATATACATCTGAGTATACAGGAGTGTGTGTATTTGTATATATAGATATATGTGTATATATATATATGTTTAAGTACAGATGTGTGTGTATCTATATGTATATATACATGCAGACATTTCCTAACTCTGTCTGCAGAAAGGGCAGAAAAAGCAGACACCCCAGTAGCACACCTAGCACTGAGATCTTGGTCTCTAATACCATTCCCCATTAAAAGGAACAGGAATTCTTCACAGAAATGGTTGACTCCATGCCAATAAAATAGGTACAAGAACATCCTGGAACATCCTGTTATGCTGGAAAGAAAATGTTCAAAAAAATGATGATAGTATGTCACAAAGACACAGTAGTCAGATTAAGGGGGGCCCTAGTGACCAAATTTGGGACAATTTGAGCACCAAAATAATAAAATACAATACTGAACAACAAACCACTGAAAAAACAGGAATTCATAAGTCTATACCAATAATAAATAAACAGGGAAGAAGGGAGGCCTCTGCTTGTAAACTGGTAAATGGGGAGCAAGTGCTAGAGTTGGAAAAATCATCAAAAAGATTGTTAGGCAAAAATCATCAATGACTGCTAAATCTAGGGGACATTTTGATGAAGAGTGGCTATTTGGAGGCTCTTAAGGGTGTGTCCCACAGATTATTAGTTGTAAGAGGAAAAAAAAAATAAACAGTAATTATATAGTGGAGAAACCAGACAACATCTTGACTGGGTGATCAAAATTAACCTCACCAATGAGGGACAGATGGATGTCATGTGCCTCCAGATGTGATACTCTAAGGACAGAACATCACCTATACAGTACTCCAGCCAAGCATATATAACATCAATCTAATCACATGGAAACATCAGACGAACACAAAATGAGGAATGTTCTATTTTTAAAAGGGGGGTTGGGTGGGACTGTATTCTTCAAAAATATCATAAAAAACAAAGAAAGGCTATGGAAGTGTTCCAGATTAAAGGAAGCTAGAGACATGACACGTAAACGACCCTAGACTGGATCCATTACTGGAGGGGAAAAAGTGCTTATAACATTGACTTTACAAAGTCAATGGAAAAAAATTGGAATATGGACAATAGATTACATAAAAACACTATATCAATGTAAATGTATAAAGTTGTTGACTGCACTGGGTTTATATAAGACTATTTCTCTGAGGAGAAATAGTATATAGAGACTCTTTCTCTATATACACTGAAATACCCTAAGTACTTCATGGTAAAGGACCATGATGTATATAAGCAGATAGGATAAAATGTTAGTAATATGTGAATCTAGGTAAACAGCATATGTGTGTTCTTTGTACTGTTTTTTATTTTTGCAACTTTTTATAAATTTGAAATTATTGCCAAATGAAGTATAAAAAAATTATGCCTTTGTATCATCGTATCATAATAAGCAACTACAATCCAACAGGGAATTCTTTCTTAGGCCCTCAAGTTGTTGTCCACTTCTGCTCTTCAAAGAGCTTGACACAGTTTGCATTTTAATTTCACCTAAAGTTTTACAAACTCCTTATGTGTCAGGCTGAGATCCAGCTTTGGAAAAGATGTGCGTTCTTGGCAGGAGAGAGGTGGAGACCCTAATCCCCAGGGTGAAACTTTCAACTTGCCATATGTGAAGGTTCAAAGCACTAATATTTTCAGATCTAAGCTCAAGGGGACCTTTACCAGTATCTCCCCATAATTCTTTCACCAAAAAATAGGAAAATAGAGATGACAATCCTACTGGCAAAAACTAATTCAGGAAATAGACTTTATCTCCTCATCCACTGGCTTTGGACCAGCTCTAACAAATCAAAAGTCCTTCCCATGCTGAAAGGATAAAGGAGAGGGGAAAAAAGAACACTCACAGCAGACTAACTAATTAAAACAGATCAGCTCTTTTGGCAAGCCAGGACCTCACTGTGGTGAATGTTGAGGAGAAGACAGATATGGGGACATGAAAACGAAGTAATACTGACAGGAAGAAGCAAATCATCATAAAGGGAAACCCCAAAATTCAGAGAGAAAAGAGTCCTCAATCCTCAAAGAAATGAGCTCAGACGTCTGCAGAAATGCCCAACCCTGGAATGGCTTAGGTACACTGTAATGATAGAACTTTGTCTGGAAAGCACCAAAGATCATTCAAGGTGACCAGGACTTGAACACAAAAGGGAAATGGGCTTTCTGAGCTTCTGAAAAGCTAGAGGCAGAGATACTGCTCAGGGATGACTTGCATCCCCAACCCTGGACAAGTATGTGGCCTAACAGATGTTGAATTCAGTTGGAGAATTAGGAGGGTCCTAGCATGTGTTTCCTATTAATTTATTTGTGTTTGTTCTTTATGAATGATGACATAAACTGCACAACAAAAAGAGGACTGAGACATGGCAGGAAAGTTTTTCATATGCGGTTAGACTTTGCTTTGCACAGTGTCACTGGACTCCCATCAGGGACTCTGGAGGCCAAGGGAAGCTACATTAAGATGAGCTGCATCTGCTTCTGATTTCTGTGGCTACCTTATTTCAACCAAGTTTCTAGAGCCATGGTTAAATAAGTCAGGAAATGAATCTAACCTTACAGGTCTGTGTGGGAGGTATAGCTCTTTCAAGCAATCTAGAGTAAATCTGATTATGCAGGAAGCTGTAACACAATCATACATGTTGTAATCTGCATGGGGAAAAGACTGTTTTAGCACAAAGGTGGTCACATAGCATCTAAAGAGCAGAGATACAAAGGGGAGAACTTTGCCAATGCTTATCCAATCCTGCCCAAGGGGGTAAAATATTATCTAGCAGATGTAAGAATTCTGGTAGCCACAGAAGGACACTATTATAGAGGGCAGGATAGGGTCCACTAGGGTTCTCTGTATCCTAGATGAAACAGACTTCAAAAACAACATTGGGCAAGTCTTTATCTGTGAAGTGGAGATAATTATAGTATCTGCCTCAAAGGATTTTATGAGGATTAAGTGAGTGGATACAGGGAAAAATGCTTAGAATAGTGCTTGACACGTGGTAAACACTCAGGAGACATCAGTTATTATTATTTTCTAAGACAAAAGATTACCTCTGACTCAATTCTATATTCAGTTAGTAACTTTCTAACTAGTAAATTTTTTTTTGCTGGCGCCTTAATAACATCAGAAGGGAGGTAACTTGGAAGTGAACTCAGGAATTCTAGTCAAAATTGAGTTTCTAGATCTCCATAATTGAAATCCAGATCATGGAACTGTGGTCATCAATGGTTCTGTACATCAGACGACATTTTTGATTGTCACTATGACTTGGATGCTGCTGGAACTTAATGCTAGGGACCAGGAATGCTGGCTGAAGTCAGTCATATACAATAGAAAAACTTTGCTGTTCAAAATGTCCATAGTGCTTGAACTGATAAACACTGCCCTAGACTACAATGAATCTACCAAAGTACTTACCTCCAAGGCCTATGCAACCAGCTGAGCCACCTCTGGACTTTATCTAAATGCAAGATCCCAAAATTCTCATATTTCTCTACAATTTCATACCTGATAATCACTCATACTGCTTCCAGAGAGCTCCATCAATTAATCCAGATGGTATGTGGCAGCAGAAGAGCCACTGCAGTTTCTGAAATTGGGTCATTGATTCCAAATAAAATTGGCTCTCAACATTCTAGAGAGGGTCAGAGTTTGGTAAACTGGAAAGGTCCCTCAAGGAAGAGGCTGTGTAAACCTTATGCAACACCATGGCAGAGAACTGGACTGGCATACTCACGTTGGTGAGATCTTCAAAAGCTGACCTCTTTTTGAGTGGTCCCTGAGGTGAAGATGGAGATATCTTTGCTTGGTAATTCTCCTCTCTCTAAAAAAGTAAAAGAGGTAAATGCGTATATCCAATTGTGAACAGTCTTTTCAGGGACGTCAGGTCATCTTTGGGGCTCAGGGGGGGAATGGCTGAATCTCCAAGCAACTGTAGATGCCTATAATAAACCCCAATAAACTACAACAAAAGGAAATTTTGGAACCCACTGCTTAGACAGTCACTGAAGGAGGTAATCATTGATGATAGGGACAAGGCTGGGAGGAGAAAAGATAACTGTCAGTGTAACTCTCAGAATGAGTAAACTAGCTTGGTGAAGCTAATTTTCTCTCTTACTCCTCTCATATTCATGGCTATACTAGCCAAGATTAACCATCACCACCCCCACCACCCTGCAACTCCCAGTCATTCCTTTAATATGGACATTCCCAGTTAAATTAGTTCAATAATTTAACAAAATTTAAGTGTCTCTTATGTTAAGTAGTTGATTTAAGACATTCTCAATAAGGACAATAACACACATACCTAGATACTGATCCAGGATCAGCTCTTTATTAGCTATTGACCTCGCACAAGTCACTTAGTTTCTGAGACTCAATTGCCTCATCAGTAAAACTGGAATAATAACCTACCGCATTTGAGGACCAAATAAGAGAAAACATGTTTTTTAAAAATCTATATAAAGTATAAATGGGCAGAAATAGTATTTTAGAAGTATATAGTCCAGGCTGATGGGTGGGGCTGGGTTTCCTCCCTGTTAGTTGTTTGGCCTGAGGCACCTCAACACTAGAGCCTACCCGGCTCTTTGGTGGGGCTAATGGCAGACTCTCAGAGGGCTCACACCAAGGAGTACTTCTCAGAAATTCTGCCAGTGTCCTTGTCCCCACGGTGAGCCACAGCCATCCTCCGCCTCTGCAGGAGACCATCCAACACTAGCAGCTCCACATGTATGAAACTTGGAAGCTGTCACTCCACCCTAATAACAACTAGAAAATCAACAACTCTTACTGGATCTGTAAGAGAAGGTGGTGGACACAGGGCAAATTGCTGCCTCCAAGATTGAAGAGACAGTTTTTTGGAATCGGGAAGATGGGGGAAGAGTAAGACGCAGAGATCACCTAACTCCCCACAGATACAACAGAAATATATCTACACGTGGAACAACTCCTACAGAACACCTACTGAACGCTGGCAGAAGACCTCAGACTTACAAAAAGGCAAGAAAATCTCCACGTAGCTGGGTAGGGCAAAAGAATAAAGAATAAACAGAGACAAAAGGATAGGGACAGGACCTGCACCAGTGGGAGGGAGCTGTGAAGGAGGAAAGGTTTCCACACACTAAGAAGCCCCTTCGAGGGTGGAGGCTGCGGGTGGCGGAGGGGGAAGCTTCGGGGCCGTGGAGGAGAGCACAGTAACAGGGCTGCAGAGGGCAAAGCGGAGAGATTCCCACACAGAGGATCGGTGCCGACTGCAACTCACCAGCCCGAGAGGCTGATCTGCTCACCCGCCGGGGTGGGCGGGGGCTGAGAGCTGAGGCTCAGGCTTCGGTCGGATCCCAGGGAGAGGACTGGGGTTGGCGGCGTGAACACAGCCTGCCGGGGGTTAGTGCACTACGGCTAGCCGGGAGGGAGTCCGGGGAAAAGTCTGGACCTGCCGAAGAGGCAAGAGACTTTTTGTTCCCTCTTTGTTTCCTGGTGCGAGAGGAGAGGGGATTAAGAGTGCTGCTTAAAGGAGCTCCAGAGACGGGTGCAAGCCGCAGCTAACAGTGCGGACCCCAAAGACGGGCATGAGACGCTAAGGCTGCTGCTGCCGCCACCAAGAACCCTGTGTGTGAGCACAGGTCACTATCCACACCTCCCTTTGGGGGAGACTGTGCAGCCCGCCACTGCCAGGGTCCTGGGATCCAGGGACAATTTCCGAGGGAGAACGCATGGCGCGCCTCAGTCTGGTGCAACGTCCCGCTGGCTTCTGCTGCCATAGGTTCGCCCCACATCTGCACCCCTCCCTCCCACCAGCCTGAGTGAGCCAGAGCCCCCGAATCAGCGGCTCCTTTAACCCCGTCCTGTCTGAGTGAAGAACAGACGCCCTCCAGCGACCTACACGCAGAGGCGGGGCCAAATCCAAAGCTGAGCCCCTGGGAGCTGTGAGAACAAAGAAGAGAAGGGGAAATCTCTCCCAGCAGCCTCCGAAGCAGCGGATTAAAGCTCCACAATCAACTTGATGTACCCTGCATCTGTGGAATACATGAATAGACAACGAATCATCCCAAACTGAGGAGGTGGACTTTGAGAGCAAGATTTATTATTTTTCCCCTTTTCCTCTTTTTCTGAGTGTGTATGTGTATGCTTCTGTGTGAGATTTTGTCTGTATAGCTTTGCTTTCACCATTTGTCCTAGGGTTCTATCCGTCCGTTTTATTGTTTGTTTTGTTTTTCTTTTAAAAAAATTATTCTTAATAATTATTTTTTATTTTAATAACTTTATTTTATTTTATCTTACTTTATTTTATTTTATCCTCTTTCATCTTTCTTTTCTTTCTTCCTTCCTCCCTCTCTCTCTTTCTTTCTTTCTACTTTTTCTCCCTTTTATTCTGAGCCGTGTGGATGAAAGGCTCTTGGTGCTGCAGCCAGGAGTCAGTGCTGTGCCTCTGAGGTGGGAGAGCCAATGTCAGGACACTGGTTCGCAAGAGACCTCCCAGCTCCACATAATATCAAACGGCGAAAATCTCCCAGAGATCTCCATCTCAACACAAGCACCCAACTTCACTCAACGACCATCAAGCTACAGTGCTGGACATCCTATGCCAAACAACTAGCAAGACAGGAACACAACTCCACCCATTAGCAGAGAGGTTGCCTAAAATCATAATAAGTCCACAGACACCCCAAAACACACCAACAGACATGGACCTGCCCACCAGAAAGACAAGATCCAGCCTCATCCACGAGAACATAGGCACTAGTCCCCTCCACCAGGAAGCCTACACAACCCACTGAACCAACTTTAGCCACTGGGGACACACACCAAAAACAATGCGAACTATGAACCTGCAGCCTGCAGAAAGGAGACCCCAAACACAGCAAGATAAGCAAAATGAGAAGACAGAAAATCACACAGCACATTAAGGAGCAAGGAAAAAACCCACCAGACCTAACAAATGAAGAGGAAATTGGCAGTCTACCTGAAAAAGAATTCAGAATAATGATAGTAAAGATGATCCAAAATCTTGGAAATAGAATAGAGAAAATGCAAGAAACATTTAACAAGGACCTAGAAGAACTAAAGATGAAACAAGCAACAATGAACAACACAATAAATGAAATTAACAATACTCTAGATGGGATCAATAGCAGAATAACTGAGGCAGAAGAACAGATAAGTGACCTGGAAGATAAAATAGTGGAAATAACTACTGCACAGCAGAATAAAGAAAAGAGAATGAAAAGAATAGAGGACAGTCTCAGAGACCTCTGGGACAACATTAAACGCACCAACATTCGAATTATAGGGGTTCCAGAAGAAGAAGAGAAAAAGAAAGGGACTGAGAAAATATTTGAAGAGATTATAGTTGAAAACTTCCCTAATATGGGAAAGGAAATACTTAATCAACTCCAGGAAGCACAGAGAGTCCCATACAGGATAAATCCGAGGTGAAATATGCCAAGACACATATTAATCAAACTGTCAAAAATTAAATACAAAGAAAACATATTAAAAGCAGCAAGGGAAAAACAACAAATAACACACAAGGGAATCCCCATAAGGTTAACAGCTGATCTTTCAGCAGAAACTCTGCAGGCCAGAAGGGACTGGCAGGACATACTTAAAGTGATGAAGGAGAAAAACCAACAACCAAGATTACTCTAAACATCAAGGATCTCATTCAGATTTGATGGAGATATTAAAACCTTTACAGACAAGCAAAAGCTGAGAGAGTTCAGCACCACCAAACCAGCTTTACAATGAATGCTAAAGGAACTTCTCTAGGCAAGGAACACAAGAGAAGGAAAAGCCCTACAATAACAAACCCAAAACAATTAAGAAAATGGGAATAGGAACATACATATCGATAATTACCTTAAATTAAATGGATTAAATGCTCCCACCAAAAGACACAGACTGGCTGAATGGATACAAAAACAAGACTCATATATATGCTGTCTACAAGAGACCCACTTCAGGACTAGAGACACATGCAGACTGAAAGTGAGAGGATGGAAAAAGATATTCCATGCAAATGGAAACAAAAAGAAAGCTGGAGTAGCAATTCTCATATAAGACAAAAGAGACTTTAAAATAAAGACTATTACAAGAGACAGAGAAGGACACTACATAATGATCAAGGGATCGATCCAAGAAGATATAACAATTGTAAATATTTATGCACCCAACATAGGAGCACCTCAATACATACGGCAAATACTAACAGCCATAAAAGGGGAAATCGACAGTAACACAGTCATAGTAGGGGACTTCAACACCCCACTTTCACCAATGGACATATCAACCAAAATGAAAATAAATAAGGAAACACAAGCTTTAAATGATACATTGAACAAGATAGACTTAATTGATATTTATAGGACATTCCATCCAAAAACAACAGAATACACATTTTTCTCAAGTGCTCATGGAACATTCTCCAGGATAGATCATATCTTGGGTCACAAATCAAGCCTTGGTAAATTTAAGAAAATTGAAATTGTATCAAGTATCTTTTCCGACCACAATGCTATGAGACTAGATATCAATTAGAGGAAAAGATCTGTAAGAAATACAAACACATGGAGGCTAAACAATACACTACTTAATAACGAAGTGATCACTGAAGAAATCCAAGAGGAAATAAAAAAATACCTAGAAACAAATGACAATGGAGACACGACAACCCAAAACCTATGGGATGCAGCAAAAGCAGTTCTAAGAGGGAAGTTTATAACAATAAATTCCTACCTTAAGAAACAGGAAACATCTCGAATAAACAACCTATCCTTGCACCTAAAGCAATTAGAGAAAGAAGAACAAAAAAACCCCAAAGTTAGCAGAAGGAAAGAAATCATAAAGATCAGACCAGAAATAAATGAAAAAGAAATGAAGGAAATGATAGCAAAGATCAATAAAACTGAAAGGTGCTTCTTTGACAAGATATACAAAATTGATAAACCAGTAGTCAGACTCATCAAGAAGAAAAGGAAGAAGACTCAAATCAATAGAATTAGAAATGAAAAAGGAGAAGTAACAACTGACATTGCAGAAATACAAAAGATCATGAGCAATTACTACAAGCAACTTTATGGCAATAAAATGGACAACCTGGAAGAAATGGACAAATTCTTAGAAAAGCACAACCTGCCAAGACTGAATCAGGAAGAAATAGAAAATATGAACAGACCAATCACAAGCACTGAAATTGAAACTGTGATTAAAAATCTTCCAACAAACAAAAGCCCAGGACCAGATGGCTTCACAGGAGAATTCTATCAAATATTTAGAGAAGAGCTAACACCTATCCTCAAACTCTTCCAAAATATAGCGGAGGCAGGAACACTCCCAAACTCATTCTATGAGGCCACCATCACCCTGACACCAAAACCAGACAAGGATGTCACAAAGAAAGAAAACTACAGGCCAATAACACTGATGAACATAGATGCAAAAATCCTCAACAAAATACTAGCAAACAGAATCCAACAACACATTAAAAGGATCATACACCATGTTCAAGTGGGGTTTATTCCAGGAATGCAAGGATTCTTCAATATATGCAAATCAATAAACGTGATACACCATATTAACAAATTGAAGGAGAAAAACCATATGATCTCAATAGAGGCAGAGAAAACTTTCGACAAAATTCAACACCCATTTATGATAAAAATCCTCCAGTAAGTAGGCATAGAGGGAACTTTCTTCAACATAATAAAGGCCATATATGACTAACCTACAGCCAACACCGTCCTCATTGGTGAAAAACTGAAAGCATTTCCACTAAGATCAGGAACAAGAAAAGGTTGCCCACTCTCACCACTCTTATTCAACATAGTTTTGGAAGTTTTAGCCACAGCAATCAGAGAAGAGAAGGAAATAAAAGGAATCCAAATCAGAAAAGAAGAAGTAAAGCTGTCACTGTTTGCAGGTGACATGATACTATGCATGTCACCTGAGAATCCTAAAGATGCTACCAGAAAAGTACTAGAGCTAATCACTGAATTTGGTAAAGTAGCAGGATACAAGATTAATGCACAGAAATCTCTGGCATTCCTATACACTAATGATGAAAACTCTGAAAGTGAAATCAAGAAAACACACGCATTTACCACTGCAACAAAAAGAATAAAATATCTAGGAAAAAACCTACTTAAGGAGACAAAAGACCTGTATGCAGAAAAGTATAAGACACTGATGAAAGAAACTGAAGATGTTACAAGTAGATGGAGAGATATACCATGTTCTTGGATTGGAAGAATCAACATTGTGAAAATGACTGTACTACCCAAAGCAATCTACAGATTCAATACAATCCCTATCAAACTACCACTGGCATTTTTCACAGAACTAGAACAAAAAATTTCACAACTTGTATGGAAACACAAAAGACCCCGAATAGCCAAAGCAATCTTGAGAACGAAAAACAGAGCTGGAGGAATCAGGCTCCCTGACTTTACACTATACTACAAAGCTACAGTAATCAAGACAGTATGGTACTGGCACAAAAACAGAAATATAGAGCGATGGCACAGGATAGGAAGCCCAGAGCTAAACCCACACACATATGGTCACCTTATCTTTGATAAAGGAGGCAGGAATGTACAGTGGAGAAAGAACAGCCTTTTCAATAAGTGTTGCTGGGAAAACTGGACAGGTACATGTAAAAGTATGAGATTAGATCACTCCCTAACACCATACACAAAAATAAGCTCAAAATGGATTAAAGACCTAAGTGTAAGGCCAGTAACTCTCAAACTCTTAAAGGAAAACATAGGCAGAACACTATGACATAAATCACAGCAAGATCCTTTTTGACCCACCTCCCAGAGAAATAGAAATTAAAAAAAAAAATAAACAAATGGGACCTAATGAAACTTCAAAGCTTTTGCACAGCAAAGGAAACCATAAACAAGACCAAAAGACAACCCTCAGAATGGGAGAAAATATTTGCAAATGAAGCAACTAACAAAGGATTAATCTCCAAAATTTAGAAGCAGCTCATTCAGCTCAACAACAAACAACCCAATCCAAAAATGGGCAGAAGACCTAATAGACATTTCTCCAAAGAAGTTATACAGACTGCCAACAAACACATGAAAGAATGCTCAACATCATTAATCATTAGAGAAATGCAAATCAAAACTACAATGAGATATTATCTCACACCGGTCAGAATGGCCATCATCAAAAAATCTAGAAACAATATATGCTGGAGAGGGTGTGGAGAATAGGGAACACTCTTGCACTGCTGGTGGGAATGTGAATTGGTACAGCCACTATGGAGAACAGTATGGAGGTTCCTTAAAAAACTAAAAAGAGAACTACCATATGACCCAACAATCCCACTACTGGGCATATACCCTGAGAAAACCATAATTCAAAAAGAGTCGTGTACCACAACGTTCATTGCAACTCTATTTACAATAGCCAAGAGATGGAAACAACCTAGGTGTCCATCATCAGATGAATGGATAAAGAAGATGTGGCACATATATCCAATGGAATATTACTCAGCCATAAAAAGAAACGAAATTGAGCTGTTTGTAATGAGGTGGATGGACCTAGAGTCTGTCATACAAAGTAAAGTAAGTCAGAAAGAGAAAGACAAATACCGTATGCTAACACATATATATGGAATTTAAGGGAACAAAATGTCATGAAGAACCCGGGGTAAGACAGGAATAAAAACACAGACCTACTAGAGAATGGACTTGAGGATATGGGGAGGAGGAAGGGTAAGCTGTGACAAAGTGAGAGAGTGGCATGGACATATATACACTACCAAACATAAAATAGATAGCTAGTGGGAAGCAGCCGCATAGCACAGGGAGATCAGCTCAGTGCTTTGTGACCACCTAGACGGGTGGGATAGGGAGGGTGGGAGGGAGGGAGACGCAAGAGGGAAGAGATATGGGAACATATGTATATGTATAACTGATTCACTTTGTTATAAAGCAGAAACTAACACACCACTGTAAGGCAATTATACTCCAATAAAGATGTAAAAAAAAAAGTATATAGTCCAATATGTTTTTAAACCTCATAGGGGAAATTTTGTATTTTAAGAAAGGAGTTTGGTAATTCATATTAATCTCTTTTAGTGTATACAAGGGAGAGATGGGGGAAAGGAGGAAGGGTGAGTATTTTGGATCAAAGGGAGCTTCCTTTCTAGGTAGTGTTTATCTACACATGCTTTACCCCACTCCCAAATGAGCAAGACTATCTCTGTGGGGTTAGAGGTTAAGGTAAATCACGCTGTAGGGCTTTTCTGTTCCCTAACAGTTTTTATTTGGTGAAAGTCTCCTAAGTATCAGATTTCCTTTATGAATTGAGAACCCTGCCCTACCTATGTCAGAGAGTTGTTATAATATGAAGCAGAACATTGAGGTCAGACCATTTATTTTCCCTGTTCTCTATTTACATCATGGACAGTTAGCACATGACACAGTAAGTGATTACAAATTTAGAGAACTGGATTCATATTACAATAGAACAATCTAGCACAGTGGAGCAATCCTGAAAGAGCTGAGAATTACTTCTGTTTTTTAATTGATTAAGCTAAGAAATAAGTAAACTATTAGTCTCTTATCTAGTTCATGATAAATAATCCTAGTGGAAATAATTAGCAAAAAATAAATTACTATTTTCTCTCAAATTGGCTAAGAAATTAACTGTTGGTCTGTTATCCAATTCCTACTTAGTATTACTGGTAGAAATAACCAGCCCCAAATAAAATCAATGGGTGAAACTGAACTCAATAAAATTTATATTTGCAAGATGTGCCCTGAGAGAGTTGGATTTAGAAAAATAACTGCCACAGAAGAAAACTTACAGTGGCAGGACTCTAATTGGAAAATTTGATATGGACAAAAATCTGATCAATGTATCAAATCTTTCTTGCCAAATTTACATAGGAAAAACACATTTGGCCCCTCCAAGAAAATCATTTCAGTGAGACAAAAATGAAAATGATTAGAAAGTGTTTATCTGTGCTGAGAGAAAACCAATCAAGGAAAATAAATTGGCCTAATGATGTTTGCTCCAGGAAATACTCTTTTTTTTTTTTTTTTTTTTTTTTGGTGGTACGCGGGCCTCTCATTTGTTGTGGCCTCTCCCGCTGTGGAGCACAGGCTCCAGACGCACAGGCTCAGCAGCCATGGCTCACAGGCCCAGCCACTGCGGGGCATGTGGGATCTTCCCGAACCGGGGCACGAATCCGTGTCCCCTGCATCAGCAGGCGGACTCTCAACCACTGCGCCAGCAGGGAAGCCCCAGGAAATACTCTCTTAATGACAATTCATCAGGTTAGTAAAATTCTGATTAAAATATGAATGATGAGGAACATAGAACATCACAGGGTCGGAATGACAAACTATCCACAAGGTCAAAACAGCAGGCTTGGGCTTCCCCGGTGGCGCAGTGGTTGAGAGTCCGCCTGCCGATGCAGGGGACACGGGTTCGTGCCCTGGTCCGGGAGGATCCCACATGCTGCGGAGCGGCTGAGCCTGTGAGCCATGGCCGCTGGGCCTGCGCGTCCGGAGCCTGTGCTCCGCAACGGGAGAGGCCACAGAAGTGAGAGGCATGCGTGCCACAGCAGTGAGAGGCACGTGTACTGCAAAAAAAAAAAAAAACTCAAAATGGGCCCATTCTTCAAATTTAATAGCTGTAAAAAGCATTATAATACATTTGTTGACCTAGTCTTCATACTCTCCCCAGGATGTACCAAGCAGCCACCTGGCAAGGTGCTTTGAGCATCTCAGAGAGAGTAAGAGTATAGATGTGATCACTAATGAGAACTGAGTATTGTTTGCTTTTGAAGGTTATGGAGGACGGCCTTCATCTTAGCCATGTATTTACAGGAAAGAAGAGTTGACACTTTCCCCCTAAGTCCTAATTTGATGGTCTTCTCCAACTACAAGGTCTGCCACCCTTTCCCACTTTCTCAGATTAAACCACACATATTTCAAAAGATGTAGGGATGAGCATAGGGACTGAACCAACACAGGAAGAGCTTATATGAAACACTGTTGGGAGGGACAGCTTGCTCTAACCTTTTCAGATGGGCCATGATCGCTGGGCACAATTTTGCTGGACTGAGATTTCTTAGTCTCACGTCTGGAGCGTTGGGGTGGTAGTGGCAGTGGCATTTCTTATGGATTCAGCAGCATCTATCCAAGGCAGGGCTGCAATCAGAAAAGGACTCTTTAAAACACCATTCACCAGAAATATCAGAATTCTCTGGAGATCCTTGAGAAAACCCAGTCTCTCTGTAGCATCCCTAGGAGAAAACATACTTTGATTTAAGCAGATCTGGGCTCAAATCTTGGTTCTACCACACTTAACCATGGGCAAGTGACTTAAACTCCCTAGGCTTCAGTTATCTCATCTGTAAAATGGAGATAAGTAAACGTACCTCTGCAGGGCACTGTTCAAATTAAATGAGATACTCTATGTAAAAAGCTCAGTACAGTGCCTGCCACCCCCTGTGGGCACTGGGACTGTGGCCTAGCCCCTAGTTTAGCCTAGGAACACTGGGGACAAATTAACAGTTTTGCATTGAAAATAATCAAGAACATGACAGATCATATAGTATGGAGGCTCGCTGGTAGGGTTAATGTTCTTTAAAAGGCATGGGGTCCTGGCCACAGCAATTATAATGCTGCTACAGAGAAGGCAAAAGAATACACTGCACACGCACACACACACACACACACACACACACACACACACACACACACATATGCACAATAGGCCAGAGGGTATTCAAAGGTTGCATTCAATCAAGAAACTGTAATCCAGTTCCAGACACCCAGTAAGAAAAAAATAAAATAAAAAGATAACAGCAGAAGGAACTAACTTGTTGAAAATCACTTGACATAAAAATTTAACAGTCATTACAGACCTTGGGAGAGTCCTACCTTCATCCTATCTCAGTGTGGGATCCCATTCTACATTCCTTAAATTTCTTTTAGTTTGTGAGTTCCCAATAGTTATGATATACTTATGTATCTTACAAGCAAATACATAATTAGGAGGAATCAGTTCTTGGATATCCAAGAGACCCTTCCCACTCAAATACAACTGCCCTTCCAACTCCACTGATATTCAGTGTCCAAGCTCAACTGCATTTGACAAAGAACAGGCTTCCATAAGAGAGACCCTAAAGGCAATGCACCAGATGCTTCAGGCAATGGAGATACAAACACAAATAAATCATGTATCTTACCCTAGAAGTATTCACAGGCACAGCTCTAACAGTAACATAAAAATATGACAAATGATTTAAAAACGGTAGATAAAAAGTACTTTAGAAACACAATGGCAAGACAGTAATCTTGTGGGAGATTCCATCTGGACTTAAACGACAAAAAGGTTCCCAAGTAGACAGGGGAGCTTTCCAGGCAAAGAAAGCCTGAGCCTAGGCAGAGGGTTGAACATGCAGAGCACAGCAAGTTTGGTAACATCCTGGAGTGTGGAGTATAAAGAATGTGTTGGGGAGGAGTTAGAAAGAGGCTGCAAGCTAGGCTGGGGCCATGCTGGTAAGACTGCAGAGAAGACTGCAGTTTGAGGGGAAGGTTTAAGAAAGAAGAAAGGCTAACTTGGGCTTTGCTTTGGATGGAGAATATTAAACATTTTGTTGGCAAGGAAAAGTTAGTACAAGTATGTGCCTTCACATTTACTATGTCAGTTAATCCTCCCAACAAAACTGTGAGGGTAAGCAGGGCAAGTACAATTCTTTCCATTTTATAGTCCCAGATGAGTTAAGTGACTTACTACACAGGACAAATTATTAAGCAGCATAGAACATTCAGCTCTTTCCAGGGCTCTTTTCTAAAATACCATGAAGTCTCTCTGATCGTATGCAAAAAAGATTCCAAAATAGCCTACAGTCCAAAGTGAAAGGCCATAGTGTGGTAGTATGAGGAGTAATGAGGAGTTAGAATGAATAGACTTTTTTTTAAGAAGCAATTGGGCTCCTAAATCAGCCAACTTAGCATCTTAGAGCCTCAGTTTCCTCATTCGCAAAAGAGCTATACCACCTCTTACTTGCAGAGGTATTGTGTGGCTCAAATGTAAATTTGTACGTGCAAAGCTTAACCTGGTACTCAGAATAAATGGTGCATCTTATTCTCCTTCTCTTCCTCCAAATCCAAACCTATTTTCCATCTCATCCCTCAAAACTCAGCCAAGCAGCAATAAAGCTAAATTGAGTGAACCCACCCTTAACTGCACTGTATGAAAACCACTCACTCCACTATTATTATTCACACCTCATACAATTTTCTATGGATGACCAAAGACTCATGTTCTGAAATCTTTATCTTTCAAACGGAAAGAAAACATCAAACTGGAGTCAACAGGCCAGAAAACTTTCAGCTGATGACATCACAGGCTGACTAAACCTCAGAGAAAATAAGGTTTTTCAGATGATGGTTATGTATCACCTTCATTATCCTGAACAATAATCACTTGCTTTGGGGGACACAGACACTGACTTAAGTAACTAATTTCCCTGCCACTAGGTGGGGGGAGGGGATTGACATCACCAAAAACATGCTTTCATAAAAGGACACTCTGTAGAACACTCTCAACTTGTACCACCTACAGAACCCTTAGCCTTATTTGGACAAAAAAATTAAAATCCTTTCTGCTTTCCAGACTTTCCATCTCCCCTACATACACACTGATGAGTGCTGAAGACTCCATTGGGCATCCCAGGGCTGGTGCTGAAACCCACACAGGGGCAAGTTGGCCTTTTTAGAAGCCCAATTGCTCAGAGTCCAAAACTGTAGATCAAGACAATCTCAGGAAACAGTAGCGACTTCTTTTTATATATAAAGGCAGGTTACAGACAGCAAGACACTGGGGAGAGAAAGCAGCATGGTGTCAATGAAAGCAGCACTGAGCTGAGAAGGATGCCTAGGGTCTAGTTCTAATCCTGCCCTAGCTGGCTGAGTGACACTGGACAGGTCCCTGTTCCCTCTCCAGGCCTCCTTCCCCCACCTAATAAAATGAGATAGTGGGACCAGAGTCTCTTCGACATTTAAACCATGGTCAATGGACCAGCAATATTAGCATCACCTGGGAGCTTGTCAGCAATTTAAAATCTCAGTCCCCGAGGTAGGCCTCACCAAATCAGGAAGTGCAAGTTAATAACCCCAGGTGATCTGTATGCACTTTAAAGTTTAAGAAGCACTGTTCTAGGATCCCTTCAACTTCTGACATTCTAAGATTCCAAGAGGACCATAGCAGAGAGCAGTGGAAAGCCAGAGTTGGAGGGGTTGGAGGTGGTGATAGAAGAGAGCCAGTGGAGACAACAAGGGAGGAAGGACACATGTTTCCATCTTCCTTCATATCCTTCAACCTGTAGTTCAAAAGGCATCCCTCAAGTAGCATTCTCTAGCTTAAATACGTCTTGTGGATGAAATTGATCCTGCACAGTTTCGCTTGTGAAAAGACGTTATGTAAATGTACTCGCATTCAGGCATGTGTACTGGTAGCTCCATTTAAAAGCTGGGACCCAGTTTTGGTTTTTTGTTGTTTTTGTTTGGTTTTTTAGGTTTGTTGGTTTTCTTTGCTTTGCCATCTCACCCACTAATACACACTCCCTGCCCAACCTCGTACAGGGCTCTCTCCGCAGACTGCTGACTGACAGGAAAAAGCAAAGGTTTCGTGTCAGGGATCCCATGCATCCCGGCAAAAGAAGACAGTGAGTTACAAGTGACTGGAGTGAGGCTCAAGGACCCACCCGCGCGCGACACAACCGAACATTCAAGCGGGCAGTACAAGTTCAAAGGCGCCTACCTCATATCGAGATTGAGGGCAGAAGAGGAAAGACCACGGGCGCAGTCCTAGCCCAGGAGAGGCCCGGGAAATGACCGGAGCTCCGCGTCCCAGCAACTGGCGTTCGTCTCAACTTTCCCCGTGCTCTCTCCAATCAGCCCAGTAGCGAATTTTGAAAATTACAGCCCAGGAAGCAGAGCAGCGGTGATTGGCCAGCAAGGGCAAATCAGCGTGCAGTTGAGACTTGAGCTCGCCTAGCAAGGAGGGGCGGGGCTGGGTATTTTTAAACTGAACTCTGCAGCTAATTGACTTCACAACGGGGCGTGGTTTCCTGTACCCCTGATTGGACTGGGCTGGGCTGACAAGCGGGAGTGCTGCGTCTCTTTAAAGACTCGTTTTCATTTAAATAATCCTGCTGGAGGATGGCGAAAGCCGCTGCATTATGTAGTGAAGTTCAGAGCAATTAAAACATTAATATTAATAAGCTTTTGGGAATTCCCTGGCGGTCCAGTGGTTAGGACTCGCCGCTTTCACTGCCGTGGCCCAGGTTCAATCCCTGGTCAGGGAAATAAGACCCGCAAGCCGGCGCAGTGCGGCCAAAACGTGCCTTTGTGAGGGAAGCAGAGCAGAAATTATTGCCCTTATTTTATGGATAGCCCCCAAAGTGCAGAGAGCTAATAGTAGCTAACATTAATTGAGTGCTAGCTCTGTGCTAATTGCTATAATTTTTTTAATTGTTTTCAACACTGTCCAAAAAGGTAGGTACTTTTATTATTGCCGTTTTACAAACAACAAAACTCTAGCTTGCTAACTGCCTAATGTCACAATGCTACATTGTGGCAAAGCAGGTAATACAACCGATATGCTCATTCATTTCATTCCTACATTAATTAATTCATTCCATTCCTACATTAATTCATTCATTCAACAAATAATTATTGAGCACCTGCTTTGTTCCAGGAGCTAAAAATATATATATATGAGTAACTGACAAAAGACTTGAAGAGTGTATAACCCTGCCCTGTCTTCTGAGGAGGGAAAGAGAGAATGGAGATGCCAGGAATAAAATCTAGGAATTCCTGCATATACAGCAGATACTCTACCACTAAACTGCATCTTTACACTTATTATTAGTCCATTCTCCTTTTAGTATCTCATAGCTTCTACATTAAATGGAAAATAGTCACATGATCCCAGGCCCTCTTCTCTTTTTAATATCCCTAGGTTATCACATCCAGATCCATGACTTTAAGTAGCATCTAAAAGCTAGCCCTGAACTCCAGACTCATAAATCCAACTGGCTACTCCACATCTCCACTTGGATGTCTAATAGACACCTCAAACCTAACGTATTCACAACCTTCACCAAACCTGATCCTTCCTCCAATGTCCGCCATTTCAGAAACTGGTACCACATCAAGCCTGTTAATCAAGCCAGAAACCTGGGTATCATCCTTGATTCAAACTCTTTTCCACTACCTTACCCTACCAAATCCAATCCTTCAGCGAGTGCTGTTGATTCTACGTCAAAAATATATTTTATATCCATCCACTTCCCTCCATCTCCACTACAACCATAGTCTCTCGATTGGACCACAGTCAGAAGCTTCCAAGCTGCTCTCCCCCTTTCCAATCTGGCTCTTCTCTAATGCAAGTACAATACAATATGATCAGTCTTTTTTTTTAAAAAAAAAAAGAGGTATCATGTCCCTCTCCTGCTTTTGTGGTTTCCCACAGAACTTAAAATAAAATCCAGACTCCTTACCCTGGCCTACAAGTCCCACCTATCTCACAAACCTTGTCTCATACCACTCTTTCTCATTTACTCCATTCCAGCCATAATGATCTTCTTCCCAAACTTTGAATATACAGAAAATCCCTCTTCTCGGGAACTTTGCACATGACGTTCCCACTGTCAGAAACATTCTTCCCTCTCTTCTTTAAATTACTTTATTTTTCTCATGCTTTAAGTCTCACCTTAAATATCCACTCTTCAGAGAGGCCTTCCTTGACCATGTTATCTAGAGTAGGATTCTTCTCCCAATCCCTAATATTTTACCTCAGCGCCTTGCATTTCTTTTTTCTTTTAATTTTTATTGGAGTATAGTTGCTTTACAATGTTGTGTTACTTTCTTGCTGTACAGCAAAGTGAATCAGTCATATGTATACATATATCCACTCTTTTTTAGATTTCCTTCCCATTTAGGTCCTTACGTTTCTTTTAGAGTAATTATTGCTATTTGTAATTTTTTAACCTACTTCCTCACTCAAGAATGGAAGGTCCACAACTGCAAGGACTGCACCTATTGTGCTCTTATCTCCAGTGATTAGTATTAAGAAGAGTTCACATTTATCAATTGCTTACAATATGTTTGACACTGTTCTGACACTCACAACAATACAATGAGTTGTTAATGTCCCCGTTTTGCAGAAGAGAAACTTGAAGTACAGAGAAGTTTAGTAGCTTGCCCAAGATCACACAGCTAGTAAGCTATTGGATTGGGATTCAAACCCAAGCAGTCTGATTGCAGAGACCAAACACATAAGCACTACCCCATACCTGCCTCCTTGACAGATGGCTGAAAAATATTAATATTTGTTAACCAAGTAAAGGAGTATCTTCCTTTAAGGGTCATCGCTGTGGACAAGTGTCCCACTGGGATGCACTATAAAGGAAATATAGTATTAACACAAGTCACAAGTCTTCTTTAGTCAAAAGAGGAAAAGGTCCATCCACCAAAACAATAGCAACACAAAAATCACAAAACAAGCAATTTTATTTTTCCTGTTTCTTTCCACTTCTTCACAAAAACAAAAAAGTTATTGAGTAAAAATTATAATTTTCCAAAAATTAAATTTTTTTTCTCGCAACTTTCAAACCTCCAGTGGACTTAACCTTTCCTTTGGGTAGCACTCAGAGGGAACACTAAGAAGAGAGGAGACAGCCCTTTGACTCTACCATTTTCCAATATTTCCCTCCACCCAGGCATACAACCCTTTCATGAACTCTCCTTTCCCCTCCCCACTACATCCCTGTATTAAAACCTGATAGGAAAGATCTGCTCTTACCTACCTCACTTTTACATGAAAATATATTTCACATGGATCCAAGATTTAATTGTGAAAATGAAACAATGGAAATACTAGACAAAATATTTTAAAAATTTTTATAATCTTGCAGAAAGAAAAATATTTCTAAACAGGACAAAAATCTAGAGATAGCAACAGGCTCAACAAATTTTAGTAGCTAAAAATTTTTAATTTTTGTTTGGCAAAACAAGTAAACAAAAACAAAAACAGGGTTAAAAAACTTAACAACAAACTGGCCAAAAACATTGTCAACATGAATGACAAAGGAATAATTTCCAAAATGTACAAAGAGAATTGCATGATCAGCAAGAAAAAGATGAAAAATTTGACAAGAAAATGAACAATTAGAGAAGAAATACAAATGGTCAATAAACATAAAATATGCTCAATTTCACTAAAAAGAAATGTAGATTAAAACAACAATGCATTGTTTTGTTTAGGACATTGGCAAAGGTTTAATAGATTAATAATACTTTCTGTTGGTAAAGGGGTACGTAAACAGGCATTTTTATTCATTGCCAGCAGAAATAAAAACTTCCACTAACTTTGGGAGGGTTATTTGAAAATATCTAGTGATTTTTGTTTTCTTTTTTTGGCTGCATTGGATCTTCATTGCTGCATGCGGGCTTTCTCTAGTTGCGTGAGCAGGGACTACTCTTCATTGCAGTGCGCAGGCTTCTAATTGCAGTGGCTTCTCTTGTTGTGGAGCAGGGTCTCTAGGCGTGCGGGCTCTAGAGTGCAGGCTCAGTAGTTGTGGCCCACGGGCTTAGTTGTTCCGTGGCATGTGGGATCTTCCCGGACCAGGGCTCAAACCCGTGTCCCCTCCATTGGCAGGCAGATTCTTAACCACTGCACCACCAGGGAAGCCCTCTAATGAATTTTTAAAGCTTGAACCCTTTTACCCAGAGATTCTGCTTCTGGTAATCTTTCCTACAAAAATACTTAGGCAAGTTTTCCAAATTTGAGAGAGACATAAACCTACAGATTCAAGAAGCTAAGTGAACCCCAAACAGGGTAAACTCAAAGAAATTCAAACAAAGACACATCATAATCAAACTTCTGAACCCTAAAGAAAAAACAAAACAAAAACCTTGAAAGCAGCAAGAGAGAAATGACACCTTTCTAACAGAGCAAAATTTTGTTGAATGACAATAGATTTCTTATCAGAAACCATGCAGGCCAGAAGAAGGTGACAATATTTTCCCAGTACTGAAAAAAAAGAGCTGTCAGCTCAGAATTCTATATCCAAGTAAAATATCCTTCAGGAGTGAAGGGGAAATCAAGTCATTCTTGGATGCCCCCCTTAAAAGAATAGAAAGTTTACAAAGTAGGAAAAATAGTAATAGAAGGAATCTTGTAACATCAGGGAGAAAGAACAGTGAAAAGAGTAAAAATACAGGTAGATACAACAGACTCCTGCTGATGCTGCTTTCTCAATTATGTCTGACAGTTATAGCAAAATGTATAACTGTCTGATATGGTTCTTAATGTATGTAGAGGAAATGTTTAAAACAATAATATAGATGTAGGAGAGTAAAGGGAGGAAAAGTTTCTAGACTTCCTCAAACTGATAAAATGTCAACTCCAGTAGATTGTGATATGTTGTGTATATATAATGTAACACCTAGAATATGCACTAAAAAAGCTATATACAACTCAACATCAAAAACACAAACACTCTGATTAAAAAATGGACAGAAGACCGGAGTAGACATTTTTCCAAAGGGGAAATGCAGATAGCCAAGAGGTACATGAAAAGATGCTCAACACTGCTAATCATCAGGGAAATGCATAATAAATCAAAACTACAATGAGATACCATCTCACACCTGTCAGAATGGCTATCATCAAAAAGACAACACATAGGGCTTCCCTGGTGCGCAGTGGTTGAGAGTCTGCCTGCCGATGCAGGGGACACGGGTTCGTGCCCTGGTCCGGGAAGATCCCACGTGCCACAGAATGGCTGGGCCCGTGAGCCATGGCCACTGAGCCTGTGTGTCTGGAGACTATGCTCTGCAACGGGAGAGGCCACAACAGTGAGAGGCCCCCGTACTGAAAAACAAAAAAAAAGACAACACATAACAAGCGTTTCTGAGGATGCTGAGGAAAGGGAACCCTAGTACACTGTTGGTGGGAATGTAAATTGGTGCAGCCACTGTGGAAAACAATATAAAGGTTTCTCAAAAAACTAAAAATAGAACTAACATATGACTCAGCAATTCCACTCCTGGGTATATATCTATTTAAAAAATAAAAACACTAACTCAAAAAGATACATGCAAATCTAAATTGGAAAAGAAGAAGTAAAGCTGTCACTGTTTGCAGATGACATGATACTATACAGAGAGAATCCTAAAGATGCCACCAGAAAACTACTAGAGCTAGTCAATGAATTTGGTAAAGTTGCAGGATACAAAATTAATGCACAGAAATCTCTTGTATTCCTATACATTAATGATGAAAAATCTGAAAGAGAAATTAAGGAAACACTCCCATTTACCATTGCAGCAAAAAGAATAAAATACCTAGGAATAAACCTACCTAAGGAGACAAAAGACCTGTATGCAGAAAACTATAAGACACTGATGAAAGAAATTAAAGATGATACCAACAGATGGAGAGATATACCATGTTCTTGGATTGGAAGAATCAACATTGTGAAAATGCCTTTACTACCCAAAGCAATCTACAGATTCAATGCAATCCCTATCAAACTACCAATGGCATTTTTCACAGAACTAGAACAAAAAGTTACACAATTTGTATGGAAACACAAAAGACCCTGAATAGCCAAAGCAATCTTGAGAAAGAAAAACGGAGCTGGAGGAATCAGGCTCCCTGATTTCAGACTATACTACAAAGCTACAGTAATCAAGACAGTATGATACTGGCACAGAAACAGAAATATAGATGAATGGAACAGGATAGAAAGCCCAGAGATAAGCCCACACACATATGGTCACCTTACTTTTGATAAAGGAGGCAAGAATATACAATGGAGAAAAGACAGCCTCTTCAATAACTGGTGCTGGGAAAACTGGACAGCTACATGGAAAAGAATGAAATTAGAACACTCCCTACCACCATAGACAAAAATAAACTCAAAATGGATTAAAGACCTAAGTGTAAGGCCAGACACTATAAAACTCTTAGAAGAAAACATAGGCAGGACACTCTATGACATAAATCACAGCAAGATCCTTTTTGACCCACCTCCTAGAGAAATGGAAATAAAAACAAAAATAAACAAATGGGACCTAATGAAACTTCAAAGCTTTTGTACTGCAAAGGAAACCATAAACAAGATGAAAAGACAACCCTCAGAATGGGAGAAAATATTTGCAGATGAAGCAACTGACAAAGGATTAATCTCCAAAATTTACAAGCAGCTCATGCAGCTCAATATCAAAAAGAAGTCAACCCAAACCAAAAATGGGCAGAAGACCTAAATAGATATTTCTCCAGAGAAGATATATAGACTGCCAACAATGCCAACAAACACATGAAAGGATGCTCAACAGCACTAATCATTAGAGAAATGCAAATCAAAACTACAATGAGGTATCACCTCACACATCAGAAAGGCCATCTTCAAAAAATCTACATATAATAAATGCTGAAGCAGGTGTGGAGAAACGGGAACCCTCTTGCACTGTTGGTGGGAATGTAAATTGATACAGCCACTATGGAGAACAGTATGGAGGTTCCTTAAAAAACTAAAAAGAGAACTATCATTTGACCCAGAAATCCCACTACTGGGCACATACCCTGAGAAAACCATAATTCAAAAAGAGTCAGGTACCACAATGTTCATTGCAGCTCTATTTACAATAGCCAGGACATGGAAGCAACCTACGTGTCCATGGACAGATGAATGGATTAAGAACATGTGGCACATATATACAATGGAATATTGCTCAGCCATAAAAAGAAATGAAATTGAGATATTTGTAGTGAGGTGGATGGACCTAGAGTCTGTCATACAGAGTGAAGTAAGTCAGAAAGAGAAAAACAAATACCGTATGCTAACACACATATATATATGGAATCTAAAAAAAAAAAAGGTTATAAAGAACCTAGCAGCAGGACGGGAATAAAGACGCAAACCTACTAGAAAATGGACTTGAGGACACGGGGAGGGGGAAGGGTAAGCTGGGATGAAGTGAGAGAGTGGCATGGATGTATATACACTACCAAATATAAAATCGATAGCTAGTGGGAAGCAGCCGCATAGCACAGTGAGATCAGCTCGGTGCTCTGTGACCACCTAGAGGGGTGGGATAGGGAGGGTGGGAGGGAGGGAGACGCAAGAGGGAAGAGATATGGGAACATATGTATATGTATAACTGATTCACTTTGTTATCAAGCAGAAACTAACACACCATTGTAAAGCAATTATACTCCAATAAAGATGTTTTAAAAAAAAGACTTGCATACTGAAAACCACAAAACATCACTGAGAGAAATTAAAGACCTAAATAAATGTAAAGACATCCCATGTTCTTTGGTTGAAATACTTAATATTGTTAAGATGGCAATTCTCCTCAAATTGATCTACAGAATCAATGCAATCCCTATCAAAATCTGTATAGCAAAGAGTTAACATAGCAGGCCTGAGAATGCTATCAATTGAAAATCCTGCTGGCAAGTTTGGCCCTTGGCTAGGATCTGGGAACTTGAATTTGGGGAGGGTTCCCACCACCCTAACTGATAAGAATAGCTCACTGTACTTTAACTGTTTGTGCAAACAACATGGTTTCTGATGAACACCAGCTTTCCTCCTGGGACTCTGGACTTTTGGTATGTGCTATATAGGCAGAGGGTGCCTGCATGACTGAGTCTCTAATGAGATTCCTTCACAAAACAACATTTCACACATGTTGTCACAACTCTTTACTGGGAAAAGTTATGCTAAGTGAAGGAAAGCAGTTACAAAAGACCACATATTGTATGATTCCACATATTAAATGTTCAAAATAGGCAAATCTATAGAAACAGAAAGTAGAATAGTGGCTGTCTAAGGCTGATGAGGTATAGGGTTGGGGGAGCTGAGGTGTGATAGGTAAAGGGTATGAGGTTTCTTTTTTTTTGGTGATGAAAATGTTCTAAAATTTAGTATGATGATGTTTTCACAACTCTGTGAGTATACTAAAAATCATTGAATTGTACACGTTAGGTGAATTACATGGTATTTGTATTACATTTCAATAAAGCTGTTATAAAAAATAACAGTAGCTAATAAAATATATTGGTCTTCTAAAAATATTCTGTTGAAGAGTGGCAAGGGAAAAACTCAGTGGAACCAGTTAGGAAGGTATTGAAGTAAGCCAGGCAGTTTGGACCAACATGATCCAGTATTCTTGGCCGTGGCCAGGAACTTCTGTATGGTTCTGGGCATAGCAATTCTTGAACAGCCATTACCAATGATTGTCTTTCTTTTCTTTCTGAGATAGAATTGACATATAACATTATATTAGTTTCAGGTGTACACACTAATTTTCAGTTACATAGATATCCTTAAGCACTTACTAATATAGACCAACCTAGTACTATTTCTTGCAGGGTAAATGAAAATGAGTAAAACAGTCATTCTCCTCAAGCATTTCTGTATTTGGAAAAAGCTCCTAATGAAATAACTATAACGCAAGGCAGAGTGTGATAAGCCCCAAAGCAAAGTGAATATAAAACTGAGAAGGACTTCAGAGGACACATGCTGAGTGATTATTTTAACACCATCACTATTGTCATAATCACTCTGACATCACCAAAAGTGATTACTGATTACTGAGTGGCTAAGTACATGAGGCCCTGTTAGGTTCTCTACAGAGTTGGACAGTCACTGCTTTCCTTGAACCTATACACATCTTTATGACAGGGCCATTAAGGAAATATATCAATAAATATAATATACACAAACATGCAGTTTTTAGGATGGCAGGAAGGACTCACCAATTTCCCTTTGAATTTGAGGAACGCTTTGGCAAAGTGGGCTTGTGTACGGGGGTGATATTTGTATTGTGTGCAAACACGTTTTCCAAGCAGCTGCGACCTCCTAGTGGCCACAGGAACTCATTACCCCCATTGCCATCTTGATTTGAAAGAGACAGGCACAGAAGGTCTAACCCTGATAGCCCCACGGGGCCACACTACACCGCAAAGCTGAAGACTAGGGCAGTCTTTATCCTATTTTAGGGTAGTCTTCATCCTATTTTAATGATCCTTAAGTGTGCTTGTTGGGGGAGGTGGGGACCCGCTACAAGGGCTGTGAGGGAACCTGAGAGGCCTCGTGCTCCCAGATCCCCTTCCTCTCCTCCACGGTCTTTGTTTAAAACATTCACTCGCTGATAATGATACAATCTGGAGGGAAGCGTAAAAACTCTGTCATCAGTTAATAATTGAAGTATTTAAATATTTAAGTATTTAAATATTTAAGTATTTTTTTGTCAGATGTTCGAGACAAGTTTGTGGGTTTGACAGGAAAAAAATATCCGATTAGCAGCCAAGTTCCCTCAGCAACATCTCCAGCTCTGACACAGGATATAATTATATATTTATATGTTTATATATATAAGGTAAAAGGCTCTTTTAATACCTAGAAAAATATGTTGTACCTTTAACAAGCCACAGAGGGATTGGAATAATGCTATACATTGGATAAGAGCTCCCCACCAATCAGAAACGGAAAAAAAACAAAACAAAGAAAACAAATACACACGGAAGAGGGGCTGGGGGTTGGGGGGTGGGTACTAACCGCCTCAGAATAATCTCCTCAGTATAACCGCCTTCAGAAAAAACAGCCTCCGGAAAAGCGATCTCCCAGGCCAGAGGTTGGACCCCACCATTCTCACCAGCAGGGGGAGATAACGGAGCAGCACTTGGTTCAGTCAGACCTGAAGCCACCAGATGGGGCCAAAAGATCAGAGTAGATACCCTCGATACTTTTCTTCTCAGGGAATTTCTCTTCTGCATCTTCGGACCCGAGAAGAAAGAAAAGACCTACTAATCTCTGCTCACACACACAGACACCCACCTCCAAGATGATGGTAGTGGCCAGTGCCAGACCACCAACCAAATGGCCTCTCTGCTCCAGCTACCCATTCATAAAATCAGAATCAAAATAGTACCCATTTCAGAAGATTGCGTGAGAATTAAATGAGTTAATGCATACAAAACACAGTGCCAAACAAATTATCAGGCCCCATTCCAGACCTGCAGAACTAGAAACTCTGGGTCGGGGCCCAACTATCTGTTTTTAGGTTTTGGTTTTTTTAACACTTTATTTACATTTATTGGTTTATATCTCCAAAACAGCCAAAAAGAAGGGATGTACAGGGCAAAGTATGGGGTGGGGATAGGTGTACGCAGAACTTTCATGCCCCTTTCAGGTACATTACCCTCTTGATCCTGGGAGCTCCCCAACTGTTTTAACAAGCCCTTCAGGTGATTCTGATGCACGCTGAAGTGTAAGAATTATTGCTCAAAGAAGAAGGCTTCCCCCTCAAATAGCTAACCAAGGTTTTTGTCATTATTACAGATTCCATGATTATATGGCTTCTGACTTGTTTCCTGCCTGAAATTCCAAAGCCATCATTTGTTTCTTGAGCCCACCTGTGTGCCCAGTAGTGTGGCAGATACAATGAAAGAGACAGAAAACCTGCCCTCCAGGCTTTCAATGTAGGTTATCCAGGAATAGGGAAAGTTAATTAACTCTAGGAGGCCAGACCTAGTCAATGTTAGATAAATTATACAGATGATAAACAAATGTTCTAGGAAATCACAGGAAGGAAATTTCACAATTATAAGAGGGAGGGGCCTGACTAGAAATGGCCACTGCCAAGCCAAGCCCACCCCTCAAAAATAGCTGTAAGTCATTTTCTACAAGGCAATAGAACAGACCTTAGCTGCCTAATTTAGTCCCTACCATATCTGAGGAAATTCCACCATATCTGAGTCTGCTTTCCTTTAACAGCTGCCCTCTGAAATTTAAAAAATGAGAATGTTTATAGCTTTTAAAGAGTCTTTTATTTTCTCCCTCCACTGCTTCAGTCACATAGGAAAAAACAGACAGATATGCACAGTACAGACATAATATAAATACTTGACAGAAGTAATTATGCAGCACCATTGCCGAGATGTTCAGAATAGCTATCTAATTTTTCACTTTAGTGTGGTTGCATGAAGCTACTCTAAATGACATTGTGTATTCTCATGGCTGGAAAACAGTTCAGGAGAAAAAGAAGTGGAGTTCCCATTTGTATTGGTCCACAATAAATAATGTCTGATAATCATTAGCATCATGGCCCATTTTCCAAATGGTCACTGTGTCATCACATAAACTAAATTAGGTAGGCTAAATCTGAGTCTGGAAGATCCTTAGTGGGACTAACAGGCAGAAAGTGATTTCATGTAGGCTGATCATTCAACTCATTTAAATTTCATTTTGCCATTATTCATAATAATTACATTACAGACACAGGTCCCATTTTTATTATCTTAATAGCTCTTTCAAACCAAATGCAAACTGAAAGCATATTTAAAGTGCTGACTTGTATAATTATTCACAAGTTTGTGTGGAAGAGATGTTTGGGTAGAATAAACAAGGTTAGAAAACAGATGGTGATTAGAGGAAAAAATGATAACCAAAGCTGCTGTGTTTAACATCTCTGTGTTTGGCTCTTAAAGGTTAACCTAAGTGCATACTACTTCACACATACTCACACACTAACATAGCATATTCCTTCTTTTTATTTATTTATTTATCTGTTTGTTTGTTTGTTTTTGGCTGCATTGGGTCTTCGTTGTGGCACACGGGCTTTCTCTGGTTGCAGCAAGCAGGGGCTACTCTTCATTGTGGTGCACGGACTTCTCATTACGGTGGCTTCTCTTGTTGCGGAGCACAGGCTCCAGGCGTGCGGGCTTCAGTAGTCGTGGCACGTGGGCTCAGTAGTTGTGGCTCACAGGCTCTAGAGTGCAGGCTCAGTAGTTGTGGCGCACGGGCTTACTTGCTCTGTGGCATGTGGGATCTT
Source organism: Stenella coeruleoalba (assembly GCF_951394435.1). Classification (NCBI taxonomy): domain Eukaryota; kingdom Metazoa; phylum Chordata; class Mammalia; order Artiodactyla; family Delphinidae; genus Stenella; species Stenella coeruleoalba. The sequence goes on along the minus strand of NC_137152.1, from coordinate 38,961,978 downwards.
CCCAGACCAGGGCTCGAACCCGTGTCCCCTGCATTAGCAGGTGGATTTTTGACCACTGTGCGACCAGGGAAGCCCCCATATTCCTTCTTTTAACTCTTTGGATATCCCTTCTCCCCCATCTATCCCCATCTCTAGTCAGTACAGGCCAGTCTGAGAGCTTCAGCAGGAGAAAGAAGAGGCAGTGGATACACTGTAACCTATGACTAAACCTCCTTACATTTCATTATTGGTTTCCCATCCAATTCAAATGCTGCTCTTGTTTGCTCCTGGTTAGCCTCCAAGATGACAGGATTGGGGTGCCAAGGGACCGGCCTCTAATCATCCATAATAGTTCTCTCTTTGTCAGTTAGGGGATATGGTAAGACATTTTCCAGGCCAGGATCACAGTTGTTTCCTTCTGGGCTGGGAGACAGAGTTTTTCGGTTTTTTGGTGGTTGTTGTCTATTTGTTTTTATCTTAGGGGTATACATTCTTGTGATTGAAGAATAAATAAACATTTTCTTTATTTGCTTCTTATTCCACAGACATGAGCCAGACACAGGAGCTCCAACTTTTTCTTTAATCATCAAAAGTTCCCCTTGACAAATGGGTGGTATAGGAAAAGCAGGTCCTGTATTATGGATTCTAACACATCACCACTGACAAAGCCTCCCTCCTTGACCCAAACTTATTTTTAAATAAAAATTGTATATATTTAAGGTGTACAACATGATGGTTTGATATAGTCAGGCTCCTCTGAGCTGCCTTCTCAACTAGGCCTCAACCTTGGCCTTATAAGAACTACAACTTTCAGCACAATTCCATCCACTCCCTACATTAAGAGACTTGAACAAACACCAGCATAGTTTCTGTCACCTCAAGGCCATGTCCCTAGGACGATGACCCCAGCCTCTTTAAAATGCCTGCCTGAGAAAGTTCAAAAGTGCCAAAAGAATTTATTGTTTATTCCAGCCAAAACCTGACTATAGCCCCCTGACCTCCCTTTTCTCAGAACATTTACTTTAGAAAACTTGTGATTGTAAATCCTTTCTCTGTCCTTTTGAGATGTATCTTCTACAACCCAGGAAAATCTTTCTCAGAGACCTGGGAGTCATCCCTTTGAAACGTAATCATCAAGAAAGATAGGGCCCCTATCTCTCAGTCTCTATGAAAGGGTAGGAACCTAACTTTGTTAGGTTAGCAAACACAGTTAGTTAGTACCAGTTAGCAAACACGGATGCCTTGATCACATTGATCAACCTCCCACCCCAAAAATTTCCCTCAGCACTTTTCCTTTAGCATTCCCCAGCATTTAAAAAGCCTTTTGTTTCAGTGGAGTTGAGTTCTGTTCATCTGAAGTAAGGGCTTCAATAGCCTGAATAAAATAGGTCTTGCCACCTTTAACAAAGGTCCAGCTCTGTTTGTCTCTGACGCCATGAATTGACAAGGTCAAAATTGTACAGGAGGGTTAAGACATGTAATTTTAGGGTAACAGATAAAAGAAGAAATGGAAGTAGAACCAAGGATATGAAACTCTATGATTTAGGTGGTAATCTCAACTGATTTTTAATTCAGATACAGTTATTCACACGAGGTTAACGTGAAGGCAGTTGAAGAAAGGACAAGGAGAAAACAAGATGAGACTTGGGCACAATGAGAGCATTTGGTTATGGGCTAATATTTCCAAACTGGGGCTAAACTGAAGGCATCTCAAAGTGTAATGGATAACGCTTTAAGGAATACTGTAACCAGCCATCTAGCACTGACCATAATGTAAAAGAATAAGTGGGGCTCAGGTCTTTTCATGATTTGAGGAGTCTGTGAAAGGCTGACCCTGACCTAAGTGGATTGGCTTTTGGGAGGGCTAACTATGTTTCATGATAAAGGTTAAAGCTTGCTGGACCACTTAGACACCCAGAATCCTAAGGATAGAGCCCCTGTGTTTGTGCTGTCACTGGTCTCTACAGAAAGAATGATATCATGAAGTAGAAGTTCTGGTACCAACTGGCAGTCAAGGCTTTAGGGTAGCTTGGAGGGTTGAGGAAAGTAGCAACAACTTGAGTCAGACTGGAGGGGTCATCACAGCATCCAAATTTACAAGAAAAAATCATTCCAAGTTCCTACGAAATAGCCTACTCTGATACTACAAAGGTAGGGGCATCTTCCGACTTCTTTTTGACTAGCCAAGGGGGTGTCTTGATGATGAGGTGAAACTACAGAAGCTGCTAAGGCAGCCTCAAACTTTCTACTTTCATATTTTTATTCAGGATACCCAGAAAGGACTTTAACATTTCTCTGTTTCTACATAAATCCAAAGATCTCTTGCCACATAACTCTAAATATCTAGAGGGAAACCCAAAGAGAAATAAGCTAAGATGTGAAACTTAATACTGTTTTATTCACAGAGGCTGGTGGTCATTCTGTATAAGAAAAATACAGACCTCCACTGGTAACTAATATGACTAGATTGTTCTGGAAGTCTAGCCTGAAGAGTAATGAGAAGGGAGGTCTTAAGGAGTTGTGAGCTGGACAAAATGTAAACGAAATACGTGTACCCTTCTAGACAGAACAGAAAAAATGTACAGCAGACAACCTGATGTGCTTTTGATGAGAAGGGCTACTGAGTTTGCCAGCCTGCCCCCCCCCCTTTGCTAAGGTTGCTACAGTTTCAGGCATTATGACCCAACAAATCCTGTTATCATGTGCCAGGGTCAGAAGCAGCGAGGAGAGCCTGGCTCCTTCAGTCTCATCCAACAGCTGATGGAGTGGCAGCCAGCAGCAGGTGCCCAAGAACTTGGCATTTCCCACTTCCATCTCAAGGGGCACATCTCCCTTCTAGGTAGCACATTTTCAGCCAAAGTCTAAAATAACTTCATTATCAAGGTAATAAGTTCGTAAATTTTATTTTTTACAGTTTTTTTTTAGGATTTAGACTGAGGCTATATCCAAATCACATGAGGAACCTCTATGCCTCCCCCTCTTTTTCTCTAGGCTAGTGATCTCTAGCTCTTGAAAAAAAGAAACTCCCTCTTCTGAGGATGTGGAAAACCTCTTCCTAAAACTTTTTCAGGGATTTCTAGAGAGTTTTGAAGGGAGAGTCCAAGAAGATCTGGGGAAATGAGATGGAGGGGCGTAGGGGGAATGGTAAAGTGTCAAAATGTAGTAGTATCCTGTGAAAGGCTAGCCATCAGAGGATAGTTGTTACTAAAATGTTGAGAGTGAGAGAGGCAGAGGGAGGGAGGGAGAGAGGAAGGGAGGAAGAGAGAGGGAAGGAGGGAGAATGGAGGGAGGGAGGGAGGGAGAGAGAGGGAAGGAAGGGCTGAGGGAGAGAAGGCCGAAAGAAGGGGGAGGGAGGGAGGAAGCTAGAGGTTAAAGGGGTCTAATTTTTGAAGGAAGTGAAGGGAAAGGAATTTAACTGCCCTCTAATACTTGGCCCAAAAGGTTTCTCTTGTTAAATTTTAAAGATAAATCAAATTCAACCCCAGATACCAAAACAATTCTACTGAGCTCTTAACTGTATCTTCCCAAATGTGTCTTATATAGGGAAAATCAGTCAGTGGCTTCTGCCATTTCCTTTTTACTTTTAGTTCCAGGCTGGGGTGGGGGGTGGCAGCGGGGTTGAAGGAAGTTGGCAGAGATTATTCTCTCTTTCAAATAAACTTTGTCCTATGGGATCAGGGTCTGGTCTTCCCGCAGACATTTGTCTCTTAGTTATATTTATGGCTATCAGACTGAGTGTTCCCAGTATTCAGAAACTTTTTCTATATATTGTTTTAATAAAAAGAATTATTCACTTTACTGGTATTGACCTTAGTCTTTTCTAGTGGCCCTATGTGGTAGGTAATTTCACTTTCTTTAATGTAATGAGGAAGACTCGGTTTAGACTAGGTTTAGCTAAAATTCAGTTAAAGGGGATGAGGTGAGCTTGACTCTTTGAAGATACCCAAGAGTGGATAAAGAAAAGAGGATACAGATGAGATTTAGTTAATGAGGTTGGGGAGAAGTAAATCACTAAATTTAACCCCACAGTCTCTAGACCTCCTTTTAAATTTACTTCCCAGCCTGTCATTTTTCCTGACTGGCATTTTCCCAAGTCAATATGATACTCCCATGGTTCCAAATACCTGGTTTGGGGAATCTAAATTAAAGAAGACTATGGATTGAGCTAAAAGATAATGATCTTGATCATCAGGTTCAAACATTTCAGAGTGTCCTTCCCCCATGGCTTACCCCACCAGTTCCTAGCCTAAACCTATATGAAACAGAGATGGGTTTCAGAAACCCCTTCAGGGATTCTTATTCAAACTGATTCAGTTTCTAAAAGTCATATATAAGACTTTCAGATTTATTTTCTTTCTCTTTCCAGATGTCTGATAATAATATTGACTGGTTACACAGCCACAGGGGCATGTGCAAGGTAGATCTCTACAGCCCAACAGGACAGCAAGATCAGGACCAGAAAATGGTAATATACAAAATGACTCCTACAAAGAAAGGCTTGGCATTTGGGTATAGATATCCTGGAGCCCAGGATAGACTAATGGATAGTGGTACTGTGACTTCTCCAAAGAATCAAGCTCAGTAAGGTCTGTGGGGGACCAATGTGCTCATACATCACACAGGGACAATAATTCAAGGGAGGGGCAAGATGAGGAGTGATGTGAAGGAGCTGAGGAGGGGAGGCTTGTGGGGGAGCCTGAGGGGAGCCAGGGGTGGTGGTTGCCTAGCTACCAGCCTCTATTATCTCACACCTCTGAAGTCATAATAATGTCGCCTAGCTACCAGTAAGTTACCCTAAAGCTGGACTCCTTCAGGAGGGCAAAATATGTATTTTTCCTAATGAATAACAATAAAAAGCACCTATTAAACACAGAAATGTTTATCCATGTACCACTTAAAATCTTCTATGTCATCAATAGTAAAAACACCACATCTTGGCAACATTAGTGTAGTAGAAAGTGCTCCAAACTGGGAGCCAGGGCAATCGAGTTCTAATAGGAGTTCCACTTTTGAGTCTGTGTCAGTAGGGCAAGCCATCTCTCTTCTCAGTTTTCTCAATAAATGTGGATATTGTATTTTGGGCCTCTTTCTCTCACACGTAGGTATTCTCATTTAGGAAATATAGTAACATTAAGATTCTGTCTGCCTAGAAGTTGAGACACAGATGTAGAGAACAAACGTATGGACACCAAGGGGGAAAAGCCGCGGGGGGGTGGGGATGGTGGTGTGCTGAATTGGGCGATAGGGATTGACATGTATACACTGATGTGTATAAAATTGATGACTAATAAGAACCTGCTGTATAAAAAAATAAATAAAATAAAATTCAAAAATTTAAAAAAGATTCTGTCTGCCTAATAAAAATCATTTGTCTATTGTTCATTAAGTACTTAACTATGTCTAGGTGCTCTACTAAAAGCTTTACACGCACTATCTCAATCAATCTTCACAAGAACCCGATAAGGTAGGTGCTACTATCATCTCCCAGAGAAATTAAGGCCTTTTCTCTAGAATTTTTCTAAATTCATCTTAATTTGATGCAGATATACTTTGTTGATGTGTCCACCCTGAACATGGAAGATAAAGATTTTAAGGTGGGTACTCTCTGCTTCCCTCAGAGTTGGAATGGGTGGGAGGATGCTGAGAAGGGTTAACAGTTTCAGCATGAGGAAAGGGAAAGGTTGTGGCAGAGGGTGGAAAGGTGACGGGGACTCAGGTGGGAAGCCATCATTCTCATGAGCCCATGATCCCTGGTTTGGAATTTACTGTCATTCTTGATACCAAATCTCATTTTATAAGCCACTTAAGTCGCTGGTAGGACTAAAAGAATGAAAGCATGGAAGATAGCATGTCAGAAAAGCAGGGCCGGGGGGGGAAACCCTGTCCAAAAGGTTGATGTTTAATGGAATATGGTTCCTGAGACTGATGGCTTTGTGAATACCTTCAGTGGGGTGGGAGGGAGTAGTAATTTGTAGAGGGAGCTTTATCTCATTCTTCAAAGACTAGCTAGCCTTACAAGCCTACCTTTCCTTCAGAAAGAAAGGGGATAATAGGAGAAATGACATTCATGCTTTGAAGTAGTAGCCTAGCGGGTCAGCTTGGAGAAGTCTCAAAAAGCAACTTTTCACAAGAATCTTGCCCTTTAATTCCATAGGATGCTGCTGGTTCCAATTCAGAAGGTGACTTAAACCTGGAGAATCTGGAAGAAGAAGAAATTATTGTGATCAAGGATACTGAGAAGCAAGACTCGTCTAAGGTATAGACTTAGCCTCTGAGTCTACCCTTTCTCATTCCCAGAGCCCAGTGCTGAATCTGAGGACTCTGGTTCAGAGATAGTAAGAGAACTATTGTCAAACAGGCCCAAAATACAAATATTATGATATTCTAGAGAACACAGGCCTAAGCTCACAGTCACAGTAAGTTAAATGCTCAGGTAACTCACAATGACACTATCACAGAGGCTCAGAATGCCCTCTCCTAATTTCAGGTACCTACAGCAAAAAATCTCGCTACGCTTATCTTAACAAAGATATGGGCTTATAAGCAAGATCCTTTGCAATGATCTTTGCTGGCTTGTAATGGACTTGTGTGCCCCACATTGCCCAGTGTCCAACAATGAAGAAAGAGGATATGAAGAAGAGCGAGTCCACAACAACCAAAAACTGTAGTTGCCCTACCCTGTTGTCTAAGAGATTACCCAGGCTGTTGGGTAGCATAAAGTTCAACGCAATTACACTTGCACACCACTGTCAGATATGGAATCCTTTTGTTTTTTGTGTAAATATCCCAAATTACACCTGGCAGGCTGGTTTGGGGTAGGCATTAGAGCACATGACAAGTCACTCTCACTGTCCTAGGAGCCTAGAGTAGCTGATATTGGAACAGGATATTTGGCTTCAGTGCAAAGGAGTCAAATATTTCTTGTTGTGTTCCTAGGCTCATATTATAACCAGAAACATCATTTTTGACCCCAGATGCCTTTGGAGTGATGAGAGTAGCCCCTGAGGAAGGGAAAACCAGTTACAAAATATTCTCCAAAGAGTCTTGGGTTCAGTTGGGGGTGGCCAACTCCATTTTGGGGTCTTAATAAAAGGATATACCTGGTGTTTGGGGTTTTTGGGGGTTTTTTTGTTATTGTTTTTTTGAAATTTATTTTATTTTATTTTTTTATACAGCAGGCTCTTATTAGTCATCCATTTTATACACATCAGCGTATACAGGTCAATTCCAATCTCCTAATTCATCACACCAACACCCGCATCCCCTGCCACTTTCCCCCGTTGGTGTCCATATGTTTGTTCTCTACATCTGTGTCTCACTTTCTGCCCTGCAAACCGGTTCATCTGTACCATTTTTCTAGGTTCCACATATATGCTTTAATACACGATATTTGTTTTTCTCTTTCTGACTTACTTCACTCTGTATTACAGTCTCTAGACCCATCCACATCTCTACAAATGATCCAATTTTGTTCCTTTTTATGGCTGAGTAATATTCCACTGTATATATGTACCACATCTTCTTTATCCATTCGTCTGTCGACGGGCATTTAGGTTGCTTCCATGACCTGGCTATTGTAAATAGTGCTGCAGTGAACTTTGGAGTGCATGTGTCTTTTTGAATTATGGTTTTCTCTCAGTATATGCCCAGTAGTGGGATTGCTGGGTCATATGGTAATTCTATTTTTAGTTTTTTAAGGAACCTCCATACTGTTCTCCATAGTGGCTGTATCAATTTATATTCCCACCAACAGTGCAAGAGGGTTCCCTTTTCTCCACACCCTCTCCAGCATTTATCCTTTGTAGATTTTCTGATGATGCCCATTCTAACTGGTCTGAGGTGATACCTCATTGTAGTTTTGATTTGCATTTCTCTAATAATTAGTGATGTTGAGCAACTTTTCATGTGCTTCTTGGCCATATGTATGTCTTCTTTGGAGAAATATCTATTCAGGTCTTCTGCCCATTTTTTGATTGGGTTGTTTGTTTTTTAAACATTGAGCTGCATGAGCTGTTTATATACTTTGGAGATTAATCCTTTGTCCGTTGATTCATTTGCAAATATTTTCTCCCATTCTGAGGGTTGTCTTTTCATCTTGTTTATGGCTTCCTTTGCTGTGCAAAAGCTTTGAAGTTTCATTAGGTCTCTTTTGTTTATTTTTGTTTTTATTTCCATTACTCTAGGAGGAGGATCAAAAATGATCTTGCTCTGATTTATGTCAAAGAGTGTTCTTCCTATGTTTTCCTTTAAGAGTTTTATAGTGTCCAGTCTTACATTTAGGTCTGTAATCCATTTTTAGTTTATTTCTATGTATTGTGTTAGGGAGTGTTCTAATTTCATTCTTTACTAGTGTAGCTGTCCAGTTTTCCCAGCACCACTTACTGAAGAGACTGTCTTTTCTCCATTGTATATCCTTGCCTCCTTTGTCATAAATTAGTTGACCATAGGTGCGTGGGTTTATCTCTGGGCTTTCTATCTTGTTCCATTGATCTATATTTCTGTTTTTGTGCCAGTACCATGTTGCCTTGATTACTGTAACTTTGTAGTATAGTCTGAAGCCAGGGAGTCTGATTCCTGCAGATCTGCTTTTTTTCCCTCAAGACTGCTTTGGCTATTCGGGGTCTTTTGTGTCTCCATACAAATTTTAAGATTTTTTGTTCTAGTTCTGTAAAAAATGCCATTGGTAATTTGACAGGGATTGCATTGAATCTGTAGATTGCTTTGCGTAGTATAGTCATGTTCACAATATTGATTCTTCCAATCCAGGAACATGGTATATCTCTCCATCTGTTGGCATCATCTTTAATTTATTTCATCAGTGTCTTATAGTTTTCTGCATACAGGTCTTTTGTCTCCCTAGGTCTGAGGTGGGTTTCTTTTAGACAGCATATATATGGGTTTTGTTTTTGTATCCATTCAGCAAGCCTGTGTCTTTTGGTTGTTGCATTTAATCCATTCACGTTTAAGGTAATTATCGATATGTATGTTCCTCCGACCATTTTCTTAATTGTTTTGGGTTTGTTTTTGTAGGTCCTTTTCTTCTCTTGTGTTTCCCACTTAGAGACGTTCCTTTAGCATTTGTTGTAGAGCTGGTTTGGTGGTGCTGAATTCTCTTAGCTTTTGCTTGTCTGTAAAGCTTTTGATTTCTCCATCGGATCTGAATGAGATCGTTGCCGGGTAGAGTAATCTTGCTTGTAGGTTCTTCCCTTTCATCACTTTAAGTATATCATGCCACTCCCTTCTGGCTTGTGGAGTTTCTGCTGAGAAATCAGCTGTTAACCTTATGGGAGTTCCCTTGTATGTTGTCGTTTTTCCCTTGCTGCTTTCAACAATTTTTCTTTGTCTTTAATTTTTGCTAATTTGATTACTATGTGTCTTGGTATGTTTCTCCTTGGGTTTATCCTGTATGGGACTCTCTGTGCTTCCTGGACTTGGGTGGCTATTTCCTTTCCCATGTTAGGGAAGTTTTCGACTATAATCTCTTCAAATATTTTCTCGTGTCCTTTCTCTCTCTCTCTTCCTTCTGGGACCCCTATAATGTGAATGTTGTTGCGTTTAATGTTGTCCCAGAGGTCTTTTAGGCTGTCTTCATTTCTTTTCACTCTTTTTTCTTTATTCTGTTCCTCAGCAGTGAATTCCACCATTCTGTCTTCCAGGTCACTTGTCCATTCTTTTGCTTCAGTTATTCTGCTATTGATTCCCTCTAGTGTATTTTTCATTTCACTTATTGTATTGTTCACCTCTGTTTGTTTGTTCTTTAATTCTTCTAGGTTTGTTAGACATTTGTTGCATCTTCTCGATCTTTGCCTCCATTCTTTTTCCAAGGTCCTGGATCATCTTCACTATCATTATTCTGAATTCTTTTTCTGGAAGGTTGCCTATCTGCACTTCATTTAGTTGTTTTTCTGGGGTTTTATCTTGTTCCTCCATCTGGTACATAGCCCTCTGCCTTTTCATCTTGTCTCTCTTTCTGTGAATGTGGTTTTTGTTCCACAGGCTGCAGGATTGTAGTTCTTCTTGCTTCTTGTCTGCCCTCTGGTGGATGAGGCTATCTAAGGGGCTTGATGGGAGGGACTGGTGGTGGGTAGAGCTGACTGTTGCTCTGGTGGGCAGAGCTCAGTAAAACTCTAATCTGCTTGAATGCTGATGGGTGGGGCTGGGTTCCCTCCCTGTTGGTTGTTTGGCCTGAGGTAACCCAACACTGGAGCCTACCCAGGCTCTTTGATGGGGCTAATGGCGGACTCTGGGAGCACTCTCGCCAAGGAGTACTTCCCAGAACTTTTGCTGCCAGTGTCCTTGTCCTCACGGTGAGCCAGAGCCATCCCCCGCCTCTGCAGGAGACCCTCCAACACTAGCAGGTAGGTCTGGTTCAGTCTCCCATGGGGTCACTGCTCCTTCCCATGCGCACACTACTTTGTGTGTGGCCTCCAAGAGTGGAGTCTCTGTTTCCCCCAGTCCTATCAAAGTCCTGCTGTCAAATCCCGTTAGCCTTCAAAGTCTGATTCTCTAGGAATTCCTCTTCCTTTTGCTGGACCCCCAGGTTGGGAAGCCTGATGTGGGGCTCAGAACCTTCACTCCAGTGGGTGGACTTCTGTGGTATAAGTGTTCTCCAGTTTGTGTGTCACCCACTCAGCAGTTATGGGATTTGATTTTATCGTGATTGTGCCCCTCCTACCATCTCATTGTGGCTTCTCCTTTGTCTTTGGATGTGGGGTATCTTTTTTGGTGAGTTCCAGTGTCTTCCTGTTGATGATTGTTCAGCAGTTAGTTGTGATTCTGGTGTTCTTGCAAGAGAGATTGAGAGCATGTCCTTCTACTCTGCCATCTTGAACCAATCTCTGGTGTTTGTTTTTAAAAGAGGAGCCCATACTTACTACACACAATGCAGGTCTACTTTATTGCAACTGAAGCCCTTTTGCAAAAAGTGGACCTTATTATGACTTCACGTTTCTAGGAATTCATGGTGATGAAGCAATGAATGGAGCAAAGAGGGCAATGGTACTTAGTGCTGAGTAGATGTGTACACAATATGTATACACATATCCAAACATGGGCATACACAGTCACAAGTATAGATATACACATATACGTTTACACAAAGTGACATACACATAGATATATACATGTATATACGTTAACAAAAAATAATTTATAAAATAATTTATAATAATTTGTAGCCAGGCCAAACACATGCCTGGCTACATGTGACACTGACAAACACACACAAGCATTGAAATAACAAACTTATGTATAGTGATCTAGTCATAACAATGACTTACACACATATGCAAAGATATACAGTTATACAGAGTCAGACACACTAATGTGCCCACATGTGATACACATAAACATTTATATATACATCCAAGCACACTATGCATAAACACACACTCACATTGATACACACAAGCCTTGATCAAAACAGACCATGCAGACTCAGGTACAGGCATACTCACTTATAAATATACCTCATGTTGATACACACACATACAAACTTTAACAAAGTGACACATTAACTAACTTACATGCTTGTGTACACTGATACACATATTGACACAAATGCAGTGACATCCCCACTCATGTACTCACAGACACACTCAAATGCCAGTGTGTATGCAACGCTGACATACATCAATCATTGACATAGTATATAAATATAACATAAACTGATACCTAATATATCGATATACACAGTCATTATACAATCACCTATTTATACATACTCATTTTTAACATACATATTTATTAATATATTATACATTAATTATATATTAATATATTGATGAGTATGTATGCTAATACCTGAATGTATGTTTCAACATATATAAATACATTTATCGCTGCATGATACATGCTATTGGATTTATATCATAAACACATATGCAGCTCTCTCAACTTGACACTTGCTTATTTTCATATTCAGAGACACACTGATATACACACACATATTTTTACATTCACATATATGTACAAAATATACATACTAACATGCACATGCTGGCCTCTACAGTTGACATATACAATGGGTATGATGTCAGCACATTATGACACATGCTTACACACGGTGACATCACACACTGTGCATTGACATACACATATGCACACACAGGCACATTTTCACACGCTAACAGTACAAACTGACACATGTTCCCACTCATGAATTGATATATTGATGTGTATATACACACACGACAGACACTGACATATTTTTGACATGTATTGAAATAAGCACACATACTCAGATGAAATTGACAAACATATTGATAACACTTGTGTATAGTTAAGTGTACAAATGTATCTACTCTGAGCTTTTGTTGCTGTCACTTGTGCTTGAACGTGTATTAATGGATATAATTGTGTGTTATGCGCCCATGCAAATACTAAAGGCCAAATTCCTAATCTGTGCAACTTGGAAGATATATCTTCTAAATACAATAGGGGAAAGAAGTAGCCTAGCCAAAGCCTTATGGATAGGTCTTCTTTTTTTAGATGGAGAGGTCAGTGTGCCTTTTCAAACAAGCTCCTTCTAATCCTATAAGTGTCCTCTATTGTCTACTCAGTGATCTTCAGAAATATGCCTTGTGTTTCCAACAGGCACTTAGCCCCTCATCCTCTAGCTGTAGACGTCAAGTAGGAGACACAGAGGGCAAATATCACAAACTGCCCACTGGGAACTGCTACAGAGGCTATGCCAATCAACTGAAAATGGATTACGTGGCCAAAGGACCTCAAGGCCAACATCTGGAAATGACAGCGGCCAAAAACACCAACAATAACCAGAGTCCTTTCACCCCACCAGCCAAATCTCCTAGCAATCAGAGGACAGTTATCTCCCCTGATGGAGAATGTTCTACGGATGACCCTTCCTTCTATGTCAGCCGACTATCTCCTCTGGTGATCCAGATGGCCCGTAAGAAAATCAAGGAGAAGTTGGAAGGTGGAAGCAAATGTCTTCATCATTCAATCTATCCACCCAGTGGGGACAAAGGGAAAAACAGCCCTCGTAGTGCTGTGAGCAAGATCACTTCTGAAATGGCCCATGATGCTGTGGAAGTGACCTCTGCAGAAAGGCAGGGCACTGGGGAGGAGTGTAGGGAAGGTGGCCGAAAAACCTTTCTGTATAGTGAATTATCCAACAAGAGCAAAGGTGGAGACAAATACATGTGCCAAAGAGACAACAAAGAATTTGCAGATTCGATCAGCAAAATGTTCATGGTTTATGCAAATCAAGTGGCATCTGACACAATGTTCTCTGTCATGCAGAACTTGAAAGTTCATAGCTCTGGGAAGCCAATTCCAGCTTGTGTGGTCGTGAGGAGGCTGCTGTTAAAACACACCAAGGAAATTGTGTCCGATTTGATTGACTCCTGCGTGAAGAACCTACGTAGTATCACTGGGGTCCTGATGGCCAACTCAGACTTTTTCTCAACTGTCAGGAGGAATCTGTTCAACCAT